>NC_071613.1:34539598-35152455 GCF_014839835.1 Dryobates pubescens
TGTCAGTGATAACAATGTAGTACAATATGTCGCATGAACTTTTTATTCTCTGGAGAAGCTGATTGTGCATACATCAAAAGAAATTCAGCTATATCCAATTTTATGGAATAATTTCAGTATATTACATATAATGCTCAAGTAAGAAGCTTTTTTTCTTTCTCAGGAGACTTAGTGTGTCCTGCTGTCACCACGATAATCTTAGACTGCTGGAATCATCTCTACACATAAAAAGCAGTCAAGTTTGCTTAAGGCATGATAAGTTGGTAATTTTTCTTTATGATTGTATCTCCTAAAGAAAGACTTCTAGACTCTTCTGTTTGGTGGGCTTTTTTTTTTGGTGTACCACGACATTTGCCACCAGTGGTTTGTGTTCTGCAGCTTGGAACCAGTTTTGTAGGTTTTACAATACATAGTTATTAGCGCTGTGTACAGATTGGAGGATATACTAACAAAATAGCGTTCATTGTTGGGATCTTCTCTGAGAGGAATCAAGGCTGTTGGTTCTTCTCAAGCTTACCTTACTCAGACCATTGAAAAGTGGAGATTAATTTTTAGCTAGTAGTTATGACTGTACTTTACTGCTTTAATTTTATCTCATTACAGATACCTCAGAACTGAATTCTTCTTAATGAAGTGATCGTACAGGATGAAAGAAAAATGATCGTCTGTTTTTCTAATACTCGATTTTGCTCTTTGTAGCAAGAGAGTTTACTGTGAAAAGTGAAAGAAGGATCTTTCTGGACACTTTAAAGACAGCTGGTAGGCACAGCAAAATGCTTTGTTTGAGGCAGGTGTGCTTGTTTAGACTGAGACATTACCAAGCTCGGACTATGAGTAGCGATCTGCTTTTGAGACAGATAAATAGCTGCACCCATGAAGATGAAGTGTTCAGCATCATTGGAAAGAACAAGGTCAGGCTTTCTGAAAAACATGTGGGAATAGCATTGAACATGCTGTGGCAATTGCAAAAGAAGAGGCCGCTTCTTTCAAGGACTAGTGATTATGTAAGAAATCACTCCCAGTTTCTTACCCTTTGCATTTTAGCAGAAAACAAGGTGAAACACATGGAAGATGAGGCCATAGTAGACACCCTGTATAGTATTTTGAGGTAAGCAGCATTGTGTTGATTTCAACCTATGTATATTTTATATTTGGTAATAAAACAAGATGGAATTTTAATTGCAAAGCCATCCTCAAAGGGGACTGAGAGATTGCCCTGCCCCAGCTTCCATACTCACTGTGACACAGACCATGTCCTGTGCCTCATTTTTTAGATGCAAGCAGAACCAATCTGTATTGTACTACCTGTAAAGGAGTTACACTTACTAAGGCAGAAATGTTTATTATTTGTTTGAATGGGGCAAGCAATAGAGAAATAAAGAATTCTGAGAAATAATGGCAGGACACATGTCATTTCTTTATATTTTTTGAAGCAAACTTCAAACTATTATGTCTTTCTTCTAAAGGCTCAATGTTGAAGGCCATGATTCTCTAGTGGAAGTGCTTGTTACAGAAGCATGGAAAAGATTAGACAGGCAAGTACTGTACTACTATGCTTTGTGAAAGGTGTAAGATGCAAGTATGATTTGCTTCGCTTTGAGGCTGCACAAAGTTCTCGAGTATTCATAAAATGTTTTAAATATGTATTTTAAATGTCAGTTTATTTTAAAAGTGTTATATATATATATGGAGGCTTTGAGTATCGGTGGACTTTGATACACAAATGCTTGAGAGATTCAGAACTTCAATTTAAGATTATTAAATACATTGTCTGTGTAGATTCATGCATTTGAAGTAAATCACAGGTTTTGATTTTCACTTTTACCTTAGTGCTTGCTGTCCAACTCTTGGATAGTTGTTAGATAGTTACTGTGTCCAGTTCTGGGCCCCTCAGTTTAGGAAGGATGTTGACTTGCTGGAACGAGTCCAGTGAAGAGCAACAAAGTTGGTGAGGGGTTTGGAACACAAGCCCTAGGAGGAGAGGCTGAGGGAGCTGGGGTTGCTTAGCCTGGAGAAGAGGAGACTCAGGGGTGACCTTACTACTCTCTACAACTACCTGAAGGGAGGTTGTAGAGAGACGGATGTTGGTCTCTTCTCCCAGGCAGCCAGTATCAGAACAAGAGGACACAGTCTCAGGCTGCGCCAGGGGAGGTTCAGGCTAGATGTTAGGAAAAAGTTCTATACAGAAAGAGTGATTGCCCATTGGAATGGGCTGCCTGGGGAGGTGGTGGAGTCGCCATCACTGGAGGTTTTCAGGAGGAGACTTGATGGGGTGCTTGGTGCCGTGGGTTAGTTGTTTGGGTGGTGTTTGATTGGTTAATGGGTTGGACGCGGTGATCTTGAAGGTCTCTTCCAACCTGGTTTATTCTATGTATTCTATGTATTCTAGAACCCTGCTCATCTCAATTTTAGTGAAAATCATTTGTATCAAAACTTCAACAGTTTTCTTTTGTGTTGGGTTGATTTTATGTTGATGTAGGGGTTTTTTTTGGGGGGGGGGATTGATACTGTAATTTTCATTCTTTAATCTCAGGTTAATGGCAGAAGTTAGTGTCAGTCTTGGCACCAGCAACACAGGATTGCCTCTCCCAGCTTAACACCTGGGGCATCTTGACAAATAAATTAAGTGTAGCTTGAGCACAAAATGACATTCAGGTAATAAATTGCTCACATTCAATTTAGTTATTTGACATCATTGCTTGAGAATGTAATTTTTATAGGTTTCTTAGGCTGGTTTGGCTAAATGGAGAACTTTGGATTTTTGTAGAGTTCCATTTGCACAGTATGCCTTAACATGAAATACCTACTACGTCCAAATTATCTGTAAGTGTCTTTTGTAGATCTGTAAGTCTCTTTTGCAGATCTGTAAGTCTCTTTTGCCTTGTTTTGTGATTTCAATATAACCTGGTCTGCTATATAATTGTTGAAGTAAATGTTTGTCCTTAGTTGTTCACTAGAAATAAAAGGTAAGTATTCTGTCTTTCTTTGATGTCTTGACAGGCTTAGCTTGCCAGCTCTGTCTAAATTCTCATTGTGTTTACACAAGCAACACAGGCATTCAAGTCCTGTAATTGGCAAAGTAGCTCATATTGTAGACATGAAACTGGAGGCTATACAGGATATAAGGTAAGTGGCAGTATGAGATTGAGAGGTAGGAGAAGCAATGTCACAATTACTAGGCTGCTTTTGCTGAGCACTTACCCTTTTTCTCAACTGTAGGTTGCTTTTTTTCAGTTTGGGATTTGTGGAAAGAGGTGATTCTATTCATGCATTGGTTGTCATGAATAAGTGTGAATGGATTTTCCCAATGATTTTGCAAAGAATTTCTTTAGAACCAATTTAAACACTTTTAATTAAAACTAATAGTCTACTTAGAGTAGAAAACCAGGAGATAATTCTTTATCCTGATTCTAAATGTACATCACCAGAAGATATTTTCACTTCTTGGCATTGATAGTTTGTATGACATGGATTTAGTTTACTGTTGTCAATAATAATGAGGAGTCTTAAAGCAATGTGATTTTTATTATCTTCAGAACATTTGTTTGTTTGATGTCAAATTGAATTGATAAATTCTCTTGCTAGCATGTCTAGTACATTACCCTAATAGTTAAAATCTGACCCTAGTCAAACAAGTCCAATCTTTTTCATGCTTTTGTTCCCCCTTGGCCATTATAGCAAAGGCTGCTCTTCCTTTTTAATGCTTTATCCAGAATCAGCAGTCTCAGTGGTTATTTCTGTCCCATTGAATGGGACTGCATTTCTTTACAAAAATTACTCTCCCTGTGGTCATAACTCTTATTTCCTTAGGAAGGGATTCTTTTCTTTAGGAGTGACAGTCACTCTTCTTTCTATTTAGTTACTTGAGAATTGTTTGTTTTTCTTTTAGTTTTCATTTAACATAATTTTTGCAAATTTCAATCAGGCAAGTCAGGGTCATGCCTTAGGCAAATGCTTTCATTGCATACAACTTTGTAAGGGATAGTTGAAAAATCCCAATCATTTCAGAAATTCACTGAAAGCAGAATTTTGACTTTAGTGAGAGAAACGGGTTTTGCTTATCTGGTTTTTCTGCAATGGATTTTAAACTCCATTTTTATGCAGAAGCTAGCTACACCCAGACGAGTGCTCCTTTCATTGTGTAATTTATTGAAGAAATCTAGAGTTTATTACTTAACATGTTCAGTGTCTAAGTGTAAAATATTTTGAATTTTTTAGGATCTTATCAGTTTTGATGATCAGCATATCTGATGTTATCTCGCAGAGTTTTCGAGATCGATTACTACACAAGGCTGAACAGCTCTTGCAAGAAAAGGATGAAGCCCACTTCAACTATGCCAAAAGAATACTACAGTTTCTTCAAAATTTTAAACTGAGACACCATCCATTGCTAGAAAAATGCAACAGGATTTTCCTTAAAAGTCCCTCTTGTCTTGATCTACACAATATTAATCTTATTTTTGGACTGTATGAGCAGCTGGGTTTTGACAGCGCTGAATTCCGCTTGGTTGCTAAACGACTGCTGTTTGAAACTATAGATGATTATTATGATCCTGAATCCTTTGTAAAATTGTTCTGTACTATTGGTCCTATGGCAGGATCCAAGGTAAGAGAAAGGTAAGTTTATTAACAGTTTTGTTTTACTTATGATGTATGTGTAGTCTTGCACAAAAATGAAAAATGTGCCACGTTGGTAGGAATTACTGAGCCTACATATGGGCTGAACATTGGATTTCCTAGTTGTAAGTTTGTAGCATTGTGGAAACACTGTCATAGCAGTTTGTCTTAAAATCAGTCACATAGAAAGTCACACAGAAAGCTGGATCCAGTAATCAAGATGCATGTTAAGGCCATTTAGTAGTTCTGTCTCTTTTACTACACCCTTCCTTTCACAGTAGCTGGTAGTAAAGAATTTCCTGACTTTCTCCTGAGAAATATATTAATTAGCTGTGCTGGGTTACACCCATACTGGGCGGGGAGGAAGGGTTGTGAGAGCCCTGCTTTCCCCAGGGGACAAAAGAAACCTGATCCAGGTGGACTTGGCTTCCCCTTTCCAGAGGAGCAGTCCCCCAGGTCTAAGGTGGTCTGTTCCTCTCCCCCTTCCTGTCCAGCAAGACTATGAAGGGGGGGGTGTGGCAGCCATCTGCCTCTTTGCTCCTGCCCTGCCTGTTCGAAAGGACCCACATCTGCTTCTGGCCTCCTGGTTCTGCCATATGGTTGGGCCTGATCTTCTCCCTGCCGCATCCACGCTTCTCTAAAGGACTGAAATCCACATACATTGAGGGAAATACAAGGCCATCCAAATTTGATTTTGTGTATTTTCCTATTCATCCTTATTCCTTACCCTTGTAAATCGCCCCTGTTATTGCTCTATAGATATATATTGTTAAAAAATTTACTTCTACTTCCAAACAGACTCCAGATTATTTGTTGGTAGATTAAACTCCAGTTAAGGCTCAAACCACCACATTAGCAGAAACAGCCTGAGTCTTGTCCTATCCTTTTTTGCTTTACATCCTATTCTTTATGAAAGGTCATTAGCAGGGAACATTTCAACATTTATTTAGCAATTAGAGTGTAGTATTGTGTGGCAGATTTTTCTCTGTTTTTCTTGTGCTACAAAATTCTATATGGGGGTGGTATTAGTCATGAGTCTCAAAGTCTGCCATTTCAGGCAGAATTTGGCTGTATTCATTACAATTAGTCATGTTTTCAGACTTTTCTTCATGAATATTTGCCTCTACTCGGAGATCTGTTTTGTCACAGCTGACTTAGTTCCAAAAGCTTTTCCTAGAATTTTAAAGAAATTATTTTACGTTGGATAAAAATCAGTATGGGGTTCTAGTCATCATTTGCTTTATTTGCTACAGACCAGTTCGACTCTGATTTCATTATTTGTGGCTAGATGATTGATTGTGAATTGTTTAGTTTCTTATAGTACCTTCCCTTCTTCTTCTCTACTTTCACCATTGCTGGTTTCTAGCATCAGCAGTAAGTATTGATTTAGAATAGAATAGAATAGACCAGGTTGGAAGAGACCTTCAAGATCATCGTGTCCAACCCATCAACCAATTCAACCCACCTAAACAACTAAACCATGGCACCAAGCACCCCATCAAGTCTCCATATTTAACACATTCAGATCTCTCATCTGTGCCATGGATCCACAGAACAAAGGTCTCTAGTTCAGAGGAATTTGGTTTACTGCATTTCTTCAAGTAGTCTATGGTTTCTTTCCATCCTCAACAAAGAAAATAACTGCAGTCTTCAGAGATTTTGAACTGTTTTTCTTTGGAATATAATTTTTTTATTTTCCTCTTTAGGTTGCTACTAACTGCGGTGCACATGGCAGAAGAATTTAGCAGTCAGCAAGTATTGCTAATACTGAGGACGATGCAGAAAATGAAATGCAGAAATTCTCATCTACTCAAAAAGTAATCTTTTTGATACTACTGGGCAGTTGTATTCTTTAGGTAAACCACTTCCATTTACTATGGAAAACTATATAATACCCATTAAGTTGGGAGTGAAGAGTGTGTCACTTGCACACAAATGCAGATACAATATACATAATCAGCTATTACAGATTTTTAGAATATCACAGCTTGACCCAGAAGTAATGAAGGCAATTTAAGAATTTCATGGAATGACATTTAATGTAATAGAATTTTTGGCTTATTTATAAATGTGATCCTCTCTGAATGAACTTAGCCTCTAACAATTACCATAGACTAGTGAGATGAATGATATGCAGTGAATTGTAGAGAATATGTCCTTTTTAGGAGATCGTATTACTGATGAGAATCGCTTCAGATATCATCATGCCCTACTGTGAACTGTTAAGTCTTGTATCTTTAAGAACCTGGGCCAGATTTTCTGCAGTTGTGAACTGAATGTTGTTTATAGGGAGAGGTAATATCTTTCACAGAATCAACAAGGTTGGAAAAGATCAAGTCTAACCTGTCACCCAAGATCTCATGACTAGTAGCTGGTGATGCTGTTCTAGTTTATCCCATTCTTGGTCCGCGCTAAAACGTACAGAGAAATTAGTAGGGTAAAGTAGCTGTTTTGGTGTGATGAGGGCTGTCTCCACTGATTGGAGAGCGGCTACAGTGTCTTAAGTGGAACACAGTCAAAACTGAGGTGGAGTGCAGGAGTGTGCAACCTTCCATCCAAGTATTTTGCACCATGGGACACCCCCTCATGTGGAATGTTGGGTTTTGCACTATCTTCTGTATTGGTGTAATACCATATTGTCTTCTTCTTTTTGTATTCAGAATCGCTTCTGTTCTGCACAAACACTTGGACAGCTATCATGTATTGCAGTTGGTAAAGTTAACACAGTACCTGGTGGTGTTGCATTGCCACAATCTGGAACTGTTTGCCAGACTTAAAATGTTACTACTTGGGTAAGTGTGTATTGTTGGAAATGCAGCAATTTAAGTATTAAACAGCTGTCTACTTGATGTTTTAAATAATATGCTAAGATGTTACATTGTTCTGCAACAAACTGTTAAGAGTATTCAAGTCTATTAATCATGAAAATCAGAGGATAGGAAGTGGCTATTGTTTTTGACTGTAAGACTAAATACTACCTGTACCCCCTTGGCTGCTACAATATAATTACAATGAACAGGAATTTTGACTGCTACTTAATAGGAAGGATAGGTGCTAGTGTCTTGTTTGATGTTTGAAGAAATAAGTAATGAAAAATATCCAGTAAGAATGCTTTCATTGGGACAAGTGAAAGTGTGAAGCAGAAGCAGTCTTCTTTTGGCTGAAGAACTGTCAAGTTCTCAGGTTTATACAGTTGCAACATATGGAAACCATTTCTAGAATCATGCTGCTCAGCTGACTGTAGGAATGTACATGTTTTTTGTGAACAATGCCTTCATGTTCCTCAGACACCTCAGAGCCTGGTGCTCCTCAGGACAGAAATCACAGAAATCATCCAGGCACAGAAACCCAAAGATTTTATTAAAAAAGATGGCCCTTCTGCAGCTACTAAGAACTTCTGTGCTAATGAGTAACGCTTGAAGCCTCATCATCTGAGATGCTCCCTGTCTTCTTCCCTTTTTAAATTTTGAATAAATTAGAAGGAAGAAATTAATCTCAGCAAAAAAATACAATGATCACCGTGTGAATGTCTCCCATGCCATGAATATTGTTTGATGTGCAGCTTTTTACTTTCAAAATAGAGTTTTCATGCATGTAATGTACCTCATATTTTAAATATTGGACTTTATTGGTACCAATAGCCTGTTTTTTATTTCTGTCTCTACCAGCTTTTTAAAATCTAGTGTCACACCTGCTGATACCGCTGCAATAATTCGTGTTTTGGCCATGCTTCCTTCCTGTCAAGTGGAGAAAGTTGTTATAAACAAAGCAGCAGCAGTTTTACCTCAATGCAGGCTCCATCATTTGAATTGCATTGCTACAGCTCTTGTCAAATGGAATCATTACGACCAGTTGCACTGGCAAAACAGTTCTGAGCTATGCGTAAAGCTTCTGCAAAAACTAAATGACTCTGGATTTCAGAGGCTTCGGAAAGCCAACAACTTAAATCTTCTGTTGGAAGAAGTTACACAAGTGAATGGAGAGTGGTTTGACGAAGTTCTCAGTGAGGAAACTATGGCCATCTGTCAACGCTTGATAGACCAGATAACATGGGCAAATGTATTGCAGTTGTCTCATTTTCTCATGAAAACAAACCACCGTTGTCCTTCGCTACTTGACAGAATAGCTTCTGTGACTGTTCAAAATATAGACAAGGTAGTAACGGTTTTTCCTTCTCTTTACTGTGTAGATTATTCAATAAGAAAAGGTTGATATGTTTCAGAGCACAGTCCACGTGGTTTCTGAGAGTTTTCTTGAGTGTACCAGATTGTTTTGCTTCCCTATATATTATTTTGTGTTTACTTCTCTTTAATTTTCCTTTTTACTTTTATTGTGCACTCAGGCAATGCTAGGTCAACTGTAATCCTTTGAGATTGGCTTTACATTTGACCATCTTAAATTAGGGGTTTTTTTTAAACTTCTTTATAAATGGTCACATCAGGTAGTGTATGTTTCCACATTACTCATTCTTGTGGGGATTTTCCTAAGAGTCTGTCTTTTGGTCAAAATTGCTGTATTTTCTTGCTGTCTTTTTTTCTCTTCTCAGTCTGGTATTTGGATAGATCTTTTATTTTTTTCTGTGACAGTTTAGTTTCTTTGTGAGTATTTAATGGGAAGCCTTTAAAAAGCTTGTAAAATCCAAATACACAGAAACACTGGGATCATCTGCACAGTAAATAGATTTTAAGTTTTAGCCATAACTGTAATGTTAATGATTTCTGCATTGTCTGAAATATATATTTCTCCAGGAAAAGTTGACACCCCTCCCAAAAAAAAAAGAAAATAGCTAATCTTGTCTTAAATCTCCCTATTCTGAATGAATATAAACCCTTTTTATTGTAAAGCAATATGAGGATATTTTGGAGTGACTTAATTCAGGATGTCTTTTTTTTTTTTTCCCTTCTCCTCACAGATTCATCCCTTTGAAATCTATTTTATTCTCTTCCTTTTCTCTGCTCTGAATTATGACCCTCCTGCCAGTGAACAGTTCTTTGAGAGTTGTATCCAGTATCTTACTTCTAACTTGAGTAAGTACATTAGACAAAGATATTCTGACACCAGTGTTAATGGAAGATATTATGTGTACTGAATAAAAATGGGAATAGAAGGGCCTGGTGGTTGGTTGTTGTTTTTTTTTTTTTAAGCAAAGAAAAAAAAGTGTCTGTATGTTGGGGTTAAACCACAGTAAAATTCAATGTATGCTTCCGTTGGGTTTTATAGCTTCATCTCACCCTTTAAAAACTACTGTTAAGGGATTAGCAAATGATCTTGAATGTAATAAAAAGCAAGTGAAAGTTCTGATCAATTAGCTCTGCTGTTATTAGATAGAATTCATTATTTGATAGAGTTCATTATTTGGATAGAAGTAAATATTTGAATTCAATAATTCATTATTTGGGGGCAGGATACATTTTGTGATTCATTACAAAGAAATGATAAGTTGTAGAGGAAAAGTGCATTTTCATTGGTGATGCAGTCTCACAGAACTGTGAAAATTTGATGTCTCCAAAACTATTGTTGAATTACCTGGGTTTTAAGACTAACTAGTTTCCCCCTGCAAATCTCTTGGTGCAGTTAGCAGAAGTAAACCTCGACCTCCCTCTGTGTTCATGTATTGCACTGAGAGAAACTGGGGTGATCTGGGAGGCCGGGGGAGAGCATTGCCTTTCAGCTGTATGTCATGTGTTAATATTAATTTCTGTCTGATTCTTAAAGGTTGTTTTGAAACTCACCACTTGGTGCTGCTTGGTCATGTTTTGGCAGTGGCTGGGTATTTTCCTCCAGTTCTGATAACAAGGATATTTAACATTTCTTTCCTAAGCAAACTGGATGCTGAACTTGAAGGTAGAGATCTAGCGCTCTGATTAATCTGATTATGTGGCATTTGGCATAAAATGGATTGTGAACATACAGATGACTTGAGAAGTGGAATTACTCTTCAAACAGTTCAGTTTCCTGGCAAGACCCCTCTATATAGTCTTGTGGTTATTTGAGTGCTAAAGGGCACAGAATGGACAAAAAATATGCATTGTTTTAAAAGTACAGACTTTCATTGAAGATGATAAAATTTGTTTCTGAATGAATTCTATAGTCAATACCTAAGAGTGGTATTCATTACTAGAAATAGTCACACAGCTCAAGAAGCAATGTGGGATTCTTGTCTACAAGAAGTGAGTTCTACCAGTCTCTTTAAATGACTGCTTTCTTTTTCTCTGCCTGTATCTTGTTCATTATCAGTACACTGTTGCCATTTTGCCTTCAAACACTTAATTAAAAGTTAAAGAATAATTCAGAAGTAGCCATTTAGGTCAATGTGTTGGGTTTTTCACATTGCAGTTCACACCTTTTTATGTCCTTTAACTCAGTTCTGCCTGATACCATAAAGCAGAGGGTCCGCCTACGCCTCATGAAATTGAACAGAGCAGTCTGTCTGGAATGCCCAGAGTTTCACATCCCTTGGTTTCACGAGCACTACTGCCAACAGGTCTTTCATAACAGTAAGTAATTTAGGAGAGAGAAAGCTGCCCCTGTTACTAGTAATAATCCATTTTCAACAGTCTGATAGAGGCTTCTTCTAAAACTGTCATGTTGACACTAGCATACAATAGAAGCTCAGAAACGTGCACCTCACTTTCTGCTGAGGATGTGTTCTTGAACAGTGCAATTGCTCAGCAGTGTGACAGGTAGCAAAACAGTTTTTCCTGTGAGAATTAATAGAAATGGGATGTTTCTTCAGAAGAAGAACTTTTAAACAAACAGAAACAGTGTATATGGCTTGGAGTACAGAGAGGCAGGAGGATTATTAGGATTGTGTGCTGGAGGAGATGTGTCACTTTGACCCTGCTTTGCTTAGAAGACTGAACACTACATTTTTCAAGATGAATGTTTTTGTTGCCTCCTTTTGAACTCTGCACTGTCATTTCAGAAGACTCAAGATCCATCAAGGATGAGAGACAGAGATGCAGGCTATTGACTAATTGTTGCAGCCGAGGTCTTTGTGAAATGATGTACTGATCAGTTCAGAAAATCCAGCTAATGCAAACTTGATACTAATTCTGATGGGAAAAATCTGCTTTGCTATTCACTGAACTCAGCTACTTCATGTCTGAGACTAAAGATATTTCGTTGAGCAAGGTATTAAACAATATGCAACAGACAGAGAAGTGACAGATAGTGTGGTGCATCTGTAATAGATGCAAAATCAATAAATACTTATGTCTGGGCACAGGAGAAAGCAAGCAAAATTCAACAGGTGAAACCTAAACTGAAGTATCTGTGAATGGTAAAAGTCTTGGGATGGAAAGTCTGGCTGTGAAATTCATGCTTTGTAGGCAGCTGCCACTTTCCACCCAAAAAATGATTGCATCGTCTCTGAATTGTAATGGAATAACAGCCAGGATCTGTGGAAAAGTGTAATTCTGGCTGTCAAAAATGTAGTGTCACGAAGCATTACATTCAAAACTTTGGCTGCAGAAGTTTTGATATAGAAATCCTTTATTTCGTCCTTGTAGGCAGTAGCCGAATGAATCCACTGCGACAACATGTTTACAGAATACTGACAGAGATCTTGGGAGGGAGCCGTTACGCAAGAATATCTGTTCTCACACCATACTACTATAAAATAGGTGAGTAATTAATCCTTCAAAGGTTGTTATGGAGACCTCTGATACCACTGTTGCCACCAAACCCCTGAGCACATGGCCACGAGATACTGCAAGGAAGAAATTGTTGTGTAAGAAATGATTTCTAGAAAGTTCTATACAGTATAAATAATGTTAGGTATCTAATTACTGTTGTCACTTAGTTTTTCTAGAAGTAAACAATGTATAGAACAAATGCTTTCACTTTTTTCATGAGTAAACTGCTTTGTGTTTTCTCACAGATTTTGAGTGTATTCTGGATGAAAATAAAAAGCCTCTTTCCTATACGGCTCTGAATGTACCTTTTGATGATGTGGAGCGAATATGCTTTGGGCATGACATCAAGGATGACTGGAGAAAGGTTCTGCCACCAGGAGCTCAAAGGTTAGTACTTCAAGTTCCTGCATGTTACTCTTGCAAGATTAGATCGAATTTAGAACAGGTTTTTTGATGCTTATGTCCTAAATGGTTGTTGCAACCCCTAGGCTATTTATTTTTCTGCTTCTTTTCCCAAAGCCTTATGAGGTTTAGTGTTCCCAGCTGGTAACTAAACTCCCACCCAGATGCTCACTCACTCCCCCGTATTGTCATGGAGGGAAAGAATCTGGAGGGCAAAAGCAATGAAGAAGCTTTCTGGGTTGCAATTAAGACAGTTTAGTAAGTGAAAAGAAGAAAGGATTAAAAATAATAAACAAAAAGGGAAAATAAAGCAAATGATGCAGATGGAAAAATTTCCCCCCTCCATGATGTTATATGGTGTGGTGTTGAAGAAATATAGTATTTCCTTTATTTATAAATGATATGGAAATGTGAATATATTAATAACCTTTATTGATATGAAAATTGCCAAAACTTATCAAAAGGTTCAATGCACAGTTAGGATGTATTTACAGTGGGAATGTACAGTATTTGGGCAACTATAACAATTTAACTATTTTATGCAAACTGGGGGAAATAGAAAGAGAATACCCCGGGAGCGAAATGGTGCTTGACTACATTGGGGGGAGACTTGACAAGAACTGTTAAGGCTAAAGAGGCAATGAATTGATTACTCACAGCTGGTTGTACCCAGGTAGGGAGTGCTGCTGCTGTGTATTAGAGGCTTTGGGGCGCTCATGCACCAGGCACAGCAGGTTGCTGGCAGGAATGCCATGCGGCCTCGATGGCTGGTCTGGCTTCAGCAGACAGCAGGCTGTTAATGACGCTGTTGTGATGGGCGCTTGCTTTGTCCTGGAGAAACTGAGGCATGGCAAAATCTTGGTCACAAGGGGAATCAGGCTTGGCTCCAACTCCTAAGTGTGCGACTTCTCTCGTAGCTTGCAGTGCATAGGCTTGTGGCTTTATCCCAGGTGCTGGACCAGGCAACTCGAGGCAAATTCAAGCCAGCCAAGATGCAGGCAGGTTCAAGCACACAAAGCTTGAGCAAGGCATGAGCAAGGCTAAGCAAGGCTTGAGGAAGGCATAGGCGACTAGAAATCAGCCTGTGTATAAATCTTGCCTGAGATCGATTGGGCCAATAGGGCACTGAAACCAGCACATAGTTACCCAATGGGAAAGGGTTCTGCCAGGCTGTGGCCAGAACACATGCCCTTACCATAGATACAGGGTTGTTTACCAGACCTGCATGGTCCTGTCCCCTTTGTTCCTTTTCCCACATTACCCTGGCTTTGTGCAGGAAGGAGGGAGGCGAGGGGGACCATGTCTAGACACCCTAGTGTCTGTCTGGGTTTGTGCTGGGGCCATTTGGCTCTACCATGACATGTGGAATATCACTTTAGCCAGTTGGGGTTCCAGCTCTATCCCTTCCCAACCTCTTGCCAGCCCTAGCCTATGCACTGTGGGTGCAGAATGAGAAATGGAGAAGGCCTTGATGCTGTGCAAGCACTCTTCAGCAAGAGTGTAGCAAGTAGCCAAAATATTGGTGTGTTATCTATGCCATTTTAGTTGCAGATCTAAAGTACAGCACTTATACAGGCTGGTAGGAAGAAAAGTAACTCCATCCTAGCCAGCCCCAGACAGACACTAGGTCAGATAGGGTGTCTCATCCTGCTTGGCGTATGACAAGGGAGGTGAATCTTTGTAGTCCCCTGTATGGGCTATCCCTGCTTAGCAGGGCTACAATAGTGGTAAGAGTCACAAGAATGACTCTGAGGAACAATACAAAAGCCTTGACCCACTCAGTGGACAACGAGGGCTATCCCTGCTCAGCAGGACCAAAATGGCAATAGAGGTATGACAGTGACCCTGAGGAAAAATGCAAAACAGTTTATGTTTTTTTCTAATACCTAGCAAAAAGTGTTAATGGTAGAGGCATTCTGGCAGAGGAGTTTTTATCTACTACTTTAGAATAGGCAATGTCTATCAAAAAATAACTTAAGAGAAAAGCAAGGAGGGGGAGAGAGAGGGAAAGAGAGAGATTACACCACCCTTGGGTCCAGCATTGTTGTCTTGGAGTCTTGATCTGTAGGTGGTGGGTCAACAAAGGTAAATGCACATGCTTACCCTTACATATCTTTGTCCAGGACCACCTTTGGGGTGGTGACTGTCTTGTGTCTGCCTGGTCAAGTGTTCAAGGGAGTTTAGGGGATGACAATGTAATAGCTGGGAATTGAAACTGGGCAAGAAATTTCAGGGGGGCAGCAGTAGGCCAAAGTTTGACTTGCCAGCCAGTGCATGCTCAAACTGATGTTTTCCAGCCATATGGGGCAAGCAGAGAAAAGCATCTTGCTGCTCTGCCTCCACAGGGTGCAATCTGTCCCTCTCCTAATTACCCTCTTACAATGATTATAGTTTGAGTTGTTTGAGTCAAGACAGAGTGTTCTTAAAATGTGTTTCATGAGATTGGAATACTGTTCTCCTCCCACCTCTTTAAAGGTAAGCCTTGAAAATGCTGGTTAGCTGTTTTTGCCATTTGAACAAAAACTGATGCAGGGAAGAAGTGCTTTTTCTAAAGGATGTGAAGTTAAAATATTTCCCTCCTGTTTATCTAGAGATACTTGATCTAGATTCAGGGAGTTGTTTAATTTTCTTTTTCTATGAATTGTCAGATTTATCTAGTCATAGTCTTGCTGCAACTATCCATACTGCACTAGAAAAACTTCTCACAGTTCAGGTAGGACCTGAAAGTAAATGTGCATTTTGTTGTTTGCAGAATTGCTTTGGAATTTCTTGATTCTAAAGCTTTTAGCAAAGATTCACATCACCTGAAAGGAGAACCTGCAGTGAAAAAACGACACTTGGAAATGCTGGGATACCGTGTAATTCAGGTGAGCAGTCAGCAATGATTTACGTCCTTTCTGAGTTGCATGCATAGCGCATTGATTGCTTTTCTTGCAACAGATGTAAAGATAGTACTAATGTTGAAAAATACATACTGTGTGAGAGCAATTTTTGTATTTAGGAGGAAAATTCCAAGTTGTTTTCAAGATAGTGTAAGGACTTCATAGAACTTGCACCTTTGAAAATGGCTGCCATAAAACTGAAGTCAAAAGGTCTCAAGTCTTACCTTAACTGCAGGCAAATTAGCAGTCTCCACCTAGCCTGAGTAAAGGAGAAAAAGTGAAATGAGTTTCAAGTAGAGTTCACCAAAGATTTCTATATTAGAAAAAGATTGAGCCTACCCTCCTTGAGTGATGGACAGTTATGGCAGCTGCAAGATGGGATATGGATGCTGCCTGTCTTCTGCAGTGTTAGCACTGACAAGGAAGACTTGTGGCCAGAGATGATTCACAGCCACCAGCGTAGAAACATTTGGGTAATGGAGGTTCATGAATCATTCACAGAATGTTAGGGGTTGGAAGAGACCTCCAAAGGTCATAGAGTCCAAACCCCTGCCAGAGTGCAGATTCTCCTGCCTATGTATTTACTCACCTACTTGAGTTTTAGCTGGAATCCTTCCTTAAGCTTAAGCTTGGTTTTTTTTTTTTAACATGATAATCATCCTTTCTCATATTGCCCTGACAGTAATTGTTATGCTACATCATTCCAGTTTGATACATCAACATTACAAATCAGTGACCTAACATTCTTCTCTTTATTTGGGTTACCAAAATCGGGAGATGGTGTAATGGAGTTGTGGTACCCTGTATTGGCACTAGTATTTGCTTTATATCTCTGTAATTGTGCTGCTCTCTGGAAGTAAACTGACTGTACTGACATGAAGAACAACCATATAGAGAAATTAATCTTTTTGGTATTAGAATAAGCCAAGCTTTTAGAAGGATATAGCTGATGAAATAATTTCAAGTGGAGAACAACAGATATCGGAGAACCTTTTCTTTGCTGTGAAATGATCTGTGGCTTATATCAATATTATCATTATTTGATTGTTTTCTACAGATTCCTCACTTTGAATGGAATTCTATGGTTCTATCAACAAAAGGTGAACAGCTAGAATATGTGAGAAATCATCTCTATGGAAAACAGTGATCTCAGATGTGGAGTCAAAAGTATGTTTTATACAAACAATTTATGGTTTTAAACTTCTTGTAATACTGGAATTCTTTGTGTGAATCATCTGGATCAAGGCTTGCTATGGGGCATCAAGTGTCAAGAAATTTAATCTTCAATTTGTTATCTATTGCAAAAGGCAGGTCACAATGGGCCATGGGGATCTGAATCAGATGCTTAAAATCTCCCACTATGTGGAAGCTGTTCTTTAAGTACACGTGTCTTTTGTAGCTTTGCCATAGAATTACATTATTATCTCCTAAATAAATAGCACAAGAGATTTAACCAGACATAAAACTTACCAAAGATAAATTTGGTATTACTCTCGACTGAGAGAGAGGCGGCAGCAGATCTGCTGGAAACTATGTCTGTCCCCCAGCAAGTGACAGAATGAGCAAGAGGGACCAAACAGTATCTGTGCTGTGAAACTAAGAAACTGAAATCCAGATTTACTAAGAATAGGAATGCCATTACAGCCATTCTGTTTCCATCTTCCAGAACAGAGGTACCATGGATGATTGTGTCAGGGGAGGGTGTTGTGCAGTGAAGAACCTCCAGCTGCTTCTCCTACCCTGTGATGTGGCCTGTGTGGAAGAAGTATGGCTCAAGCCTTCTGGAACACCTTTATGTACTTCAGATAGACTAATTCTAGAGGTCTGGCAGCCACCCAAACCCTTGAAACACCTGTACTCCTCTTAAATGCAACTTGGAAGAGATACCTGGAAGATTTATACATGAAAAGAAGAAAATAATGCTTATGTCAGACATAGGCATGTGCTATCAACTGGACAATTCATTGAATTTATCATTGTGACATAATGCATTGGACTATAGTCTTTGCTAATAGAAATAAAACACAATTAGACAAACCATCTAACCTGCCTGTTCTGTAAATAAGACAGTGTACAGAAGAGCAAAAATAGGCTGAAAATGGACATAAAGAATCAAAACCAAGAAAAGTCTTCAGAGAATGACAACCACCTCGGTGGGGAAAAACAGTGCTGCTTTATTTATCACGTCTCAAAACAATCTGCCACTTACCAGGCTTCTTGTGATGATGCTCAGCCAGGGTTTGTGTCAAGAGGCATCAGATAGTGAGATGCAGCAGCAGGAAGTGGAATAGCCATAAGAATGTTCACTGCAGAGCAGTAACTGTAGAGTGGCCATGGTTTTGCAAATCAGCCCATTTTCAGGGGCAGCCATGTAACTATAGCTGCCATTACCTCCGGACAAATGTTAGCTGTGCTCATCTCTCACACACACACACACACATACAATATGTATATTTTCTTGCCTTTTTAGTAGAAGCAATAGAAATTCTTCTTTTAAACTTGGCAGAGGTAAGCAGCTGCATTTCTGAACTGACCATTATGCACCTGGTTATCTTCTTTTTTTTTTTTTAACTACTCATTACAGAAGAAGGTATTTTTACTGACTGACTACAGATCAGGTCACTAATGAAAAACCACAAAAAAATTCAACAGAACTGATCTAAGCTACAAGACTCTTTCCTCCTCAGGCAGTCCTCACATTGTAGGATGACTGAAAAATCTAATAGATGTTTGTCTGCTTATGGTACCAAATGGACAAAGATGTGAGGACACAGATGAGTGCTTTGAGGAAGTGTCATTGAAGACAGGCTATATGCACATTGTATTTTGTATGAAAGGGGAAGACAATAAACATAGGTTACAATTTCAGAAGATGGGTTACAAGTCAGAGAGCTCTTGCCTGTACAGATGGCCTTCAAGTAGCACCTTTGGAGTGTAAGATGGCAGTGGGTGTAGATGAAGTGATCAGTCATGAGTGGTCACATGCTTGAGCAGAACTCTGCTTTTCAGGTATCTGGCAGTCACTGTGCCTAGCAAGGTATATTCAAATTATGTATGGATAAAATCATGAGTATTCTCAATGGGAAGAGGATTAAAAGTTGCTCTGAGTGGATTCAGAAAGGGCATTTGAGAAAACCAAAATATGAGTACTTCGGTAAAATGTGCTGCTTTTGATTCTTTGCAGTCATTCTTTCTAAATTAAATCAGCAAGTGTCAGAGCATATGGAGCCAATGAAAAGATGGTAAAGACAGCTGAAGGTTTGTCTATTTTCCCCTTTAGTACCCAAGATGGTCTACAGATTAACCACCAGTCTACAGTAACACTGCAATGGCTGTGGCTTTGCCATTTGTTTACCTGTCTCCAGCGAAAGCAAGGCAAAGGGTCATTCGATGGTTGTAATTGCTATTTGGTCAGGAGTGGTGAGCTTCTTTTCCAGTTTTCCTGCTGTATTAATTGTAATTAGATTAAGGTTTAGGACATCCTTTTACCACGCCTTTTCTACTTAATGGGGAAATCCTTTGGAGAGATACTCTAACAATGCAGTACTTTAAGAAAAGTGAGTGCTCTGTTTTGAGCAGAGGTTCTACCAAGAACTCTGTGTCCTGTTAATATGATAGCAATCACATCACAAGCTGATCACTGAGAGACACCATCAAATGATACTTCTATGGTTTTAAAAACAAAAGTTTAATTGTTAAAATTTTCAACATCAAAATGC
This sequence comes from Dryobates pubescens, assembly GCF_014839835.1. Classification (NCBI taxonomy): domain Eukaryota; kingdom Metazoa; phylum Chordata; class Aves; order Piciformes; family Picidae; genus Dryobates; species Dryobates pubescens. The sequence continues at coordinate 34,558,856 of NC_071613.1, forward strand.
ATCAGCTTTTTTTCCTAGATGGAGATGTCTTCTCTGCTGTAGGTATTTGCTGGTGATCCGTTCTTCTGAGACTTTTTAATGAGTGTTTGTTAATGGCCTCAGATCTCTGAGAAAAACTTCCATAAAATACTTGCTTTGGAAATAAATATAAAAGCATAAAAAAGTGGAAAATCCTTGTTACCAGAAGCCTAAACATAGCAGGTGAAACGGTGAGGCTGTTAATCTTGTGAACTTTTCTCTCTTTCTTCATGTCTGGCTTACACAGCTTTGGCCGAGCCTAGCATTTCTTGGGCCACATAGTATTATGCTGCTGTCATTTTTAATATGCACCTCAATTTTAGACTAAATTACTTTTAGAAGGCTCTAATGAAAATCTTGTCAAGATATGATTGGGGAATGCAAGATTTACATACATTGCTGAAGAGGGAAATCAGGCTGTACAAACAGCCAGTTAGAGTAAAGTTAGCTACTTACTAGTTGTATTTAACTGAACAATAAATTCATGGGCATTATTTGGAGGATAAGGCATCAATATCCTGGATTGTCTGAGTGTAAGGAAGTCTAACTACTTTTACAGGCAGTATCACAGACTCAAAATTGGAGTACTCTCTGAAATCTTCATTTATTCCAAACAGCATTACTTAGGATTCTTTAGGATTTTAAATGCTGGCAAAAATTCAGTTGTTGGTTAGCTAGTAAATATCTTAAGACTTGGACAGACTGGTTAACAATAGAACTAGTATGCTGCTATAATGTGGGGACACTTTCATGCAACAAAACCAGAAGAGCCTATTGAAACTCCCTCACCATATGACATTTTCCAGCATTTTGTTTACAGTTTTGATAATTTGAAGAGGTTTAAGCGTGTAGCCAGGCAGGAGGCTCCAGTAGCATAGCGGATCTCTTTCAAGATGCCAGTCCATTCCTTCTTTTCGTCATCATACCTGCATTTAACAGAATAGGTCAGAACATAGCTTTTTGGAATTTCAGTTTGGTGCTTCATCACACATACATGAAAAGGAGGGTAGTCTACACGTTGCAAAGGCTTGGAGCAACCATGCGTGCTAGAGCATGCCACAGAAGGCTGCTTTTGTCCTCTAGAACAGAATGGAAATATATTCTTGTGCATGGGAGTTGGCCTTTTCCTGGTCCCTAAAGCTTGTTGCTGGCCTGTGCCATACTTTAATTACTCCTGTAAAAAAGCTTCCTCCTTGACTTAAGTTCCCTTATGGATTCTTACAGGTGGTTTTTCTGGGAATACTTCCTACCCTTCCACCAGTTAAAACTCTTGAATTTACCTTAGCAACTGAAGAGTCAAGGCAGAGATGTGATGTTTCATCACTATTACCTTGGTTTAGATTTTTAAAAATCTAGAAGGTAAGGATATTTTATTCTCTTGGAACAATTACTCATATGACTATTGCCACATGCATATGTATATGCTTGTACACAGGCTTTTCTGCAGAAGCAAGTCATGAAACTGAATGTTTTTATAATAGCCTCTGGCTAAACCTGCCAAGAGAAATGGCAACTTACTCTTTTAAAGAGTAAATTAATCTGAAGATCATGATCCTCAGATAAAATCATTTATTACTGACAAACATTTGTATCTGTCAATAAGCGCTTTACAACCTGTGCTATGGTTCATTTCCAGAGTTAAACAGAAAACTAATTTTAGCATCCGGTGTCTACAAACCTCAATTTTAGGTAGGGCTTTCCACTAGGAAAGCATGATTAAAATAAAACTTACTTCCATATGTCAGTTACTTCATTGGGTGCAAATTCTTTGGATTCAAGCTGAATCATTGCAAAGCCTCCAATAGCATACAAAGCTCCACTTAAGGTGACTAAACTGATGGAACTTCTCTCTTGGGGAAATTCAGGCATAATCTCCCACCTAAAGATGAAAAGAGAATTCTAAATTAGACACATGAGAAATACTCTACAGTGAATGCACTAAAATACACCTCTGGGTGACCTAAATTCAGTACCAAGGACAGCTGGGTGAATGGTTTAGTAAAAGGAAAAAAATATCAGCAGTGAGTTTCAGTCTCTGTTCCCACAGGGACTTCCTGCAAGTCTTAAGTGATGGAATTACACTGTGATGACATCTCTGCCCAGATGTCTGTTTCTTACAGGTTGCCTCATCCCATCATCAATAATATGCTTCATGCAGATGTACTGTTCTTAAGCTACTCTCAGTTTTTCCATAGTTTCCAAAATGCATATTCATTTCCAGTGGTATTGACTTAATCATTTGAATTTTGCAAAAGTAACCAGAGCTCATTACTGTACTTTCACATTTTCTGCCAATTCACACCCTATGAACATCTAAAGCATACAGACATCTTCTTCCTGGATAATGTCAACACCCAAGCTAGCAGGCTAAATTGTCTCTTGCTTGTGTGGCTTGGCTGTAATAAAACACAGTAGACCAGAACAAGAACCTATAGGTTTTCCAGACCACAAGCTGCATGTGTTTCTGATCAATGGAAGAGAAGAATGTGCCAAACAAGGGGAGAAAATGACATTTCTTTTGCTGTCTACCAAATGTGTGAAGCCCAGAGTTCCCTCATAGAACTGCTTCTTGTGCAATTCACATTTTATATGGTTAAATTTTATAAGCAACTCTCTTCAGGGGAGCATGCATTTAAGTGAAAGCTTGTGTTGTGAGGTTGATGGCTGCAATGCCACTTACCAGCGAAGACAGCACAGCCAAATGTGTTCATATATAATGCAAGTGCTTAATAATAAAGGTGCATCCAGAACCATGTACAAGTTTGAGCTATCATAATGAAGCTATAATGATACTAGTTTAAATCACAGTTTGTAAATGAGATTACAAGAAGAAAAAGTAATGAAAGTAACCAAAAAAATGACACTGATAAAGAGGGTATAAGCTCTTGGAAAATTTGAGCGATTCTGGCTGTGAAGAACATTGGAAAGTATCTGGTCTTGTAAGTACTTTTTCTTCATAGTATTTCAGAGCATGCACTTAAAGACCCTCATGAAGCTTTCATGTTGAATCAGCAGATTTATCTGTGTCACTAACCAGTAGTAAACAGAATTTGCTGTGATAAGGTAAGTGAACATTAAGACATCACAAGGCCACATACCCGAAGGACATTCAGCTAGTCCTGTTCAGACACCTGATTGCTGTTGCTGGGGTTTCATATCTAGTGCCAGTGCTGTTTCAGCAAGATTGTGTAGCCCTTGCTCACCTCTCCCACCTCTGCTGCTTTGCCAGCACATCTGTTTATGTAGCTGTGTGGTCAGTGAAGAAAATGCATGTGAGGACAGGAAAAATGGCTGGAGGTAACAGGCTCTTTAAAAGCTGCTGCTGCTGCTAAAGAGAGAGTACAGGCACATGGAACACCTTTGTGGTTCACATCTTGGGGCTCCTAAAGCCTGGATGATAAACCCTTGCTTAAAAATATCTTGAATATTGCACTTACTTATTGGTGGTCAGATCAAAAGCTTCAACAGATGCAGTAAGGCCTTCTTCAGTGACACCACCTGCAATGACAATCTTGCCCTTATGAATAGCTGTTCCAAACATTGAGCGAGCCACTTTCATTGGAGCCAGGTCTCTCCAGTCTCCTTTCTTGGGATTGTATACAAATACTCTATTAGTACATTTCCTGTAGAGGAAAAACAAAACCTTTGATCATTTCTAATAAACTTCTGGCTTGAACCAAGTGAGACCTAGTTGAGATGGATGGTGTGGGCTTATGTGTAACAGCTATTTCCTCCCTCTGAGGTCCATTCTTGGATCTAATCTGGGAATCTGCATCCCTACAAAGCACTGGTCACATCCATAGAACTAAATGAAATATTAAATGCTGCTTACACAGGGCACTGTACTTCACAAAAGAAAGACAACATCCATCCCCAGCACATGCTGTTCAGATGGGGGTATGGACAAATGTGTGAGAGAGGTTAAAAAATCAAGATTATGCTGCTGTTCTGATGATCTTGTATCTTACATGTCCCCTCGACAGACACAGAAAAATTACTACCACTTGGTCAGTGAGTCAAAACTTTGGTTTGCTAATGTTATACCTTTTAAGATATAACAGGCATCACACATCAGAAAATTTGAAAAACTGACACAGTAATGCCATGGCACCTAAATATTTCTACCTGGGAGGAAACAGTACTTTCAGCAAGGGTCCTCATAGCTAAATAGTACTGTGTCTGCAGTGCAAGTAAAATTTGCCTTGGAAATAACTACAGTCATTACAAAAATTAGTTAGGATTACAATTTATATGGAATTTCACTATATGAAAAAGATATACCTTAATGTGTTCCCATCTGCCAAATTGTTGGCAACCTAAATTCAGAACTGTTAAAAAGGAAACCCTGGTTTCTGAGGGTGAGGACATACACTCTATAAAGGACCAACCAAGTAATGTTGTAAATTGTCATGAAAAGGATTCAGAAACTCACTTATCATCAGTTTTTCCACCAAGACAATATATCAGTCCATTGTTTGAAATAGTAGCATGGCCATATACTTTGAGGGGTAGCTTTTTGATCTCACTCCATTTCATTGCTCTGGAACGAGAATATCATCACCGTTAGCTCTTTCAATTAACAATGGGCTATTTACATGTTCTCAGTAGGCATAATTAAATTTCAAACATACTCAGGATCATAGCACAGTACTGAATCTAGAGACTCCTCAGTGCGAAGGTCCTTGCCTGCAATTACATAGATCTTGTTGTCTGATTCTCCCAGCCCAAAGAGACACCTGGCTGATGGCAGTGGAGGAAGGGCAACCCACTCCCCAGCGATGTTATCCAGCTGAAAGAGCATCAGAACAATAAGTGTTAGGAAAGGCAAATGGTAAAAATCCAGACAACATCATTGTAGAAAATTAATTGCACTCGCTGTCTCTCAACAGCTTATCTGCTTGCATGAACAACCAATCCTCAGTGCAACTAATGAACAATACCTTCATCACCCATCCTTCATGGTACTGAGACATAGCAGAGTCAATGCCACACAGCTCTCTTTGCATCTGCTCACCCTCACTCATCCCCAGAGTTCCTTTTATTCATTATTAAGCTCTTCTTCCTTGTTTAAAGTTCCCCTACTCTCTGGGTTCCCTAAGACATGTTGGAAAGTGCAAGTTGTTCTTCCTGCCTAAAGACTTCACTCCTAAGTGAAAAAGGCAGGCAATGCAAATCCATTGGCAATAATATTGATGTCATTCCTACTGAAGTACTCCCACAGCTGTCTCATTTCATAGCCAGTATGCTGAAAACACCTACAGAGAAGCAGCAGCAGGAGAAGGAAAAAGAACCAACCAAACCAAGTATTTTTGTGGAACTGTGGTGCTTAGTTTTTTATTTTTATTGAGAACTTGCAATTAGAACAGAATAGAATCGAATCTGAATGCTAGCATTAAAAAAAAAAGAGTACCTTCTCCTACTGCATACAGATTGGGCTCACGATGTGACAGGAAGTTTTATTGCAGTAGTGAAATCCAGTTCATGGACATGGATTGCCCCAGTAGATAGAACTGGGTGGCATAATGAGGAGATGTACCCATTGCAGATCACAGCATGAAGACAGCAATCTTGAAGACAGCATACTGACTGATGATAGGGCATAAACTAGTCATACATTTCTGAGCCAGTTGTAGCCTTGTTTTCTAGGTTACTAGCTACTAAATAAAATGGTAATACTTACTTTACTAGTGGAGATAAGGGAAAAGCAGTTTTGCACCACGTTACCATTTTAAAGCAACAGCCACATAGGTAATGTGGGCAAGTATTTTAGTAGGAGCAGATTAGAGATAAGCAAGAGAGCAGGACTTCAAGAAAAGGATGTAGACACACCAAGTAAAATTCTAAGAATTTCATCAATTTTTAATCTCAGTTTTGAGGTTTAGTTTTCCAGGGACCCCTTTCTAGCAGCCTGAGAGACTGATCAGTTTTGGATTATATGCATTACAACATCAACACAGTATTTCTGTAGCAAGTTTTGCACCTCAGTAATTAGTTTCACATAAGGAAATGAAACAGTGCTAATCCTGCTCTAGCATACTAAGACTTCCCTCCTACAGATATAACCAATGCCTCAAACCAACTCTTTCTTTGCATATCAAATCACAGTGAGGCATACTGCTGTAAACACTATTTGCATATTTTAATGTCTGAAGGCTTTAAATTCAATCACTGTTTATGGCTCTGCTTTATTTCATATTGAAACAGGACCTGCTTTCACTCTTTTAAGCCAATGTGCCTAAAGACAGGACAGGGCCAGCATCACACTGCGTAATTCACCATGAGTTAGTTCAAATACCCCCAAAGCATGCAGCCTGGTAGTGAAAAACAGAGTAGAACTTTGTGAAGGTGTAAGCATGCCAAAGTGTATTTTTATAGATTTTTCTGAAATATGCTGTAGAAGTTACAGCCTGTATTAATTTGCCTTGTGTTTACACAGATTAACAACAATACAAGATTACGCTCTTGGATGAAACCTAGTATTTAGTGTACTAATATTGGCACATTTACCTCTAAATTATGTCTTTTAGAACGTCCTTAGGTTTTCAAAGGACTTCTAGAATTTTAGTGAGAAAAGTAGCATTTAAAATATGCACATTACTGCTGTTATAAAAATATTTCAGATGCAAAAAAAGACAAAAAAAAAAGACAGACATCTCAGTAGCTCTAAAGCAGCTAAACATTCAACCTTCATGGAAATTAACAGAAATACATAGCAGGTATTTTACAAAAATACCAGGCTTAAACTTCTATTCTATTCTATTAGGCATCTGTACCATGAAAAAACTGGGCCTTAGACCATGAAAACTAGGTCCTAGTTATAACACACTAATCCTTTTCAACTTGAAAGAGAAGATGCAAGCCCCTTAGTTTCATTTATCTCTCTGAGACAGGAATAGCTCTCTTTAGATGCTTTCCTCCCTCAATAGTGTAGAGAGACTAGACAACACACTTGCATACTCAGAATACTTTTCAGTAACTCTTACAAGTACCAGCATTTTAAAAACTTATACCTGGAAGAAGTATGACTGGAAAGGCTGATCCTTGTTCTCCTCTTCCACATACAGTCCTCCAACAACGTAGACCTGATTATGTTTGGTGACTATACTGGAATGATTTCTGGGAATCTGTTCTGCCAGAGCTGCTAGGTAGCATTCGTTTTCAAGAGGATCATAAGCTACTGCAGCAGTGTCATTAACCAGAAGAATTAGGTCTTTGACAAACATGCCATGCCTGGGAAGGTCATTCAGGTAGCCAGGCAGTAAATCTTCATCTCCTACATCGCCATTCACTTCCCCTTTGGTTGACTTTTCTGTACTCTTGCTAGAGTCGGGCAGTTTTCCAGCAAAAGCATCTTTAATAATCTTTATTTTTTTCTGAAGATCTGAGTTGCTTTTAATTATATCATCCTTCTCTACATGTTCTTTGAAATATTTTTCTGGCATAAGACGAAAACGTATGCAGTCAAAAATTTCCCCCAGGCTCTTAACTCTGTTCTCTTTGTCTATTCGGACCCATCTCATCACTGCTTCAAATACCAGTTCTTCCTTCTCTATGTTTAAGCTGTCAGGTGAAATAACTGAGATAAGTTCATGTGGGGCAAGCTGCATGAAATCCTCTTCTTTGCAGATCTGCACAAAATGATCTGAAACAAAATCACGGGCAGAAAATGCAAGTCTTGGGCAGTCGAGCATAACACCTAATCGAAGGATGGCCAGACAGTTACCAACAGCAAGCCTCTTCTGAAGATAGGAGACACACACTGTGAATACAGAAGGGATCTGAAAGCGACTGGCCAAAGCAAAAATATCTTGCACGTTAGAATCATTAAGATCAATACTTGCTGAATAGAGGTACTTGACAATCATATCCAGGATGTTGGGGTCAACGTTATCTAGAACCACCTCCTTCTTTTTCTCTTCATTTTGCTCAGATAAGAAATACTCACGAAAATAAGGGCTACACGCCGACAGAATCAACCTGTGGCAAGGCAGGCTTCTGTCACCAGCTTTTAGAGAGCAATCTATAAATTTCTTCTCTTCAAGAAGTTCCTTGAGGCCATCCTGAAGAAGGGTGGATTGGTACAGCCTGAGCTCTTCAGTGAGTTCCCTTTGGGAATCCATTTCGCAAATAGTTGAGAAAGGGGAGGGAGCAGAAAGCTATAGCTGCTGTCTGCCCCAAGGTCTGCCTGTAAAAAAGGCAGACCAATGTGCTTTGCCCTGCCTGAAGCCTCTGCAACTTAATCTCGCTAGCTAAATATAGGTACATACTCTTACAGTTGGAATTTAGGATGGATGGTTTGGAAAAAAAAGAGTGGCTCTCACAGCTGTCAAAGACTGAAAGAAGCAACTGTTGCTTTTAGTCACTATGGTCAGGTTTTCCCATCATTCTCCACATTGAATCAATGACATCACGTGCAATGTAAGAAATTATTTGATATGAGTAAGGACAGCAGAATCTGACCCTCAATGAGACAGCTATGAGCAAGATTGCAAATACTCATGTCACCAAATATTCTGAAATAAATATAGCTGTCAGCTGCAACTACTGTTAGCTTTTTTCAGAGTTGCTCAGTACATCTCATTGCTGCAGTCATAAAGATTTTTTTAAAACTTCAGAACTTTGCATTAATTCTCTATACTTTAAGATGACTTTTTCACACACCCACCTCATCTGCAGTTTCTTCACAAAGTATCTTCTTAATATCTATTTGGCTCCATTTATTTGTAAACAAACCTCTACTGTTTAGACATAAAACATTTATTACTTAGGTTAAGTTCTGCTTTCAAAAATTACTTAGAATGAAGTCTCCAACACCCCCTTTATCAACCCCATTCTTAGTTTCAGATTATCTGTAGACATTACCAGTCCTTTTGATTGATAGAAATGGTGTTAACTGCTGTGATACTAAGTCAAAAACAGTACCTAGGGAAGGTAGAACAGAGAATGAAAAACATGTCACCTGCCAGATCAACATTATTTAATGAATGTGTAAATTAATTAGAATAAAAGAGAGAGGATTTAAACTAAAAAAGCCCCGAATCAGACAAGTAGTTTGAAAAGTGAATGCTAGTTTAGAAAAACTATGCATGTTGGAAGGTTTCACACTTTGAACTGGGAACATTCAGATTTTCATTAAAAGCAGTCATACAGCTCCAAAACAAACTAAAACTACTATTTAATGTGTCTTGGAGGACTGTATTTTGCCCATGTAGAGAATACTTTTTTACCCAATATGGTAAAATGTTCTTCAGGTGTAATGGGAACAAGATCAAAACACAATTATTTGAATACAAGATCTACAAGGCATAGCATTGTCAAAGGTCATTGGAATCTTGACTGATTTTCAATATAAGTATTATTTAATTAAAATATATACACAGACATCATGATTACATTCACTCCACAGTTACTTTATTATGACAGTCAGCTGCTAAGGTAACAGCTGAGAGCAGAGCTCATTTGACTTTTTCCACTTACAGAAAATAGTGCAGACATCTTATCTCACCAGAAAACGTAACAGCTGCATCTGCTTTGAAACAATGAATGACTCATTTCTCTCTAACACATCAGATCTTAAAGGTCTAATGACTCAGACACAGAAACTATTAATGTGCTATTTATGTGCATCATATCTCAGATAAGTGCTCTAGCCACATAACAAACAAACAACCCCCCCAAAAATCCCAAAACAAAAAATCCCAACGCAACAACTTCATGAAGCTATCTGGATTATAATTAAGTACCTGGAATGATATGTGCTGAACATTTAACAAAATTATGAGACATAGAAATTAATATTTGGAACAGTACTGCTTTTTTGTTATGGCTACCAGCAACAGAGCACTGCTGCGATGACACAGCAAATATGTTTAGATACAAGAGTGTTCTGCAGATAATGACATTTCTGCATTGCACAACACTGAACAAGTTATGGAAGGGTTGTCTCCATATACATAGGAAGGGAAGGCTTCTTTTTCTGACATACTTCCAGGTGGTGGCTGGTTCTAGAAGCCAATCACAGCAGTGTGTAAACACATGGGTCATCAAAAGGGAGGGTGGAGAGGGTCTGCCTGCCCTAAAACAGTCATTGGAACACCACGGTAGACTGCATTGTTGCATTGCTAGAGGAGGGACTTCCTGCTTTGACAACCTGCTAGAAAAAGCAGGATGAGATGGGTGGTCTTGCCAATCACATTCCTGAAAACACCTGAGGGTACAAGTGTGTCAACACCCTCAGTCAGTCAGTCTCAGTAGAAAACATGGTGTGTGAGATCTTACATCATGGCAGCTGAAATAAAATGGCAACTGCCATGCATGTAAGGGGGAGGGTGTTCCAGGTCCATATACCCTATCAGAGAGGAGGCACTTCTCCAGTCCTTACAACATGTGACCAGAGGAAGAGTGGGATTTATGAGGCTTCTAGAACACAGTTCTTTTAAGTTCTTTGAGTGGCTCCAGGAGGTGGGGCTTCCAGCAGCAGCTGGGGCCATGCCTCTTCTAGTATTAGATACTGGTTGTCCTCCCACAGAAGCATTGTAACAAATACAAAGCCTTTACACATACAAGGATTTTGTATAATCTTTATGATATATCCTGAGGGCATATAATCTAGTATTTACCTGCTCTTCATCTTTGTCATCATCTCTCTTTGCTACTCTGGTATTTCTAAATCATCTTCTACAGATCTCACAAGCCTAGTAAGGACTGAGAGTCCTCCCTTGCTTAGGAGGAAACACAAGCCAATCTAAATCAGGTCATTACTTCCCAGAGTCCCTGGAGTGTGAATCCATCCTTTAGCTTTTCTATTGCAAGTCCCAGTTCTTCTGAAAAAACAGGCTCCCGATCATGTTGCTTTTGGAATGCACAAGATAGGAGAGAAAATCAAATAAAGCAGAAGGTATGTTTAAATTTTATTCTCCCATTTTAACAACAGGAATTTGATAGTATGAAAAATACATATTCTTACCTTGTTTTCATCAGCAAAGTAAGCCTGTAAAACAAAGGGGGAAAAAAATCACCAAAACACCCAAAAAAAGTCTGAAAACTGATCTGCTGCTTGGGGTCAAAATTCTGTATGGTAGATTTTCTTCAACAAACCTGTCTGTATGGATCCATTTGGTTTATTTTGTAAAGAAAATCCCAGGGTTTTGTCTATGCTGGAATAGTTTACAAAACAGTTCTAGCAGGAGTTGATGATTGTGCTGCTTTTCATTAAATACTAATCTTTGAATTTTCCATCATAATAAAGATTTTTTTAATGGTGTAATTTTCATATTACATTTGCTACACTGACAAATACTTCATAGGGAAGAAATGTTAATATGAAGACAAACTGACAGCACTATAGCATTTTTGGCCTCACATGCAGCAGCATTTAGTATTCAAATTCCAAAACTACCTTAAAACTCAGTTAACATCATACTCAGTCTAAGAAATTAACAGGGAAGAACCAAACAACTCCACTCTCAGGCAGAGATCTGGCGAAGAGATACAATCTTTCCTGTTCTATGGGTGTGTAAATTAAAACTTAAACTCTTCAGCAAATCAGATCTCTGAAAATATTCACAGCTCTTGAAGTCTCCCAAGAAGCAACTTCTAGATCTTAATATTTATCAAAAAGAGCTTGATCTTGCTTTAGTTGTCCCTACAGATTGGCTAGGGGCAGCAGAGAAAAGCATACTCCTGCTCAGCAGTCTCCCAAGCTACACAAGACTCAACAGAGCAGCATCACAGTCATAAGTGTCATGGAATATTGGTGTGAAGCCAGTTCTTGGGTTTTGGATGATTCGTCTCCTAGAGCAATCACTTCCTAATCATTTACAGCTTCTGATTTTTGTTTTAGAATATGCAAAGCACAGTTCTTTAATCTAGGTGACAAAGGCACCAATAGAGCAAACAGAACCTCCCTTTAAGGAAAAGGTAGGTCTTAACTATGCTGAAGACCAAATAAAAATGTGCAAAAATGAAAGGAAAAAAAGGCCAAAAGTGAGGGAAAAGGAGGGAAAGAAAGAGATAAGAGTTTATTTGCATCAGTAAATGATACCAAAAGAAAAGAGGGTGGAAATAAGATCGGTGCTAGCATTGCTAATTTAACAAATTTCAGAGATGAATTAAGAAAGCATGTCAATGGTCACTGTGTCAAGGCCAGTATTTTAAAACACGTGCAGTCTGCCTGTCCAGTCAAACACGCAGTCAGGTGTTACTGGGTTGCACAGTAAATACAGAAATTCCTAGAAAGAAAGTCATCAAATAACCTAAAGCATTTATTAGTACAAAATTATTGCAGCCTTTAAAAAATCTTTCAAGTTTGAATCTTAGATGACTGTGGTGCATACAGCCATTGCCATCTACTAACCTGCTCCAGGAGAAGGAAAAGTTTCAATACAATACATTTTATGTTATACTGCTAGTTTCAAGATATTCCTGATCTTAATGTGTAGAGAAACTACATACAACTATTACTTTAAATACCTACTATCTACCTATTTATTTTGGATAATAGTTTGTTCCTAAGTTAAAAATCCACACAGTGAATAAATTCCTGCAGGAATCAAGATTTTGAATTAAAGATGTGTAGGTGTGTTTTAAATATAGAAAGTTCAGTTGTAGCTTATGTTTAACAGAGGATTATAGATCAATGTTGTTTACAACTGAATTAACCAAAACAGAATTATTTTTCAGTTTTCAGGGGAGCAGCTTACCACAAAAGCATCTGTATGTTCATCAGATTCTATTTCCACATCATCTTGAACCTGCTCCACAGTAAGGTCTTCAAGAGGTTGAGGCTGCAAATTAAAACGCTGAAGTAAGTAGAGCCATATCTAACATAGTTAATATATTTTTATTAATCTTACTACCACAATAGGGCATCTAATTTAAAGTAAATTAGTGGAGTACCTTTTCTTCCATTTCATAATCCACTCCAAATATAGGGTTGGCTGAATAAACTCTGTGAATTGAATTAATTTCTTTCACTGACTCCTGTAGCTTCTCCACAGGGTCTATTTTAAAACCAAGAACGTATCCCCCACTCTACATAACAGAGAAAAAGGAAGACATACAATTAATTTTTTGATTATTAAGTAACTCGTTCCACTTGATAGGTATTTGCACTTTAAAGACAGCAAATTTCAGTTTCCTGACAAAACATTATGTATATTTTGATATTATCTTATTTTTCTGCTGAAGTCATGGGTGAAATAAAAACAATGACAATGTTTCTCTATGAGGTAAATTAGCTTTTAACTATTAGTCCATTATCTAAATGGGGAACAAACTTACACAGAAAATCAAAAGCAAACAATGATGGGAGAAATTCAGAAGGGATAATAATGATTTATTTCTAGCTACTTAGCAAATGAGTCTGCTAGATCTTGATGCTGTTATTCAAGAAATGTTCAGATACAGTAAACTAAGTGAACTGAGCATAAAAAAACCCAAACCCACCATTAAAAACATTTGTTATTGAGGTCAAATTGAAGAAAAATAATCTTGTCTCTTACAGCAAAACAGATACACAAGTGAGTAAGATAAAAAATAACAGTCTTAATGAAGTACAGAAGTAATTAGAACTCAAAGATAATCTGTCAGAATATGCAATTTTCACAGTTATTTTACTTTATGTCAACTATTCACGCTGTTCTACTGTTGCTTTCCTGGAGAGAAACCATAACTCACAACAGCCACAACCTTACCATACAAACATTTTAAGCAGTGCAAAGAGGACTTTTTTAAAGCTATGTTCAAAAGGCCACATAGAAGGAACACTCTGAAGTGTAAACAGTCCTGTCACATTTCAGAATTGGAGAATTATTCTGTATAAAAATCTAACCAATGAAAAAAGGCTATGAAAGCTTCTTACCTGCTGAGAACTCTCTATCACAAGTGCCAAGCCAAACTTTGAGTCTCTTATTTTAATCGAACGCTAATGGTAAAGAGGTAAAAACTGTTTGTTAACAATTTTAAAATTACTTGATAAGAATCTGCTTTATCTTTTTTTTTCTAATTTATCTTTATTTACACTGTCATAATTACAATTATTGGTTCTGGAAGATTGGCTACTAGCATTCCCTCCCATTTACCATTGCAAATCTGAATCCTTGAACCTCATGGGAAAGTTTTTGTTGAAGTAGTAACAGTGTTAACAGTTAATTTCTAAACATTAAGTTCTCAGATCATTAATCCCAGTGTATGTAGGTGGAGTGAGGCATCATAATTAATAGTTTGAAAATTGAAAATACATGCCATTTTCAACATCTGTAGCTGCCCATCAAAGCCCCCAAATAATATGGACAGAAAAAAAAATCTACCCCATGGCTGACACTGACAATTCCCTCTTGACTGTGGGACATGAAATATTAATTTGGGGAGTTTTAACTGAAGATTTGATCATAGGCCATTTAATTTTGAAAACAGTTGTTTTGAGATACTTACAATTTGTATATATGGTATGCTGACATTAAAGCTGTCGTTCATATTTGCATGCCAAACTATTCGCACATTAGTGATAAAAAATGTTCCCAAATTTCCCTATGAAAGAAGATGTATGTTAGAGCGCCTTTGAAGCACAGAGCCTCTTTCTGAACACAATGATTACTGCTGTCCATTTAAATACAAGCAAGGTACAGCTTCACATTTAATTCAATAAAAGCCTGACTCTCCTATCGAAAACAGTCAAAATGCTTCTGTTGATTGCAAGGAAGCAAGAACCAATCTTTAAAGGATACGGCACACTAGTGGTGAAAATAGCTGGGAGTACCCATTACTGCAGCATAGCTGGATCAAAATCACAGCACAGCAGACCTCATGGGAGTACATGAAGCATTTGAGAGTGTTCTTAACTGTACAGATCTGGAATTGGCCTATAGTGTAAGTATAATGGCATGTGGGTTAAACTTAGGCAATTGTGGAGATGTGTGCCAAGTGAATGCAGAGTGAAGAACCCTTTAGCTTGTCAGAGGGATCCTATTTCCATTTTGAACTAAAAATGGACAGGCAGAAATAACAGCTCCCATTTTGTTTCAAGGCTCTTGGGAATACTTGCAACTAATGCCCTGGAAAATAATAGAAATGTTTTCGATTTTCCCCGTGTTTTAAGACATAGATTCCAATATTTTCAATTTCCAGTAATCAACAGACAATATTGTCTTACAGTGATGTCAAAATTGCATGTAAACATATACATATTCAGCAGAGCACTTTGGAAACAACAGGATTGTCTTCCAGGATGATACAGAACTTTAGACACTTAAATATATGTTTTTAACAGTTCCTTGCGTATTAGCCAGGTCATGTAGGCTTGAGGTTGCCAAAAACATGCCTGTGTTGTGTTGAGTAGTGAATACATGGGATCAGCTTCTCTGCATGCATCAGCTGATGAATTGAGGTAATTTCTCTGAGGTCCTAAAACTCTAGTAGTACGATTACTAGACGAAAGCCAAAACATTTTAACTTTGCTATAGTCAACTTAGTCTCATTTGTTGCTATACCTGGTCACTTGATAAATTCCAAACTCCATTGATTTTATCATATATTTGTTCTTGTGGTAATAATCTCAGCTGCTTGTTTTGAATCAATGCACTTCTCAGCTTCAGATCACGATACATTTTAGAAGTTTCATAAGCTCTGCAAAAAATGAAAAATACTTCATGAAGATATCTTTAAACTTAACAGCTGGGTTTTTTTGACATCTGCTTTGATCTTCTGTGTTGTTAATTTGTAACGCTATTCTTTATTTTCCTTAAGAGAGTAATCTTCTGGCCTCTACTGCAAAGCATGTTTTCTGAGTCCCATATTACACATGGTATAGACATCAAGAATCCTTTATTTTTCAGTGCTGGTTAAATCAGAAACATTCAACATCTATGTCTGTTAGCATTTTATCAATGATGATCAATGACTGGTATTAATACACATTGATTTTCATTATGCACAGTTGTCTATGAATTTGTGATCATTCTCTCTCTTCTTTCCAGATATTGTGTTCTCCTCTTTTGGGGAAATTTTCTGAGTGTTAAATATGGACAGTTATATATGCAGTCCAGCAGCAGCAGTAGCAGCAGTAATCCCACAGACCCGATTCACTGAACTATGTAAATTAACAAGAGCTATTTTTCAGTTGCTACCTGTGTACAGCAATAACTGAAGTGAAGAGTCTGGGACTCCCAGGGACAACATTGGTAAATATGAACTCAAATCGTGTATTGTTACATTTAGTCAATATGTACAGAGCTTCTGTCTGCCCTCGTAATTTCTGCAAGGAAAAAAAACCAGAAATTTAACATTTTGATAATATAGTAGCTTGACTGTACAGGCAACAAATAATCTTTATATGTTTTCCAATTCCTTGCTTTAAATGGTGTATCTGAAGGTGTCATTCTGATTTTACCACTCACCTCCTGCTGTTCTGAACAGCACTTACTTTTATTTTTTTTTAAATGAGAAACTAGCAGTTTCATCATCAGTAAAACTAGTAAAGCCTGCTTGCTACACATTTGCCCTGTCATGACTGAAACAGTATTTTTGGCATTGTTACCATGTGGCTGTCCAGCTAACCTACATAGTCTCCCTGACAGTTCTTTACTTCAAGCCAAACAAATGGCTTCACAGTTGTATGGAGTCCAGGCTATGTATAAGAGAACTTTCTTGCACAAAACTAGTGCTTGTCTAGACCTTTGCTAAATTTAGAGTCAATGAGCCAACACATGCTTGTCTTATCTGGAGGGCAGAAGAATCACAAAACTGCAATTACATGAGTTTTACTGCCTTAGTAAACTCACTAAAAACAAACTCCTACAGAACTGTAAAACTCTCAACTTTTAAAACTTAACTTCCATTACTACTCTGTTACTGTTCTGCAAGTAAACTTTCAGATTATTGTTGATATAGTGCAATAACTACAAAGAATGAATTACAGCTTCTTTTAATACTTTAAGTAGTTTTGAAACTTACCGAGTTGGCAGTTCTTGTAGTTATATTTATGATACAGTTGTAACCAACAGCTAAATGTAAGGGGAGAAAAAAGAAAGAATAGTTTGGATAACAAGAAAAAATAATAGTAAAAATTACAAGTATAATACTGAATTTTGTAGCACAGCTTTTGGTGCTGTTTGTGAGAATTACATATGGTGGTCAACTGTCTGGGCCCTCATCGCAAAATCAAAAATTAAGCAAGAAAGGTACTGTGAGAGGTTGTCTGGTCCAATGTTCTTCTCAAAGCAAGACCAACTCCATTTGGCTGCTCAGGGTACTGTCCAGTCGACTTTGGAACTGCTCTGGGAGCCTGTTCTGCTGTCTGACTGCCTCCACTGCAAACTCTTTTCTCCTAATATCCAATCAGAATTTCCCTTGTTTCAGTGCTTGACTGTTGCCTCAAGAAGATCTGTCTCACCATTTTACCCCTACTGATAAAACTTTCTACATCAATGTAATGCTTTGTAGAAGAAGAACAAAGGACGTGACATAGAAAAATCTCAGCAAAATGGAAAGTATAAGTGGAGAAGTAAACAAAAAGAAAACAGTTATAAATTTCACTTTGCCTCCTCTACAGTGCTCTGATACAAAATAAAACCTGAAACGCTCCCAGCTGTTCTTTGGGGGTTAAAAAAAAAAAAAAGGCAAGAAAATTATGCTGGCTAAATCTGAATGACAACTGACAATCCTGCTGCTGATAGCAGATAGTAGCAGGGACAGGTTCTAATATAAATTCAAAAAATCTTTAAAACAGAACTAAGCTCAGTTATGGCAGCAATTATGTAGATAAGCATATTCAGTTTTTACAGAAGTAACACCTAAGGAAATACCAAGAAAAGAGTATTTCCTACGTTGCATATGAGAAATTTTCTAAAACTAGAAGAAAAACTAATAGCCAAAAATGGTATCCAGTAATATTTTTTTGGCCTATACATTCACTTAATTTAGGAAACAATGCATTGTCTTGAAAACTAAAGAGTATTTTAAACTCTAAAAGCTGTAAGGGTTAGACTTCCTTGAGCTCTGAACTGCTTCATGTTTCTTTGTGATCTCCTCTAAAAAGGGGAATAAAAGAAAAAAAAACTGTAGCACAATGCAGAATGTGAATAAACAGGTGGCAACAAGAGGAACAAGTAGAGCAAAGTGTGAAGAAACACAAACTTCTGATTCTTTCTACAAAAATTAAGTAATCCCATATAGGACAAATGAAAAACAAGTCTGAAGTACTTCTTCAACTTATGTGCTGAGAAATTAACATTTAACAGTAATATTTTGCTAAGGATTATTATAACAGTTCCTGTATTACAAGTAGAGTCATCACTAAAAGTTTATTTGAGAGCAAAAGGACTATACTTTACTATTCTGTACTATAATCAGTACTATTGTTACAGAATAGCATGACACCACAAAGGAAAACAAGATTTGCATCTGTTTAAGGAGATGATACTTACACAGATTGACTCTGGGCAAGGACAATGAGCGCCAAATAATCCGCAAATTTGTCACAAGCAGTCTACCTGGAAATCAAGAGTGTAGATATTTTAAATTTGAACAACTTCCATTAAATGAAGCATTCCATTCTCTGGTACACATTTATCTCTAGTTTGGAAATACAAGTATATTTCTTTTCCTTGGTATGACAAAAAGAAGCACAGGACACCCTAGCAGAAAAAAATCATTAAACACCTTTTTTTTTGAAAGCTTGGAGAGAAAATCCAGAAAAGAACAAAAAAATTAACCTCTAATATATATCAGCATTCCTCAAAACTAAGCTAAGAACAGTTACTGATTTCACATCCATCCGCCTCTGGTAAAAATGTGGAGACACAATCAGTGCAGAACTGCTCTGAGGAGGAGAAGGAGAAGGCAGCGTTAACTGTTGCAGCTGTCTTCATGAATAACTTCACCCCTCTATGTCACATGCAAATTTCTTTGATTCTGAACCCTGTACAGCAGCACATCCAGCCCCAGGAAGGGTCATCTCAGCACACTGGCAGCTTCATGGCCTTGCACACTACAGATATATATATTCCTTACTGATTCAGTTTAAACCAGGATAGGAATAGCTAAACAGGATTGCAGCAAAAGAACACCACAAGTTTATAAATGAATTACTCTTACAAGACTTTCAATTCTAAACAAATTCTGAGACAAGATTATCACCTTGCTGTAAATTTGAACAAGAGATCCTACTTGAAAATACTCCATGGGCAGACATAACTGTGAAACAGCCAGGATCTATTTTCTGCAACAGACCACTGACAACAAGTTCAATGGAAACCAGAGAGGGTGTTCATGAACCCACACAGGTTAAGTATTAGAAAGTTTAGTTTCATTGAGTATGCAGTTACCTCTGTCACCATTGTTTCCTTTGGTATCTTCAACAGACTCTAAGCAGTCTATAAGGACCTCTCCAGATCTCATTTTCATTTGTCTAAAAAAAAAATAAAAATAAAAAAGCAGAAAAAAATTACCTAAAGAAAAATAGATTTATCCTCCAAAAGGCCATTTCTATTTCTCCACTTTCCTTTTTTTTTTTGCTTAGTGCACAACACAATGAAAAATCCACATATGCACACAAATTAATGTTATATACTAGCAATTGCCATCACTACACCTGCCATATGAAAAATATTAATACTTCTAAAATTAAATCATAACATTAAAAAAAAAGTAACAAGTGTGACTAAGCAAACTATACCCCAAAATAGAGAGAAAGTGTGTGAAAATTAGAGGCAAAAGCAAAAACAGTTGCATTTGCATCATTTTTAGTTGATAGTTTGTTGCCTCTTGCTGTACTTTTATGTCACAAGGAGTGGAGCTAGGCTTGGGAAAGAATAGGTGCCAGCAAAGGAAATATCAGTTTGTACATCAATAGATGAAATGTTCTGCTAAATTTTCCACAAAGGGTGTCATTTTGCTGTTTGGGGGTTTTGTATTTCAGTTGATTTAGGTCATCTAATCACTTAAATAATGAGATGTAGTATTATAGGTGCTGTATTTTAATTATAGTGTTTGAA
Organism: Dryobates pubescens; assembly: GCF_014839835.1. Classification (NCBI taxonomy): domain Eukaryota; kingdom Metazoa; phylum Chordata; class Aves; order Piciformes; family Picidae; genus Dryobates; species Dryobates pubescens. Next base: position 34,578,865 of record NC_071613.1, read on the forward strand.
GATGCCAAAACAGGCATGTATAATCAGGAGAGGAATTGACAGATTCACAGATTGCACTGGGTTGGAAGGGACTGAAGATCAGGAGTGATTCACTAGGTGTGGACTCAGCAATGCATCTGCAGAACAGCATATAAGATGTTAGGCAGGAGGGTGCAAGAAGAGTAACAATCGCATTGAAGAAAATCTGTGACTAGGTTCCGTCTACATGACAATTCCACAAGAAAATACGACGTAACTGCTTAAGCATCCAAGGTACCATTTTGTGTTTCTAAAATTACCGCAGGAGGCAAATCTGAGGGACAAGGGATGTTCTCAGCAGTCAGCTGAGCAGGAGGGAAATTAAGCCTGACCGCACACTTTCAGCGCCCTACCACCTTCCCTCAATGACCACCAAACAGCTGCCTAATTTGTGTCTGCAGGGACTTGACAACCCTCTGGTCCTTCGGCAGCCGCATAGCCACTGCCCATTTCCGTCAGCTCAGGCTGCCAACACCACGGCTGCGACACCGGGTCCTTGTTGCCAGTAACTGGTGACATTATCTCAGGCAAATACCTCAACTTTGTTTTTACTTCTCAGCGCCAGGCGGGAAAAACAAAAACACAAACAAACCACCCCACAGTCCTCCAGCGAGCGACTTTTTGTTGGTGGTGGTTTGGGTTTGTTGTTGCTGTTATTTTGGGGAGATTAGGTTTTGTTGGTTTGTGTTGAATAGATTGGAAAACCGTGACTAGACTCCAGCCACCGAAACGCCCCCGACCAGCCCCCTCCTGAGTCTCAAGGACCACATAACCCTTTCCGGCCTGCCAAGAAAACACTCTCCCCGCGACCAGCGCCGCAACACTGGGAAGGCTCCCAGCATGCACCGCACACTATTGGCGGCCGCGCTCAGCCTACTGAGAGACAGCATTCAGCCTGCTGACAGAGGCCGCACGGCTCCGAGCGCCACGATGTAAGGGGAGGCATTGAATTGACACTCACTGCGGGGAGATGTCAAAGCGGACATCTCTGTCCTCCCACAGCACGTCCAGCACCGCGCTCATGGCTCCTCCCGGCGAGTCCCCGTGGCGAGGCCGTGGCAACGGGGGCGGTGTCTCGCGATCCCGCCATCGACTGGGCGTGGCTGCGGCTCTGCGCGCGGGGCCGCCCGCTCTCCCGCCTGTCCTAGCGCGCCCCGACTCGGCTGAAGGGCGGTAGCGAGGGGTGCCGGGCGGGTCCGTGTGTGTGGCAGTTTGTACCTTGTGGCCGCTCCAGAAGCGTGGACGTAGAGCCAAAGGCCTGGCCTTTGGGAATGGCTTGTGAAGGAGAACGAAGTGCTCCGAGTTGTTGGAACGTGTAGTAGTTGCAAGCTTTTCCTCGTCTTGGTGCAGTGGGTTACAAGATAACACCTGTATTGCCTTGGACGATCGTTAAGATAAACCCGTGTACAGTCGGTAAACCCAAAACCTGTGAAACCTTCGCCTACTGGGTAAAGCAGTGTTAAGTCCTGTGCTTTGGTGTGGCTTTTGGTTTTGGGGTTTGTTGCTTGGTTGGGTGGGGTTTTTATTTGTTGGTGTTGGGGTGGTTTTTGTTGTTGTTGACAGGATGTATCATAATAAATTTGGAATAACTTGAAATAGTTGCAGTATCCATGCTCAAAGAAAAAGACACACCGAGTACGAATCATAGGAAAAAACTTCTTTGGCAGTTCTTTTCCTGTAGCTGGTCCTGGAATTGGAACCTGTTGCTACCCACCAGGAAGCTGATGTGGACTCAATTAAGTAGGAAACACTGCCGGTGCTGTCCTTACTGCCTCTCCCTCCATACCACTGTAGCAGGTGTTTCACTTGAAGACAAACTCCACTTTTTGTTGATATGTTGAACTTAACATTTGTTCATGAGGTAAAAAAACCCACAAACCCAACCAAAAATGGTCATAGAGTGCCTGAGACATTCTGCCCTGTTGAGGGCAACAAGAATGATCAGAGGGCTGGAGCACCTTCCCTATGAGGACAGACTGAGAAAGTTTGGGCTATTCAGTCTGGAGAAGAGAAGGCTCTGAGAAGACCTAATTGTGGCCTTCCAGTATCTTAAGAGGGCCTACAAGAAAGCTTGTGAGGGGCTTTTTAGGGTGTCAGGCAGTGATAGGACTAGGGAGAATGGAAAAAAAATAGAAATGGGTAGATTCAGATTGGATGTCAGGGAGAAGTTCTTCACCATGAGGGTGGTGATACCCTGGAACAGGTTGCCCGGGGAGGTGGTGGAAGCCCCATCCCTGGAGGTTTTGAAGGCCAGGCTGGATGTGGCTCTGGGCAACCTAATCTAGTGTGAGGTGTCCCTGCCCATGGCAGTGGGGTTGGAACTAGATGATCCTTGAGGTCCATTCCAACCCTAACAGTTCTATGATTAAGGACCACTTCAGACATGAACAAACCTAATTTCATGATGTCAGCTATTGGTATATAAATCTGCAGATGTGCTCTGCTTTTATCTTGTATCTTGCTAGCTATGGAAACTGAAGAAAGTTCACAGAGAAAAGCACTAAATATAACTATGATGTGGTTGGGAATGGTGAGTAGCTGAGCTACCTTCCAGTGACCCAGAAAGCACACAGGCCACAAGTTGATGCATTTGCTGTATTTGTCTCTACTCAGTAGTATTCTATGTGCAGTTTGGAAATTGGTATTTTATTCTTGAAATACTAAAATAGGATTTGTGGGAACACTTTTGCTTAAAAAAAAAAAAGTGAAGTCTTCATTGCAGAAGCCATATCTAACATCAGATTTCTGAAACAGAGAAACTAAAAATTAGTTAAATTAAAAGTTTAATGGTTGCTTTCCAAAGCCACACATGTAATTTAAAATTATGTATAGTTAGTGATTGTACCATGGTAGCATTTAAAGGTCTAGGTAAAGAAAGGGCAATTACTACGGCAAATGCTGTACTGATCTCACTATACTTTAGTAGAAGATGAATCTTACATTCTTGATGTGGCTGGAAAATTGCTTGTTTTAGTATATGAGGACTACATTATGCAATATATGCAAAAAGAATGAAAGTGAGCTTTCAGAGGTAGACATATTTTTAGTTAGCGAGCATTTGACTTCATAATGTTAGCATTCTTTAAATGAGTAGGTTTAAATGCTGGAAAGCAGCCCTGAGGAGAGAGACTTGGGGGTGCTGGTGGACGAGAAGCTCAACATGAGCTCTTAATGTGCACTTGCAGCCCAGAAGGCAAATCAGATCCTGGGCTGCATGAAGAGAAGTGTGGCCAGCAGGTCAAGGGAGATGATTCTCCCCATCTACTCAGCTCTGGTGAGACCCTACCTGGAGTACTGTGTCCAGTTCTGGAGCCCCTATTACAAGAGGGATATGGATGTGCTGGAACGTGTCCAGAGAAGGGCCATGAGGATGATCAGAGGGCTGGAGCACCTCTCCTGTAAGTGCAGACTGAAAGAGTTGGGGCTGTTCAGTCTGGAGAAGAGAAGGCTCTGAGGTGATCTAATTGTGGCCTTCCAGTATCTGAAGGGGGCCTGCAAGAAGGCTGGGGAGGGACTTCTCAGGATATCAGGTAGTGATAGGACTTGGGGGAGTTGAATGAAGCTAGAGGTGGGGAGATTCAGGCTGGACATGAGGAGGAAGTTCTTTACCATGAGAGTGGTGAAGCCCTGGAATGGGTTGTCCGGGGAGGTGGTTGAGGCCCCATCCCTGGAGGTGCTTAAGACCAGGCTGGATGAGGCTCTGGCCAGCCTGATCTAGTGAGGGGTGTCCCTGCCCATGGCAGGGGGGTTGGAACTAGATGATCCTTGTGGTGCCTTCCAACCCTGACTGATACTATGATACTATGGTAAAGAACTTGAAGACACTGAATGGAAAGGTGCTTGCCCCATTTCCATTATGGTTGTATATTAAGGTACCATGTTCATTTTCACAAAACTGGTTGACTAATTTGGACTCCAGAGCTGTTTAAAAACAAAGTAAAAAGTTCATACTGAGAAATTTGCTGCTTTTTAAAAAAAATTGGATTTTTTATACATGTAAATAATACACATGTAATCCAGTACTCCTTTGGATTGTTTTTATGCATCTAAGAAGATTATTCCAGGCTCTCTGGACTATGGCTTTTATTTGTTACAAATTTGCCAGCCTGTAGGTCCTGTATGTGGCACAAAATACAATGAACTCACCTAAAGTTGTTCATCTGAGCTTATTCCCAACTACTAGTTGGGAGTGGCAAAGTAACTGCTTACATTACCCATACAAATAACCCAGTGAAAATGGGTTATTTCCTAATGGAAATAAATAACTGGGTTTATGGTGCATGAGCCCTTAGCTCACAAAGTTTAAGCAGCTGTTTTCCTATGGTGTAGGTGACATTCCCTGTTGGTGTCATGAATCTTTGCCCTATAATGGTGACTCCTTAAAAGAAGGGACTCTGTATTTCTGGGTTCCTGTTGCTTTGCACCTTGTAACTAATCCAAGTCAGCATCAAAACATAACAGATCCACAAAGACAATGCCCTTCCCACCTCCTTCTGGGAAGCATCAGCTATCATGCAGAATAAAACTGCAATGAACGCACCTGGCAAGGTATTAAAGTGATCAGTGAGATACATGTGTTCTGTGTCTGGATCAGAATCAGATTTAGTTGACACACAAACTCGACTTGTGTTGGATCTGAAGTGTTTACAATTCATATAGTATACATTTCAATGTTTGCTGCCTGAGCCTCTCGAACAACAGTATTTAGTCTTACAGCTTCTCTCTTGTCAGCCTGGCCATCTGTTAGCACAATAGCTACTTTCCGCACTCCTCTTCGAGCACCAAAAAATCCTTCCTGGGTTGCCTTATGGGTAGCAGTTGCTATGTAAGTGCCTTCTCCCATGTACTGCATTTTTCTAGTTGCTTGCTTAACATCCCGTTGAGTTGTATACTCGTTGAGGCCAAATTCTAGCTGAACTTCTAAACTATATAACACAAGGTCAATTCTGGTAGCATTTCTTCCTACAGTTACTCTGTCCACTAAAGCAGTTACGAAGTCTTTGATAATCTCAAAATTTTCTGGTCCCACACTCTCAGAGCTGTCAATCACAAATACAAGCTCCATAGGTATTTCCTAACATTTAATACCACAACCTGCAAAGGAAACAAAAAGAAAAAAAACCCAAACGAACAGATCATGACGACTTGACTTGGTATGCTTTTGGAAAGGAGAAGAATGTAAACGTAACCAACTAAAAATAGAATCTGGAATTCTTGGGTACTTACCACATCTATCTTTAATTTAATTATATCTTCTCTCTGGATATGAAAAAATAAAATAAAAATGGGCTCTTTTAAATGAGATATAGCATTCACAGTACCTAGGATTTTAGTTAGAATGAATATCTGTGTCCTACAGGAACTTAAACAAACACACAACAAAAAAACTTACTTTTTAACTTCCAAACTTGGAATGAGTCTCATATCTTACCATATACTATTTTATATGGTATGTAAGAATCATTAACTTTACAACACAGTAAGGCACCTGTCTAAAACTATTAACTACAGTTTTGTAAAGAATATTTTGTGGTGATGTGGTTCTCAAGAAAACTTAAAACCTGTTTATATTTTAGGATATGAATATCCCTTTTAAATGTTTTGGCAGTGGAGAACTAAATCCAACTTTAGGAGGCATTTTGCTTGTAGTGAGCTGGCATATGACAGAGAGTGTCAACACAGAGTGAAATTGGGATCTGTAAATTCTTGTGTGCCTGGCACTCCCAGCTTTCAGCAGACACTAAAAAAAAAATGCTTCTGCCTTCAGAGCTCCTTAGAAAAGTGATAGCTGCTGTGACATGCAAATAAAGAGTTTCTCATTATTGGAGCAATCATTTGTTACATTTTTTGAAGTGCATGACAGGACTCATTTGGCAGTGAGTCAGTCTTCTAAATACCTTTGGCTACAGCTGCTCAGCTTCCAACATAAAGCTCAGTAGTATTTATATACTCAGTGACATGCTTCACTGAATTTGGGTCTAGTGCAGTCCAGACTTATCAGAAATATAATTAAGTGTATAGCATGCTAGACCATGACAGGCTTAAAGATCTTCACTCTCTGGAGTCTTAGTGCTAAAGTGACCAAAATATTAACCAATCTCTATGTCATTAACAGACAAAAAAGTACTTTTGTGATAGTGGAAGGGCACAGGGCATCCTGGTTTTGCTCTTGTTTGTTAGAGATTTGGGACAAGGGTTGGGAAAAGGAAGAAATTGTTCATCTTTCTTTAATTTCACAAAATACGGCAATGCTGAGTAAACCCACTTGCCCCTGAATCATCTAATTTCATCTAAAATCAGGCCAGGCTCTTGAACCTGTCTGATGACAATTCTACTGTCATTAATAGATTTGGACTGATATTCACCAGCAAGATATCAATCCTTATATCACTGTCAGCTCTCCATCTGATATTTACTTCAAATGCTGCCACTTAATGAAATGATGGCATTATTTTATGAGAATGAGCTGGAGCACTAATACCTAATAATACAAACTGTGTAGATAAAATGCACAGTTCAAACAGTCAGATGGTAGGATAGTTTTAGATACATGAATTGTCTTTTAAAAAAACCAAACACCAAGATTTGGTTTCATATGCACAAATACTTGATGTAAAAAAATAGTTTAGTAAATTTTTTTTTAAATAGATTTTGATTCAGAGAAAGAACAGTACCTGCATTTAATAAAAGGAATTACTTTTTGTTGGTGTCAGGGAGAGCCAGGAGTTGCAGGACTGGCAGATCTGCCTGGTCTTCCTGGAGAAGATGGAGCTCCTGCACAAAAAGTTGGTTCATCTATGTTTGTAGTCAACCTGCTTCCTTCCCAAGCATTCCTACTGTTGTCGCTGTGCTGATACCTAAACCTTGAAGAGAGAGTTTTTACAGACAAGGGAGAAAGTAGCTTTTTTTTTTTTAACTTGGGGTTTTTGTTTGTTTGCTTGTTGTTTGTTTGTTTTGAGTGGGGAGGGAGTTGTCTTTTCTTTTTACAGTTGTTGCCTTTTTTTAATCCTCCAAATGCCTTGAAACTCAGAAGTGAAACTACTAAAATGCTTACAAGGAGGCTTTTGTAGCCTTCCAATCACGGCATTTTCCTAGAATCAGATTATGTTCAGACATACTAAGGAAAAATGCTACTTCATGCAGTCTACCCAGAGTTTTACAAAGGTGGCTTCTGAATATGGGAAGAAAATCCTGGGTTCACTGACATCACTGGGAGTTTTGCCATTGATTCTAAAAGATCTCTGTTTTTAATGAGCTTATTTAAGTGAATAGAGTTGATCTTGCAACATGTCTGTCCTGATTTTTTGTTCAAGGGTGAACCAGGATTACCTGGTCTTAGAGGTCCTGAAGGTACTCTAGGGATTGGAATACAGGGGGAAAAGGTGAGAATTTCTCACTAAAGGTGACATTTTAAATTCTAATGTTCCAGGAATAGGTTTGTCAAGGCCGCCTCTCTTTTGGTGTATTGTAAGTAAAAAAATGTACCTCAAGGAATAGGTTAATGAGTGCTTCTAAAAGAGGTTAACTGCAGAGTTTATTTCAGCCTCAGCCTAAAACAATACTTTTAAAATGGTAACATTCGTAACAAAACACCCATCCTTCTCAGAATTAAAACAACAACAACAACAATAATATTACAGCACAACAGTTCAATGGCTCACAATTTCCAGTACCTGTGGTAGTACCCAATCCGGGAAGAAGACCTAAATGAGAATGGTATTTCTCAGAATAGCAGTATTTGGTTTGATCTTTCAGATTTTGTCTCTTATACTGATCTTCTGTACTGATTCAGAGATAGAGAAGTAATTTGGGTTTCTCATATTTGCTCTTAAGGAAACAAGTAGCTTTATATATAGAGTGAGTTTTCAGCTGATTGGGTTTTATATTATGCATGCTATAAAACAAATTAAACTTTTCAAGTGGATTTTGGAGTAGAAGGCTGAAGGTCTGGAGTAGAATCTCACTGATGTGCCAGTAAAAAAAAAAACAATCTGTTAAAAATACGGCCACTGGGTGCCAGTCTTGACTCAAGCAGAAACAGTTTGTGGGCACTGCTGACTGCAGAGATTTGCTTTACGATAACTGATAGAGCAAGGCTTTTAGTGTCAGTACTGCGACTACCATGCATCTTTTCTTTTGACACTTCAGGAAACTGATCTGTCATGTAGGAATATCAGTGCTATGACTATAGCCACTTTACTTGAAAAAGAGACCAAAACATATAATGTGCTGTTTTTATAGTTTTGTTTTTCTTTTGAATGGTCTGTTTGGGCATTGTGCTTTACTTGTGGATCAGAAATACATAGATGAGAGTGACTGATCTTTCCTCCTCCCTGACATGTGAAATGCTATCATAAATAGCTGTTGAGCAACTATTGGCCTGTAATGGGGTGTGGGGTACTGAAGGTGCACTTGAAGTAGAGAAGAAAGGAGAGTGTAAGATCTTTTTTGTGAATAGCATTGCCTGCTGGAATAACTGAGATACAGGCTTTTAAAATTAACCTGGTATATTACTGCACTTTGCACGCACTTTTCCTTTATAACAGAACTTAGCACTTGTAAGAGTTAATCTCATGACAGACCTTCAGCCTTCTCTTCTGAAAACCACTTGAAAAGCTTCAGTTGTTCTGCATTGCAGAAAATCAATGGTTGTTGTTTTTTGTTTGTTTGTTTGTTTGTTTTTAAACATAGCATTTCTGCACTGTCTTTCTAAAGGTATTTTAAACTGAGCTTTGGATAGTGCATATACAATAAAATTCTAGGGCTGTATTACATTTCCTTATGTTGTCCCTATCTCCACCTGACAGACTGGGAGATAAAAATACTACTTAGGGAACATCAGATAGTAGTAAATTAGTTTTGCTGTGCTTGTGAATGAGGCTCAGACTACTAGTGATTCAGCTAAAATGAAAATGCTGATTCAAAGTATTGAGTAATGCTTCAGTGGCTTGTGTGTGTGTGTGTGTAGCATCTCTAGAAACACGGATTTCTAGTGATTAGAGATGCTGTGGGACAGAACTGGCCAAAATATGATTCAAAACTCACTTTCATGAATTAGATAATGACAGCTACCACATGCCTGTAGATGTTGAGATGTTGCTGAATCTGGGATGATGATTCTAAGCTGTAACTGGGATTTGGACAAAGACAGACCATGCAGTAAAATTAGGCTGAAGGAAACACTGGTATGCATTTTTTTCTGCATGCTTACAAAGCTTGACCTAGACAAAGCAGCAACCACTTACACTTGCAGTGCCTGTGGCTTGCAGTGTGGTTCAAAGGTGTGGATCTTAGGCTTTTCCCTCCTTGGCAACTCCACTGTAGAGCAGAACTTCTTACCCAACTCTAAATATGTAATATTCTAGTGGGTGGATTTTAAATTAATAATAATAATAACAAAGTGAAGTTGTCTGAACTAGAAGTGGTTGCTCCTGGTTCTGATCATTTTATATTATAAAGCAAGCTGTGGCATAGTTAGGACCGTTACTATGCCAAATGCAAGCAGGAGGAATTTACAGAGTTTACAAGGATTTGTATGCAAGATTTTTTGAGTATTTTGCTTATAGAGCCTTCACTGTGTCAGGTATTTGGTCCATCTCAGCTCTGTTGGTAATAGTTACTATCAAGAGGAAGATAAAAAAAATCAAGAAGGAAGACATCTTTTTCAAAGAATGAGACTTTAAGTGTACTGAACACATAATTTTATTTGCTTTTAGAAATCATTCATGCCATAGGCCTTCCCAAATAGACTCTCACAGTCCATGTCTGTTTCCCAGGTCTGTTAAATGTCACCTCAGAGATCAGGAAAAATTTCTCCGCCTCCCCTTAAACCCTTTTAACCAGGGGCAGCTGAAGTGAAGATCACTTCAAAGGCCAGGCACACTGTGTTGTGTTGGTTTTTTTTTCTTACTTGGCATTGCAGTGTCAGTAGATGGTAGTCTTAATTTTACTATCACGGTTTGATGTTACAACTATGCCTGGTTCTCTTAATTTTTGTGCATATCAGGAACATCTCTTGTAAAGATGCTGGAATTGCAGTAGCTTAAAATTAGTGTTGTAGAAATGTGATCATTCCCCATACACGATAAGAACTGTAAGGCAGAAAAGGCATGTGACTCAACATCCCTTATCTTCAGTTGTAACTCCTTTCAGGAGTGCTTAGATAAGATTAAAAGAACCAGGCTTCCTTCCAACCATCTCCCTCTATTTCACCTGAAGAAATTCACTGAGAAAAGGAGCAGACTAGCTGCAGAATTTGAGCTGGCATCTAGCATGTCACAAGGCAGATTCAAATTCTGAGAAAATAGGGCTCATTTCTACAACTGTGTGTGTGAAACTGAGCTCTTTTTTAATGTTGCAATTGAGCTGATAGAAAAGATTCTGTTGACCTCTCTGTCAATCATTCTCTGTGGAAAATTGTGTAAAACAAACACCAGAAGAGCCACAAACAAAAATCTGATAGGATTCTGCCACCTAGTTTAAACAAGCCAAAACTAAATTCAGCTTGCAACTTAAGCAGTCTGCAAATGTAAATGTTAGTGTTGCCCACAAAACTTTACCTCTGATGTCCCTTTTCCTTTTTTTTTTTTTTTTAATCTTAAGGAAACAAGTGACAGGAGCAAGGATCTCTGCTTTGTTTGACAGAGAGGAACATGCAGACATAGAGATAAAAATATTAAAACTAAAAGGGAATGTTTTATTCTCTTGTAGTGTAAAGCCACCAAACCAATATTTAGTGTATTCCACGTTTTCATAGTGATATGCATTGACTTTTAGCCTCTGCCTTCTGTGACTGGATGCTAAACTGAGCATTGAGTTACATAGGGGCCACAAGAGCAACGGTCTCTGGTGAAGTCCCTAAAAACACTGAACTGTTTTGTCCGGAAGGCAAACTGATTTTGTGCTTCAGCAAGCGAATGGGTCAGCAATATATAAAAGAATTCAACAAATACAGTATTCCTATAGGTGTTTAAAACAAGGGCAAATCTTCTGCTTGGGAATCTGGCATTAGAGACTTGATGCTACGTAGCATGTTCAGACTGAGCACATACAGGAGAATGGGCTGGGGTGGAGACACTGGAAGGTGCATCCACATTTTTTTCTTCTTTTTCCTTACTCCTCTTCCCAAATTATCTAAGATAACACTGGATTAGTTCTATGCTCTTTTCTGTAAAATTTACAGGTATAATAGAACTTGTACACTGAGTCAGCATTGCATTTGTCTAATCTTGTTCTTCACATCTACAAAATGGATTGAACCCAGTGAAGATATTTTCAACTAAAGTGCATGAAATATAGTCATATTCCTGGGTGGTCTGTAGCCATAATGCATGTAGTAAGGGCTGCTTATGATTGTGCCCTGTCTAAGAGCTGGGGAGGGGGATGCCATGGAAGAAAGGTAGCAAGAAGAAGGAAGGCAAAAATGATCTCTGACACCCAGAGCTTCTGTAATTCTTTAAAATGTAGTACTGGGTGGAACTTAGCTAGCTAGCAGTTGCTATGGTAACAGAATGGTTTTTATCATAAATCTGTGTAAGTAGGTTGCAGTCATCAGTTAATAGAGTACTGTGCTTCCCAAAGCATGTGATAGCATTTAGATTTTATATCTAGAATCTGTGCATGTCTATACTTAAAAATCAAAGTATATATTAATACCTAGACTACCTAAAAATACTGGAAATAGTCATGTCCAGTGCAGCTATTATTTGGGCTTTAGTAATAAAACAATTGTGAGAAAAGTTTTACATACTTGTTTGATAGTGGCACTCAAAAGTTCAGTTAGAATGAAGAGTTAGCTGGATGGAACAGTGTGAAAAATATCATTAGGCACCTAGATAGCAGATCATAATGAAAAGCATTACTTGAAATATCCTTGTGTCCTCCTCTATATTTAGAAACAGTGAAACATGAGCAGGGATAATAGATTCTGTAGCCTGACTTTGGGAAAGTGACCCATGGAAAACTACATTCTGGTGTGGGAAAACAATGGCATCTCCTGTGGTACATGATTGAGGGCATGGAGTGCAATCATGTCCCTGTGGAAACTGGTCAATTGTGACAGTTTTGGTTTTTTTATTTAAAAAATAACAATGGTTCTCTTTTGTATTCTAGAATATGGCTAAGCCCTTATTCTTGTATTTTAGTCTTTAATTGAATCCCAAAGAGGATGGTATTTTAAATAGCTTTCTTTTAGTGTAACCTGATTGTTATACTGTTAAAACCTAAAGGTCAGACTAAAATGGAATACTGGCCACAAATCTCTAGTCTTTCACCGTGTTTAACTCAGGATGAGTGTGAGGTGATGACAGGTGACTTTAAAGTACCTTTTGTCCTTTCCTAATCCTGGTTTATGGGGATTTAAACATCACGGGCATAGTAAGTAGTCAACAAACTGCTCTATCTCATACACAGTTGTCCAGGGATCACTGGGAAGTAGGAAAATAGAGAGGCTACACTGTTGTACCTTCATCTTTTCCTGGTATGCACTCTAGTTGCGATCTGAAGCAGGTTCTGTTCTTGTGACCTTGAACCATATTCAGTTTATATAAGGTTTTTATACTAGTCTGTTAGTTCAAACCAGCAGCTTCATAGTTGTTAATCTGACATTATATCTTGTACTGCAACTCGACCATTATGCCATTTTACATAAGAACTAATTGTGTTGGCTATAAGAAAAGTAGTAAGAACTACTGTACACTACTGGTTACATTCTTTTTGTTTGCTGTCCTGTTTGCTGTCTCTTGAAACAATCTTTAAAAAAGCAGGTTAATGCCTGCAAGGAGATATCAGAAAGACAGGAACATATTAGGAAGGGAGGAAGGGAGGAAGGAAGGAAGGAAGGAAGGAAGGAAGGAAGGAAGGAAGGAAGGAAGGAAGGAGAGAGAAATGACAGTTTAGAAGAATTTGTGATCCATGCTGGGATAAAAAGGTTACAGCAACAAAAATAAACAAAAGGAAGAGCATGATGTCCATTAACAGAATGGCAAATGGGTTTTGTTGTTGTAGCTCTAAGTGCAAGGCTTTAATGTTCTCTTTCATCAAAAAAAACTTGGTGCAGAAATGGCAGAGCACTGGTAATAACACTGTATCTAATTTGAGTGCTGATTGTAGTTGGTGCTTTTGTATTTGAAACAGCTGTAGTCTCATGACATTTGGAAAAACTGGGTAATAGTAACACAGGAGAAGTTTCATGTATTTTGAATGTGTCCTGTAAGTTTTATTGTAGCTCAGTTATCTGAATGCATTTAAACTATGAAAAAGCTCATTTAAAGCTAATGTATTACTACATTCATGAGACCAGTCAATGTCCAAACAAGATGGAATCAACAGTGATTACTGGCAATAAAATACATAAAGGAAGAGATATGACTAAATCATATTACAAAGGTGGTGTGTGATGCCTGTGCTGATTACCAAGGATGTAAATGTTTGTCTTGAATTTTCACTAAGCTCCTTTGATTGATGCACAGAAAGAGAGAGATACCTACTTCTGCTGAAAAAGGGAAACGTGGATCATTATTCTTTACTTCAGCATTTCTTAGTATCATCATCTGTCTGGTGGATGACAGCTTTTTTAAATGAGAATTTTGACATCTATGTATGCATACCTTTGCTCTTCAGGGTAAATCTCTTTACTATGCTTGAGAGGGAACAAGCCTTGAAGACCATTCAGAAACAACAGCTAACACAAATTCAGAAGACTGATTCTGTTTGTTGACTACAATGAGTTCCTGATTACATCTAGAACAACTAGATATCTAGTTTCTAAAGTTAGGCATGAGGTTTTGTCATCTTTTATTGAAAAAATGCCTTGTTTTCTTCCTGCAGTAGATCCAGGAACCTTGTGTTACATTTGAATAATGACTGGTCACTGACTGCTGCTGAATCTTAGCTGAAACTATTAAACTTTGGCGTTTTTCGTTGTTAGTCTAATAGAGCCAGAATTTAACCCAGTGTCTACTTGGTTGTGGTGGTGGGTTTTTTTTGTTTTGTTTTGTTTTGTTTTGTTTTCCCCTCCCCCTCCTTAAATCCAGAAGAAAGCTTTTTAACTGTGACCTGTGGAAATCATCTGAACATTTCGGGAGTTGAATACATGATTATTGGGTTGTACTTCATCACCTATCAGCCTTTCACAAGCAGATGGCAATAGTAATATATCAGGAGTGCTGTGTCCCCACTCCCCTTTTTCCATTGTGCAATAATTAACTGGGTATCCAGCTTCATAATTCAAAGGTCTAAGGTTTGAGACTTGTCCTTTTAATTATTTCTGGAGTTTTGAATACAACCCTACAATATGAATAAAACATTACTTTCAGGTCAGTATGAGGGTTCACGCTCATGGCCTTCAAATTAATTGAACAACTTCTACTATACCTAATCAGCCACAAAGGATTATGGGGACCTAGGGCATTTTCATTAGTATCTCTTAAAATGCCTGACACAAAGTGATGTAGCTCCAGTTTTTATAGAAAGGCTAAGCATCAAACAGTCCTTAAGGAACAAAAGGATTTTTCGTATCTAGAGGAATGTGGAACATAACTGCCTATTTACTTTTAATAACTTGTGGCTCTGACTCACAATCACACATAAGCACAATTTTTTATCATAAAGAGGAAAAACAGCAATGAAGAACCACCCTCCCCAAGCCTTCTAAGACATGAGTAATTACAATGGATATGTTTCATAGCTCTGTTCTCATACATTTTTTTCAAACTCACAAACTACTGTTCCAGTGGAAATTTAGGCAAAATGAGTAAAGAACGTGTACCAGTTTCTTGAAGATCCTGTTCACTTTGTGCTGCGGTGCAGCTGCACTAGAAACTCAAGTGTCATGTATCTGAAATTTCTTAAAATAAGCACCAGAAAAGAAAGTTTCCTGATGGTTTTAACTTAAGAACTCATCCTGAATTGTGTTAATCACACTGTATTCAAAATAGCAAACCAACAGGTTTGCTGTGATGAGGTCTTTAGAAGTATTCTAATCAGGAAAAATCTTAAATTTTGGAACTGGATGATACAATAATAACATCTGTATGCAAGAATGACTGCTGAGAGGAAGAAAGAATTCAGTTAGGTATATTGCAAAATACAAACCAGAGCATTGCGTTGTTTTTTTGATGGCAAACTTCCACCTCACAATTCTCTGTTCTGTGAAGTGGCTATAAAAATAACATTTTATGCTCTCCTAATGGTAGCTCAGGTTGACCTAGCTTGTCCAGGCATGCTGTCCTGTTCCTTCTGGATTGTACAGACTGATGAGATGTTGGCATGAGCAGTAAAATCAGTGTAAGGGTCTCTTGTCCCCTCTGCCCTTTGCACTTCTATCCCAGGACTGTGCTGTAAGGCAGGCACAGCAGTTGAGGACCAGCATAACTGAGGGGACAAAAGGGAGCCTGAACTGTAATGCAGCAGCTCTGAGGGAAGGGGGATAAAGGGGGAAGGGTGGACTTCTCAAGCCAGTTACCCTGCTTACC
This sequence comes from Dryobates pubescens, assembly GCF_014839835.1. NCBI lineage: Eukaryota > Metazoa > Chordata > Aves > Piciformes > Picidae > Dryobates > Dryobates pubescens. Next base: position 34,594,356 of record NC_071613.1, read on the forward strand.
AAAGTCTTTGCTCACTGAACTGTCCCATACCTCATTCCTGTGAACAAGTCCCCCAGGGAGGAGAGAGGTGGGATTTTTTTTTTTAATTATTGTAATCCTTTTGACCTCATGCATTCATGAGTTTGGTCTCTCCTTGTCAAAGTAGTTTTGCAGGTTGGCTGAATCAGGTACTATTTTCAAAGCAAATATTTTGGGTATTGTTCCTTAGCATCAGTTAAGAATTGCTAAAATGTGGCTTAGCTTAAGCTATACTTTTCTTCATATTTTCCCATTTAACCTAATGTACAAAATATATTGATACTAGAAATATCTCGGTACACAAACCAATGGCTGGCATGCACAGGGTGTTGCAGGGTACCCATCTTTTGAATAGGATAGAATAGACCAGGTTGGAAGAGACTCTCAAGATCATCGTGTCCAACCTATCATCCAACACCACCTAATCAACTAAACCATGCAACCAAGCACCCTATCAAGTCTCCTTCTGAACACCTCCAGTGACGGCTGAGTAACTTTATTCTCAGAAAGAGTTTGATAGGTTACACTTCAAATTGTTTCATAGGCCTATTGCTGTATAGTCCTCTTTTTCAGTAAGTACAAAGGCTTATTGACAAAATTCACAGAAGACAACCATCTTTTTACCTTTTCTGTTAAACAGGCAGTGGTTTACCTCTGACACTCTGAAATACATATCAAAGCTGTGAGAATTTGCCACCTGCAACCCCTGTATCACTCAACCATATCCTCATTTGCTTACTGTTTGGTCTAAACTTCTATTAATACTAGGGATCTGAGGGTTTGCTGTTTGTCTTTTCTTAGGTAGTTTTGACATATGACACATGGTAGATACTGTTGCTGATTTGGTAATTAAGTTTTTAAAGTAATTTGTAGGCCGTTCTAGCCCAAACGACATATAAAAGAATAGTAATCTTGCTTCATACTAGGTTCACTCAATGCTCTCTCTTACCACAGCACATCTGTAATTTGCAATAGCTGAGACAGATGGTACACTATTTTCTCTCACTGTCTTGTATATTACTAATTTTTCACTGAAAAGAAGCTTACTAATTACTTCTTAGGATGTTGTTGGGTTTGTTTTGGTTTTTATTAGTTCTTGTTTGTAAAACGTCTGGTTCACCTGGTTTTATACATAGGGAACTGATACACAGAATCCATGGTTGAGATACCCTTTGTTTTTGAGTGATTTTTTTGTTTTTTGATACCTGGGCTCAGAGTTTCAGAGTACTTGGTATTACACCTTTAAAGCACAACTCTCATTAACTTTGGTTACAGCAATGAACACTGCAAGTTTTATTAACCAGGCCCCAGTGTCTTAAATCAGAAAATAATGAATGCCTCAGAAGTGTTAACTAATTTCCTATCCCATAAAAAGGCTGTGGCCTATGCAGAGCTAGAGTAGAGGGGCTAACTTGTTTTGTTTTGTTTAATTTGCTATTACATTTCTGCACTATGTGATGCAGAGGCTTTCCTTCATTATTTTGTCCTCACCAGTTACCCAAGAGTAGTGAATGAACTAGCATCCTATGGAAAGCATCAGGTCCTTGTATAATTAAAGTGTTCCTGAGACAGTGGCTGCAGAAGTAAAGATATGTGGGCTCTTATATTGAAAGATGTGCTATAAGCTCTCTCCTTTATGGAATATTATGTTGAAGTTCATAACCATGAAGGTGAATATTATCATACGGAAAGCCTAAACAGATGTGGGAAGGGCTAATTGCTCCTGGTTTCTACATTACGCAGTGGAACCTATGGTAGATATTCACTAAGTAATTATTTTCTACCTTATGAGATGTAATCACTCTTGGGATGTGCACTTTTGGTTTTTCAATGCTGTCCCAGCTTTGCTGATAAAATGTGGTTGGGAAAACATCAAGAAGACAAAGTCTCCAGTATTACTTTTTTCCCAGCATGGCTCAACCTGCTCTTGTAAGAGGTGTTCAGTTATTCTAGCCTACCCTATTTCCCTTGTGAGTACCCTAAAAAGTTTTTAGAATGTAAGTAATTTTGAAGTGCCTCTTTACCTCCCATTCCTTTTCAAGTACAAACTTCATCTGTTGCTTCCTTGCAGGGCAGAGAAGGCACTAAAGGGCTAGTGAACTGCAGTGAAAATGACAACCTGTGTTCTTCAGAGACAGTGACAAGTCTGTTTAGAGTTAAGACAAATAACCAAGAACGTTGGTAACTAGAGATATAGCTGGGCTAAAGAATGCTTGCCCTTACTTTGTGACTGTCTCCAGGACAGGGCACAGGAGCTTGCAGGCTGGACTAGTGCTGACCGAAGGGTTGAGGGGACAACTAGAAGCTGTTTGACCTTTCTTTGCTGATAAACTCCACCACGGTCCTAGTTCTGCAGGTGAAATACACAGGGAGTGTTTGGAAGCTTGTTTAGTGACTAAACTGCTAGCCTCACTTGATCTGTGCCAGTTACCAAAAAAGCACATGGTTCCCAGGCACAACTTGTTCCAGTGATACACTTCCAGGCTGAAAGAGAGAAGTTGTAATGTGTCACTAACCAGGCGACCGTCAGGAATCTTCTTGCCACAGTGCCAGCTGCATTGAGCAATCCTGACTGTGATTTCTGTCCTGGCTAGATTCACATCCCCTCAGTTTAATGTTTGTCATGTTCATGTGGACTGGGGATCCACCTTTGATCCAACCTTCTGGAAATCTGTGCTCAGTATGCATATGATGTTTGGGAAACATATCAGCTAAGGCCCTCTTCCTTAGTTTGAGATTAGGTGGCTTTTGTTCTTTAAATCCATGGATATTGTGAAACATGTTGTGGCTTATATCAGAAACTTGATGATCTTGGGGCTGTTTCCTGTTTTCCATATAATGTAGAGTAGAGTAGTAGTAGAGTAATTTAGAGTAGTGCTGGTTCTCTGTACATGACACAGCTCAATTCCCTAAAATGTGAGCTTCCTATGTATGTAAACTTCTGGTCACACGTATTTCAGAATGTTAATAGCGAAGTCAAAATACACATTGCTACTGTGGACCCCCATGAAAACAAATAAGTCTGCTCCTGCTTAAGTCTGATGGCTTTAATGCAAACTGAAGTAGGCCTTAGGTGAAGGAAATTTCACAAGAGCAGTACTTCTAAAGAGATCCTCCTGCCATGAATAGCCAGCTAAGAAAGGGAGGCTCTAATACACACCAGTATTATTTCTTGCTGTAAAATAGAGGTTTGGTTAAATAAATGAAACACTTCAAATTGTAGAACAGTAAAGATGGATAAAATCTGAAGAATTAACTAATGCTTTTTGGTACCTACATAGTTACCCAGGCAGAGAGAGAGTCTTTAGTTAAGACTTTGATAACTTGTCAGGGTAGTTTTGCTTTAGTATGATTAAACACAAAAGCCTGTCATGATAAAGGCATAGGATTTAATGATGAAACTTAAATGTGAAATTGGAAACACAGCTTGGGTTTATCCAAGGACAGATTGACCCCAAGATTACTGAATGCCAGTGGCAATTACAGCTTTATTGGATAATGTACTGGGCAGATCCTCAGCCTCTGTAAACTGTCCTAGCCCTGAGAAGTTCAGAAGAGACAAATTTACAGGTGCAAATCTGACCCACTGTTTCTTTGAGTGAATTTATCTTTTTTTTTTAATTATTATTTTTTTATTAGCCATCAGCTTTCTGTATCTATTTAGTTATACATCAACCCTGGTGTTTCTATCTGTCTGTTAAGGATTGGATGAGTTTGGAAACCAAATCAACCCTGGTCAAAAATCACGCCTTTTAATTTTTAACTTCTGTGCTTACCATGCATCTTTAATGTGTAAGCAACATGGTTGTTTGTTCTAAATGACACCTTTAACAGCTTTTCTGACTGCTTGCTTACAGCGCAAACCAAGCAAACACATCCCAAATGGTATTTTGAATTAAAAGCAGAGTTCAGTTAAGAACTTCATTGCCTATGTTTTCTTCCCCTAACCTTCTAACAGATGTACTCTGCACCTTCTTAGACCTGAAAAAAGTAATCTAAAAATCCCTGGATCTAGTTAATTAAAAAAAAACAATTAGCTGACATATTAGTCAAGAGCAAGCTGAAAGAGAGGTGTGTTACAACAGCATGGATTTTTTTTTTTGGTATGATTTTGTATGTAGTTATGGGAAAGCCTTGAGGTGTTTTGAATCTGATTTTGCAGCTTTAGTCTTGCTGAACTCCCAATTTGATGGTATCTAGCAGGACAAGGTCCCTTTGGGTGAATAAGGAGGTGCCACCATAAAATGAGGGGAGAAAATTTTAGATGGAGTAAATGGAAAACAGAGTTGTCCTTTGCTGGCTCCATAGTGACTATCATTCTTCTGCATGAAGCATCTAGGCCAATGAGTTTATTTGTCTCTGACTGCTTGAACCACTGTCTCAGCACAGGGTTTCCCCTCACTATCAAGTGTCTCCATCATTCCTGGAGTATAGATGCTTAGAAGTGGTAGTGGTGAATGGGGCAGGAGCACACCTACTTCCAGCCAGTTGTGGGGGAGTGAAACATAGGTGCCTCCCAAAGATTGCATCCAGGGCACATCAAACATACCATGACATAGGAGTGCACACAGCTCCCAATCTGGAGTTGCAACTCCCAAGCACTGTTTGTCCTGTTTGTGTGCTGCTGGGGCATGAACTGCTTTTAAAACCCCCCTTTCTAATTAAGTGCACTCAATCTGTGTGTTGGCTTTTCAGGCACCCATCTGTACAGAACGGATCTCCTTGCTCCCCTCTACGGATCCCTTCGTTCCTCCCCATCGGCGTTGTTGGCGGATTAAAGCAGCAGTGGCCCCATACACAAACGCAGCTGGTTCCGTTTGGTCAGCCTGAGCCTTGCTGTGAAACCACGACAAGAATTCCAGTAAGTTGGCAACACTGAAACACAAAGAAAACAACAATAGGAAAAGTCCTTCCGTGCAGAAAGGAATGTTTCAAGCACTGTTCTCCTACAGTGAAAGGAGAGAGGGTGGGAGGGAGGAGAGAGATTTGAAGAGGGCAGGTCCTCCACCCCCACCCCCCCTCCCCGGCAGCTCTGGATCTTGTGATGGAGAGATCTTATCCTTTCTTTGTGATTCAGAGGTGCCAGGAAGCTAATTGAATATTCTGATCTGCCCCCAGTGTTTCTTGTGGCTTGACCTCGGTGCTGTGTCGTACCACTACACCGAACAGCCCTGAACCTGCATAAATTACAACTTTGAACAAGCCTACAATCCACATCTTCTCCCACTTCTCCCGTTCTCCTGCACACAACCCCCCATCCGCAGCCACTTGATAAATGGAAAACCTTACGGCAAGGTTTAAAGGGATTAGCATCCTACAGAACCCGGAGAAAAATCACAGTCTGCTAATATTCAACAATATGTTCCTCCACAACTTTTGCAAGAATAATGCAGGCACTTCTGCCCCATAACTGAAACTGAGTCCATGGTAGAAACAAGAATTGTTAAGGCTTTGAAATACTGCTTAGATACTGTTTTGCAGCATCAGCAAACACCCATTGCAATACAAAGAACCCAGCATGAAGCTAATGTAAACAATGTATGTAATTTTGTTGGTCAATAAAATTAATCTGATGGCACCTTTTGCCAGACAATTAGACCCATAATTCTCTCATGGTATGTATGCACAGTAGTCATTGTTCATGTGTACGTGTGCACACATACAGAGAAAGGAACAGCGTGGCATAACTAATATAAACCAAAATAACAATTTAACTCACAGTTTATATATGATGCTTCTGATCCTGCAGGCAGAGCCTTCAAAATGTTTGCCCTTTACCCAAGCCTGCATTCCACTCTGCAGTATTAGAATATCTTTATCTTTCCCCCATGATACTGTGCATTGTCTACCCTTATTAGTGGACATATGATTCCTGAAATGGTAGCAGTAAAGCACAGGTAGACATCTCACACTTGCTGCACGCTCTGTTGGAGAGTTAGAACCAGAGTAAGATGTTTACAGCTGATACCTAAAGCATGCCAAGCCACAGCACTTTTACCAAAATGATTTTACCTGCTAAGAAAGTGCTGAAGTAAGTTTGATTCCTGCAGTTTTCCTTTCATGATATTTATGTGAGGATAATAATAATAATAATAATGGAAAGTTTGGAAAGTTTTAAGTTTTGTCCCCTGCATTGGTAAATTGTTTTTTGATGCTTTTAAAAGTTGTCAAAACCACTTTTTGTTTGTTTGTGGTTTTGTCTGTTTGGAACATGTCAGAGACATATTTCACTTGCATTATGAAATTCCTCGGATCTACTGCTACACGTATGCAGTGTAGCACCAATGAACTCTGGACTCTGTAAAGTCTGCAGAGTGCAGGGACTTGGAAGCATCTTTGCCTACCCTGAGAAGTGTTGAAGGAGGGGCAGAGGCAGCCTGTGGCTGCAGGGCCTGGGGCAGTGCTTGATTCTCTCATGCTAGTTCCGGGGCCGCTGGGTATAAAGAGCTTTATGCAATGTCTGGAGGGTGGGAGTTTATAGAAAACGCGATGCCTCAACAGGCGAGCACGCCTTTCTTCTGCAACTAGCGGGATAAGAAAAAGACACCAGGCTCCTTGTGCTGCTGCTGTGCAGATCAGCACCCCGGAGCCGAGGAGCCAGCTTCTGAGGGAGCTGGAGCATCCCAGCCCAGATGGGACCTCACTATCGGATGGATGGAAGAGCAGCAACTGCTTGCAAACTGCTCATATTATTCACTGCAAGCATAATGCAGGGCAGTTGCCAAGGTAAGCGCTATGCTCCCGCCTCCCCGAAATGGGACTTGCACTGCAAGGCGCACGTCTCTGACCTGGGGACTTCTATGAGAAAACGATAAAGTGTCTGAACGTAAAGGGTTAACGGGAGTTCTTTCTAATAGCTATGGGAGACAGTTGGCTCTTTCCAGGAGTAATTTGATGGAGTCGATTTCTGTCGTGGAAAAGGAAGTAGCGCCTTAAAAAAACCCACTACAAACATCACTGCCTCTTCAGCTTCACTTCGTTTTGGTTTTAAATGATCCCAGGATGTTGTTTCTGTGTTGTTTTTTTTCTTCTACTTTATTTTTTTCCCCTGGTTTGTACAAATGCTTTTCTGGTTATACAAAACAGCAACACACAAATGTTGCTAAATTTGGAGAGACAGGTCACACTTTGCAACTCCATGGTATAAATACACAGTTTTACAGAGCTCCAAGTGGGCAACACTTGCTGTGGCAAGTATGGCTTACTGGCACTGGGCAGGGTGAAAAATAACTAAACATAGCCCAGAATGTTTGCATCTTCCCATTGTGATCTTTGGGCCCTTCTTGCTACTGAAGTGTGGGTGGTTTTGCAGAGCAGAGTTCACCAGCATTCCAAGAGCAGGTTTGGTGACCACTAAAATTGTACCTACAGTTGTTTTTGATGAGAAGCGCACAGACTGTGGCACTTGCATGTAAGCAGGTTGTGCCGGTGAGGGAGGTTATGCGTGGACAGGCTTGTGTACGTGTGGTGTATGAAGTCATTTACAGAAGGCTACAAGAAAGAAACAGATGCTTAGTCTGGAGCACAATAAGCTCCCCTCAGTCAGTCTCAGACGCAGATTTGAAGTTGAGAGAGGGAGAACTTTTTCTCTGGGCTTTGCTGTTGCTAAGCGACATCTGGAGCATGTGACGGGCAGAGCCGGCTGAGTGCCGCTCCCTGGTATTAATCTGGTTGCTGGGGATGGAGCAACCGTGTCTCCAGTCCTCTCCCAAGCCTGTGATTGCAGCCCATCTCTTCCTGTCTGCCCCCTCTTCGTGCTGTTTAATTGCCCTACAATGAAAATAATGGCTATCTTCCTGGAGCAAGAGTGACTGAAGCGCATTTGGTTGGCCCTGTGTATTGACCCGGCAGTCCTACTGGTTGTGTGTGTGTCTGTGTATTACGTGTGTGTTCAAATTGTTAATCTCCTTTCTTTGCTCAACTCTTAGTTTAAGCTCCTTAGACAGAATCAAGTAAGTAATTACACAGCAACTGCTGCTGGCAGGTCCCACTTAAGAGCAGGGAAATAGGAGATAGCTAATGTGCAGCAGGAGACCTGCAAAAGCGCTAGCCAGGAGGTCACACTGGGCAGAATGAATCTTACTCACTGATTTGTTTTACATTGGCTAGTATGGAAGATGCAGTGCTAATCTAAAATTTTATTTCTTTGCTCTACAGAACTTTTAAATGTTCAGAATGTGCCAGGTAAATGACATGACAGGATAAACACAGGAAATCTTTGAATCAGAATTCATGGGCAGTGGAAATACAGAAGTTTTTACTTTCATGGTGTCCTATCTCCTCTTCCTCTTCCTCCAGCTCCCTTCCTTCATTTCCCCCCTCGAAGTAGAATAACTAAAATAAACCAGTATAGTTTTATTTACAGGTAACCAATGCAAGTAAAATCTCTGGATAATGATCTCAGCCACACCATGATTATTATTGTCAAATATTTGGTATCCTTAAAGTTCCATCTCCTTGAATGCTGAGATCATATCAGACTCTAAAGAAAAAAAAAAACTTTAGAAGATTCATGAAAGTAATTCCAAGGTGCAGAAGGAAAATAGTGAAAATAATTCATCTTGCCCAACCCTCATTATTTTCAAAGGTGCTTCCATAATGTTTTTGAAAGTTTTTGTTAGCACTATCTGGTTGTTCCCAGTATAAGCTGGATGTTTATAAGTAGTTTCACCTGAGCACTTGCTCAGATGATAGTATCATGATTCTTCTTTTCTTTATCTAATTCTGGATTTACTGGAATTAAATACTCCACTTAAACTGAATCTAAATACTGCTTTTTCTAATGCCAGTAGTAACAGTGCCTGCTTCTGCAACCTTTGCTCTATAAGCCTTGCTACCCTGTGGAGTAACCATTATCAGAAAAAAATGCAGTTGGAATCTAAAAAACTACCTAAGTGAAGGTAGTTGCCAGAAGGAGCATCATGGGACTAAGGTTAATATTTGTTTTGAGGGATCTCAAAGTGCTTCACGCTCTTGGTTATAAACTGGAGACACTGGGTGAATATTGTACTCAGCAGTTTTGCAGGAGGCAAATGAGATCACTAGGGCAGCTTCTAATTTGAACAATGAGTTCTTTAATGTTACTGTGCAAAGCATACCAGATCTACATACTCATGCAGTGTTCCACGTAGTATCTGTTATCAGGCTCACCTTATCTACCATGGAAGGAGTGCTGTGTTTTGGTTTTTTTTTGATGAGGATTTAGTACCTGAGAGTGTTTGAATTTTTTCTGTTGTTACTGGTTCAAGACTAGAAGAACTGTTAGTGTGTTTATAGAATTGTTCTTATATTTATATAAAATAATATATATAATTGAGAGAAACTTTTTTTTTTTTTTTAAATTAAAAAGAACTCTTCTTTTCAGACTCAAAGTATTAAGAGTATTCTCCACAAATTACTGTGGTTAATATTTCTGTAACCTGTGGATGTCAAATCATCAAAATTTCCCTTAAGACCTCATGACCTGCTTTGCATAGAAATGGTGAAAATAAATGTGTTAGTATTAAACCAATATGAATTATTTAATAAAACACATTAGTATTGATTTTTGTTACCAATTCAGTTAAATTGGTGCAATTTGGAAAACAGTACTAGGATAATCTTGTATTTCAGACTTGTATGTACATACACTGAAATTCTGGCTTTGCTGCAATTTATTGTGAAGTAACAAATTGCTGTGTAAAGGTATGGATTTCACTGTGTTGTGAAAGAGTTGAAAATGTTTAAATTGCTGTTTGCCTCCCCTGTCTTTCTGAGGATTTTTAAATTTCTTTAGCATGCTTCATGTATGGAAGCAAAGATGACTGATTCACATTGCTGTGAATTATATGACATATATATAATACATGCTTTGCTAGGCTGTATATTTTTCTTGCTGATAATAATAATATTTGTACAAACTTTAGAATTCTGGAAAATGCATCTGGAAAAGCAAACATCTCCAGTAACAGTCCTTCTCTCTCTCTCTCTATATATATATATATGCCAGTATTTTGAATTTTTGGATTTTATATTGAGTTAAGAGGCCAAAAGATCTTAGCTATGTTGACTTCTAGCATTTTTTTCCTCCTCTGTTCAAGAACTCATAGTTTACTGACATTTTTTAAAGTTTTCTGTTGTTGCTGTCAAGATCAGAAGACTTTCAAAGTGTTTGGGGTTTTTGTTTGTTTTCTTTAGGAAAACCAATTAGCTATTCTGCATGCATCTTGGCAAATGTGATTTGTGCATGAACTTCCCTGTAGCACAAAAGTCAGTGCCCCAAATTTGATTTACAATCCAATAATAAATCATCAGTTTAAATGTGTCCCAGGCCAGCATGACTGAACTGTGTTACCATTATAAGGTCTCTATTGGTCTGAGAATGAATACTGTTCTGAGGACGAGTCTATACAATGTGATAGCATATCTGAGAAATTACAATGAATATTTGCATGAAGCGATGCTAGTAATGAGTTGGTGTGATAAGTTGTAGTAGAGAAAAGCTACAAGCAGCTCCTTCCAGAATGGCATGAGGAAATGTGCTTTTCCATCATGCATTGTAGTAGTTCAATCTTCAAATTAATAATTCAGTGGTTTTTTGCCTTCACTCAAATCTGTGTAATCTGTCTGTAGGATAATGTGTAGTGAAGTTGCTGTAGGCGACATGCCACAGTCAGTGTTCATACTCCCTTGCACAGCAGTGCGCACGTTTCAATGACAGAGAAGCCTGTCTGTGAGATTATGCCTCTGCCAAGACCTAATGTTTGAAGACCCAGAGTGAGACTTTCCTTGGGGACTGAGGATTTGGGAGTAATGAGAAGAGAGAAAGTATGACAAAGAAAATGAACATACCAATGCAATCCTGACATTCAATTTAATAGGTGTTGTGCATGACTGATGGGCTGCAGTGTTCATAATCCTGCACTAGTATCTTTTTTTTCCCCCCTTTTTTCCTTGTAGATGTACTCACACAAAACCAAGAGCAAAATCCACACTAAGTGTCCACCTACCTGCCTTGGAACGAATTCATTTCCTGAGGGGTGACAATGATAAAGTACCTGTCAGTGAAACAAATTATAATCTTCTCACATTTTTATTAATGAGTGGTGTTTCTGTACACTGACAGTATATATATGTTTGGGTATTTTTTCTTTTTGCTGTAGTTCTTTTTAATGAGTAGGCCTCTCAGTGCATCATTTGTATCTTCCAACCTGGTCTATTCTATTCTATTCTATTCTATTCTATTCTATTCTATTCTATTCTATTCCATTCCATTCCATTCCATTCCATTCCATTCCATTCCATTCCATTCCATTCCATTCCATTCCATTCCATTCCATTCCATTCTCTTAATAATTTACTCTTTTGTCTGTATTTTGTTCAGCAAAGCATATCAGGAATTTGTGAAGTAATCAGCTAAAGTCAACAATGGGGCAAACCTCAGGATTTTAGTTAAAGATTGAAAGCAGTAATTGGATGACACCCGATTAGATTTCGATTCTATGCCAAATGCTAGAATTACAGTAAATAATTAAGCTACAGGATTCAAGACAAACAGAGACAGAGCATCTAAGGAGATTTCAAGTAAGATAAATGTGTGATGTATGCTATGCTTCTTTTTCCCTGTAAGACAACCCAAAACCTTCTTTCATATATTGAGCTGATTGGAAATGTGAGAAATGAAATCCTACTTTAATCCAGATTTACTTTCCATGTGTTTTGCAGGAAATGAGCAAAGATTCATTTGGGGGAAAGGTAGAATGCAATTTCATTAAAGCCTTTTAATTATTTTCCTTTTAGTTTTCCTGGATTGACATGGTGTGTGTCACACTGTTTTGAGCCTTTCCCCTTCCATATGCCTTCTTGGACTGCTAGATTGTTGCCAGATCAAAGCCCAAAGGTGTTTTTATCTTAAACATCTCAATATTTAGCTTTGAATCTGGAGGTTCTTCTGTTTTTGTTTTTTTTCTCTTTGATGTTTGTTGAGGTTTTTTGTTTGTTTGTGTTTTTGGTTTTTTTTTTTGTATCTGAATACTAATTTTTAGTTGAGCAGTAAAAAAAAACAGGCACATTGTAGAGGTAGTTAATTTTATTCTTATGAATATTGGTCAAATGCCATTCAGTCTTCCTACAATACTTATTTTTAGATCTGAGAGCTTGTGAAAACTCTTCAGATATATAAACATGTAACTTAAAATCATATTGTACTTATCAGTGTTTCAAGCAGTTTGTAATTGTTTATCCTCTTTTAGAGCTCTGCTTAAAAAGTGCTGGAACCATATAGCACTTTGGATGCTTCAAAGGAAATGAAACTTTCTAGAAGTTGTCATTGTTGAAAAACATTAGAGGTCCCTTCTAATTAATGATTTGCAGTTTGACATCTATTTAAAGAGAAGTTGATGTTTTTATTCTGCTGTGGCTAATTAGCGATGATAATCAGATAATTTGTCAGCTTCTTTTTAATTGCCTATACAGAACCTGGCAAATAAAGGACAGAGCTTTTTTCCCCAAATAGTTTATTGCTAAAGTGCTTCTTTATATATTTGAGAATTATTCTAAAGACACCTTGAGCTTTTTCTAAATGAATAACAAGGCTTATTCTCAGTCAACTCAGTGCAATTCCATTAATTTCAAAATTATCCCTGAGTGGTACTGATTTAAAAGATAGAAACTAGGATTTAGCGAAAAATAAACATTTCTTTTAATAGCTTATTATTGAGATCCATTTTGAAGTATTTTTTTTAATGATACTGTTAATTTTATTAACTTTTTGCTTCCTTAGAACACTTTTCAGTTTAAGAAAATGAAGTTTAACGAGTAAGCATAGAAATGCTTGATAGAATGGGTAGCCTTTAGCCGATTCCATAAGCTTTTACTGTTGGTTTCAAGGCTTTTAATGTTTTCTTTGTTTTGCAATGCTTAAAGTGGATTAGAGATCCAAGGATCACTGTTACAAGTTTTGTTTTGGATTAATGAATTGACATGTAAGGACTGTCTGAAATTGTTGCACTTTTATGACCTGTTCTATTTTATGCTTTTAACATGACCAAGTTGCCTTTATTTTACAATCAAGAAACCAGATATTCAGCAAAATGTCACTGTTTACAGCAGCAGTTTGCCCAATTTTCTTACACAAGCAGGTCATGATACTACACCCTGCTGAGTTGAGTTGAAGAATAGGAATCTATTCCAGTAGGGATTCCCTTTGATGGGGATTGCAGGCTCATGCTTTTGTGGAAGAAGGCTGAGGATATTAGTTGTGTTTTGTGACATCTCTCAATACAAACAAAGGCATAGTCCATAAGGTACTCCAGGAACTGATACATTCACTGATCTATTTAGAATCTAGGTAATGGTTTTTATCTTCAGAAACCATTGTGCAAGTTATCCACTCAGATTAGTCTGAGGAAGTATAAGGCCTGTAGAACTGAAGCGCATACATACATCAATAATCCTACCTAGATTTGCCCAGAAGGAGGACATTTGATGTGTAAAGTTTATATTATTCAATACCAGTGGGAGAGCCCATTTAGATCTGATCAAGCCCTTGTCAACTGAGGGTTCAGTTTCGTGAGAAGGGACGAGCCAGCTGAGCAGTTCACTGCTGCCTCTGTAAGTGGGAGGCCCACTCTACTTCCCTCCTTTCTGCAATATCCCATTCCCATTTTGCTGCCCGCCTTGAGTTTTGATGCTTTCTTGGTGCTAGCACCACTGCTCATTGGACCTCTCAGTGAACTGCTTTCACTTACAAACCTGAAGGAAAGCTAAACCAGGCCTAGGGAATTAAATGGCTTCCTGGTGGCTTAGTGTTTTAAAGCAGCATGCAGAAAGGTCTAGTAGTTACTGGAGTCTGTAAAAGAAAGTGAACCTTGATATCAAGTGGGAGAAGGAAAAAAGTTGGAAAGAGGGTGAGAGAGACTCTTTTTTTTCCTATAGTAAGTCACTGGGTTGGCTCAGCTGGCCATGCAACCACTGCTTAAAGCTGCTGCTAAGAACATATGGTAAACCCTTGGCTACACGATAGCTGCAAGAGTGGTTCCATCAGGGCAATAGTGGACCAGTGTTAACACAGTGGGAAACCCTTCTGTAAAGTTGTCCAGTGTAAACACACTATTTGAATGGGACAGCTCATGTTTTCACTTTTGAGCAGGACTATGGGGCTGCAATGCAATAAATGAACTGGACAATAACCAAGGACATGGAATACAGCTGTAGTTTTTGTTGGCCTTCTAGCTGTGTTAATAAGTATTACTTTTACTACTGTGAGATCTAATAGGTTTTTAAACCATTATGAACACCCTAGCTCCAGTTTGTGTCTGAAATGAGTAACAAAAGTTTGTGGTCTCTTCTGCAATAATATGCAAGCTGTTGTTCATTAGCTTTGCAGTTTTTACTTTTCTGTCTGCAGTCAGACACAGAATGTGCTTTAAAGACTCACTGAAAATAATTTTTTGTTCCTAATGTTCTTTAAATATAGCAAAATACCAAAACTGATTTTGTTACCTCTGCACTACATGAAAAGTAATTAAACTGCATCTTCTTCAGCTGTTAATCTGAGCTCTGGCAAATCTCTGTTGGCTGAACCAACAGAAATTGAGTACTGTGTCCAGTTCTGAGGCCCTTAATTCAAGAAAGACGTCGAGTTGCTTGAACGTGTCCAGAGAAGGGCAACAAAGGGTCTGGAGCACAAGCCCTATGAGGAATGGCTGAGGGAGCTGGGGTTGTTTAACCTGGAGAAGAGGAGCCTCAGGGGAGATCTTATTGCTGTCTACAACTACCTGATGGGTGGTTGTAGCCAGGTGGGAGTTGGAATCTTCTCCCAGGCAACCAGCACCAGAACAAGAAGACACAGTCTCAAGCTGCACAGGGGGAAGTTTAGTCTTGATCTGAGAAAGTTCTTCACAGAAAGAGTGATTGCCCACTGGAATGGGCTGCCCAGAGAGGTGGTGGGGTCCACGTCCCTGGAGTTGCTTAAGAAAAGACTGGATGAGGCACTCAGTGCCATGGTCTAGTTGATTAGTTAGGGCTGGGTAATCGGTTGGACTTGATGATCTTGGAGGTCTCTTCCAACTTGGTTGATTCTGTGAAATCCGAATAGGGCCTCAGACACAGGCCAGTTGTGGCCTGTCTTCTTGCTCAGGCAGGCTGGCCACATGCTTCACCAAGAGCTCTGCTGTAGTACAGAAGGCAACAATGATGATTGGGCTCATTTGTCACTTGTGGAAGTGATAGCCTGCCATGGTATTTGGGTTCTAACTGTAAGCAATTGGAAAAAATGAAGATTTAGCAGTGGAAATGGAAAAAAAATAAATTATTAACTTAATTAAGACTGATGCAGAATGGTTATTGTACAGTGAAAATACCAAAAAACTCCCCAAAGTTTACAGCTGAACTTCAAATTCTTTACAAATTTTTGTATCTCTTAGATTCATTTGAGGAAAAATAAAACAAAAAAGCTCAAAGACAAATTGTTAAATTCAATAAATTAATGAGTAGCAAACTTTAAATCAGTTAAGAGCGAAGTAAGAGCTTCAACCATGAAGTACTTTAATACTTAAAGTACTTTATCCATACTAAAACTTTATCACCTATTAGGTAACAGAAACCATTCCTCCCTGTTTTTCGTTTGTTCTCCCTTTTTAAAAAGATGTTGGCTTGTTTGACCTATTTGAAATTGCTAATAAGGGCTAAGAATTCTCAGTATCTTAAATCCCAAGAAACTTCCTAAGATTGGTTAAGGGAAAATCGTGGTCATTAAACATTCCCTCTGGAGATACTGACTCTGTGGCCAGCAATATACCAGATGTGACTGCAGTCCTCTGGGTAGCAGGTATTTTGAAATAGCGTTTGAAACTATTCCTGTGAGGAAGGGATTATGATTTAAATGTTGTAAATTTGTAAGCAAATGCCTACAGTTCTGTGGGCAAAATTATTTATATGTTGTGTGCTACCACTGTGAATATTGGGACATGTGTGCCTTTCTTATGGTTTTAGTGTGCTTGCTTCTGGGTGTAAGTCCATGGTATGCAGCACTTGTATGCTCTTGTGTTTCCAAGTGTAGGGTTTATCCAGCTATAGAAGCTTGAGCAGAAGACTGTTCTTCCCCGATATTCACCTCTGTGCCTGGAATAGGATAGCTAGCTTAGTGTAATTTAGGATTACACTTAGGATAGCTAGTTAGTGTAATTTAAAGCATAACTTAAAATACTGCATCTAGCAGCCACCAGTGAAGTTAAGTAGCAGCAGAATTAATCATTCTTAAAAAATCCAAATGGGTGAGTAATTCTGACAGTTTTAGAATGGCCAGCTAGGAGAGATCCAAGTAAAATGTTTCCATTGGGGCTTATAGGAAAGGTAATGTTTCAGTAGGAGGTGGTATTTCTCATGTATACCTTCTGATGAATTTAAAGACTTTGTCTTTTTAATTTGACAAACTAATTAGTATTACTATTTAGCTGAAGGGATTTTATTAACTCCCCCCCCATCCCGCATGAAAACTATAAAGAAAATATACTACATTTAAAAATGAAATAGTTTTCTGATCTGTTAAGATAAAATTGTATTTAGTGTGAGTACATTGGACAGCATTGTTGTTTCAGTTCAGGTGATCCTTTTCTCAGACTTGCCTTAGCATGTGGAGTTACCTTTTCAAGAAGCTTGATGAGGAGTGAACAGCCATAGCTACTAGCTGCTAGGTGAAACTGAGTCACTGCTGAGTAAGGAAGAAATCTGATGAATGTCAACATATCCAGTGAAATAAATATAGTTCCTAACATCGTTAGTAGAAGTAAGTAGCATTAGAATGTCTATCTTGGCACAGTAGGTGCTTGTAGCGCGTATGATCTGTCTCTTCTGTACTGACACTTCAGTTTTCCTGCTTTTCTGAAAATGTTCTCACATGTTTAGTTTGCAGTAAGTAATGGTTGCTGGTTTTGAGGTACAAAATAATGACTAGTACCCTATGAAGCTTTGAAACTGTCTTAAAAAAAAAGTAGGAAAATTAGAGTCCCACTAGTTATGATGAAGAGAAGAATTTCATAACAGATGGGTTCTGTGGTGGGAAGAGAGAAATAGCTCCAGCTTTATGTACTTAGTGCATTTATTATCTCTCAGGGAAGGTGATTTTTATTTTATTTTGGTTTTTTTTTATGACAAGTTAATGTTTTCATTTAATACCTTTTGTGATATAATATTCCAGTAAGGTTTATGATTTGGCCAAATGTTATGTATTGCATGACAATGTTCAATCTAGCTGTAGTGCATTAAGGAAATATAAGAAATGACACAATTTTCTGTCACAAACTGAATTGGAATGCTCTTACAGAGACTGGTTCATACAGTGACTCATCGGCTTTCAGGAGAGCATGACTGAATTGAATGCAGCTCACCATGTCAGCGTGGGGTTTGATTTTGAGAACAAACAGCACATTGGTTAGAAAATTTATTTTTAAAACAGTACAGCTCTCAAAATGAGAATTGCTTCCTGAGAAGGTTATCATCTGCTCCTGCATCTATTGAACTTTCTCAGTGGTATGTACTGTATGTGTTCTCTCCAAGTTAAGCACTTCCTTTTTCATTTTGCACATACTGTGCAGTGGTAAATACTTCTTAGTCTTGAAGATTTTCCTCCTTTGGTAATTTCTACCCCCCCCCTACACCCCTCATCCCCCCGGCTCTGTAACCCAATTGTTATTCTACAGCAGCCTTGGGGCCATTAGCAAGGTTCATTCTTATGAAAATACTTGGGATGCTTCCTTCTGTGAGTAACTGGGGTTGTCTTTATTTCTACTGTGTTTGCTTGTTCTTCCTCTTTATGTCATTTGGTCAATTAGAACAGATTTTTGCATATTTAATGTGCCATTGATGAAAAAAGAAGCTTCTGGGGTTTAAGAGAACTCACACATGTATGCTTCCCTAGAGATCCACAGTGTTTGCTTTTCTTACCCGGCTAACACAATCACAATTGATTTATGTGGATTAAGACACCTAATGTCAAGACAACTGGTTGAGGTTATCCAATTTAGTGCAGACCGTGTTCTTTACATGTGATGTGTCTAAAATACATTTAATTTTTTGAATGCTAATCTTTCAGCAGTACAAATACTGGTTCTCTTCAATTTGACCACACAGATAACAACTTTACTAACTTCTTTAAGAAAAGAGTACAAGTAGTTTTTATTGGTCTTGCCTTGGAAAATACTTTGTATACAGTTGGGATTAAAGAAAGTGGCCAACAGAAATTAATGGCTGATTCACAGTTATCACTGAGGTACAAGAACCTTGACAGTTAAATGGCAGAAGGAACTTGATCTGTTCAGTGTAAGGAATATTTACTTTAGCAATAGAAATTAGTATTGCCTCCTGTCTGTTAGAATTAACTCTTGCTTAAAAGGATTATTTCTTACTCCTGCCTTGTTGTAGAACTAAGAAGACAGTAAAGACAGTGAGAGATTTATTTGTTGATTTTTACAAAGTCTGTGAGTGGAAGCAGCATTATAAAATAACTGAATTTTGATTAACTTGCTTAATTTGCTTATAATACTGTATGATGGTAAAGGTGCATGGTATGGATATGTGCTGTTTGTGAGCATGTGTGATAAACTGTTATGATTTTAAATTGAAGAAGCTTGGGGTTTTGGTTTGTTTGTTTTTTTAACCTTTAGAATCAGTGTGAATAATTTTAAAATATTGTATATCTTAATTTATTTTTACTTTTCCCAGAGTGGCTCATTTTGAAGTGCCACTGTAGAAACCATGGTTATTATTTTCTGAATACCAGAACTTTAAGAAAAAAATATCTCAAGACAGAATTTTTTCTGAGGGGCCCATATTTTGTTGGAAAACTAAGGTTCTCTTTATTGATGGTTCAGGCTTATACCAGAAAAAATATAACTGAGCAGATTTATTAAAAATTAAATTAGAAACCTTTCTATTTTTATCAGGTGATTTGCATTAATTCCTTTTTCAGTTAATAAAGCTAAAATAAGGTAGAGAGGATGAGGATTATGAATATCTTTAATGTTGCTAGGAAGCATTTATAGTGTCATTCCTTTGAACTTGATGTCTACAGGAGACTTGAACACTTTTCTCTTTGCAGGAAAGCTTTCCTGATTAGTTTCAGTAGATTAAAATCCTGCATGTCTTTAATTCTTGGATTTATGTTGAGGCATTAAGCGGAAATGAATCTATAGTCCTTTTATAACTGTATTAACTGAAAACAAGTAGTTTAACATAGAATACACTAATTTAAAGTATTTTTTAAAAAGATTATGCATGTGAGCATTATTGAAAGGAGATTGGATGCCTTACTTTTAACAATGTTTTCAACTGACAAGTGTCTGTATGTGGAAGAGCACGCAGATGGAAAGCACAAAGTATAATACAGATCTTATTGTCTCCAGACTGGGTTCTACTCTGACAGACAAGATCCATTTATTATGGATCTTGAGCTTTTGATTATTATCAAGCTTTTGATACCCATCATTCCATTGAACTCAGGACATGGCTTACTCAAAATTCCTTTTCTTGTTAGTATGGAGTATCCAGTTTATTAATCTGAGATGGAAATAAACTCTGCATATCCAGGTAGGCTTACAGAAAGCAACAAATGAGCAAATCAAGTTTCTCTTCAGTTCTCATTCCTCTCTCCCTCCTGATACCAGTTGTATTTATAATTCAATAGTATATCTAGTTCTACATGTGAATGGATTTTTAGGGAGGAGGGCTAGAAGTATCATTTTTTGCTCTTTGGTGGAGGAAAAGGTATTTTCTTATTGTCATGCATAGGTTTCAGCTGATTTTTTGAGTTGTGCAAGTGGTGCTTGAGACTCAAATTTCATAGTCCAGTTAGTGTCAGGCATCAGTTCAATCCTTTATCATTTCCACATTGCAGCTCTAAAATAATTGGAAATAATCAATATCATTTGTGTACCAAAAGTTTTCTAAAAATCTTTGCTTAGGGGCTAGAGAGTGTGTTAATAAAAGAGTCAGAATAAGTAAATGAAGTACTTCTGCACATGTGTCATAGGATGCTGCTGCTGTTCAAACTAGAAAGGTTTTGTGAAGAGTAGTGCATTGATCACTGTTAAATACACCAGGGCTGGAGTCTCTGGCTAGGAATCCTTCCAACACTGATTAATAGAAGGTTGGAGGCCCCTTTCCAGGAAGGATCAAGGTGTATGCCTTGCTTCTCATGTTCTCTAATAAATATACCAGCAAAACTTAGCCTCTCATACTGTGACTTGCTGGAGTGCTACTGGAGAAATGGTAAAATATTAATACACATTGATAAAGGAAAGAACTGCACCATGTGGCCTTGGCCTGTTGACATGGAGGTGCTGAGGTGAGTTCAAGTGCCTTTTATACTGCAAACTACCTAGGGTATAACCCTTCTTTTTTCAAGTGTTTGTACAGTGAAAGGTGCAAAGAGTCCTTGATCAGCTACAGAGTAGATGTTGTTTTGCTACTAATTATCTCATTATAATATGTAATTGGATGATAATTCAGTACAGAACTCCCATACTTCCCTATTAACATTTTAATTCTGTTTCTCTGGCACTACAGCTCTTCAGCTTCAGATTGTTCCTTGACTAGTCACCGGTCCACCCCTCAATCTATATACACACACATCTTGCAGTCATATGAAGTGCAGACTCACATTTATATTGTCTTTTTCTTGATGTTGTCAAAGTTATTTCTCTAATATAATCAAGTTTAGAGACATTCTGGTACAGAAGATGTTCTGTTTCAAGCTCTCAAATACTGAAGATAACTCTTGTACTGCTTTCTGTAATGCCTATACATGTATATTTTATTTCATTTATTTTTTAATCTGAATAGTTTGTATTAAATAGAGTTTTCAGAATGTAGAAAGACTGAAAGTTAAATATTGTGTCAAGGTACATTAAATTTGGTATAATTATATCAGAATGTTTTTCTTTGTGTTTTAAATAATTATTCATTTGCCTACTATAATCACTAGAGAAATACTACTTTCCAGTATCACAGAACATTTTACAGTATAAAGCAAAAGTTTTCCCTGAACTATGGATTTTACTTATTCCTTCATTAGTGTGGGGGAACAGAGAAGGAATTTCTGGAGGTTCAGCTTCCCTCCCTGAGCATTCCAAAACCTCAGGCTGCTTGACATGCAATTAAGCTAAGCAAAATTCTGACATCTGAAGGTTGATTCTCTGGGATTCTACTATCTGCAAGGCCACTGGAGTGGTCTGTTCTGTTAGGGTGCTGAATGGGAGAAAGTGTACCTTTTACTGGAAGGCAGAAAGGGATAAAATAGAGCTGGTCACTTCTTTTCCCTTTTGTAGAATTTATGTGGAGAAGGAGCTTGTACCATGCATTTTGTTTGCACTGTTTTTGTTGAAGAACTGTAAATGTACTAGAAGTGGAACTGTTCAGTTGAAAAAATATTGCCTTGAAGAATGTTACTCTTTTTAAAACACAAAAAGTCTGCTGAGATGATTCCTGAAGTGTAAAGTAATTGCAGCAGTGTAAGTTTAATTTTTGAGTGGCCACTTTAAGTGGTACAGTCTGCCCTGGGCTTAATATGTTCTTTATGACTTGAAATCAAAGTTAACAATTGAAGAAATGTTGGCAGTTCTTAAAGGAATTGTAAGCATGAGGAAGAAAGAAGGAATGCGGGGTTTTGGCCTATTCTGTACAGTCAGAACAGTCATGCTGCTCTTAATCTGTGGATGGCCAATGTAATTCATTTGTAGACAGAGTTAAAAGTATGAGGGGCTTCAAGGTTGAATGGACAGGTAGAAAATGCATGAAAAGAATTATAAAAGACTAGAACTGTTCAGAGAGGAACTGAAAGAAGTCTGAAGTAATGCAAAGAGTGGCAGAGAATAAGGCAGTATTGGTTTCCATTAAAAAACAAACATAACGTTCTAGTTTTAATATAAGAGGGTTGATTTAAAGCTTAAGTTCTCAATCTAAGTATTTCTGCACAAACCTGTTGGGGGAAATGAAGCACAGCAGACACTGAGAGGGTGTAATGGGCTGCCTTCCTGTTGAAGACTGTAGCCTTATGGGTTAAATCAGTCTGCTGTGAAATGCCCGAAGCTATTAACCTCTCTCTGTTCTGCTGGAGTTCCGGAAGACTTCATGTGCCTTTGTGTAGCATTCATTAGTGGTGTGAAGGTTGACTACCATCCTCTAGTGGCAGTGGGGTTTGCCATTGGTGGTAGTTTAGCTTGTCGATGCTCCACTCGTATGCAGGCAACACTTGTTGGGCAGAACATAAGGTAATTGTATTGAATAGTGTTTATATTGTTTTATTTCCTTTGGTAAGAGATATTAAGAGCAACCCCACAGTCTTTCATTAGTTAGGTCAGTGTCTTGTTCAACCTTTGCTCTAACCAAATCACTACTATGTTGCTTTATTCCAGTATAAATTGACTATCTGGCATAATCTTTTATGCAAGTAGCTTACCCAGAGCCAGCAACATCCATTCAGGAGTCTCTTATAAGACAATCCCAGACACAAAGAACCACATAAAGTCTAGGGACAAAGCATAAAATCCAAAGACAGTAAGATTAGCAAGAAGTTTAGAAATAGTGCTTTGAGCTATATTTTTCCAGTGATGCTTCTGATTTTCAGTATTACAGTATTAGACTGGTTTGGATTAAAAATGTTATCTATTTGTTTGTGGCTTCCCCTCCCCCGCCCTTTGATGTTTTCCTGAATATTGAGCAGTTGAAACAGATCTTATAATTCAAAACTACTTTTGTTAATGCCCAGAGATTCTTCTTTATATATGTTCTGGTGTGATTCATAAGGTCTGCTGTGCATTTTTAGCCTGTATTTTAACAGTGCTGTCATAATAGTCAAAAAACTAAAACTGAGTTACAGTAAAAATAGAGCAATGCCAAAAAAGCACCAAAACTTTGTTCTGAATTTTGAAATTTCAAAAGTCACATAGATTCTTTTCTGTTAGCAAATTTTAGGCATGATATTGAAGACTAATTGTTTACTGCCTGTTTCTTAACTCAGTGGTTATTTTCATCAGGAATTTTGTTAACAGGATTCTGCTTGCCTGAAAGGGGTGTCTGGTTTTATCAGCATCTGTCAGAATAAATCAGAATTTATATGGAAATTAGCTCATTAATATTAATTTTGGGTAATGTCTGACTAATTCATGAGCTGCCTTGCCATTTAAAGAAAAACTCTATTGAAAGCAAAACCTTCAAAAAAATTAGTAATGACTAATCCTTCACTGAATCAAGGCTTCAAATGAAGGCAATAACCAAGTGGATATCCCTTGTCTTCTGACATTCCCTGCTCTTGGTGAAACCAAGGTGCTGCAAGGTTCATGTTGCAAAGCATGGGGCAATAGAAATATTCCTCTCGGTCTCCATTTAGCTTCCTCTGTGGATCATTGTTAGTCAGTGTGAGTAATGCCTGCAACATTTTAGCTTAATTTAGTACTGTTTATAATGAAATTCTTAGAAACTAAATCACAATTCTTCGAATTTCAGAAGTTTCCAGTGCTCGGTTTTAACAGAATATGTAAACTTCAGTTTTGAGAAGATGGCCTTTATTGCTGTCTACAGGGACAAGCCTGGTTATTGCTGATGTGGTTATTTTTCTTTTTCCTTCCTTCCTTTCATTTGTTTTGTTTTGTATTTTTCTTGGGTATTTGCAGCAGTTATTTTGTAATCGTGCTTTTTCCCCTGATTACTTCCTTCTTTATCAAAGTTAGAATTGGTTTTGTTCACAGTTGGAACACAAGCCTTTTAGGACCCTGGTGAGAGGTGCCCTTGAATACTGCAAATAACTTTTACTTCTTCCATATTACTTACTTTCAAAGATTTTATTTTTAATAAATAAACAGAAGTATCTACTCTGTAATATTCTTTGTTCTAAAGATAGTTTAAAACAGTGAAAAATGAATATCAGTCTTTCATATTTTTATGTGTTTCAGAGCTCTTTGCCCTCAGTTATAAGTAAGCATGCAAGATAACATGTGCAAAGCCTAATGCCATAATTAAATGAATTATAACAGGTCTGCTGAAGAATTGTATAAATGGATGTTGACACAGCGCTTACTGTATGTAGGTGTGAGCAACTTGAAGCTGTAATTCTGCAAAATATTAGAGTGTAGGAGAACTGCCTGTAGGTTTTATGTTAACATTGTTACATTTCTCATGCTTTCTAAAATGTTTCTCAATGTTATCTTCTTTTTATCACTTTAGGGGTATGTTTAACTATAATAACTTAATACAAGATAGGCAAATTAGCAGTGTTGCACATAGTGCTTTGAACTTTTTGGGCTATCATTTGGAAATAATGTGCAAATTGCTCATATTGCTTGTTTATAAGCATATGTTTTATTAGAAGCTCTAATCAAGCACAATCAGCTTTTAATTCTGTATTGTAACTTCTTTTTAATTAAGTGGCTATGAATGTTACAGTAATTTTGAATAGCAATAATATACTACATAGATAAGCAGATGTATTATTTGCTTTGTATAGTAATTCCAACTGATAAATTATGGTTTATGTGCTGTGCTTATTAGAGCTTTAACTGCTAATCTCATAGGGAAATGTTGCTTTGTAGGGCAAAAGCCCTCAGTGAGAAGGCCTGGGATTCCAGAGTGAACTTGTACATTCCTTCAGGGCATTTTTGAAAGGGAGGTTGTTGTGTTTTAAAGGTAGTTGATAAGAAACCTGCACCACCAACCCCAGACCTGCACCACCAACCACCATCATGCATTAGTCTATAGAAGGTATTTGGGTGAACATACTCCTGTACCACTCCGTACCACCATTTATCCAAGTGAAGTTTTTGACCATTTGCAGGATACATTATAAATCAGGGTGTCACTACCAGACAATCAGATTTGAACATTCCTTGCATAAAGTAGCTTGCCTATATCCCTTAGGAACAGATCACTTAACTGTGTTTACTTGACAGTGTTGATATGCCTGGTTTTACGTGGAAGTTAGAGCAGTGTGCTATTATGTCATCATGAATTCAAAAAGTAGATGGTTGTGCTTCATGAGATTATCTTCTCTGGACAAGTCACTCAGAAGAATTGAATGATCAACTTTTATCATATGGCAATTAATTAAATGAGGAAACAGGATTTTTTTTCTTCAGAGTTGGCCTTTGCTACTGTGTCATTTTTTTTCAGTGTTTCCTTCTCTGAGGTGCTGACAACAAATTAACATGAAACATCTCTGTTGCATCTGCTTATAGCTCATTGTTTTGGGGATCTATAAAACTGTTCACTCCTTTTTTAAGAGGCTGTAGTTACACCAAAAGCCACAAACAGTGCATTTTATCTTTTCTACCAGAGTGAAGATTTCATTAGTCGACTCTAATAAAAGCCTGATCCAGCTGCATTTACACCTGAGAATGAATGATTCTTTAGCAGGTCTTAGTCCTTAGTAGATCAAGCAGGAGGGAATGACAGCAGGACATCTTTTGATCAGCCATAAACGTCTGAAAGCCTAATTTCTTTTAAAATACTTGCTATTCAAATGTTGTCTGGAGATGTGCTTTCCAGTACTTCAGAGGAAAGATTTTAAATCTTAAGATATTATTTCAAAACAGAACAAAACGTAGGTCATTCTGTACTTTGAAGCAGTTGCTGCTGAAACAAGATTTCCACATTGGCTAAGGGGATCATTAGTATTTTTCTTAAATCCTTAGCATCTCTGGGGAAGACTAGCATTTAGCATGCTTAACCCTGTGAAATAATGCGGAAAATTATGCCCTACCTTTATTTAAGTCTGTGCTGCTTATGAATTTAAAACAGACACATTCCTGCTAAATAGGTTTCTGCAGTGTAGGTGCTCCTCTGAGACTTGTTTGTGTTATTGCCCCCCTTTTTAAATTGTGTTTGTATAATAAAAAAAAATTAAATTATGGGAATTTTTCTAGCAATTTACTTAGGAAATGCCCTGTAAGATTTAGAGATTTTTTTTACCTTTTATTTTTCAGCTGAGTGTGTAGAGATGTTTTTTATATATATGTACTGATTTATATTTGTGTATTATTGTAATATTATATTCTCTCTTTTCCTTTGTATGCCATAAAGTGGTGAATAGACTACAGTTGTTTGACAGGAATGCGCTACACTCTCTGTTTTAATGTGCTGGTACTGCTAACCTGCTGGTTATGCTGCTTTACTACAGGATGTGAGCAGGGACAGTTTCGCTGTGGAAATGGTCGCTGTATTCCTGCAGACTGGAGGTGTGATGGGGCTAGAGACTGCTCAGATGATACAGATGAAGCTGGCTGTCGTAAGTGAAACAACAATAGAGCCACTTTTTGGGTAATACAACAAATAGTGAGATCCCAGGGTTCTCAGCTGTATCTGTGGTGTAAGAATGAATATCAGAAGAGAAAAAAACATTACTTGTTTTGAGATGATTGCAGAATTTGCTTAAGAGTCATATTTCTTGATCACATTGGCTTGGTATTCAGAAAACCAAGTACTGCTAAACTTCTAACCCGAGTTTGTGATCTCTTAACAAATCTGAGTGTCTAACAGTGCAGTTTCATTTGGTGACTAATATTCTAAGTAGATGTAGAAATGGCTTATATCTTGTTATTGCAGCAATTCTGGATATTTGATGTACTTACAGCTACCACTGCCATTACTTGAACTGTTGTGTAGGATCTAGAAGTTCCTATACAACAAATAAGCTGTACCTACTGTACCTTGAGTCTTCATTTGTTATCTGAAGTTAGTTGTGCTATCTTCAGTGCTAACAGGTCAGGGAGAACAATTGCATTCAAATGACCTGTAATTTCTATGCACAATGATTCTCCTGAGCTGAATGATAAAAAATTGTGAAAATAAAGGAATTAATTAAGGAAGTCCTTCCACAATTTGTTTGCAGGACTGTTTGCATTCTACCTTCTCAGTTCTAGTGCTCTTTGAGGTCTCCGGGGTTGGTGCAGTTATCAGCCGACTTACAAGCTGTGCCAGTTTTTGTTCCTCAGCTGATGAGCAGTCAGCCTAACTTATTTTGGTTCTTTTCACAATTAATTTGTTGTCTGTTTTGTGATCAATATAATAAAATTGAAAGTTCTTCACATACCTTGGCAGAATGATACGTTGCTTAGCGTTCTATTTAGCTCTGAAAACCAGTGCAGTTCTGACTGAAGAATGCCTTGAATTGTCAAAACAAAATGATGTTGTCCTATAACTTGCTATTTCAGCTTAGTTCTGAACTGCAAGTGGAAAGAGTGGGTAAAATTCGTATTGGATTTGTGAAAGATTAAAAAAATCAATTGGCACTGCATTTGTCATAGTTATAAGTGTGAAGTTGAGTTGTTCTTATTTTTATATATGTGATTAATTAGGAAAATGAAAATAAAACTTTTTCAAGGTTTTTTTTTCTTCTTTCAGTTAATTGTGCTTTTTTAAGGCAGTATATTAATGTGCTGTATGTAGTGGGGCATGTAATTAGGAAGATAGTTTAAAACTGGCATACAGTTAAAATGATATTACAAGATGATTCTTTGTTTTATAAAACAAGAATTGAAAGAAGTGTGCATGAAGTCTATAGTATGTGATTGATTTTTGTTTCTCTAATTACTTCTAATGTAATTTCTCTACTTCTCAACTCTAAATCTACAAAGTAATTCAATTTTTCCCCCGATGCTTTGTTTACATTGGTGTTGTGCTTGCGTATCATTCCATAAGCCCCAAGTGTTTCTAGTTGACTTTATTGTAAAAACCTGATAATGGAAAAAAAGATGAGTAAGACCAGAGTCCTGTTTCCTAGACTGTGTTAGTGATTACTCCCAGGAGTAATAACTAGGGGTGGAGTTAGCTGCTCAACAGTTTCAAACGTTTATTTTGGTCTTTCTCTGTAATGGCTATTTGAAAAAGTAACAAGTAGAGTGAGGACAACAACATTCAGATGGTTCTGATGTGACCCTCACTTTTTCTTCATGAATTCAGAGAAGTCATGAGCTTATTTTGAAAGACCCTCTTCCTACCAGGAATAGAGCACTGGGGTTGCAGGAGAGCAATTGAACAGGCAGACCCCTGTGAGACTAGAGAAACTATCATGACTCATAAGTGGAAAAACCCAGAGCCTCTGCTAAGAGTGTTGTTCAGAGCCCTAATCTTTTGCTGTGACTTGCCTTCTGGAGCATCCCATGTCTCCAGGGGAGGATACCAAATGACAGATTCCCACACAGGAGTTTTTCCTTTAAGCATCCTTCTGCTTGGCCCAGTTTCTCCTTCCCATCTGTCTGTTTCTCTGGTTTGTCAAATGCTTCATGTGCTTAATGGAAGTCACAGTCAATAGACACTTGAACCTGAAGTCTTCTTTTTCCCTTGTTTAATTATTCTCTTTGAAAGCTCTTTCCCAGGCATCTGTGAAATTACTTTTTTTTCTTCATTGGTAGCACAACCTACCTGTGAGGGAAATCAGTTTCAGTGTCAGACGGATGGCGAATGTATCCCACATTCATGGGTTTGTGATGATGAGGAAGACTGTGAAGATGGCTCAGATGAACATCAACAATGTCGTAAGTATTTGAGTTCTAATGTTATACCAGCTTTGTGAGATAAAGTAATTTACATAGCAGCATATTGAGAACATACAGAAACAAGCCTGCTCCAAGTAGAGCTTTTACCAGAAGAGTCTCTCTGAAGTAGTTTCTAGAAATAAAATCTAAAATCAATAAAAAAAGCAGAAAATATGTCTACAAAAACATCTCCAGGTCTTGTAATCTGAAAATTACTGATCTTTCTGTTAATTAAAAAGAGGAAAAAAAGCAGAAAAATATACAATGCACATTAGTTTTATACTTGATACAAAATTTAGTATACTTCCAAATATGGTGACATATACATTGTACTCTGATGTCTAAACATTTTCAGTCACAGAAAAAAAACTACTTTATTCCATTGCAGAGTAATATTCACATTGACACCTCAGAATTACAAAACCAAAACCCATTTATTTCTTCCTGGAAAATGTTGGAATCTATCTATCTATCTATCTATCTATCTATCTATCTATCTATTTATCTATATATATAAGGAGGAATTATCAAGCAACTGAAGTACACATTACTTAAGATTCTTGTACCATCTTCTGTGGTGCTACTTAATGATATCATTATTTAAACCAACCAGAGCTGTTATTTCTCATACTAAGATAGAAGGAGTACCACAATTCCTGGCGTGGAGTGAAAGTCTACATTATCATTTGGACAGTTCAAAATTATGACATAATTCCTATTAGGATTTCAGTTTAATATGCAAAACACTGTATAACCTTGCTTGAATTCCTCTTTCAGACTAAAGTGTTTAAGGTTCTCTGTGTACTTTAGAGCAAAGACACCGTTTAGCAGCCTAACTGCCATAGTCACAGGCCTTCTCGTTTTTTTTTTTCAGTGTCAATAGCAAGATGAACACTGATAATAATAACATACAATGCTCTGATTTTTCAAATGTTGTGATTAAGCAGTCTAAGGGCTGCATACAGTGGAGTACCTGCTGTAGTCATGAACACTGACTTGAGATGATTATTGCACCAAATTACATTCTCTGCATTATTGTAGAAGACAGGAAGAACAAGCTTTGCAATTTTCTAAAGAACCACTTTCCCACTACTTCTTGTATTAGAAGTTACTTAAAGTAATGAGGATAAGATCCATTTATTTTTCTTTTTAATTCTATATGTAATTTTTTTTATACCTTCATTAAACTGAACAGATCTGGACCTTCTGCCTTAACTCCCTTGATAGTAGGTAGGTTCACAGTTTCAAATTTTGGAAGAATTTTGCTCACAGATGTGGTTTGTGCTTTTATATCATGATACTTATTCCCTCTGATGATGGAAAAATTAGAACTAAGATTCACTGCCTTTTGCTACCCTCTTCGTCTGGGAAGCTGCAAGCGCCGTTGCTGTTTATGCTTTAACTAAAGAATCTGTTGATACAAAATATAAAAGGAGCAACAGCTCTGAGCTGATTTTTGAGCTGGGTCACTGTTAAAGTGTACTAGTTAATCACGAGTGTTAGTAACTACAGAGGCACTGTGCTGCTGCTGGTTTTAAGCCATCTCCTGGTACTTGGCCTTATTCTTCTAAAGCAACTTTTTATCTCTGTGTTCTGGAATCATGGAAGATTTTTTCTATCTTGAAACATGAAAAATTATCCCTGACATAAATGGCTGACAGCTCTGGATGCATGCAGTAGTAAACCATTTTGGTTTACTTTGCTATCTTGCTCTTGGTTTTCCTCATGACACTAGTATCCCAGTAGCTGATCTTACTTTGGGAATACTGACAGAAAAAGCAATAGAGAGACCCTGTAAAGCAGCAGACCAGATACCAGTGTATAGACTGGGACTGTGTTGAGCTGTAGCATGAATTTGAAAGATAAAAATGTGCAGGTGGCAGAAGGGAGGAAAAGTTAGCAGAAATTTCACCCTTCAGCTATATCTGCAGAAATTCAATTAATTTGCCTAAGGAGGACAGAGTCTAATTTAGCTGTAGTGGAATCAAAGTGGAATTGCACAGTTTTATGTGGTTACTTTTCACTGACACAGCTGTCATGGGATGAGACATCATTGTTCTTGATCCTTTATTAGTTATGAATGTAAAATATTCCTGACCATTGAGGCCCTGGCTGTGTTAGAAAGCAGTGCCTTAACCTCCAGTTCTGCTGTGTTTACGTTGTGGCATTCTAGCTGACCAAGTAACTTGCAGTTACTGAAGATTTTGACCCAGTAAACAGAAAACTTTAAAACAGTGAGAACTGGTGATGTAATCTTTTAGGCAGAATACCTGTAGGGAGGTAATTTTTAACCTAGAGCTCAACCCCTTCAGCGAAGAAAAGTAGTGACCTTGCAGGCTGTGGAAGACCTCATAGAGCTATTTTATCTGCCATATACTTATCAGGCGCTCTGTAATCTCTTTAAGTACACAAAGGGACAGGAAGAAAACATCTTATACTAATATTTGTGAGGAGGATGGAGTAAAAAGGAGGAAAATATTTTTCTGCATAGAAAAAAATCTTGATTGCTGGAAAAGACTAATTGAGTTCCTGTTTCTTACAGCGGGAAGAACATGCTCAAGTCAGCAATTCACGTGTTCAAATGGGCA
Organism: Dryobates pubescens; assembly: GCF_014839835.1. Classification (NCBI taxonomy): domain Eukaryota; kingdom Metazoa; phylum Chordata; class Aves; order Piciformes; family Picidae; genus Dryobates; species Dryobates pubescens. The sequence continues at coordinate 34,625,461 of NC_071613.1, forward strand.
GTGTATCCCAAGCGCATACTGGTGCGATCGGGTGAAGGACTGCACCGATGGAACAGATGAAAGAGCCTGCCGTGAGTCTACGCTCTTAGCACTGGATCTGGTTTCATCTCATCTCTTGGTGGCATTTTAATAAATTTGTAAGATTAAAGGGCCTGGTGATGGACAGGATGACCACAATACGCTTCTTGTTGTGAGAGTGTAATTTCAGATTCTTTTGTGTATTAGAGCTGATGTTCTGATACAGATCCATTATTGCAGACCTCAAATGTGAAGTGATAACATAGGATCAGGGCTTCTTGTTTGTCATTGTCCGAAAGATGATTAATATTGCACTGGAAAAAAGCATCTGTTCTTAAATAAGTTAAAGCCTAGGGAGACTCAGAGCTAAGTTTGCCAATTTTTTCATACTATTTTTGCATATTCCTTATTAAATCAGTAATAACTATGACCTGTATAGAAATGCAGAATTTGACTCTGAATCACCTCTTTGAGAGGCTTTGTCCCTTTCAAAAGCATTTGTATTGTAGACTGCAGTTTCTTGTGGAGATGAAGTGGCACTGGTTCATATTGTATTCACATAAGAAGTTTATATTATGCCAACAAAATGCAGGTTTTTTCAGTTTAGCTTCCCCAGAGTTGAGGCTGCTTGACTAGTGACAACCTTCCTAGATCCTGGTCTAGGCTGAATATTGCTGGAAAAGATAGTTGGTCACAGAATAGTAGCCATTTTTTTCAGAGATGTTTTTGCCTAATGCAGTCACAACAGTGTCTAACAGTATGTGTCTTCACTGTTAATACTAAGGAAAAGTTTTGCCTGTCATGAGTGATGTGTAACACATGAGCTGCTATTCCAGCTTTTAGAAATTAGTGTGTCTTTGGGAAAAAGACATAACTGTAAACTTTGTTCAGAACCAGACCTGGGGCAGGAGGTGGGGAAGAGGCTAGGATGCTGAGGTATGGATAAAGAAGAAAGCAAGAAAATTTTGTTAAAAGTGGCACTCAGAGGAAAAAAGGATATGTGTACATGCTGTCTAAAGGAAAACCAGCATATTACATGGTCAGCCAGCTGCTAGTGCATTTCATCCTTGACTCACAAGTGGCTAAAATGTGTACTCTGTAGAATGAAAGGTGATTTAGAATTGCATGGTACTCTGCAATAAAAGCTTGCTGAGACAGCCAGATTGGAACTTTTCCACATGATAGATCTATAGCAAATTCTGAAGTCACCAGCACAAATGGCTAAAAGCCAGGAACCAAAATATTCCATATCATTGTTGAAAGAATATCTTCTCTAACTTGCCCTTTTTCCTCTTTAAGTTACAACCTGTTTTCTTCCTCTAAATTTGATTTAGCAAATCTATAACACATTCAAAAATTCTGAAGAAAAGAATTGTTTAAAAATTAAAAATCTGTGTATTAAAAAGGAGGAACTGCTCAGCACCTCTGAGAAATCTGAGAGTAGTCATTGCATAAAGTGTGGCACAGCCAGGTGAAATGGTGTGATCATTATAAATGCAATAAATGTGTGGCAAAATGAGAGCTGAATCCTAACCACAGTACTCACAATTTTTCCTTAAGACTAGAAGTCACTGTGATGTTTGAAAATTGAAGTATATATTACATTTCAGGTTTACCATTCTGAACTAAGTAAATTGAAAAAGGCAGTTTGGAAAGGGGCCTTTAGATACTGCTAAAAGTAGCACTTTACTGCTGTGTGGGAAACTCAGTCATTGCTGCATCAGCCGGTAGGCCCCATGATTGTTGGGAAGGCAGCAGATTTAGCCCCAGGGAGAGGGACTGCCTTGTATCAATCAACAGCCTCTACTCTGATTTATTAGAAGATGTGTTGACAGTCTCTCTAAGACAGAAGAATGACTGTGACGTGGAACTCTGAAAGTAGGAGTGTCAGGCTAGTTTAAAGAAATGTGATGATGCTGAAGACCAGAGAATCAAGAAGAATGTAATAACAAAACCCTTCCAGAAAGGATGGACAAATTTGAATGCCTCCCTTCCTTGAAGGGCCTGAAGCTTTAAACAAACCATAAGATAAAATTAATGATTTTGTGATTTTATGATTGACTGAACAGTAGGGATTACCATGTTAGAGTTTACTATTTTGAAGCAGATTCAAATACTTGCTTTGAATATTAATTTTCCCACTGTTTTATCCATTTTCTTTTCCACTCTATCTGATAACAACAAATATGAGGAATATAATTATAGCAAAAGATGAGGAATATAATTATAGTGACCTTTTCCATAGTCATTATTGTTTTCCTAAAGGGAAACCTTTCTTACTAAAAGGTTTCATACATAAAAATTAAACATCTCTGAAGAAAAATACTGATTCTTTTATTTCACAGAGCATAATAAACCATAAACTTATAGTGATTTGTCTGGAAGCAGATTTAGATTGTAAAGATGATAAAAGTGTTGTTGCTGAATAAGTTACATTATTTAAGAAACAAGTCAAATGCAAGGTGTTACCACTATAAAGTAACTCAGCAATGAAAAATGGGGGGAAAAAAAAGAACAAAGGGATTCAAAGCCTTAGTCTGTTTTACTGCTAATGGGATTATCAGTAAGGGAAAGCTACCCATGCAGAGGCTAAGATAAACATCAGAACAATGTTTCAGCTACAGGTCGTGTAATTAGTGCATTGAAGCTATTTTAGTTTCATAAAACAGTGGAGATTTATTTTCTTTAAATATATATATCAGGTTGTTTTTCCTGCTTTTTTAGCAGTCAGCAGGTAGCAAATACTTTAATTTTAAAGCTTCAGAAATGTGGAATGAAATGGCAGACTATTTTGGGTAACAATTACTTTTTGAGAGTAAGCAGCCAACACTGGTGTCACTTTTCTCTGTTATATACTTCATTTCTTTCAACTCGAGGTAGAATTCTCTCTTCTACCTTAGCTTTATAGCTGTGAAATCCATTTTGCTTTGACTTTCTTGGATACAGATGTGGCAGCTGAGCTCTGCACTGAGGCCATGAGAGAGAGAGGGGAAATATTTTAAAGACATGTTGCTGGAGTCTGATGGGCTGAGTCCACATCCAGAAACTCTATTTTTATTCTAATTTTCATGTCGAGTTGCTTAACCTGTTAATTCCTGCCTCTTATTTGCTGCTCTAAATATCTGTTGTGTCAGGAAATAGACAGCTAGGGCTGGGATGAATTTGCATAGATCTGGCTAAAAGTGAATGAAGATCAAGAATTGAAGAGATCTGGGGGATGTAAGTCAAGAAGGAAGTAAAGGGCTATGGACAGAGGCTAAAGTTCTGGATGTTGGATCAATTACCTGTAACAGGCATTATTTCAGGCTGAAGAAAATATCTCCACTAGAGAGAGTTTGGGACAGGGAATAAGCAAAACTGGAGCAAGTTAAGGAAAACTGCCAAAGAGTAGTGTGGCCAGGGATCAAAATCAGGCATTAAGATCAGGAATGAGGGTCTGGTCAGTCTGCTAGCTCTCAAAGCATCTCTGCTATGAACACTACCTGCTGTCGTGTACTCTCATAATACTCTTGGGCTTAGGGTAAATCCTCCTACTCGTGCTTCTGATAGGCTGCAAGCTGTCTGGGCAAAGATTTGCCCACTGTGAAGTGGTGACTCATGGCAGCAAGTGAAAGGGTTTTACTTAATTTTATTTTGTAAAACATTTTGAAATTGTGCAGCAATAAAAGGATAACATTTTGAAGCAGGAAATCATACCTTATTTTTTTCTTTCTCCTTCTTCTAACATGGGTTAGGGTTGCAGAAGGTTACAATTCCTGGCTGTGTGACAGAAATTGGTGTCTACTGAATCAAATACTGGTTTCAGTTATCACCTATTACTGTTTTTTGTATGGATTTATTTCCAGCTTGCAGAACAGAAGTGTTGGGTAGAAAGTGAAATAATGTGGATTTAGCAATTATGTGTACATGCCATTTAAATGTGTTTGAGACTGTTGCACCAAAACCGTTTGTGTGTTGCAAGGGGTAAGGTGCCTCATCTGTCATTTGTGCTGGTGTTTGCTAGCTGGTCTTGCATCTGAAGTGCTGACATACCACAGGGAGACAGATTTGTATTTGGCTAATAAAAAGACATGCCCGAGAGAAAGAGAAGAGAAAGAAGAGCTTCCTTTATTCCTGAGCATTGGAATGAACATAGCTGGATTTCCCCTTTTTTCACAAAGCTTGTATTATTTCCTAGGTACTATGATGACTAGGAATAGATCTTTTCAGTTTTCTGTAATTAGCCAGAGGTTCTTGGGAGGAAAAGATAAAGGAAACAGTGCCCATGTTGGAGCCTTTTCAGAGTTAAAAGAAAGGTGAAAGAAAACAGAGTTTGTATTTTTCTGTCCTTTTGCTTTTCTAATCTCATTATTCTCTCTTTTCACTCTCTCATGTTTTCATTTCAGACTTCCTTAGGAGCAAAATAGATTCTTTTTAGTTCTTTCTAATCCATCTGTCACAGACTTAGAAAAACCCCAATGCTTCCTTTAGTTTTTACATAGTTCCAGGTCACTCAGAGTGCTGACACTTTTCCCATGTGCTCCCTAGAACAGAGACAGTATGATCAGATTTGCTGTTCAGTTCTTGCATAGCTATGAGTTTTTAAATCCGAATTCATTGCTCTGGGACTATATCTTGCACGTGAATCTTAGCGTTTGTTTGTTTGTTTGGGGGTTTTTTGTTTTGTTTTGTTTAGTTTTGTTTTGTTTTAAGCAAGTAAAACTAAATCTAGGAAATGTTTATTGTGCAAGCCCCAAATGCAGTGCCTAATGTAAGACCTTCTCCTTTAAATCCCAAAATATCATGATACTAACTTTCCAGACTTTCTTCACTGGAGAGTGTTTAATTAAGCTAGATTGTATAACTCATCTGGTTTGGTGGTTCATCCCATTCTTGCACTCCCTAGAGCAAAGGTCCAGACTCTCTTTTCCAATTTAGAACTTTCCATTTGGTGACAAGGAGTAGAACTCAGCTAATATATCTGTTGGAGGAGAGAGTATGTTGGATAAATGGATTGTTTGTCAGTTGTAGTGCAGGAAGTTTTTGTATTATAGTTTTTTGTTCGTTTTCCTTTAAATCGAGGCTCAAGGTGAGGAGAAGGTTCTTCACAGAGAGAGTTGTTAGCCATTGGAATGTGCTGCCCAGGGAGGTGGTGGAGTTACCATCCCTGGAGATGTTCAACAGGAGATTGGATGTGGCACTTGGTGCCATGGTTTAGTAGTCATGAGGTCTTGGGTGACAGGTTGCAGTTGATGATCTTTGAGGTCTTTTCCAACCTTATTAATTCAATGATTCTATGAAATCAAGGCATTCTGTTAATACAGGATATAAATGATGACTTATACTCTATTCTAACATTCATGCTAATACTGAAGGCTTTCTTATTGTAGACTACCCAAGATGTGAACAGTTATCATGTGCAAATGGAGCATGTTTTAATGCAAGCCAGCGATGTGATGGCAAAGTTGATTGCAGAGATTCTTCTGATGAAGCTAATTGCAGTAAGTACAACATGCAGAGTGATCCCAAACAAATATGCTTTGTAGACCTTCTTTTGAAGTTAAAGTTTCTAGGTTTTGGACATATTTTCTGTATGTCTTTCTGTGCCAAAATCTTTTTCAGCACATGGATGTACCAGTACGCAATTTCAGTGTGCTAATGGAGAATGCATTCCTCGAGCATTTATCTGTGACCATGATGACGACTGTGGAGATGGGAGTGATGAAAACTCTTGCAGTATGTTGGCTTTGTTTATTGTTTTGTTTGTTTGTTTCTTTATTGTTGTCTAACTTTCTAACTGTTTTACAAAGAATGGGTTCAAGCAGATAGCAGCTGATGTAGATTGCTTGGCTATACTGCCATCAAAAGCTAGCCACTGGTCTACAGGGACTTTTTTGTATGGAAAGATGAAAATCATAGTGCTACTTTAATAGACCTTTTCTCAGGTTGTCTTTTCCACATTTTTATTTTTCAATAGCTTGAATAGATCTTACAGAATTATTCCCAATTACTATAATATAGAACTTTACAGGCAGATGACTGTACAAATAGCTGTTCTTTAGATGTTCACGTGAGGTCCTTTTCTGGAATTTTCATATTCTTTTCTTCATGATCAAGGTGTGGAGTTATCACTTGTGTGAAATATATATTTAAAAAGGTCTCCCATTGATTATGTGATTTTAGTCAATTTTATATTCTGCAGTGCAAGAAGGCCATGTGTTGCCATTTGTGGTTCTATCCTACCAAACCACACACCAGTATGATCCCATCCCCTCACCCCTCATATTTCTCTTTCGCAATTCTTGTCCTTTGGAGGACCTGCAAATGTTTCAGAACTCTCATCAGGGGATGCATGCCAACCATGGAGAACTTTGCTATAAATGTTCATTGTTTGTACTTTACTCCTTTGTGTACAAGACATAAAAATATTTTACCTCCTGAGGTCTAAAGTATCATCTCCATGTCATGTCTACCTTCAGAAACCTTGTTATAAGGTGCTGTGCATCTAGCTGCACAATTAATTGAGAAATTTAGCCCTCTCTTACATTTCTGTAAAGAACCAGAGACTTCTAAAATGAAGTTCATACCAAACACCAGAGCAAAACAGCAGTGTTTACAGTACATACAAAGTACAGAACTGGGTTTTCAGGAGAGATAAGTGACTTTTTATCAATGACATACTGTTACTATTTCTAACCTTTTAGTCACGTAGTTTGATTTTCTTATGTTTCTTTTCTTAGCATATGCAACCTGCAAAGGCAACTTCTTCACTTGCCCAAGTGGCCGTTGCATTCATCAAAGCTGGATATGTGATGGAGATGATGACTGTGAGGACAATGAAGATGAAAGAGGATGTGGTATATACTAATGCTAACTTCTAATGATGACATTTTCAGGGGAAGACCTCACTAAGCTACTTTTATGAAATTGTGACCAATCATGATACTCTGAATCCATTGTAATTCTTAGAAAAACTTAGAATTCCATCTTCAGCATAGCAACATTTTAAAAAAAAATGTTTTTTATATCTTCCCTTTCATTTTTTGTTTGATTTTTTTTTTCCCCCTGTGGAGATTTTTCAGGTCATCCATTAAGAGACATGAGGCTTCTAATAACGAAAATAATTTGGTTACTACCAAGATTTGTCATGAAAGAGGCAGAAAATGTAATGAATGAAAGTGGCTGTTGCTATGATGAGCCCTATTCTCTTTAGCATGTTTTGAAACCATTTTTTGTACACCAATTAGCCTAAAGTTAAATGGTTTTACTGTTTCTAACAACACAGAAAACTATAAGGATTCATGTGTCTGCACAAGAATTGTTCGCATTGTACTTTGAAGGTAAAAGAAAGCATGACAAGGGTTGTGCCAGTTCTGGGCCTCTCACTTCAAGGACAGGGAACTGCTTGACAGGATCCAGTGCAGAGCCATGAAGATGATTAGGGGAATGGAACATCACCCTTATGTGGAAAGGCTGAGGGAGCTGAGTTTCTTCAGCTTGGAGAAGAGGAGACCGAGGCTGACCTTATAAATATGCAAAGGGCTAGTGTCAGGAGGACAGAGCCAGGCTCTTCTCAATGATGTCCAATGACAGGACAAGGGGAAACAGGTGCAAGAAAGAGGAAAGGAGGTTACACATAGCACAAGAAAAAGGCTTTCCAATGTGGGGGTGACAGAACACTGGAATGGGCTGCCCAGAGAGGTTGTGAAGTATCCTTCTCTGAAGACATTCAAAATCCACCTGCTCTAGATGGTTCTGCTCTTGCGGGGCAGGTGGACTCAATGACCTTTTATGGTCCCTTCCAACCCCTAATACTCTATGAAGTACAGACGGTGTTTCTTATATTGTCTTTTGCAGCTATGTGCAAGAACCAGAAACCGAATAATGAAGGATAGAGGTGCTTTGGGAAGATGCTGGGAACAAATTCTAAGTATTATGTAGAACATGTTCAATTGTTCTTGTTTTCATTTTCTGTAGAAAGTGGTCGTGATGAATGCTACCCAGGAGAGTGGGCCTGCCCTGGGTCAGGGCATTGCATTCCAATTGGGAAAGTCTGTGATGGAGCTGCAGACTGCCCTGCAGGAGAAGATGAAACTAACATCACTGCAGGCAGACACTGCAGTATGTATCAGAATCAAAAGCATGTACAGAGTAGTAGAAACATCAGCAGTAATATATTCTTACATTCATTGTTTGTCTCCTAAATCATGTTGAAACATTGGAAGCTCACTTTTTTGTTGGTACTCTCTTGATTGTGTGGTCTGAAGGAGTCATATATGCTGTGAGCAGACCATTCCTTTTGTAAAGCTCTGCATGAAGTGTCATGAATAAGGATTTTAATTCACTCTCGATGTCTTAAAATGTGTTCAAGAAGGCAGGGAAAGGTGTGTTATTTGCCATTTTGTTTAAATATCTGTTGTTTTCCATTTTTATAAGTAAGCAGGGATGTTATGTACTGATTTAAACACGGGATTGAATTAATACATCCTGAATCATTAGTAAGTCACTTGCAGTTTTAAAAAAGAACTTTTCACTTGGGATGTCTTGTTCTCCAGTTAGTGATATACTGGGTTTTCTCTATTGGAGGCACTGAGCATGGATGGTTCCTGCTAATTTCACTCTTGTGAACATTTATTCCCTCTGGGAATCAGGATCAGGGTATTTTACATTGTTAATTTCTAGGAAGAGTAAAATTCCTGTAAATAAAATTATGCCTTTTAGAATAGGAGGATAGGAAAAAAAATCAAACAACAACAACAAGAGAAAAGCAAAACAAACCAAAACCCAACAAAACAAACCAACCAACCAAAAAAGCCAAACAACCCCCCCCAACCAACCAACCAAACAAAAAAAACACCCCAAAAAACCCCCACACCACAAAAAAAAAAGCCAAACAAACAAAAACCCAAGCCAAACCGAACCAACCAACCAGCCAAAAAAAAACACCCACAAAAAACCCAACCCAAAATCCAGAAATTAATCCTTTTTGTAAAAAAGTGCCCCTTGCTTTGCTGAGTGGATTAGTAGTAACATCAGATATGGGCTGCAATTCAAGGCACTTAACAGAATAAATTGAAGAAAAGGAAGGTAAGAAGGAATGTGGATATCAGGAAGTGCTTTACAATCACAAGTTGACAATCAATCGCTGAATTGTCTGTTAGGTAGTAGTACACAGAAAAGGAAAAGTGGTGAAGGAAAAAAGAAGATAGAGAGAAGGAAAGGATAAAGAAGAGTTTCTCCATGGACGCAATCCAACCAATATATTCTAATATATTGGACTAACATGAATATTCTCCTTAATATAATGTAGTAGGGTGCTTTATTTCTGCATAACAGAGTAAATTATGAGGTTATGTGCCAATAGATTGAGCAGGAGGATGTGTTGTTCACAACTAGGTCCTGTGGAACCAAAAAAAGCTGTGGTGCATTAGACATAGTTTCTTGTGTAGATATGTCTTAAGAAGCTGTTTATGAAGTTGTAGATGTAGTGAAGAGTATAGCTTTGTAGGGCAAAAAGCTGTTCTTCTGATACTATGTATAATCATATTTCTGAACTATTTTATTTTCTTTAGACATATCACGCTGTGCTGCTCTCAGTTGCCAGTATCACTGTCATTCTTCTCCATCAGGAGGGATGTGTTATTGCCCTGCAGGATATACAATAAGCAGCAATGACAGTCGTACTTGTATTGGTAAGTGGAGTGATTGCAGATATCTAGTACCTTCTCAAAGCTCACTGGGAAAGTTTGGTTTCCAGGAAGGTGGGTAAGTTTCAAATGGGTGGATATATTGGCAAATAGGAAATCTCAAGAGTCAGCAAAAGAGTGAAAAAATCTAAGCAGTACAGTGGCAGCATAGTACCACAGAAACACACCAGAGACATATCATAAAGATCTCTTTCAGTAAGACCATTGAAGATACTAAGGGCAAGATTATATTTAAAAAGAAGGGTGAATGTTGGGAGCAAGGAGGCAGGCTCTTCTCAGTGATGTACAATGAGGGGACCAGGGGCAGTGGGGGCAAGCTGGAGTATAGGAGGTTCCATGTAAACATAAGGAAAAACTTTTTCATTGTGAGGGTGTCAAAACACTGGAACAAACTGCCCAGGAGTTGTGGAGTCTCCTTCAAAATGCCTGGATGCATTTCTGTGTGCTCTGGCCAGGGGGTAGGACTAGATGATCTTTTGAGGTCACTTCCAACCCCTAATATTCTGTGATTCTGTGAAGTGATTTATCTCAACTGGAAATAGAGTAACTTTCTGGTGCAGTCAGATTGTAACTGGAATTCAGACATCTGTTAGCATGTTATCAAGTCTGAGCTAACAAACAGTACCTTTTAGCAAGACTTACTAGTTTGAGCACTGCACAAACATAAAGGTAGGTCTAGCCTTTAGCGTGGGCTAAATCCAGACAATTATATCTGTGCAAAGTGTACGCTTCTGTTGCAGGCAGAATACTGCATAGAGATATTCTGTATTGTGAAAAGTTGACAATGGCATCCTGTACAGTGAGTTTTCCTTTTCTCCCAACAGGTGTGGGTTGGGTTTTTATTGGGGGTGGTGGTGGGAGGGCATGTGTTGGTCTCTTAGCAACAAACATCAGTTGTTTTATTAACCAGAAATAGAAAACTGAAACATTTGTGGAAAAAAACCTACAAAACCTCTTTTCCCATGCCAGTTTTGCAAACAAACACAAAGCAAGCAGAAAGGACAAAATTGCAGCTTCCCAAATACAATTACATTTTTTTATACAAAGCATTATATATAAATATGCCTTATTCATATGACAGATTTTGATGACTGCAAAGTGTGGGGTGTCTGTGACCAGCTGTGTGAAGATCGTGTGGGACATCACCAGTGCCACTGTGTGGAAGGTTACTTCCTAGAGCATCATCGGCATTGTCGGGCCAACACTTCAGGTTAGTGTGCAGCAGTGTAAGTTTCTTGCTGCCTGATGGCTAGAGTTAGATATGGGGCACTTTGCATGGCCATGCTATTCATCTCTGTTTGATTTTAACTTGACTCTGGCCTTAAGTACTTAAGATCAGGACAGCATTCAGAACATCAGCAAATGCCAAGAGACTGCTGGCACCTGTATGCTGGTGGAGTTGACTCATCAGGGCTGCTTCTCCTCAAAAAAGTATCTTCTAGGCTTCACTGCTTTCTCAGGATTCCTGACTTCTGCAGTATTCAGAGATCATTGCTAGAGTCCTCCTTAATAGATACTCTGGGTCCTGTGGGAGGCAGTTTCCTGACCCCACTCTGTGAAAAACTTGTTTTACTAGGACTTTGCTTTGCAAGAAGATGATTTTATTCAATGGTGAGTTCAATTACTTGCCTCCGGAATTCTGGTGTCCCAGAAACTGAACTGTGCAAGAATGTTTACTTTACACAGAGTGTGAAGTGCCCACCAAGAGTGGGCAGCTGCTCCTGGCTGTTCAGCTTCTGCTCTGCTTTGAAAGAGGGCCCCGGGAAGCCCTTCTTTGAGGAGATGTAATAGCCTAACAGGCTTTTTTGTGAGGCAGGTCTTCCTGCCTGCAGGAGCTCCATGAGATGGGAGTCCCTGCTTTAGCTCATTAGCAGTCTTGTTTCTTAGAAGAGCATGAACAGTCCAGTACCATTGCACTTCCTTCTTTCTTCAGCCAAATCTGCAGAGCAGTTATCATCTACCAGTTTTCTAATTATGTCCTCAAAACACCTGGATTTTTTTTAGATAATGAAATATCCTTGAATACATTAAGACATGCATATGCTAGTAGTGGAAAAGATTGTTCTTTTCCCAGAAAAAATCTATGTCTTTTACAAGAAGCTTTCCATTCAAATTACTGTGACTTTTGGATCAGTGAGTTGTTTGAAAAGTGTTGATTTTCTGTCTTAATGGGGGGATTTCATACCTGCCCTAAATCAATTTCTCTGGTTAGGGAGGATTTTATGTATAGGGTGAATAGGATTTGGACTAAATATATTCTTGTCAGTCTTACATCAAGGCTTTCAACAGTGAAAAGTGAGCTCTCCTTCAGAGACTTTACTGGAATCTCTTTTCTGTTGCATGACACAGCAAAGATTTTCTGATGAGATGAGAGAAGGAAGAAAGTAGAAAGGATAGAGCACTACATAAATAATAAAAGAAACATGGCCTGCCTGCCAGGCAGTATAAACTTAAGAAAGTTTATACTTTGATTAGAGGAGCTAATGTTTAAATTATGAGTTTAGATGCATAGGAGTTTTGCAAAAGTTTTAGCTGGTAGGGCTTTAAAAACATATTCTTGCATGATTTGCTCCAAGTCTAGAAAGCAAAGGTGAATCAAAGCAGATTAGTACTCAAACAGAAACATTTATACAGATTGTAGTCTGAGCATCCATTTAAACCTTTGTGTCCAGTGTGTATTTATTTCAACATCCATTTGCAAAATACCTTGCCTGCAGAGTACTCATGTATTTGTCACCCCTGCTTTCAGCTGGCGTAGCGTCAATTATTTTTTCCAATGGCCGTGATTTACTGATTGGAGATCTCCATGGAAGAAGTTTTCGTACTTTGGTGCAGTCGCAGAATCGTGGGGTTGCAGTTGGAGTGGACTTTCACTTTTACCTGCACAGAGTCTTTTGGACTGATACAGTACAAGATAAGGTGGGTAGAAATTTCAAGAAGAGTATATTTTTTGTGTATGTGGAAGTAGAGAACTGCAAGACTCAGAATGTGTTGATAGGCCTTCATTTTTGAGAGCAGAAGCTGGCTGTATTTTTGTTTTCTAACAAAAAAGCTCCTTGAAATCTTTTATGTTAATGACTACGTTTTTCAAGCTATACTATTACATGTGACATATTGAACAAAGAATCCTATTATATGGGAATGTCTTGAGCAACTTTAATTTTACTTGAGACGGAGTCCAAAAAACTAATTAAGAGAAATAGTAGACATTCTTTCAAAACCAAACATTTTTTTTGGTAATTTTTTGAAACATGATAATTTAAAATGTAAAAGCTGTATGCCTTCCAAGATGATAAAAATCAGATTTCTTCATATATTTCAAATGGCACTGAAACTGAGCTTGGATAACAAATATTGATGGTATTTTGTGTAATGAGCCAATATTTTGTTCCTTTTTTTTTTTTAAGAGGAAGTATTTTGGCTTCACGATACAGTAAACCAGAGAAATTTTTAAAAGCAGTCTGGAGACCCTTGTTAAAATTGGGCTTTGCCCTTGTTCTTTTTCTATATGTTTAGCTTATTGAAACAAAAAGAGTTCTAGGTCAAATGCTGAAACCCCTCAGTCTTCATCTTCCTGTTGATTGTAATGCAGTCTGAAGGAGAATCCATAGCCTGCTGAAACTATGTATGGATCCATTTAGTGTCACTGTCATTATTCCAAATCTACACTGTGAAATGCAGTTATTTCTACAGTGCCACACTGGTTCTGTTGGAAACCATTCTGCATGACTGTCAAGCAGGACAGGATTTGTATGTCAAATTTATGACTTATTGACAGTTTTGGCATTTTTACTTTAACTGTAGAGCATTCCACTACTGCAGCTGCATTGACAGTGGCCAAACTAAGTCAGGATCATACCTGAACTTTTGTGAGACAGGACCACAGTGGCATTAACAACTTTCTTATATTATGCATGTTTCCACCTGATATATCTGATATCTTAAAATAAAGGTATTACTAAGGGATTTAGTTTTGGTTGTCTTTGTTTTGTTTTAAAGAGGTTAAGATGTAAACTAAAACAAAAAATTGTGGGTTGTGTTCTATGTCAACTTTATTTCATTTACTGTGCTGCTTGCTAACCTAATTACCATAAGCTCTTTCACTGACAAAGTTTCCAAAGAACAGACTAGATAGTTAAATGGTTTGCTTGATTATTATTACCTGGACCCAGAGAATATTTAAAATTATATCATTATTTCTGCTCTTATTTTTCTTGCATATATTTACTCGTGGTAATCAGTATTTTCACTTAAACACATTCCAAATCTCATGCTGTTGTTCCAAAAAAGGGATAACAGTTCCTAGCTTTTCATATTACTCAGCATTATAGTTGCATGATTACTGTATATGTACTGTTTGCTTCATGTAGTTGTGAGCTCTCTTGTAAGATAATGACACCATTTCTTCTTGAGTATGATGCTGTTAAAATCAGCTTTAACTAAGGGAGACCTTCTTAAATGAAGGACCTTTCTTCATTATGTCAGGACAGAGAGCTTTCCCTTTCTCCAATTTCCCCTTAGTAGTTGGTGCAGTGAGAGCTCCCCCTTTTGTTTCTGGGCACTGATGAGCGCTTTGCTATGGAATGTTCATTTCTTTTCAGTTAACAAAAATACTGAATTTTGCTAGATCCCAGTAAAGTGAGAGGAACCATTATTTTAGATTTTTTTTTTTTTAATACAGTAATTTTTCATGCTTGCTAAAGCACAGGGCTGTTTTAGTCTGCTACCTTGTCCTTTTAGCAGAAATGCTAGTTTCAGGCAAGCTAACCCTAAGCTAAGGAATAGTTCAGTGGATAAGTTGGTTGTATCTAGTGGTCAGTTGTACATCTGTGCTCAATGTGGTGATACAGGGCGAGTGCCATGTGTCTTGTGATTAGCAAAACATCATGTGGACATTAACAATATTTGTATCGTTTTCAGGTTTTTTCTGTCAATATTGATGGCTCTGATCTCCAAGAAGTTTTAAATGTTTCAGTTGATACACCTGAAAATCTAGCAGTGGACTGGGTTAACAATAAACTGTATGTGGTTGAGACCAGTGTGAACAGAATAGATATGGTTAACTTGGATGGAACAAACCGTGTGACTCTTATTGCTGAAAATCTTGGAAATCCTAGAGGAATAGCTCTGGATCCAACTGTTGGGTAAGTTGTACATGCCAGGTAATGTCAGAAACTCCTTTATTCCCACGCAAAAGGAGTAGAACTTAGAAATGGCTAGGGTGGTAATTTTGGAATCAGGTAAAAAAAAATAAAAATTAAACATGTACATCCTTCCAATGTATTCTACACCTTGAATTGTAACGGGGCGGCTGTGCACTGCTTTCATTCCCAGTGTGTGGAATCTGTTTTATGGCTTTTATGTGCATGAACAACTCTGAAAACAGAGGAATTGTGGAGCTGCTCTGCAGAACATTAGAAGTTATCCTGAAAGATTTCTATCATGATACCATCCACAGACCTCCTACTACCTGAAGTGGTGGAGTGAGGCCAGGGAAGCTATTCTCTTGCAGCCCAGCAGGTTTCAAAAAATATGAGCCATGAAAACTTGGATCCTCAGAGAATGGGAAGGAGAATTTCATGCAACTTGTAGTGGTGGCTGCTGCTGTCATGATGCATCTATTTATCACTGGTTTATTTAGGGCAGTCTGTATTTTACTAAGGAAGCTCAGTATTTCTGAGGCCTTGTGGGTGAAAGCATGTTTCTTTCCAGATCAGTTCTAGAAAAGAAAATGCAAATTACTTCTCAGGCAGGAGACAAAAAAATGTGTTTTCATAGTATTATAGCTAAGAACTGGCTCTGCCCAGAGAGGGTGGTAGTTTTAAATTCCGTGTAAAATGTCAGAGGCTTGTAAAATCTGAAGTAAACATGGGACTTTTTTGTTGTGTTTGTGTTTTCCTTTATAGTTATTTGTTTTTCTCAGACTGGGATAGTCTCTCTGGTGATCCTAAAGTGGAAAGGGCCTTCATGGATGGCACTAACCGTCAGGATTTGATAAAAACAAAATTAGGCTGGCCTGCTGGAATAACTCTGGATATTGTATCAAAGAGGCTTTACTGGGTTGACAGCCGGTTTGATTACATTGAGACTGTAACTTATTATGGGCTTCAAAGGTAAGAGAGAGATTGTTCCTTGGAGGTTACAGATACCCTTATTACTTTGTATCTAGTTCAAAGAAAGATTTGTCTAACAAAATGAGATAACATTACAATATAATGAATGTGATGCACCTTGATATCTATGGTGTCATGCTACTTCTAGACAATTTGCAATTCTTCCATCCTTCTTTGTTCTTTTTCTACTTTCCTTCCCTGTTGCACTTTTTTTATAATGTCCTTCTTATAGTCCACAATTACAGTATAGATTTCTACAGCACTTGCATTTTATTACTTTTGAATTATATACACTGCCTTCCATCATAACTTCTTTGCATCCTTTTCACTAATGAATTTATTTGAAATATTCCACATCACAGCACCACTTTGTGTAACGAGTCTTAAATGCTCCTACATTTTATGAATCTTCACTGTCAGAAATTAAGTCATCACTTACCCTGTTACAATGCTGGGGAAGCTATATCAGAGCAAGCAAGTACTAAGTCCTTGAGTTTTTATAGGGTTTATAGTACAGTGTTTAGAAGACTGCTTATCTCTGCATCTGCAGTTAGTCTCTGTTACTCAAGCAGAAGGAGGAAAAAAAAGTCAGTCCCCTGCAGCATACCTCCTACATATTGATTTGAAAAAGTGTCCTCTGCTCATTTGACAGGTTTATTGATCCATGTATTCTTTTCATTTACAAAATTGTGAAAATAATCCTGGTATCTGTCTTGGTTTAAGGAGCTAGACAAGCTCTCCAATTACTCTTAGACTAGTTAAAGAAAAACTCCACACAGGGTTGGATAGGAATACAGAATATTATTGGAAGTCTAAATGGAAATTCTATTCATAAACTACAATGCTACAGTGCAAATCATAGCAAAGCATATAAATTGCAAACAAATCCATAGGCCATGGTTATCCAAGAACCTTTTAAGGCCAAAGCTTCTGCAAACCTCCCTCCAACAAGGCCAAAATCCCAGGCCTACCCTGCTACTGCTCCCCTCAACCCCCCCAATCAGGCCATAATGGCACAGTTTAAAATTAGCTTGGCCTAGGCCGCTAGCAGGCCTCAAGGCCAAAAAGGCCTCCCCCATAGCAAAACAGGAGATAAGGGAGCTGCATCAGGAAGGGTGCAGGGACAGGAGAAGTGGGGCAGAGGCAGCTAGTGCTGCCAGTTTTATATTAGAGATGCAGGGCATTATGGGATGAAATAACATAATTTCCAGTGTCCACTCCCTGGGCTGGATGCTCTGGACCTCCTGGAGGTCTCAACTCTATGTTTTTTTAAAGGTGTACATGTCAACCTATGACAGTATCTTTGCTTCTTTAGCTAGGTTTAGGAAGACAAGAGGATTTCCAGTAAAATCTATGGATTTTGGAGACAAAAACTTGCCACTCACAGCAACACCAAAATCTTGTTGTGCAAGTGAGCAAGAGGAAATGGCAGAATGTTAAAATACATCTTGCAGTCCACTTATGTCACATCTAGTATGCCTACAGCATGAACATAAATCACCTGGGGAACTGTTAGACCAGAGCTGCAGAATTTATCTGAGTTTGTGGACCTTCCTTCTTGAATCCATGAGAGCAATAACAATATAGTGCTATTTTTATGTATTGTATGAGGTCTTAAATATCTCCATCATTTCATATTCATGTAGAACACTATTGTCATGATATCTTGGTTTTCTTTGGTGTTGTGTGGGGAGTTAGTTAAAGGCAAAGAAAGCTAATTTGGTTTCCTTTTTTTTCCTCTTTTTTTTTCTTTTAACTGAATACACAGAATTTTATTTTTGGCCGTTGTCTGTTGCAGCTATTAATTTTTTACGTTCAAGTTTTCTTGAATATCGATACCAATATCTTTGATTTCCTCTGGCCTCTTTCTCCAAGTAATTTTCTCCAAGTAATTATGAATCTTTTGAGTTTTGAGTCTTTGCACATTCTGTTTTTTTTTCTTTGGAGTGCTCTGTTTTCACTGCTCTGTCTCCTATATTTATGTACCTTGTATGTTTAGCTTCATGTCTTCAATCCATTTGGTCTTTTTCATTTGTACTTTTGATAGCTTCTATGTAGAAGCAAAAGGCAGTGAATGAATTAATAATCCTCTATCCTTTCCTCTGTTCATAAAGTTATTTTCTAGATATTTCATAAATAATTTTAAAACCATCTTTATAACAGGAGAACAATAGCTCATGGAGGCTCAGTGATTCCTCATCCATATGGAATCACTTTATTTGAACACAATGTTTATTTCACTGATTGGACCAAAATGGCAGTGGTGAAAGCTAACAAGTTTTCAGAATCTAACCCTCAAGTGATCTACCAGTCTTCACTGAGACCTTATGGAGTGACAGTTTACCATGCTGCCAGGCAGCCATATGGTAAGATAATAAGTAGATTATTAGGTAGCTTTAGGAACTATCTTATCAAATATTAGTAAAAATCATTAGACTGTTATTTTGCTATAAAAACCCCTAATAACTACAATATGTACATTTGTATTGTAAAACTAGACTGTTTTTTGTCATGTAGTGGTTTCATCCAGGTCTTGTATCTAATGAACAGTCAAAATGTAACATTTGAGATGGGAGTGGCTTATAAATGTACTGATATTTGAAAGAGTCAAACTTGTGCTTATGAACAGTATTGGTGTTTGGGATTCTTTTCCTCGACACTGAAATACAGTTGAAAAAGGCTACCAGTGTGAATGAATTCTGTGAGGTACAATTCTGAAGAGACCTATATGCAGAAAACTATAGCCCAGAATATGGCCTTAGTGCTGTGCGCTGAATACCCCTGTACAGAGGGAAATACCTTGAGTGCTGGTTAGCTTTGATGTGATTTCGGTGTGTTCTAGGGCAGAACTGTTGGCTTGTAATTTCTGAATGATGTAATTCCCACAGAGTCTACGTGATTTATTGTCAACGTTGAAAAATATCCCGAAAAATCAGGAGAATGATGTCATTGGGTTAATAGAAGAAATTGTAATCCTATCTGTGTTACTTTATAGTGAGAAATCCTTGTGGAAGTAACAATGGGGGATGTGAACAGATCTGTGTTCTCAGCCACAAAACAGATAATGATGGACTGGGTTATCGCTGTAGATGTGTACTGGGCTTTGATCTACATGTAGATGGACGACATTGTGTTGGTAAGAAAATGCATTACAGTTAGAAATTGCACTATTCCATTAGCACTGTGGGTTTCCATCAACAATCTGCTGCTTCCTGTTTGAATGCAGAATTGGCACTGATGGGAGGTTTACCATGTGTATCTACTGGCAAATTAAGACAGATCTGTGGTCTGTAGCTTTAGTGTTTGGCCATGCATTTACCTGGCTAGCTCAGGTATGATCTGGTTATATGGTAGTTCCACAGAGACTGAGGGTTGGTTGTTTTTTTTTGGGGGGGGGGATTGTTTGTTTGTTTGTTTTGTATAGATTATTGTAAAGAGGTGAGCACAGAAGATGATTTCTACTTCTGTTTTCTGTAAAGGTGGACTAGGACCACAGTAGTAATGCAAGAAGAATATTTGACCATATAACTTAATATTCTGAGTTGGGGGTTTTTTGTTTGTTTGTTTGGGGAGTTTGTTTTGGGTTTTGTGTTTTTTTTTAAATTACATTTCCAGGCTGTTAGTGTTGCCAATTAAAAATCAAGTTTTACAGTTAGCTAACGCACAATTATTTTGCCTGGTAAATATGTGAGGACTGTCTGATCTTTTCTTTTTCAGCTGTGCAGCAGTTCTTGCTGTTTTCATCCCAGCTGGCAGTGCGGGGAATCCCATTCAATCTCTCCACCCAGGAAGATGTGATCATACCTGTGACAGGGAGCCCATCATACTTTGTTGGAATTGACTTCTATGCTCAAGATGACACCATTTTTTTTTCAGACACAAGTAGAGACACAATCTATAAGCAGAAAATCGATGGTTCAGGTGAGAATCATTCTTAGAAACTACAGAATAATTGTGGTAAGAGTATAATGTATATTTCTAAAAATAAGCAAAAACTCCCAACCAAACAAAAAAACCCCAAACAACAAAAAACCCAAGTCACATTGTGAGATATACAGATAAATCTCAGTTTCACCTGAGTAATCTGGAAAATAGTTGTTAAAAGTGTTCCTTCAACTGATATTAAGCTCATTGAAATTTCCTATTCTTTGACAAATATGCTGAATGTTTTTGGCACTTCTCAGAACCAGTGTTCATCATCACCAGTCTGCTTAATGCTTTTTGGTAGCATGAAATTGAGTTTTGCTTTTTAATGTCCCTGTCTGGAGAGCAGGATGTTTGTTATGATGCTGTAATACATTAAACATTATGGGTGTGAGATTTTTTGGAATTCCCATTTGTGATAGTGAAGAATGTTTCCCTCCAATTTATAGCAATGATGGAATATGCATAAGTCAGTGTATAGTATTCTGAGCTTGCTTGCTGCCTTGGGTAGACTGCAGCTGACTATTATTATGCAAAATGTTGGTGAGGTCTGTCTGTTGAACAATATGTCCTTATTGCACTGACCTTACTGACCTCCAATTGCAAAACCCCTCTCAATGTGAACTTAGTAACAGATTTGCTTTTGTCTTTGGCTAGTTTTTATTTATCCTCTTTTGGTTTTGTGCTCCTGAACATACACCTCCTTTGCCTGGTGCAAAATACACCCCCACCCCCTTAGTTACTAGTCTTAGTATAAAATAGCACAAAGGCAGTACTTTTACCAAGGGAAACCACTATTTTTGTGAACAGAATACTGTATTCATGACATTTTCTCTGTTCCTAAACATTTACAACCATTATATGTGATACAAATTCTAGGAAGAGAAATCCTTACAGCTAATAGAGTGGAAAGTGTTGAAGATTTGGCCTTTGACTGGATCTCAAAGAATCTGTACTGGACAGACCCTCGATACAGGAGCATTAGTGTGATGAGACTGGCAGATAAATCTAGGAGAGCTATTGTTCAGAATTTAAATAATCCTCGATCAATAGTGGTTCATCCTGTTGTTGGGTAAGTTTAGCTTTGATTTTCACTTGAAACTATACAAACAAATTAATGCTTTAAGCAGAATTGTTGAGATTAGATTTACATCTCATTCTGGCTCTCTGGATTTGTGTTCTTTTTCAAAACACCATCTCTTGTCAGTTCTCATGTCTTTATTTTGTTTGTTTTATTCTGGCCTAGAATTCCGCACCCAGAGGAAAGGGCAAGGTGATACAGATTTCACGTGAAACACTCGAATTCTTTTTAAAAGCTCCAGTTGTTTTTCTTCTTTTACTGCTATGTGTTGATAAGCAGGCAAAGGAACTTTGGTTTGTCTATGTCAGTCAGATCAGAAAGCTGTTTTTCACAGCTGAAAGATAAAGCTTTTTCAATTATTGTTAATATATTTCGGTTCCCAGAGTGCCAGCCTTGGTTTCTTATTTTTTTCTATCTGAATTTCTTAATTTGAAACATTATATACTACTGTTTTTGCTTGATGCAGGCCTTACAATATGTGATTTTGTGTACAGCTCCCACCCCCCCAAACCTGAAGCCCTACTTTTCTTTGATAGAAATGCTTAACTTCAAATGCGATACTCTGTATTGTTTGGCCATGCCAAAACAGTGTTTCTTTCACAGCACAGTTCATCTTTCTACTGCCATACTACGGAATTTCTTAATTCTCAGATATTGAATTTTCATGTTCAATAACCCAATGTACTATTTTGGAAGTAATCTCATAAAAATAGTGTTGAACTTGGATCCTTTGGTATCCCAATCTTTATTATTTGCTGTTATTTAATAGCAGCTTCAGCTTTTTTACTATAGGCATAAGTCAAAAGGATCAGGAGAAAATTCTTTGTAATATTCATGCTTAGTTGTTTGTATTACCTGGAAGAAGCATTTTTTTCCTTGATTTTTACTCCTTGTCAGTACTTAAATGAAAACCTTAACCATTGGTACCACTACCAGTTAAGGAAGGGGAGAGGTCAACATAAAATGGTATTTTTTTAATGTACATGAAGGTGCGATACAAAGAAGAGTGTAAAAGCTGTTCAGATGTTTGCTCTGTTTAATTACATGATACCATTAACTTTGTGTGTCTTCTGATATATGTCCTTTCAGATATATATTCTGGACAGATTGGTTCCGTCCTGCAAAAATCATGAGGGCTTGGAGTGATGGATCCCATGCCTTGCCAATTGTGAATACAACGCTAGGCTGGCCTAATGGCCTAGCCATTGACTGGAGGTAAGGAAAACACAGAAGACAGAGAAGCTTTTTGAGCAAGTGTGTTTTTCCCTTTAAACTGTTAAGGATTAAAAATAAAGAAATTGTGTCAGGCTGCACACACTGGCATGTTTGTATTGAAGACCTTGTATATGTAATTTGAAGAAACATTTTCATTATTTCTAGTTCTCTAAGGCTGTATTGGGTGGATGCCTTTTTTGATAAAATTGAGCACAGCACCTTTGATGGGCTGGACAGACGGACTCTTGAACGCATTACTCAGATGACTCACCCATTTGGCCTTACTATTTTTGGAGGTAAGCCTGGTATTAGAAAATATTATCTATTGTTATCATAGTGTGTTGTGGGTTTTTTTTTATTTGTTTGTTTGTGGTTTTTTTTTGCTTTTGATGATCTGTAAATATGTGAGCTAAAATAACATGGCCTTTGTAATATCTGCATTTTCCTATAAAAAGCCACGTTGAAAATTTCTGTTAAAAGTAATTTAGTACTTCTTGTTGATTTTTAGAACTGGTTTTGTGTGTATTTGTGTTTAAATTATTTGAGACAGATCAGGTAACTTTTAGTGCAACAAGGCAGATGCGCTGCACTAAGGCCTCTTCAGTGGGCTACTCCTGATGGCCAGACAGGGTAAATCGCCTCCTAGAGGTGATCCTCAGTTTCAGATTTTATTAATTTTGTATAGAATTTATCACTGGATTTCTGTTGTGAAGAAAGATGTCAGCATCTAACCTCTGTTATTTTGGCTAAAAATGTCACCAAAAATATTTTTCTGGAATGTTGTCTTGATGAATGACTTTTAAAATTGCCTTGAAAGTCAATTGCCTGAAGGACTGACTTTGACTGTATTGGTGATAAAAGTATTTCCGTCTTTTTCAGGAAGCATTTACAAAAAAATATTGAAATTACTTGAAAAAGAAATTACTTTTTTTTTCTCTTTATTTTTTTTTTTTCTCATGATACTTGATCTTTTATGTCTTATTGCTCTGTAATGGTTACATGTTAAATGTCTTTCAAAACAGGTTATGCCTATTTCACTGATTGGAGACTTGGTGCAATAGTTCGTGTGAGGAAGTCTGATGGAGGAGAAATGACTATTATTAGAAGAGGCATCAGTAACATTATGCACGTTAAAGCATACGATGCTCACTCCCAAATAGGTGAGCTCTTCTGTTGTACAGACGAAAGACATGAAATGGGAAACAAGAGACAAAATATCAGATTTCCACTCTCAATTTTAGAAATTACCTGAATGATAACTGACATGCAGGGGAGGCAGCACAGGCATTTGTGATCGTGTGTTATGTATTTCACTGGTTTGTGACTGCACGTACTTTTCCTCCACCAATTCTGTTGCTTCATTTAATAACCTTGTAAAATGAAGTTATGATTCAATTTTTGTGTATTTTGTGTAATTGTATCACTAATTACAACCTTGTATTTACCTTTTTCTGGTTGAAATTTTAGTTAAATGGATGTATTTATTTTGAGGACTTGTGTAAATCTAAAGTACAGTTCTTAAAGTAATTATTGTGCAGGAGTCTCTTTTCACGGCTGAGTTCTAAGCAATTCTGTGATCTAACTATAATATGAGATTGTTGGTTTAATTTAGTAAAATATTCAATGCACTTATTAAATATATGGTTAAACTGTGTGCTCACCACCTATGTGGGGTCCAAAGATTGGATCAGTTCTCCCACCCTTGCTCAGACAACAGTTCTCGATTGTTGTAGTATACTTGTTTCCAGACAGTTGTTGAAAATTGCAAGAAAAGTAGATGAATTTTAGTAGTATGTTCTTGGCTTCCATAAACATTTGTCAGTGAAGAGTATGTGGAGTGTGTGACTGACTGTGCTCTTCAGTGAACTTGATCTTGTCTTGCACTGTATGCAAAACTAGGATTTGCTAAAGCAACTTATTTTCCCCCTCTTTTTCCCAAAAGTATTCTTTCACTATGCACTTTTTAATAGTTCCCAAGCTGTTTTCAGATATTGGTCTCTATCACTTTTTAAGGTTCTAACTACTGTAATAGAGGAACAAATCCAAATGGAGACTGCAGCCATTTCTGCTTCCCAGTACCAAATTTTCAGAGAGTTTGTGGTTGTCCTTATGGTATGAAGCTGGCTTCAAATCAGCAGATATGTGTTGAAGACCCATCCAATGAGCCTCCCACCTTACAGTGTGGCTCCTACTCATTTTCTTGTGGTAATGGAAGATGTGTACCTCTGTACTATCAGTGTGATGGTGTTGATGATTGCCATGATAACAGTGATGAACAAAACTGTGGTTCTTTAAGTAAGTAATCTCTATAATTTACATTTATTATTTGTTATTTGCAGTTCATAATATTTGATGGGTTAGTCTGATATTATTCAAATAATCTTCAAGTTTTTAAGGGTTGCACCTGAGGCTAAATCCTGGGAGATTAGTTACTTTGGAAATTATTTGGTGCTTCTTTCTATAGAGTTAATTCTTTCTTTTAAATCACTAAACAAGAAAATAATACTGTTAAAATGTGCTTCTTAATGCATAGGACTAACTCATATGACTAAGGTCTTATTAGTGGACTATGTAGAATAACTAGAATGTCTTTTGGGGAAAAGGAAAGTATAAAGCATATGGCGACTTGAAGGAGTTATTTATCTTGTTCTATAGATTGTTTACAAGTACTTAACAGTTCAGATTTTTATTGATTATTGCAGTTGTTAAAAGATTGTAAGTATTTGTTCAGTTCTGCAGTATGTTGGCATGACAGACATTTTCATTTTAAGCAACCTGCATTTTAGAATTTGGTGATTATTTTAGACATTCTGTAAGTGTGGTACATGTACTGAATTCTCTGGCAAGGAAGACAAGTTTTAGAAATCTTTCTGAAAGTATCTCCTGCTTGTTTTTTTCATTTTTATTTTTTTTTATTTAGACAATACATGTTCTTCATCAGCTTTTACCTGTGCCAGTGGACAGTGTATTCCAGCTCTCTGGCGCTGTGATAAACATAATGACTGTTTTGATGGCAGTGATGAGTTGCGTTGTCCTACACAAGGACCCTCTTCATGCTCTGTGAACCAGTTCACTTGTGATAATAGAAGATGTATTCCTAGGATCTGGCTATGTGATACTGATAATGACTGTGGTGATGGGTCAGATGAAAAAAACTGCAGTGAGTATCAAAACTATCTCTTGTTTTTTAAACAACTCTGTATGTCTACATAGATATGTCTGTTGGCGTAATGATGATAAATGAAACTAGAAGAAAGAACTAATAAGTTAGACTAATACTTTTGGTCCATGAGATGTGGAAAACTAATCTAATTTAAACTAACAGAGCCAAGTAGAATGTAAGAAAATAATTTAAAAACATAAAAATAACTGTGATAGTTATGGTGCTGCATAATGGCATCCACTGGAATTTACAGCAAAAAGAAGACAAAGTATTTAGTGGGTGATGTCTGTAATGCCTAATGGTGTAGTCAGCTGATCTGTTCTGGAAGTTTTTACCAGAAGTAAGACAGTAGGGTTTTTAATATACTCTCTTTAGTGTTATTTACCACTGAGTGAAATCTTCTGTTTGTTTTGCATGATTCCAAGCCTACATATGAATAAACAATTACATTATATTAATGTATCAGTCCTTATAATTTATATGATTTCTAGTTGCTCCCATACCTGCTGCAAGTTAATGATAGTGTCTTTCTTTCTACTGTCTCAGTATTATGCTGATTTCAAAAGACAGAAAAGAAACACTTCTGTGTTTTTTGTTATTCTTAATAGCTTTCACAGGTACTTGTGAACCCAGGCAATTTCAGTGTCCGGACCACCGCTGTATTGACCCATTTTATGTCTGTGATGGAGACAAAGACTGTGTAGATGGTGCTGATGAGCATGATTGCAGTAAGTGTAACTTTGTTTGTTGAGCCTTTCTTTATGGTTTCCTCACTCTTGCCCCCTGAGGAGTCTTTGGTGACCTCTTATTACCAGCCCCAAGATAGAAGAATGTATAATAAACCTATCTGTAAATCGCTCCTGCTTGTGATGCTTGTTTTAGCATTTTAGTAAGCCCTTTGATCTCTAGGCTGGTTTCAGTAGGCTTAAATCAGTTTCCTCTGTTTTCTGTAGATTCCAAGGTCACTGCATTTTCCATATCCCAGGGAAATCATGGTTTTCAGTGCAACGTGGTCTCCTCCTGTGATATCTAACTTAGGCACTTGTAGAAAAAAATGTAGATTTATGCAGTGTAAAATAAATAAATGAAATCAACATTTTTTCTCCATTTATTTTGTAGTATATAACTGCAGTGCCACGGAGTTTAAATGTCTAAGTGGAGACCAGTGTATCAGCAGTTATTACCAGTGTGATGGTGTTTTTGACTGTAATGATCACTCAGATGAGACTGACTGCCGTGAGTATCTTAGAGCTGAAAGAAAAGCTTCATTTATTAGATGATGCTTCAGAAAAATTCCTTTAGCTGTGATATCAAATAATTTGCACCTCTGCCCTTAAAACTTAAAGATTTGTTTTGGGGAAACTTGTTCATGAATTGTTTTTCTGAGCAGAAATTTAAAACACAGTAGAAGTTCAAGAGTAGATTTTTCTGGCAAGGAGTCTGCATTCCTTTTTGCTTTAGTGTTTTGGTTTTACGTAGCTTCTTGGTCTCAGGGTTTAAAAGTAAAATGAAGGAGTCTATTCATTTAGAAAACTGAAAACTTTGTATCTATGAGAGTTAGATTGAAACTTTTCCTTCAGTAATTTGAGTTAGTTAAAATGTTGCAACACAGGGCAGTGAGAACTAGTTTCAGTAAGTAATTTTGTATTGCCTTTGGCATATTCATAGATTTCAATATGTACATGCTCAAAATATAACAATAGTTGAGTTGCATTCTTCATGTTATAAAGTAGGAGTTAAATTGGTCAGATTCTGAAATGTTGACTGATTCTGTCTTGATCTAAAAACAACACAGTAGTTATGCAAGAGATGAACTCACCATAGTGATTTTGCTTCTGTCTAAAACTGAAACAACTTCTGATCTGTTCAATGTCATTGTTTTAGCTACAAGACCACCAGGGATGTGTCACCAAAATGAATTCCAATGTCAATCAGATGGCAATTGTATTCCTTCTAACTGGGAATGTGACGGCCATCTTGACTGTGCAGATGGCTCCGATGAACATCATAGATGTCCTGCCAGAACCTGTTCTCCCTCTCTTTTCCGCTGTGATAACGGCAACTGTGTCTATCGAGCATGGATCTGTGATGGTGATAATGACTGCAGGGACATGAGCGATGAGAGAGATTGTCCTACTCAACCCTTCCGATGCCCCAGCTGGCAGTGGCAATGTCCAGGTCACAGCATCTGTGTGAATTTGAGCAAAGTATGTGATAATTCTGCTGACTGTCCTAATGGAGCTGATGAATCACCATTGTGCAGTAAGTGACTGTTCAAGCATCTACTGTAGCCTACTGCATGCTATGGCTTCAGAAAGAAATGGAGTATTTGGCATACTGTAATTAGTGCAGCAGAAATTGTAAGCATACTGAAATTAGAGCTCAAATTACTGTGTGAGATATGCTTGCAGTGAGACTACAATGATGACTGATGAATTTGTTGGCCAGGTCCAGTCCTGTGCTCTGAATTGAAATTTGACTGCCACTGTCTTCAATATAGATATTTATATAGTGGTGTGGGAATGAGCTTTGTGTTTCTGAACACATTCACTAAAGCATGATATGCTTCAAGTTCAGATGACATGTGATTCAGCCCTTAATATTTTCTTTTAAATTTCTAACTTTAAAAATCATGAAAATTATCTAAAAGCTCACTTGTAGCCAGAATTCATATTTATGTTGATTTTAAATTGATTTAAATGTAACCTTTTCCCTTTCTTTCCTTCTTTCTTCCTTCTTCTTAATCATTGCACATTCTCAGATGAACCCCAGCCAGGTATGATTATAAATTACTTTAAATCATTGTTTATTAATACAGTTTTAGGTTTGGAGTGGTACACTAAATTTCTATATGCTTAATTTAATGGGATTTAGTAATACATACTCTGTTGTTACCTGCCTTTATGTGCATTGTGTGTGTTATATTCTGCATAAGGGCCTCAGTACAGTCTCGAGTTGCATAACCGACGATTGTTCAGTTGTGTTTTAGCAGCCAGGAGTGAAAATGCAAAGTATAAGATTTAGCAGAAGCAGCTTTTATTAACTGTTTGCCTTTCTCTTTACCAACCCCATTTCAGATCAGGAGAGCTGCTCTGACAATAATGCTGGCTGTACTCATGAATGTATTCAAGGACCCTTTGGAGCTCAGTGTACCTGTCCTATTGGATACCAGCTTGCAAATGACTCCAAGACCTGTGAAGATATTAATGAATGTGACCCTCCAGGCTTCTGTAGTCAGCATTGTTACAATGAGAGAGGATCTTTTAGGTGTTACTGTGATGAGGGATACGTTCTAGAAACTAATGGGAGGACTTGTAAAGCAGCAGGTGAGGAACATTGATGTTAGCCTAAAGAACAAATTCAACAGTGTCTGCAAAATGTCCAGCTTTGCCATTTTGTTCTATTTTAAAAGATCTGATGTAAGCAGCTGCTTAAAGTTGTTCATGGCAGATGATCTTGAGTGGAGGGTTAATTGGAAACTATTGTTTCTGAAATATATTTAAATGAACATTGTAATTTTTAACCACACACCTGTAAGCCTTAGGTTAAAATATGCTGTTTATAACCTTCCGTTTTCACAGAGCATTTCAATCTCTGCCTTTCACAAGACTTGCCTTGTGCCTATGCCATACTTTGCTCATTTCTAAAGAGCAAACAAACTGACACAGCCTGTCTGTTGTTCTGTATCTCTTGGGTAGTAGTAAGAAGGAGACATGGCAATAGTGGAATTTGTTACCACAAGTTTCCTGGCTTAGGGATATACTCAGGTTGTGGAAGACTTGCAGTTTACTTGCAGATTAAGGTTGACCCTTACTAACAGGGAGTTTATCATAGATTGCTATCTTTATGGTTGCTGCTCTTCAGTTGATCTTCATCTGTTTTTCAGTGTAAGCTGCTGCATAGCAATCTAACAGCAGCCTATGGCTTTTCTGTAATCTGTTTATTCTCCTCCCCAGTCCTTATGTAATCTAAAAGGGGGGAAAGTGCAGACTAGCTAAAAAGGAGGAAGAGCTAGGCTCAGTAGGATATCTGATGGTACTTAGAACTTTGGGGTTTGAATTAGTACTGATTGCTGAGAGTGGTTTATAGAGAAATGAGGACTGAAAGTCAGCAGCAAACTGACTGGACAGTGGGGAAGAAGACTTGAGGTCTAGATACAACACTTGGAAAGGTGGTCTAGTAGAAAGTATAAATGATGGAGAGAGGATGGAGAATGTCTGATGTAGATACAAGATCAGGATGGATAGACTAGATATGATAAAATACCTTGATTTGAGACTTGATTTGAATTTGTCCTTGCAATATGTATACCTAGATAGAATAGCTTTGATTTTACGAAGCTATGTCAAATTGCTCAGTGTTTATTTTTATTACAGAATCAGTGTTGAATAGCTTATTGGGATTTTTTATTTAATTTCTTCAACAGAGTCTGGGAATCTTCTTTTGCTGGTGGCAAGCCGTAACCAAATTGTTGTGGACAATATCACCTCTCAGTCACACAGTATTTATTCTCTGGTTCGAGATGGGATGAATATTGTAGCTATTGATTTTGATTCAGTCACAGATCGTATCTTTTGGTCTGATACAACACAGGATAAAATTTGGAGTGCTTATCAAAATGGGACTGACCGAAAAATAGTAAGTTTTGATGAATGATTCTTGTCTCTTCATTGCAGAGAGAAAATGACACTATCTCCAGTTAACAAACAAAGTAAAAAGAGAAATAATATAGACAAAGTGAAACCAATTTATGCATATGAAGCCAACATTTCATATAGCTTTTTGAAAAAGAAAACTGAATGCTATCAAGAAGTCCTTTGTTAACATCAGACTATAAGTTGATTTTACCAGTATTAGATGCCAACTTTTTCAATAGATGCACTGAAGTTAGTAGAGTGTTTGGTCATAGGCTTTGTGACTCATTCTCCATGGGAGACTTAGAAAATGGTGGAGATTTAATTCCTCATTTTTCATAGCTATACGAATAGAAAGGGTAAAAATTTAATATCAACTAGTTTGTTCTCTCTCTCTTTTTTTGCTGTTCAACAGGTGTTTGACAGTGGTGTCACTGTCACTGAAAGTATAGCGGTGGATTGGGTAGGTCGCAATCTTTACTGGACAGACTTTGTTCTGGAAACAATTGAAGTCTCTAAAATGGATGGGAGCCACAGGACTGTGCTCATTAGTGAAAATATAACAAACCCAAGGGGACTAGTGTTAGATCCCAGAATTGAGTAAGATTTATTATTTTTTTAATGCTTTGTTTTTAAAAGATGTGTATTTTATGATGTAATGTCATTGAGATATGCCCAAATTGTACTGTAATTGTAAAGGACAAGTGCAAGAGAAAAGAAAATGTCTAAAAATTGTATGCTTGAAGAGTTGATTTAATATTTAAGGTCATAAGATGTTTATTTGTAGTCTGTTGCCCTGTTTCACAGTAACAAGATTGGTTTGGTTTTGTTTTCCCTGTAAAACAAATTTTCCTACATTTGCTTCCTAGTTAAGAAGTATGAATTAAAAATCCATATGTATCATTATCAGTTGGTGATATACCAGAAACTTACATGAAATGTAATGTGGTATGCCTATCTGGCAATGAACAAGTTCCTTGATAGCCTCAAGTCTAAGATAATTATCTATATCATATTAATGTTATCAACCACATTATGATTTGAACTGTTTCTGTACAAACTTCTACTGCTTTTTGAGCTCTTCACTGCACGGAACCCTATTTGCTGCCAGACAGGTGGGAATCTTCAGTTATACCACTTCTAACATAACAAATGCACATGAGAGTGTAAACATATAAAATTCTTATTTAACAACTGGAGAGTCAGATTATAATCAATGTTGAAAACTAGTGATGACAGTAGCTTCTACATGCTGTTATTATTGGCAAATAAAACCAGCAGCAGTATTAAAAGAATTTTTGCAGTAGGAATTAGCGAATGAGTTTTCATGCAACATTTCTCAATAGACAGCTAGAATTTGGTGGTTTTTTTTTTCAGATTGGTAACCACAGTTTACTTTTTTCAGTGCTCATGTAATGTTCTGGACTGACTGGGGCCAAAACCCTCGAATTGAAAAAGCCAGCATGGATGGCAAAATGCGAAGAGTGATTATTAACAGCAAAATCTACTGGCCCAATGGACTCACCATTGATTACCCAAACAAGCTTCTATATTTTGCTGATGCTTATCTTGATTATATTGACTTTTGTGATTACAATGGGAACAACAGGCGACAGGTGGTTGCAAGTGATTTGGTAAGACATTAATAAGCAAACATTGTTTTCCCATGTCCTTGCTGATAGCATGTAAAAATGTATTTTTGTTGTCATAGGCTTGGATGTATTTTTCTTCAAAATACTTGGATGAAGCAGATATGAAGGATTTTAGCTGCTTGTTACAGCTGGGAAAAGAATTGCATATTCCCTTCACTGTCTCTCAAGAGATCTTCAACAGAACCTGTCTGCATTTATGAAGTCGAAATATGACATCTTACACTGCTGCTACTAGCTGCATTTGGTGTAGGCATATATAGTACACAAAAATGGGGAGAACTTTCCCTGGTCACCTTCTGTGAGTGGTGATTGCTACTATTCTTGGGAGCAGTGAAGGGTTTGTGCTGCCAGGACTCACTTTGTGCAGTGCAGTTCATAAAGACCCATGCCTTTTATAGTCTGCTTCCCAGTGAAGTGCTGCTGTAGCACCATCCCGCTACCAGCACGATAATTCAGCTGATATGCATAAACTGGTATAAATAACCACATGTATGTTTTCAAGAGTGAAACTTTGGGGCTTTAGAGAGTCAATACTTTTGAAATAAGAGCTGGTGCAATCTTTTTTGCCTGACTCCTAGTTTTTTTTTAAATTTAGATAAGCCACCTTCTTTGACCCTACAGTAAATTATTGGAGAGCTTATCAGAGATACAGTCATGGCAGTTCCATAACTTGTGCCCTTGAAAATCTACAACTGGGTCTTTATCCATTGATTCCCTGTGTTCTGACTACGGTTAGGGTTACTTCTTTGTGCTGTACATTTCCCAGGGTCTATTTAGCATTTTCATTAAAAAAAAATATGTTTATTTCCCCCCTAATTAATGTCTTGTTTTCTGGTGGTAGAGGATATTTTGTATTTTTTTTTCTTATTGTTTTAAATTTTGTCTAGCTCTGTTACTTCATTGCAAGGTTTACATATACATATTGTCAGAACTAAAGTGGTAAATATCCTTGCATTTTAGATATTGCAGCATCCACATGCTCTAACTGTCTTTGAGGATTTTGTGTACTGGAGTGACCGCTATACTAATCGAGTAATTCGGGCCAACAAATGGCATGGAGGGAACCAAACAGTTATGATTTATAACATTCACCAGCCTTTGGGGCTTGTGGCAGTCCATCCTGTAAGGCAACCTAGTGGTAAGTTCAGCAAAACAAGCTTGATAGTTATGGAAATAAGCCATGCAGTGATGTTGAGCACAGGGACTCCTGAAATCAGTCTTGTTAGCAAATGAACTGGATTAAACCAAGCAGATAATTCATACTATTGACTTGCAACTGAAGGTCATTTCAGTCTGTACATCCTGCTGAACTAGCCTGTCCAATGTGATGTTTGGGGAAAGTAACCTAGGCGGCATGTAAGCATAATGACTTGCCCCCCAAATTAATAGGGGTACTTTGTTTTGAATGCTTTTGTAAGAAAGGTGGAGTGTTTTTGAAAACATTTTAATTTTTGAAATTTGTCTCTGTGGCACACCAGACTCAGTTAACATGCAAGGTATGTTACTAGTATCATTCTTTCAGAAAAGATTACTGTTGTCCACCTTCTCTGAATGCACTGTTGCATTATTTTATACAATGACATTATTATTGTTATTATTATTTCCTTTCATTGCATTCAAGTTTTCCTCTGAAATCATAGTGATGATCTTTTGCAGCTGAAAGACTGTGAAAAAAAGAATAGTTATAAGCCCATATATTTTTCTTCTATATTTCTTGTGTATGGAGTGTTTCTGATTAATAAATATTAAAATTACTTAAATTTTGATTTTTCTCACAAAGCTTCATACTGGGAAGAGTAGAGACTTGCATCTGAGTAAGGAGCTAGTAATTTCAGTGCTGTATTTGTTTTGGAATAAAACCTTCCTCAGTCATGTTACGATGTTCAGAGCTACTTAATGCTCACTGCAAATTGTTCAGACATCATAGTTGTGGTGTAAGAAGATCTATTTTGCAACCTAAGGTTTAAAATATTTCTACCACTAGTGGAGAAAGCAGTTTATTTTTCTTAGTTTTATTAAATTAGTACCTTTTATGACTTTTCATTTAGAAATGTTCTGTTGTACTTTATGTGTCCAGACAGAGCAGAAAGGAATAAATCACTTGCAAAATAGGAAGTTTCCAAATGAAGAAATTACTTGCTAACTGGAATTCCAGATACTATATTAAACAGTCATTCACTGTTTGTTTTGGTGATTTTTAAATTTTTTTTAAATCATTAGCTCTTGCACAAACTACAGTTTGGATTTGTTACACTGATGAGAAGAATAATTTTCCTACAGTTTGTGTTTTGAGTTTATGCTCTTGTTTTATAGTAATTTTGTTAATGTGCTTGCAATTCTTGTTAGTTTTTGTATTAGGAATAGTTACATCATTTCCTGGAAATTCCAAGCTTCTTAAAGTAAAGCCTACTGCAATGGCTAAAGATATGCTCAAAATCTGATTTTTGTGTTTTATGAAGAGGACTCATCCTGAAACATTCTCTTTAGCACCCTATTTGTGGAAGGGATCTAATTGGTTAAACAGCAATCATAGCAGTCAGAGTAGAGACCTTATTTCCTGTCTTTTTTTGCATTTCACAAGTTTAGACTGACAGGTTCAAAGTGATCCAAGAAATTATTCATTGAATTCCCACCACCTTTGAATGAGATATAGGCAACTATTTTACCTCCAATTTTCTCCGAGAAGATTCAGTAAATAATTTAACCCCCTACCCAGAAGAATTATAATGAACGAAGACTGCAAATCCTGCAGGCATCCTGGTGCAGTTAAGGAAAGTTTGAAAAGGAATTTAAAGATGTTTTATGATGCAGAAGAGTTGAAAGATTCCTGTGATAATGGTATCGATTTTACACAAAAATTCATATGCTGTTACAAGTGTATTGTATAGCTTCCACTAGCAAAACTGATTTAGTGCTGGGTTGATATTACCAGTAGCAGTAGGATTGAGCATTCTTTCCCATCACTCATGGAGTTACAGTTGCTAATTTTTCTTTTTTTTTTAAATATTTTTTTAGGTATAAATTCTTGTGCATCATCTCCCTGCAGCCACCTCTGCTTGCTTTCTTCATCTGGACCACTTTTTTATTCCTGTGCTTGTCCTTCAGGATGGATGCTTTCTCCTGATAACAGAAATTGCATGAGAGGTATGTCAGTAATAGTGAAAGATGAGAAAAAAAGACCTGACACTCTGTCAGGCAAAACACATGCTTCAGGTCTCTGGGCTGCAGTTTATGAAAGTTTAGGGCCATTCCAGGAAGACTTCATTTAAAATGCATGGAATGTATTTGGCCTAAAGGTTTGGCACCAGGTTCTGTGAAGAACTCAGTCGGAGATTCAGATTCTTCATTTGGGGAAAATGGATGCACTTTAAAGAAGCCACATCTTAAAACTTCCCAATACATTGAAAGTTTTGCTGTTGGAATACCTCTGGAAGGAGCTTAGTGTGAGATAAAAATGAAAATATGCACTGAAAGAATGTTATCCTTTTGGTTATAAACATTCAGCCTGGAAACCTGTTTCTAAGACTTGCAATTGTAAGAATGTCAGCATGTATGAGTAGAATAGACTTTCTTGGTCATTCAAGTCTCTTTCCAGTCCACACTAAGGAGTGGAGGTTGTCCTTGCCCCTCTTTTTGCCTTTAATATATTTGTAGAAGGATTTTCTCTTGTCCTTCACAGCAGTGGCCAGTCTAAGCTTTAAATGGACTTTTGCCTCTCTAATTTTTTTCCTACATGACCTAGCAACATCCTTAAACATTCTTTGGTTTACCTCACCTTCCTTCCAAAGATGATAGACACTCTGTTTTTCCCTAAATTTGCTCAGAAGCTCATTGCCCATCCAGGCTGGCTGTCTGCCCCAGCGGCTCATCTTCTGGCACATTGGCACAGCCTGTTCCTGGGCCTTCAAGGTTTCTTTCTGAAAGTAGGTACAGCCCTCCTGGACCTCTTTGTTTTTAAGGACTGTTACCCAATGTACCTTCTGAGTTAGTTCTTTTAAGTAATCTGAAGTCCACCCTCTTGAGCTCCAGCATGGAGGTTTTGTTGCTGCCCCTCTTAGCTTGACTGCATATTGAAAACTCAGTTATTTCATGATCACTGGACCCCAGACAGTCTCCAACCACCACATCTCCCACCAGCCCTTCTCTGTTTGTAAAAAGAAGGTCAAGCAAAGCCTTACCCCTGGTAGGTTCACACAGCAGCTGTGGTAAGAAGCTATCCTCCATACACTCTAAGAACCTTCTAGTCTGCCTCCTCTCTGTAATGTTAAGTTCCCAGCAGATATCTGGCAGGTTACAGTCGCCCATAAGAACAAGGTCTGGTGATCTTGAGACAGCCTGTATCTAACTATGAAATAATTCATCAACCTCTTCATCCTGGTTGGGTGGTCTATGCCGTCCCTGGAGGTGTTCAGGAGGAGATTGGACGTGGTGCTTGGTGCCATGGTCTAGTCGTGAGGTCTGTCGAGACAGGTTGGACTTGATGATCCTTGGGGTCTCTTCCAACCTTAGTTATACTGTGATACTGTGAATAGAATAGAATAGACCAGACCAGGTTGGAAGAGACCTTCAAGATCATCGTGTCCAACCTATTATCCAAACCACCTAATCAACTAGACCATGCAACCAAGCGCCCTATCAAGTCTCCTCTTGAACACCTCCATGATGGTGACTCCACCACCTCCCCGGGCAGCCCATTCCAGTGAGCAATCACTCTCTCTGTGTAGAACTTCTTCTAATCATTTTGTATGTTGAAACTTTCCATTGAAATTAGAAGAATGTGGAATGATCAAAATGTAAATAGAGGTTTTATACTGAGTGGCAACACTTTTTACGGTTGTGTAATGGGTTGGGGCAGATCCCCTCCCCACCACAGGCAGAAATAACGACTCAGACAAACGGATTGCAAAAGTGATGAAAGTTTAAATAGAAAGCAGTGAATGTTACAGAAAACCCAAAGCGCAGTGACAAAGAAAGATCCCATCCCCACCTGAGGGTGCATCCAAAACCCCCAGGGCTCTTTCTTCCCCCTCCCTCTGCTGGGCTAGTCTCAGCTGGCCAGGCCTGAGACTGCCCATCCCCCTGTGGCCTTGGGCCTAATCAGGCCCATGGCCGGGAGATCTCTCCCCCAGTTACCAAGTCTCGGAGAGGGAAGGAAAGAGGAAGTGCCAGACCCCACCGCAAAATTTATAGTGGTGCAAGGGATTATGGTAGAAATACCTAATTTCCTGAGTCCACCCACTGGGATGGACTTCTGGACACAGGAAACACCCCTGTAGCGGAGGGCACCCAGCCCAAACTACAACAGGTTGCCATTCAGTTTTAACTGTGCTCTTGTCATTACCAAAGCCCAGTAAAGATGACAGGTTGGACTTGATGATCTTTAAGGTCTTTTCCAATCTTTTTGATTCTATGATTCTATGACAAACTCCAACCAGGATGTCAGCCTTGTTGGCCTTCTCTCTAATTCTCACCCACAGGCACTCAACTTGATCATGCTTAATCTCTAGTTGTGTCTAGAGCCTCCCTGATGTACAGGGCCACCCCTCCACCCCTTCTGTCTCTCCTGAAGAGCCTGTAGCCATCAATTACAGTGCTCCAGTCATGTGAGTCATCCCACCACATTTCTGTGATGGCAACTACATCGTAACTTTCCCGCTGTAACAAAGCTTCCAGCTCCTCTTATTTGTTACCCATACTATGTGCATTAGTGTACAGGCACTTCAGCTGGGCTGCTGGTTTCACCCCTGATTCCACTTTACCACCCTCAGACTCCTCTCTGGGGGGACTGGTTTCAGCCTCCTTCCCCTTCAAATCTAGTTTAAAGCCCTGTCAATGAGTCCTGCCAACTCCCTTCCTAAAACCCTTTCCCCTCTGTGGGATAGGCGGTTCTCATGTGCTAGGATTTTTCTCCCTCTCTGGGACAGATGTACTCCATCTGTTGCTAGCAGACCCAGTGCCATAGAAAGTTCCCCAAGGTCAAAAACCCCCAAATTCTATTTGTGGCACCAGTCTCTGGGCCACTTGTTAAGGGCAACAAGGCTTGTGAGAGGCCTTGAGCACAAGCCCTATGAGGAGAGGCTGAGGGAGCTGGGATTGTTTAGCCTGGAGAAGAGAAGGATCAGGGATGACCTCATTGCCCTCTACAACTACCTGAAAAGTGGTTGTAGACAGGAAGGGGTTGGTCTCTTCTCCCAGGCAACCAGCACCAGAACAAGGGGACACAGTCTCAAGCTGCGCCAAGGGAGGTTTAGACTCAAAGTGAGGAGAAAGTTCTTCACCGAGCGAGTCGTTCTTCATTGGAATGGGCTGCCCAGGGAGGTGGTGGAGTCACCGTCCCTGGAGGTGTTCAAGAGGAGATTGGACGTGGCCCCTGGTGCCATGGTCTAGTTGTGAGGTCTGTCGAGACAGGTTGGACTTGATGATCCTTGGGGTTTCTTCCAACCTTAGTTATAGTGTGATACACCTGCTTTCCTGTTCCTGTCAGTATTCCTTCCTGCAACTAAGGGTATTGATAAAAAAATTACCTGTGCCCTTGACCCTTCAACCAATTTTCCCAGAGCCTTGAAGTCCTTTTTGATTGCCTTAGGACCTCTGGTTTCAACCTCATTGCTCCCCACCTGCATAACTATCAAGGGATAGTAATCAGAGGACTGTACCAGACTCAGCAGCCTTCTGGTAACATCTCTGACCCAGGCCCCAGTGAGGCAGCAGACTTCCCTGTGGGAAGGATCTGGCCGACATGTGGGGCCCTGTATTCCCTTCAGGAGGGAATCACCAATAACAATTACCTTCCTCTTTGTTCTTAGGGAACAAGTCCCGATGTGGGGGGCAGACTGTTTTGCTTTAGGCAACACCTCGGATAGTGTATCTTCTGTATTCTCAATCACCTCACCCTCAACTTCCAGTGCCCCATACTTCTTTTGCAAGGGCAGCTGGGAAGGTGAGACAAGCCATGAGGGTTTTCTCTTGCCTCTCCTAACAGGGACCTGAGTCCGTTCCCTGCTGCTTCTTGGGTCGCCTCTCTCTGCTAGAGGAGTCTGCAGAGCCTGGTTCCTCAAATCCATCTCCCTTTCACATTCCCTTACAGTCCTAAGTCTAGCAACTTCTTCCTTCAGTTCAGCAACTAGATTAAGCAGATAATCAAGCTGCTCACACCTAATGCAGGTGTTATCTCCACCTCCCTCCATTTCAAGTGCCAGGCTCCAGCACTCTCTGCAGCCAGTTGCCTGGACACCTGCCTGCTTAAGTTTGACCTCAGTCTGGGTCGACACAGATCTTTTGAAAAAAGCTTGGTGGCGAGTTACCACCATCCCTGTCCCTGGCCACGTGACCTAACTGGAGAACACTTCAGGAGTGAGCCCACGTGTCTCACCACTTCCCTCCCTCTGGTGAAAACACCACCACTGCAGCAGTCTCCGTCTAGGCCTTGCCAGCCTCTCGGGAGAGGAAAGCTGTCTGGCTCAGAGGATGGGGCTGGACGTGCCTGGGTCCTGCCTCGGTGCAGTTGCAGTTGCAATGTGCTTTGGTATCTCCCTGAAATTTAAGTAGAAAATACCTTTGCAATGACTAGCAATGTCTGCCAGTCAAAAGATCATTTTCTTTTAAAACCTGTATCACACTGTTTTCCTGCTTGATACATAGCAGTGTGATATCTGTACTGGTTTTAGTAAGGGTAGACATATCAAAGGATGAAAGGAATGCAACACGGCAATGATGGAGCAGATGCATATGTGTTTGAAAAGGTTGAACTAGTTCTGACAGTGAATTGAGCTAGTGACAGTTCTTACCTTTGTTTTCCATATGATGCAAAATTCCCTCTGTCTACTTAGGTACAGTTGTGGCCCGGTTATAAATTATGTAATTGCTCAATGCAGTTATATTTAATAATAATGATCAGCATTTGCTGTTATGACATTGTACTTTGCTTCTGAGTCCTGTTGAGTAGGCATTAGAACCACTCTCTGGCATGTCCTGGAGAGTCCTTAGGGCTCTGCCATGCTGGTTCCAGATCTCAGAGATTTGGAAAAGCTGATCAGAGCAGCTGCACGAATGCACTTCTTACACTGGCCATCAATGAGTCATCCTGCCTTACTGACTTTCTCCTTCTCAGAATTTGTTTGCACATGCACTGTGATTGCACAGTGATGAAACTTTGTTACAATTACAACTGGTAACCTCACCTGCAGTGAGGGTACAAACTTACAGGTAAGTGATTGCAAAACATCACTGTTAACATTCAACCATTCTCTCAGCATCAGGGAAATTTTGGATGGGAGAAGAGAAATATATCATAATGTCATTTACTTAATCAGAAACAACTCTGAATTACATTGTATGTTTTCACAGTTGAACACCCTTTCCTTATTGCTGTAAGAGATAATATAATTTATGGAATTTCTCTGAACCCTGAGGAGAAGACGAATGATGCTATGGTTCCAATAGCAGGAGTTCAAAATGGTGTTGATGTTGACTTTGATGACTCTGAACAGATGATTTATTGGGTTGAAAATCCGGTAAGTTAGTATTTGTGCTCAAAATATGTCCTAAAATACGATTTTTTTATTTTAAAATAGTGGTTTAGATTGAAATGTATTCACATAAGTAATGGATATATCCATTACTAGAGCTGGCAAGCAAAACACCAGATGCCTCTGCAGGCAAAATCTGGGTAAATTCTCTGTTTTAGTTAGGTCTTGAGCTCCAGCCTGACAAATGAGCCTGACCTGCAGGCCTTGTGTTGCTGTTGCTCCCAAGCAGACCTGAGACACCTGTGTCAGTTGTAGCTTATTCAGTGAAGAAAAGATACTTCTTTGGTTTCTAATGAAAGAAACTTAAGTCCTATTTCCTTAATAGCAATGCTTGTCCATTACCACAAGGCCTCTCCTTAACACCCTGTTTTAGCTCCATCCATTGCATTTTGGGGTTTTATTTGTAAACATTTGCATAGTTTGTAGCTATAATTTCACTGCTGGTTTTGGCAGCAGTTGAAGCTGTCATTAGAGCTTAGCTGAGCATCCATCAACTTGTTCGTCTTGTTTGAAACAAACTCGGGAAGCAGAGGTGAGTATTCTCTCTATTCTGCTTGAAAAGACACTTGCAAGCTATTTTTATTACCTGACATGTTCCATAGGTTATTAATTGTAAATGTCAATAATAAACAGGAGAAATTGTCTTTAAAATTCCTGTCATAAATACTATTCAACATCCATTTTGGTATTATACCATACCAAAAGTTATTCCACTTTTCTACTTTTTGTTTGTTTGTTTGTTTTTTTCTGTAGGCCTAGAAATTCAGGAACAGGTTAAGCTGTAAATAGCTCTACATTGTTAGGATTCAGCAAGCAGCACTGTACTGCTGCCTAAGAACTTCTACCTACTTAAGCCAGCAGTAAATTTGTCCTGGAGTTCTTGTTCAGATTTTTGCCATCTGATGTGTTGATTCTTTTCTGAAACACTATTTTCAGTTCTGCACCAAGATTTTTTACAGTATACTAATAGAATCATAAAATGCTTTGGGCTGGAAGGGACCTCCAAAGGTCATCTAGTCCAAACCCTGTGCAGTCAGCAGGGATATCCTCTACTAGATCAGGTTGCCCAGAGTTTTGTTGAGCCTAACCATGAGTACCTCCAGGAATGGGGCCTAAACTACCTTCCTGGACAATCCTGTTGCAGTGTTCCACCACTCACTGGTGAAGAACTTGTTCCTAACATCTAATCTAAATCTACTGTTCTCTAATTTAAAGCCATTGCCCCTCATCCTATCACTACAGACCTTTGTAAACAGTCCCTCTCCAGCCTTCTTGTAGGTGCCTTCAGATACTGGAAGGCTGCTATTAGGTCTCCCTGGAGTCTTCTAATCTCCAGGCTGAACCACCCCAGCTCCCTCAATCTGTCCTTGTAGGAGAGATGTTTTTGCTCCTCAGTCATTTTTTTGGCCTTCCTCTGGACGTATTCCATCAGGTCCATGTCCTTCCTGTGTTGAGGGCTCCAGAACTGGACACAGTACTCCAGGTGAGGTCTTACAGGAGCAGAATGGCAGAATCACCTCTCTTGATCTGCTGGCCATGGTTCTTTTGATGCAGCTTAAGATGCGATTGGCCTTTTGAGCTGCAAGTGCACATAGTTGGCTCATGTACATCATGGTAATCATAGAATTGTTAGGGTTGTAAGGGACCTCAAGGATCATCTAATTCCAACCCCCCCTGCCATAGGCAGGGACACCTCACACTAGATCAGGTTGCCCAGAGCCACATCCAGCCTGGTCTTCAAAACCTCCAGGGATGGGGCCTCCTCCACCTCCCTGGGCAACCTGTTCCAGTGCCTCACCACCCTCATGGTGAAGAACTTCTTCCTAACATCCAATCTGAATCTACCCATTTCTAATTTTTTTCCATTCCCCCTAGTCCTATCACTCCCTGACACCCTAAAAAGTCCTTTACCAGCTTCCTTGTAGGCCCCTTAAGATACTAGAAGGCCACAACTGGGTCTCCTCAGAGCCTTCTCTTCTCCAGACTGAATAGCCCCAACTCCCTCAGCCTGTTGTCATAGGAGAGGTGCTCCAGCCCTCTGATCATCCTCATGGCCCTCCTCTGGACACATTCTAGCACCTCCAGATCCTTCCTGTAATCGGGATTCCAGAACTGGATGTAGTACTCCAGGTGGGGTCTCACCAGAGGGGAGTAGAGGGGGAGAATCACCTCCCTCGACCTGCTGGCTATGCTTCTCTTGATGCAGCCCAGGATGTGATCAAGCAATTAAGAATATTCATGGACCAAATGATCACTGGATCCTTTTGCTAGTGCTGATTCTACCTTTTTTCTCTGTGAGATGGCAACTGCAACCCATTTTTTATTGCCTGGGCCTGTCTTGTCTGTGCCCCTACGTTGCCCATTCCTGAACTAGGATAGGATTAACTGCACAGCTTCTGTCTTCAAGTGATGCAAAGTTCAGGCTCTAATGGTGTGCTGTATGTTCTGTCCTTTTGAGCTGGCAGTGCCTCTCTGTCTTTTCAGCAAAATCCCAGAGCAGAACAGACCTACTGTACATGTTGCCTCGGTGAATAACTGGAGGGGTGACTCCTAGTGCTACCTTGCCTGGGAGTCTGCACCACAGTGTTCTTCCCAGGGTAGGAGCAGCAGGTCTGCATCAATGGAGAATGAAGTAATTAGTGAAGAGAGAGGAAGAGATTTCAGCACAGGCTCATACCTTCCTTAAACCTACTGACCTCTTCTGCAAGAGGCTAAATAATGTATGATAGCTGCTGGTATTTCAGACATGCATTAGTAATAGTTGTGAAATATTCATACGCAAGACTTCTGCAGAACTCTCATAAAACTAGCAATCTGAAGAAGGTAGCTAGAGGAACCACTTCAGACCTTTATCTGACTTGTCTATTTAGTGCTTGTTTATATGGTATTTTAGCATCATGCACTGCAGCTAATAGCATAGAATAGAATCTGCAAATCATAAGTTATCTTTTCTAGGGCTACCCTTATCAAGAAATCTGCACACTTAATCTTAGTCTTGATTCATGCTATTAAGTGTATTAAAAATTTGGTTCCTAAATATGTATACAGGGAGAAAACATTGCTTTTCTTTATTAGATTTCTGGTATATTCAAGATGGTTAACTGTAGTATCCTGGTAAAATCTTCTGATAATGAAATACGCATGTAAAAAGTGTTGCTGTATATGCCTTAATTATATGCAATTCAATCTCATAAAATATAGTCATTTTATTTTTATGAATCAGAATTTGATTGGTGAATAGTAAAG
This sequence comes from Dryobates pubescens, assembly GCF_014839835.1. Classification (NCBI taxonomy): domain Eukaryota; kingdom Metazoa; phylum Chordata; class Aves; order Piciformes; family Picidae; genus Dryobates; species Dryobates pubescens. The sequence goes on from NC_071613.1 coordinate 34,668,721, forward strand.
CTTCTTCACACTGGATAATTATGATGTAAAATAATATTTTTACCATGTTTATGCAGTGAGCATATACAAATACATTTCTCTCTACTGGATTTTCATTTTGCTAAGGAAGGATTGTTATGTAAAGTTGGAATGAAACAGCATTTTCTGTTCTGGACATTTTTACACTTCTGTTACTGTTTTTCTTCTCAAGGGTGAGATTCACAGAGTGAGGTCAGATGGAGCCAACAGGACAGTTTTTGCTCCAGCAGCTGTTATTGGTGCTCCTATTGGTCTGGCATTGGACTGGATATCTGCAAACCTGTATTACAGTAACCCAGGGACACAGTCGATTGAGGTAATTATTTAAGAGGGAGAACTGGAAAGAGCCTAGATTTTTCACTTTTATGTGTACAGGTTGAAATTAGTAATACTTCTACAGTGAACAATTGGAAATAGATTTATTTTTAAATGCAAGCAGTTTGTAGAAAAATATCTTGTATTGCCTGTAAACCTGGTTTTGAATGTAGTCAGAAAACCGGAAAGCAGTATATTCTGGGAACTTTATTTGTTCATAGATTTTTTTATTCCCTTCCTCTTCCTCCCTTTAAGTCATTAGACTTCTGTGGTTTGACACACAACCTCTCTGATCACCTGAGTTACTCTGTTATTAAAACTATTCTCACTTCAAATCAATGATCCCACTGCAGTGCCCCTGATAGTGAAGGAAAGGAACGTTGCCACCAAATGCAGTACAATCCGCTTCCAAATGCTTTGATAAAATATTGTGTAGCTTTCTGGAGACTAGCAGTCTGATGGTATGTGAAGGATAAAACTGCTGTTTAACATAGGGAAATAAAGGGTAAGCTATATGTAATATAATAATGTCTGTGAATAAGCCCAGTCATTAATGTCCTTGTCCCAAAATATAAATACATGCTATTAAATTAAAAGGCAACTAATTTAAGCAAGCAAAATCAAATACTTTCTCAATCAGCATCCATCAAACCATTCAGCCGGTAATACTTTCAGGACATTACGGAAGGTGAAAGATTAACTCCTCATGTATCTAGGATGTTTATTTCTTAACATAAGGAGGTTCTAAGCTGCAAGCAGCTCATATGAGGGGTGCATGTTATGGAATGGAGATGTTCGGAGTACAGAAAATGTGCTTTTTCTTCAGAATATTTGAGAGAGCCTTCTGCAATTTCATGTCCCTGCAGATTTAGTCTCCCTTCCTTTAATATGAAAATCTGTCACAAGTTCTGTCTTAAATGCTCTGATGTGTTCAATGTCTGCATAGGTTCTGAAGCTGCATGGTGATGTAACATACAGAAAAACACTGATTACCAATGATGGCACCTCTGTGGGAGCTGGCACACCAATTGGTTTGACAGTTGATCCAGCAAGAGGGTAAATTTCCAAAACTGCTGTTGTCTTTGCACATTATTATATTCTCCACACTTTTTCTTAATCTTTAGGGCCTGAATGTGACATGGTTTTGTTTTTTTTTAATATTTGTGTAGAATCTATTTACTTTTTTTAAGACATAGAAAATAATTGCATGGTTTCATAAATTGTGGTGTATATACTTAAACAGTAGTTTAAAAAAATTAATAAAAAAAAATCTCAGATTATTACAATTGTGGAGAAAAGACTAAAAAGACCTCTAGAATATTTCTTTATAATATCTTGTAATGTCTGTCTTGAGGCCTATCTATTGTGGAAAACATGCTACATGGAAAGAATGTAACATGTTAAATAGCATAGCACTAAATACAGTTTTACTGTTTTCTCCAAAAAGAGCTACAATCTGCTTTTTCCCCAACAGTCTAATCAAATTTGCAATCATGTGATTCACGTGACCGTATTTGTACAGAGAGGCAGTTCTCCTGGTAGCTTGTCAGACTTTCATATGAATTGATGCCTGGATTTTTGTCCTTAGTTGGGAGTAGGGCTGCCATTTACCCTTGGTGTTCTTCTGCAGCTGAGGCCATAACAGTGCACATATTCCCCAGAGCCTGTTAATGGAAGTTTGTTTCATACAGGGTTTTGGTCTTTTTTTAACTTGTAGTTTTAATTCCAAATTGGAGCCAAACTCCCTGCTGCAACTTTGCCACCATCTCTGAAACAGGGTTATGATTATTGTCCTGCTTTCTCATTGTTTACCTGATCATAGTGTTGTGTGATGACACAGGGGAGGATGTGGATTTCTAAAAATGATTTAACAAGTATGTCTCATTTTTTAAAGAGAAATAGTAATTTTTCTTTTTCAAGACACCTCTCTTACAAGAGAACAAGTTTTTTTCTCATTTTCCAAACAAGATATATTTTTCATTGTGGCCTCATTCAAAGTAATCTTTGTTCAGCACATGCTAGAAGTATTTGGCTAATGAAGATTTGTTTAAGCATATACTCAAGTGTCTCTGATCCATTGATCTCTGTTTCCAGCTTTTCTAACAGATGTGTTAATGTGTTATAGGAAGCTGTATTGGACAGACCAGGGAACTGACGGTGGAGTCCCAGCAAAGATTGCCAGTGCAAACATGGACGGATCAGGCCTACAGACCCTCTTCACTGGCAACCTCGACCACGTAGAGTTCATTACTCTTGACATTAAGGAACAGAAGTTGTACTGGGCTGTCACAAGCACAGGAGTGGTAGGAGATACTTTAAAAATAATTTCTTTTTTAGCTGTTCATCTACCTCTGCTTCTGTGGTTCACCTGAACAATTCAGTTTCTTCAGTTTACTCACACAACTGAGAATTGCACGACAGAGTAAAATCTGAATTAATATTGTTGCTAATTACCACTAAAAATATATGATGAATTTGAATGAAAACTCAGAAATCATTATTGACATCCTGCTGACCTTTCCCTTCCTACATAAAAAATCTCATGTGTTGAAGAGGTTTGAATAGTATATGTTGCATTTAAATTTTGTATTGTAACATTGGTCTTTTATTATAAGAAATGTAATATTAAGCTTTAAACTGATTTCTTAGATTGAGAAAGGCAATGTGGATGGCACAGCTCGTGTGACTCTGGTGGTTCATCTTTCTCATCCGTGGGGAATTGCTGTGTATGATACCTTTTTGTACTATACTGATCGAGATTATGAAGTTATTGAACGAGTTGACAAGTCCACCGGAGCAAACAAAGTAGTATTGAGGGATAATGTCCCAAGACTGAAGTGTCTGCGTGTGTATTACAGAGATAGTAAGTATTTGCTAAAGAGGTATTTCAGGGTATCCAACTTGTGAAAGCTCAAACTTCCTTCAGATACAGAAGGCATCCCTCTTGCAAAGGAAATGGTTTAATTAAGGTTTTGGGAAAAGACAGAAGTGTCTTACTTAGTTTTTGTAAAAAGTTGTTCCACAATCCAGTTAAGGCATCAATTGGCACACGTAGTTTTAGTAAAATACTATCAATGCATTTTTGGCTAAATAAATTTTGTTACACTGGCTTCAGGTTTATATACCTGTTTTACCTGATTCTTGGCTTCATTGATCTTAAATGATAAGACAGCAGCAAATCCATTGCTAAAGCGTATGTGCTAAAATGTACAGTTTCTTTTCGTCAACATGTTGTTAAGTCTGCAAGCATAGAATTTGGTTATGCACTTGTGGGAGTCTGTGATGATACAGTTCAGTTTTTTATGTCTTGCCATGTGTGTCTTTCACAGATTCTGCTGGTTCTGCAAATGGCTGCAGTAATAATATTGGAGTTTGCCAGCAGCTTTGCCTCCCTTTACCTGGTGGATTATTCTCCTGTGCTTGTGCTACTGGCTTTCAGCTAAACCCTGATAACAGAACCTGTTCCCCATACAGTTCATTTGTAGTTGTTTCTATGCTTTCTGCAATCAAAGGATTTAGTTTAGAGACAACTGATCACTCTGAAGCCATGGTGCCATTGGCTGGAAGAGGTATGTGAGTCTTATAGTGCCTAACATTTTGGCATTTCTTGCTGGCATAGCACATGTTTTAATTAAGTTGGTTTATATCAAAGATAATGAGTTACTACTTTTAAAAATATTTCAGGGCGAAATGCACTTCATGTGGATGTTCACATGCCGTCTGGTTTCATTTACTGGTGTGACTTCAGCAGCACAGTCTCTTCTCAGAATGCAATACGCAAAATTAAACCTGATGGTTCTTATTTTAGAAATGTTGTTACAAATGGAATAGGACGAAACGGGATCCGTGGCATTGCAATTGACTGGGTAGCAGGTAAGCACAGCTGAATTCAGGAGAATGTTATTCTTTACAGATAGTAAAATTTTCAGACTAGCAGGAATGTATCCTAGTGGAACTATTTTGAATGGAAGCCCTGTGGTTCTAGCTTGTGTGTCTGTGGACTGGAAGTGGTGAATGGCTCTTATGTTTATATATACATGTGTAAAAATGGAAGTTTATCAGAGTAGGTGTATAGAAACTTTTCACTCATTATATTTTAAAAATTTGTTATAAGTTTGTGCGTTTGTGTATTCGTAGTACCTGTTACTAGACTTTACTACCATAGTGAAAAACATGTACAGTGAAGTGAGCATGAAGGTTGTCTGAGGACATTGTTAACAAAAAAGAAGGACTCTCCATCTACCCTCAGACTGCTTTGTACAAACCCTAAAAACTACAATGAAAAGAAAAGCGGGGGCGGGGGGGTGGGGGAGAAGCAGTATAATTCCTTTTATTTGAAATTTAATTTCCCCACTTATACTTTCTGTTCCTATTTAAATGTGTGAGGAATCAATTACAATATTAACTGTTCATAAAGTGTTCATCAGCTCTAAGTACATGACCATTGCCATTAACACCTTTGTTTTATACATACATTGCAAAAGTTCTTCTATTGACTGATGTGCTTATTAGGGTGAGTTTTAAAACAATTGTCTCCTGTATACACTTTAGTTACTCTATAAAGTGCAGCAGCATGGACTTTGTAGGCAAGACAAAGGCTTAGATTAAAAAAAAATAATCAACTGACTACTGTCAGTTTGGGTGTCTTCTTTCTCATTTCTCAAAGTGTAGGCAAATACCTTATGCCTCCAACTACTGAGGAGTTTATGGATATTCATATTATGGTTCAGTATTGTATTGGCTCATGCTTCTCAAGTGTTGATGCTATATATTAATGTTTGGTGCTTTTCTCTGTCTTTTTGTATTTTTTTTATTCAAATACAGGAAATCTTTATTTTACAAATGCATTCCTGACAGAGACTTTTATAGAAGTTTTGCGTTTAAACACAACTTACCGCCGTGTTCTGCTTAAAACTACCATAGATATGCCAAGGCACATAGTAGTCGACCCAAAAAACAGGTATCTGTTCTGGGCAGATTATGGGCAAAATCCGAAGATCGAACGTGCATTTCTTGACTGCACCAACAGAACAGTTCTTGTCTCTGAGGGTATTGTTACACCTCGTGGGTTGGCTGTAGATCACAGCAATGGCTACATTTACTGGGTGGATGATTCCTTAGATATGATTGCAAGAATTCAGCCTGCTGGTGGTGATATTGAAATTGTGCGTTATGGCAGTCGCTATCCAACTCCTTATGGTATCACTGTCTTTGGAAATTCTATGATCTGGGTGGATCGGAACCTGAAAAAAATCTTCCAAGCCAGCAAGGAGCCAGGCAATACTGATCAGCCAACTGTAATACGAGACAACATTAATTGGCTAAGGGATGTTACCATTTACAACAGTAATTTCCAGTCACGTTCACCCCTTGATGTCAACAACAATCCTTGTTTGGACAATAACGGAGGCTGTTCTCATCTGTGTTTTGCCCTGCCTGACGTGCAGACACCCAAATGTGGCTGTGCTTTTGGAACACTAGGCAGTGATGGCAAGAGATGTTCCATTTCAACTGATGATTACCTGATTTTTGCTCTTGAGAATGCACTCAGAAGTATCCACCTAGATCCTGAAAATCACAGTCCTCCCTTCCGCACAGTCAATGTGTTAAGAACTGCAGTGGCTCTGGATTTTGACAGCATAAACAACCGAATATATTTTACACAAAGTTATCCTTCAGGGACAGGAAGGATCAGTTATGTTAGTATTTACTCAGGAACTGGCTCTCCAACTGTAGTTGCATCTGGTAAGTGCTCTGAAATGTGATACAAAGTATTTGGATATTGAAAAAAATTGACTGCAGCACCTATTACTAGCTCAGTGGATATTTTTATGCTAATAGTCAAGGAAGACTATTTAGTTAACATAGTTAATGAAATTCTCCTGTTGATCCTTGTTCTCCCTGAGCTTCTTATTTCATCTTGATCACAGTAAAATGGAAAGATAAAACTGGTTAAATATTATTATATGCACAAAATTGTATGTAATAAATTATAGCTATTAATTAATATAGAGTGAGGGATGATTCCTCCTTCTTGGAGAACAGCAACCAGAGCTTTAGTCTATGTGAGGAAAAGGTTTTTGCAACCCTACTGCATACACAGGACTGCCTGGGTCCTTAGTGTCAGCTCTTCAGATTTTTAAATGGACCCATTTGTATTGGTCCCAGTGGCATTTCAAAGAGATTGGTCTTGCCATATTAGAATAGGTATTACATTATCTCAGGAAATTGTATTAAACTTGTGTGTATTTGCTTGCATGTATCTAAGACCTGGGGACTCCAGATGGCATAGCCTTTGACTGGATCAACAACAGAGTTTATTACAGTGACTATCTCAATCAGACTATCAGCTCAATGGCTGTGGATGGATCTAACCGCACAGTCATTGCCCGGGTTCCACGACCAAGAGCCATTGTTTTAGATCCCTGCAGAGGGTATGTGTTGCACTTTGTACACTTTATTTCAACTCCATGTGAAACTGCAATTTAGACTTAGATGAAGAATGCCAGATAATTCCTGTTTGAGGCCTAAGTTCCAGTTTTGCCTAACCATTCTAGATCAACTCCTCAGGTGTAAATTTTCTAAGCTGATGTCAGCCTCAGAGATTTTGGGGTTTTTTTCTAAGATTTTTGGAACATTTATGTATATGTAGTGCATGAGGCTCTACTTAGTGAGGATTGGAGCCAGATACTACGGATAAATGTGAACAATGTTCAAAGAAGTTGTTTGTCAAGCAACTAACCATCCTTCATTTACTGTGCAAGGCAGAAAAACAAAGGGTACTTTTTGAAACCAAGATTTCTTCAAGCATATATCATGATAATCAGATAGCACAGACGTCAAGAGATCTTTATTTAGAGTCTTATGCAATCTTTCCCTTTTTCTGTTGTATGTCATGAGGCCTCACAAGAATTCAGTACCAAAACATTCAGTGAGAAACTGGGGACTTTACTGTGTTAACTGTATTTCACTACTAATTATACTGTATTTCAAATGAAAAAGGTAAGAAAGAGATTAACTGACTACTGGACTCTCATGGGTGCTGGAAAAACTTTTCTGAAGTTCACTCCAGTGGACCCCATGATCCCTGCTAGAAGACTCCTTTGTCAATGTGGGTCAAAACAACTTCTTAATCTATTTTCCACTAGTTTTGTACTGCACAATTCAGTGAGGGACACCAGGTTGGAAATACCCCAGCAAATAAGAGATTTGTGAGCTTTATTTGCTGAAAATAAATCTTGTAATCATGTTATTGACAGGTATATGTACTGGACTGACTGGAGTTCAAATGCTAAGATAGAACGAGCTACACTTGGAGGAAACTTCAGAACAGCTATTGTGAGCACTAATTTGGTGTGGCCAAATGGACTTACTCTGGACTATGAAGAGCAGCAGCTATACTGGGCTGATGCAAATCTGTATGTATTGATAACACACTTGCTGGTTTGCATTTACTTATTTTAAAAATAGATTTAGTATTTATTTTCCCTCATTTGTAAAACTTGTTCCCCCCGCCGTCCCCTCCCCCGGTGTTTCAATTGAATGTGTTACTTTGTGATACAGGATGTTGAGTTATTTAATAGCAAGGCCATGTCAAGTCATAAGATTTATGTGGCTCTATTGTGCCATACAAAGTTTCATTATGCCATGGTGTGGATTTATTCCACTGCTTTATGACATTTGTACCCTCTGGCAGTTTGTTCATCTTCTCTAAGTGTCTTCTCTAACAAACAGAATTCCAGTGGACATTTTACATCATTCATTGCTTGTGATTAATGCCTATAACCTGCGAAATATGGCATGATGTTCTTGCTGTTGCCTACTAGACAGAGCTCTACACTTTATGCCACCAGAATTTCTATTGTCAGCAGAAAAGTTTTTAAAAGTAATTTAGTTTGTATCCTTTCAAATTCACTCATGGTCTCAGAGAAATCACTGCAGCAGTCAGACAGTTCCCCTCTGGTTCCTTCAGCATAGCAGGTTTTTTGCAGGCTTATCATTTGCTATGACAGAAAAATGACATCTGTTATGTAATAACTCTTATGGTCTGTGCCTCTGTTGGCTCCCCTATTTTAAGGGGAATGCAGGATGTCAAGTGAGACATCACCTTTTCTCTTTCAAACCCTATTTAATGGAAGTAGGGGAGCATATGACTAAACAGTATGAAGCCTTCTTTATTCTGGCATTCATGGGGAGAGCCTTTACCCCTTCAGATTCAGCTTTTCCCTTTCTACTAGTGATGATGAAGTAGGAGAGCTGTTCAGCTCTGAGAAATTTATCTGCTCGTTTTCACTCATTGGCTGTTTCTATTTTTCCTCAACCCACACTGGTAGTCTAGCAAGTGCGTTAAATACAATGGCAATAATTAAATATTCTCTCCAGTAGATTCTTAAACATACAGTTGCTTTGACGCTAGATAAAACAAGTTTACGTGATTTTCTTACCTACTAATGCTAAGTTCCTGGAGTGTTTCTGTGAGGACTCTTTTGGGAGCTTGGCCCAAAGGGTGGACCTTCTTCTTGGTGTCTCAAACAATGTTTGGTCCTTCTAACTTCACAGGCAAGAGTATTGGCCATACTCTGATGAACAAGGAGAGAAGCTGCTAGCTACCGGATATGCTGTTTTCAGTCCCACAGTTTCCTCATCCTACCCTCTAAAGAGCAATTCTAGGATTCTTAATAGCTCCTTTTCAGAAGTGTGTGCATGAAAGATGCCACTGCTTTTTAGAGAATTATTCTGTTCCAGTGATGTTGCATAAACACTGCTCTGCTTCTTAGGCATTATGCCTTTGTCCATAAACATACACACTGCCTGCTCTTTAGATATGAGTATGAAGAGCAGCACAGTTGGACGATTCCATACTTGATGGAGCAGAGACATCTGAAGTGGTTTCTTTCTATCACTAAATGATTGGCAGTCTTTCCATGTAAACATTACAGTATGACTGAACAGCAAGGTGCTGGGAGCTGGAGGCAAAGAACAGCTTTTATCCGTACTCTTTCTTGTTCATATGTCATAGTTATTACATATTAGAACTGTTTTTCCCTCCTGTATTCGTCTGTGAGAAATAGCAGAAAATGCATGTTTACAGTCTAGTAACTTTGCTTGTATTTCCTCATGGTGTAAATTTGCATCTGCTGAAGATAAAACTGAAACAAAAACATGTCCTATTTCATGGGATTATTGGTTTTCTCTTGATACAAGAAGTCATTAACATCATATTGATTCAAAAAATGTATTGGGAACTTTTTGCATTGTTTTCAGTAACATAGTTGTTTAAACATTTCTATACTCAGCTCAGTTACTTCCAGTACATTACTGTGGCAGTATTAAGAGCTGCTACTCTGCATCCCTCTTGAAGTCACCGATTAGAAAATTCTAGTTTTAAACTTGTGAAAGCACCCTGTATATTTGTGCACTTTACTGAAGTGCTGGATACTAGTTGCTAGACAAGTTAAGGTATAGCTTTATACACGTAGGTTAAGACTTCTTTCCTTTAAGATGTAATAATTCCTTTGTTATTTTAGGCAGAAGATTGAGCGATGTACCCTCACTGGTACAAATCGTGAGGTAATTGTTAGTACTGCTCTGCATCCATTTGCAATGACACTGTTTGATCAGCACATATATTGGACAGACTGGAACACACGAAGCATTTACCGAGCTAATAAGTATGACGGTTCAGATCAGATAGTAATGATCATGAATCTTCCACAAAGACCAATGGATATTCATGTTTGGGCGAAAAGTAAGCAGCAGCAGTGTACCAACCCTTGCAACCAGTTCAATGGTGGCTGTAGTCACATCTGTGCACCAGGTATGCTCTTATAACTTAATGACTGTAAGCTGTTACTGTTGCATGTATTTGAATTCATAGTATAACAATTTTAGTCACATGGGAACCACTGAAATATTTCTTAGTGTTCCTAAATGTTTAATATTTATGTTATTTATAAATACATTCAAAATTATTGCCCTTCAAGGTCACGGTATTTTGCCAGTGCACCTCAGGATTACATCTGAGAATCCTCACAAATAAAAATGATGTGTTTCTCTAATTTAAACTAAAGCATTGTTTTCTGTGTTTGTAGCTTTTCTTTCCTCTGGAATGACACATGAAGTGAGCTCTGTAGCATATGGTTATCTTAGGAGTATGTACTGATATGCTGCATACTGAGCAGATGTTTCCTACCACATACTTAAAAAATCTTGGTGGTCATTATTTATTTGTCACATGATACGGTGAAATAATTTGGGAAATCTTTCCCTAATGTTTAATTTCTTAAATAAACACTCCTAGTGCCTCGTTTTAAATGTTGGCCAATTCCTAAGAAGATAGCACAAATCAGTTTCTGTCTGCACTGTGGGGTGATTGCCTTTCTGAGTCATGGATTTCAGAAACACGCTAAGTATCATCAGATGTATGTTGTGGTGAGACCCGAGTGACATAAGTGTCCTGTTTCATATTTCTCCTTGTGTGTGTAAGGAGAAAGGCAAAGTGCTCTAACAGGTCACCAGTCCACATGGCTAAGAAACCAGAATGACAGTATAGCCCAAAACTTATACTTGTTACAGAGCTGTTTCATGTGTCGTGGATTTTTGGAAGTTAGGGTCATTGACTTTCAAAACCTCATTCAGTGACTGCTTTCATTTGTAGCAACTTAGATGCCTTTAAAAAAATTCTGTCTTGTCTGAAAACAACTCAAATTTCTCACTGATTTTTAGAAGAGGAGTTAGTGTAGTGCAAGGAAGTTTTGAAAACCTTGTTTTGATTTTGAGGGTGTAGTTCTAATTTTGCTGCATTTGGAAACTCTTGGACCAACATGCAAATATTAAGGTACTCCAAGTTCTCAGTTCCTCTGTTGAACTCTGAAATAACTCTTGTTGGTTTTAATGGGTTTGCACATACTTAGCTGAGATAAAAGTCTGGTTAAGTTGCCATTTCTATCTAAGCAGATAGACCTTACAGAAGTTGTGAGAATTTCATTGCCTTTTCCAGTATTACAGCTATGAACAGTTTCATAAAAGCCTTGTCTAAAGCACCCTTTGTTTTTTCTTCTCTCCCCTTCCCTCCCCCTGCTTTGTTCTAACTGTCAAACATGAATTTAGGTCCCGCTGGTGCAGAATGTCAGTGCCCCTCTGAAGGTCGCTGGTATTTAGCCAATAATAACAAGCACTGTATTGTGGATAATGGTACCAGGTGCGACACTGGTTTCTTCACTTGCCTTAATGGGCATTGTATCTCTGAGCGATGGAAATGCGACAATGACAATGACTGTGGTGATGGCAGTGATGAGTTGGAAAGTGTGTGTGGTAAGCATTTGAAATAACTGCATGAGGAAGTGATGTGTACTTTGTCTTGTTTGCACTGTATTCTCTGTCACTTTTGTGGCTTTATGATCATAGATCTTCTGGGTGTAGTTTGGAAAGGATCCCTTCCTTGCTCAGACTCAAGGTCTGAATGACTACTGATTTACTCTAGAATCCAAAAGCTCTGTATTGAATTTTTACCATGTAAAGCCAATTTCTACTTTGTTTAATTCAAATGTATATTTTACATTTCATGCAGTCCGTTTTGCAGCTGTGTTTGCCCTGGCAGGTAAAAATGTGCTTTTACTTTTTACTTAGTCAAAGAACTTAGATTACATTTTTTTATCTGTGCTTTTTTTTTTTTTTTTAAATAATCTTTTTTTATTTCCTGCAGCTTTCCATACTTGTCAGCCAACAGCTTTTACCTGTGGTAATGGGCGATGTGTGCCCTATCATTACCGCTGTGATCACTACAATGACTGTGGAGATAATAGCGATGAGGCTGGCTGCTTGTTCCGAACCTGTGACTCCCACACAGAATTTACTTGTAATAATGGCAGATGTATCTCTCTTCAGTACGTCTGTAATGGAGTAAACAACTGTTATGATAATGGCACATCAGATGAGAGAAATTGCCGTAAGTTGCTCCTAATTACCCATTGCTTATCTCAGTGTAACTCTTTAGACCAAAGAAGAGCCAAATATGTTTGTCTGTGAAGAACTGGGAGGAAAGGAGGGGAGGAAGGCAAAGAGGATAAAAGATTTCTTTATTTACATTACATTTTCGTTGTTATTTGAGGCAAATAGGATTGTTAAAAGATGTTCTGGAGTACCTCAGGATATTACATAATAGCCATTGCTTGAAATAGTTTGCCTTGATGCAACAAATGCTCATGCAGTGCTTCATGTTAGGTCTTGTGAGTAATCCCATGTACTTCAAAAAAGATTACTTTGTATGAATGGGATGCTGCAGGGCATATATTTTTGCAGGATTATGCTGGAGTTTGACAGTGGGTTTTAACTTTGTGTCATGCTACATTAATTATACTAGATTGAATCATCGAGAGTGTGTATTCTCACTCTTACACTGAAATGGCTTATATTTTTTCTGTTTAAAATTATATGCCATATAGCTCTCAAAAAGTTATCAGTTACATTTTTTTTCCTTAAGACATAAACTGTGATTAGTTCAACATTGACTGCTATGGCAGTTAATCAAACTAATCATGTCTTTGCACTAAGATTATATTCTTCAGTAGAAAATTTATATCTGGAGCCAGAGAAATTGATCAAAATGGATTTATACATATGTTTTCTTTTTACATTTTTGTGTGTACACTGATTTTTTTTTTAAAGATATCTTATTTGTGACTTTAAAAAAAAATATTTATGTGGAATCTGAATATTCAAAGTTCCTGTTCTATTAGTCATTTGTAGTAGGTTTGATGGTTTGTATAATACCAGCTGGTTGCAGATGCAAGCATTACAGCATGAATCATATCACTTTACCTCACGCTCAAAGACTGGCATGTATTTCTTTGATCTTGATGTTTTTTTTGTTGTGGATTTTTGTGTAGGAGAAGGGTTGTATTTTGATAGCTTTGGAACAGCTATGTTTGGTCTCTGACTTACAAAAGAATGTAAACATCTTGTAACTGAAGGGAGAAACTTAGCAGAATTTGGTTGGACGTGTTAGAATATTGGTTTGTTATTTTAACCTGTTGTATGCCTTCATTACACACATGCCAGTAGAAAATAACCAATTAAGATGTGACACACATGCCTTCTGATAGAGTATATAACTTTGCTGCGTAACATAATAAATGTCTTCGCCTGCTAACATCTTGGCCTGGAAGCTGTGCTCTAGGGTGATCAAACTCCTACACCTATGTCACAACATTGTGGTTTGTTCTTTTTTTTTCTTTTTCTTTTAAATTTAATAAAAGCAATTGTCTAATTGTTTCCATGTAACAGAAGCAGAGTGAGTGCACTTTAACAAGTGAGTGACATCATACTCTCTTTAAACTTTTTTTGTTTCATATATATCTTTCAATGAGATACAGGGTAACAATATTAGAAAAAGCTCTAAAGAACTTCTGCATTTTATTTCCTCCCTCCTCAAAGCTGACCGCACGTGCCAGTCTGGTTTTACAAAATGTCAAAGCACAAATATTTGCATTCCTCGAACATATCTGTGTGATGGTGATAATGACTGTGGAGATATGAGTGATGAGAGCCCTACTCACTGTGGTAAGTTAATAGGGCCTTGCTTACATTTCTTGTACATCAGTAATTTATTCCACTGCTCTACCTTGGACATAACTCCTACAGTTCACAAAACATCTCTCGTAATCCCATGGAGCTATAAGGTATATGCATTGCATTATAAGCTCTCAGTGATCTAAATTACACTTTTATCTAATAAAAAAGATTATCCTTTTTTCATCATTTTTATACAGCATTTAAGGGATCATTCTTTTTGCTTGTTTTTCTCTGTATCCTTTATGGTTTTACAAGGTAACTGGTACTTGTGTTATAGGCAGTTGGCTTTTTCTGGAACTTTATTAGAAGGACAAATACTCTAATATTGCATGCAGTCTTAAATATAATTTCTCTTAGCTCTTGCATGTAGCTATGTATGTTTTAACATGTGACTCACTATTCCTTGTAGCTTCCAGTTAGTGTATAAAAGCATCTAGTTTTCAATCAGCTTATCTTTCCTGGTACAGACATTCTCATTAGGTAGCAGTTAGGTAGTACTTTTCCCATACAAACTGATTGAAAACATTTTATAAAACATGATAGATATTTTCAGATAAAGATTGATTTTTAGTATTACCCAAGTGGATTATTCTGCTTTCACTCATTTTCCTAAAGATTGCCTTGAATTAACTATGTCACAATTTTTCTAAAATATGGATTCAACTTTTCTAGTCAGAACATGGCAACTTTTATCTACGGACACCTACATGTCAAAAATACGTGGCTATATATACAGACACAGTGACTCCTCTGTTGTTGCTGGAAGGTGTGCTTTGTCCTTTCTACAGTTCTATGTCCCAGCAGCACTGATTAATTACTTAAATTGAAAAGCAGTGAAGGGCAAGAAAGAGGGAGAGAAAAGGAGAATTGGATATGAAAGAAGCCCCAGGACATTAATGAGAAATATGTTAATTTGCTTTGATTTCCTTTATTAAAGGCACATAAATGAGCAAGTTAGAAGGTCAGACTGAGTCCTTTTTGGTATCTTGAAACCATCAGAGGGTACAGGAAAGTATCAGTAACTACTGAGGAAATGATCAAACCCACTATACATGCCAGGATATAGGGCCTCAGTCAAAGTGCAGAAGGAAAATTTGGAGAGTGCTTAGCTAGAACTATTCAGTATTGCAATTTGTTCTTAGCTGACATTAAGAAAACATTCCTAACTGCAAGTGAAGAAAGGTCAATGGGAGAAAAGTGTTATCTAAAATGAAGTATCACTCACTCACTGCAGATTTTGATTCCTGGTAAAGCACAGTCTGCTACTGCCTGGTTTGGGCACTGGAGATATGAAAATATTGAACTGTGGTCACTTTCTTGTGCACAAATCTCTAGTATAAACATAGAAAATATTTACAGTGGCTGTGTACAATCCAACTTCCAGGGCAAACTTTGTCTACTTATTAGCTGATACATATATCCAAGGAGAGAACTAAAACCCATTTTTGGCATACAGAAACCAAGCTAGTTTGTAGAGTGAACTCTTTGTAGATAGGCTGTGAAAAGACATCCTTCCTAGCATAATTTTTTCTCTTTCTTTTTTGGGGTCTGTAATATATTTACATAACATGGACTCAAAAGCAACTTAAAACAAGTTGGAAAGGTAACAGAAAGAAAGAAGTCATACATAGGTTTTTTCTTCCAGTCTCACTGACTTGCACAAATAATGAATTTCGTTGTACATCGGGACGTTGTATTCCTGCTCATTGGTACTGTGATCAAGGAATAGACTGTGCAGATGGCTCTGATGAACCTGCCTCTTGTGGTAAGTTTCCAGTCAGAAGATACAAAATGATAGGTTATGGGAAATCAGTAGTTTCTCCTGTACACAGAAGCTTGAATCCATGCTGGATGGAAAAGAAATGTCTTCTGAAATTTATTCACTGACTCTAAATCATCTGAGTCTTAAATACTTTATAATTGTACTTACATACTTAATATTTAAGTCTTAAATACTTAAAGCAGTGTATCTGATAGGAAAGCTTTTAATTGCTACAATTGTTTGCTCTTAATGTAATTATGCTTAATGTATAACTTCTTGGGTTTTGTTACGACTGTGTTGATGGTAAATCAAATGACATAAAGTATCAATTATTTTGATATTGTTTTGAATGTAAAACCAGATATCTTGCTGTGCAAAACTGGGCATGTAATATTGCATTTGGGGGAAAAAAGAATGTGGGATACAAAGGAACATTGTTGACAATATGAAGTAGGGTGTCATAGGAGTACCATAAGCAAATCCCTTGTGTATTATAGAAACTGGTGGTAATAAGCAGCAGAGGAGGGAATAAGGTGAAAAGAAGCCAGGGAGGAATAGGATGGTCTAACTGAAGTAACTGAGAATATATTACCACAGAGTTGGCATAACACAAAGCAGAACAGATTCTTCTATGATTTAAGCAGGACTGATAGTTCACTTTGCACATTGTTGGAGTTGCACTTTCAGCTTAAGAAAATGTCTTGCAGCTTTTATCATAACTGTCTTGCACTTAAGCTTCTATTTTACATCTCAGTATCATAAGATTCTCCCTAAAATACTCATCTCAGTAGATTTTCATGGCAGTGCAGCTTAGTTTAACAAGCATAGTGATTATGTTCATTTTCAAGTGCCCCAAGTGAGGACTTGTTCACATGACCAGTTCACGTGTGATGATGGCAGATGTATCCCAGCCACATGGATCTGTGATGGTGATAATGACTGTGGTGATATGAGTGATGAGGATCAAAGACATAATTGTGGTAAGTAGTTAATGTAAATAGATACTGCACCTTCTCTGTCCTGCAGGCATTTTTGGTGGGTTCTTTGTTCTCCAAACTCCCACCCTCTTGACAGTTTTTCTATCCATACTGGTGCACATTAAGCATGAGGTACACTCTTCCTTGTCCTGGTTTCAGCTAGGATAGTTAATTTTCTTCCTAGTAGTTGGTAGACTGCTGTGGTTTGGGTTTAGCATGAGAATAATCCTGATAACACATTGATGTTCTACTTGTTGCTAAGTCAAGGACTTTACAGCTTCTCATATTGCCCTGCCAGTGAGTAGGCTGGGGGTGCACAAGAAACTGGAAGGAGACGCAGCCAGGACAGTTGACCCAAACTGACCACAAGGAATATTCTATACCATATGACATCATGCTCATATGGGAAAGCTGGGGGAGGCACTGCTCGGAAACAGGCTGGACATCAGTTGGTTGGTGATGAGCAATAATTTTTCATTTTCATCCTTTGTTTCTATTAGTTTTCATTTTTCTATATTTTTGTTATTTTTCATTAAATTGCTTATTATTACTGTAATATTTTGATTATTAAACTGTTCTGTCAACCCATGAGTTTTCTTAGCTCTCCCCTATCACATTGGGTAGGTGGGTGGGAGAAATCAGTGAGTGGGTTTGTGGTGTTTAGTGGACAGCTGGGATTAAACCACAACATTTCTGTACCTTCACTTATATTGGATTGAATATTTTACTGCTGCTACTATTGCTTTAAAAAAGTTCTATTTTTTGCAATTATTCTTTTTTGGATTGTTGAGTTCAAACGGAGACATAATTAAGCTTGGTTGTTTGTATGTTCTAGGCAGCAATAGCAGCTTCAGTGGAGATGCTCCCTGATCATCACACACTACATCTTGTGCATATTAGTAGTGTCATGGTTATGGCATAATTTCTTTAAAAAAATGGTGAGCAAAATAAGTGTGGATGTTTAGAGGGTGAGCAAAAGGAAGAAAGTTCTCCAAGCCTGGTATTGCTCCTTGATTCTTTTAAAAGCAGCTTTATACACCTGCAGTTCTTGACCTTTTTGACTACAGTAGTGCTCCCTCTGTTCCCTGGAGCACAGAATACCTTGCAGAGAGCAGGTGATAGCTCCCAGAAAATGTGGCCAGGCACAAAAAAGCTTATACTGGGAATCCATCAAGATCAAGAGTTCTGCACATGCCAGCATTGCCTAAGGAATCCTAAATTGCTTTGGCTACCTGTCATCTTCCAAGAAGATCAAGGCTCAGTGAAAATTAGTGGGAATATGTATGAGTTTTGTCTATAAGAGGATACAGTGGTACCTACCTCTGCATGTGCAGCAGATCACGTCTCTATTGTGGAATATGGGTGGATATCCAGGCCATGTGTGGCAACGGGGTGGGGAGGGTGTTACACACGGAGAGTATAACTTGTGTGTCAGTTAACATGCTCTTCTTCCAGCAAACCGCAACTGTACCGCAGCAGAGTTCACATGTGTCAACAATCGACCCCCACTCAGGAGGTGCATTCCTCGGGCATGGATCTGTGATGGTGATGCTGACTGCGCTGATGCACTTGATGAACACCAGAACTGCACTCGAAGATCTTGCACAGCAAATGAATTTAGCTGTAGTAATGGCCTGTGCATCCGAAACACGTACAGGTTCGTAACTTCCTGAGCTGCTGCAGAAATTCTCAAAATTTGATAAAGTGAAAGTGCTAATTCAATCATTTTTTCACATGGTTTGCTCTCATGTACATCTGCATATTGTAAGGAAACTATCTGCTCTGCATTTATGTGTAAGTTTCAATTTGAAAATGCTCTGTGAATTTCTGTTAATATCCCAAGTGCTTGTCATTAGCATTCAGTCCTTTTATTGTGCCTCTTAGGATTACTCTGTTCAGTTCATAATACATACATGGAATACAGGCAAGACTCATAGGACCAGACTATAAAACCTGAACCTGATTTCTTCTTCCTCCATTTGAAAAACATGCTCATTTTTCCTCAGATGTGACAGGCGGAATGACTGTGGTGACAGCAGTGATGAAAGGGGATGCATCTATGAACCATGTCAACAGCACCAGTTTACTTGTCAAAATGGGCGCTGCATTTCCAAGGCCTACATCTGTGATGGGGATAATGACTGTGGTGATGAATCTGATGAGCTGGAACATCTCTGTAGTACACCAGAAGCGACCTGTGCTCCTCATCATTTTAAATGTGACAATGGAAACTGCATCGAAATGGTTAAAGTCTGCAATCGGTTGGATGATTGCTTAGATAATAGTGATGAAAAAGGATGTGGTATGTGTGGATTCATTTGTACTGTCTTATTACCATGCTTAGGGAGCTTTCAAAGAAATGGACACTAATTACAGTCATATCTCTTCCATGGTTGTCCCTCAGAGGGATTATAAGAAATATATATGTCTGATAATATGTTTTAATCACATAATCATTATTCTATACTGTTTTAGCAAATCATGACAATTAGCTAAATATAGTTCATACATTGTTATGTATGGCCCTTACACTTCCAAAATACATCATTTATAAGTGTGTACTTTGCACTCGCTATCCTTGATGACAGACTTCAAAGGCTCTAGATTAGGTAAGATTGGATTCTTCTCCTTGCTCCATTATTACAGCAGCCTAGATTCATATTCAGTGTTTTTAGGTGGGGCATCAGGGAGAGGGAGAAAGAGACAGTGCATTAGAAAGTGACTGCATTACATTCTGTGTGAGCTGTTTCCTTGAATAGAACTCCTTTCCTTACCCAGGTATAAATGAATGCAGTGACCCTTCAATCAGTGGATGTGATCATGACTGTACAGACACACATACAAGTTTCTACTGTTCTTGTCATCCTGGATACAAACTTATGTCTGATAAACGGACTTGTGATGATATTGATGAGTGCAATGAAACTCCATCAGTATGTAGCCAGATTTGTGAGAACACAGCTGGCTCCTACATCTGTAAGTGTGCCCCAGGCTATATCCGGGAGCCTGACGGAAAAAGTTGCCGGCAAAATAGTAATATCTCCCCATACCTTATTTTTAGCAACCGTTACTATCTGAGAAATCTCACAGCAGATGGCCAGTCTTACTCTCTCATTTTGCAAGGACTGAGAAATGTGGTGGCACTGGACTTTGACAGGGTCGAAAAGAGGTTGTACTGGATTGATGTGGGGAGGAAGGTCATTGAACGAATGTTCCTAAATGGAACAAATAAGGAGGCAGTGATAAGTGATGATGTGCCAAATGGTGAAGGTATCGCTGTTGACTGGGTTGGCAGGTAAGATAATTTATTTTCTGTCTTTTTAGGCTACTAAGGAAATGATGTGTGAGGGAGTTTGTCTTAGGATTTTTCTCCCATTTCATATGAAATTCCCAATGACTGCTGGAATAGCTTTGGATTGGAGATGCATCCTAATACAATGGCTCTAGAGTTGTTTGTCAAGATCTAATACATTGCATAACACTTTTGCTTAATTGCTTTCATATCTAGCATATCAAAGTTGTATCAGAGTTGCTCTCTCATCAGTAATAAAGCAGTGTGTATGACCCTTCGGGAAATCTTGTTAGGAAACTACTAATGAACAGACTAAGCAGGCAGGCGGGATGCTACATAAGTCTATGGGGTAGGGATTCTGAGCTTAGGCTCTTTATTCCTTTGCTAGCAGTCATTGAAGTTGGAATTCAGGCTTCACATTATGCATAAATAATATGTTACAACAACTAACCAGATAACTAGTAAGTAATAATAAACCTTATTGAAGTTTAGCCACTGTACTGATTTGAAGAGCATGTTTCTTGAAAAATACATCTTTAACTGACACTCAAACAATGTGATCCACATAATTTGCTGTAAGGAAGGACAGTATAAGGGTGAGGTAATTGGAAAGCAGTTAGCATTATAGTAATTTTTAAATTGCCTGCTATGGGTCAAAAAGATGTTTAATTTACTCCCACAGAAACACGCTCCTTATGTAGTGCCCTGTCTGCCAGTGTTCTTGGCTGGTTTTCATGAGATTTTGCTTTCTGGGTACAATACTATCAGTGTGAAAACTTTAAATAAGGTGGATCAGACTCTGAAAAATAATAAGAATAATTTAAAAAGTCACATTTGAAACTTAGATAAGAGTGTTTATATGAATATGCCAAAGTAGTAGTTTTCATTTTTAAACCTCTCAGTTTCTAAACTGAGTGATAATGCATGTTACCTGCAGATTCAAATGCTTTACGATTCATGGAGAGATGAGGAAAGAAAAACCTAATTTTAGCCAAACTAGTCCTTCTGCTCTATTACAAATACAGTTGCTGAACGATTTGAGCTGCTATTAGTCATGTCAGGCTATTTCTGGAATGGCCCAGTGGATGCTGGAGCTGACCAGCCTTACAGACAATTTCAGAGTAGCCTGCTATATTTTACTTAAATAATATTCCTTGGTTTTTTGCAGGCTTTTTAAAATAGTTGCTTCAGCTTCCATTATTTCTTTGGTTACATATATGTCTAATTCCTAGGCAAAGTAATAGAAGTGTTGGAATATTCTAGGTAAAGTTTAAATTGGGCAGTTGAACTGCTGCAGGAGTTCACAAAAGAGAACCTGGCAACTGTTCTACCTGTTTGATGAGAGCAGAAGTGGCAGCATGGAGCAGATGATGATTTTCTCCAGTGCTTTACAGGCCTGGTCACAGTCCATTACACTACATGTCTGTTTTCCAGTGTGTCTGCACTAGCTATTGTTGGTAGGAGAGGAAGGGAAGAGAAAGAAGGTTTAAGAATTTATAGGCAAATGGCATATTATTACTCAGTTGGGCAACTACAAGTTTGAATTTGGCACCAATAACTCTGGATGGAGAAATAGCAGGTGTGAAAAAGAGGAGTCTGGAGCATGGTGTAGAAGAGATATCAGTATAGTATGTGCATTCTGCCTTTACAGTAGAAATATTGCTTCTAGGAGAAAAAAACCTGACATTTACCAAAAGAAGTAAATCAGAGTAAATAAACTAACTCTTAACATTTCAGAAAATTGTACTGGGTGGATGCCTACAAAGATTGTCTCTATGTCTCTGAACTTGATGGAAGATTCCGGAAAAGACTGGTGGATCGGTGTGTGGATGCCAATAACACCTTCTGCTTTCAGAACCCCAGAGCAATTGTTGTTCATCCGAAATACGGGTATGACATTTCAAGAGTGCTTTTCCTTTCTTTTGCAAGTAGTTTTATACTGTCTCTGAAAACCTGAAATAGATTTTGGCTGCCCACACTTAGATTTATGTGGCATTAGATCTTAGTTGCAGGTTAGCAAAAGTAGTAGCTTGCCTTTTGTAGGTGTGTATGCAGGACTGTCTTTGAAAGTGCAATTTGCTTCCATGTGGATAAGGAAGTTTTGACTGCAGGGCTAAAATCATTGACAGAAGTGTGTGTGGTGTGATAGGTGATGGGGCTTCCAGTTACATTCTTTGAAGGCAACTGTGATCACAGAGTCTTCTGCTGTAGCAGTTAAAGTAGCAATATATTAAGTAGAAGTTACTTTCCTCAATCTCTGCTTCAGCTTTGTTTCAGGAAATACTATATTTGTGGTGTGACTTTTAATATTTGCTTCAGCATGTTTTTATTACAGTCCTAATGATAAGTATTTGCTTGAACAGACAGATTTACTGGACAGACTGGGCAGATCGAGCCTATATTGGACGAGCAGGCATGGATGGCAAGGAGAAGATGGTGATTATCTCTACAAAGTTAGAGTGGCCCAATGGACTTACCATAGATTACACCAATGACAAGCTCTACTGGGCAGACGCCCATCTAAATTACATTGAGTATGTATGCAAAGAATAATAAAACAGCTGAATAATTGCTTATGTCAGATTGCAGTTGTAGCATGTATAGATACTACAAGCATTGTAGGTATTTCTAACCACTGACTATAGGAAACCAGAGTCCAAAAGTCTGGAGTAGTAGGCAATATGAATCACCAGATGACACAATAGCCTAGTTCTTATATTTGCATCCTAGGACCCACTGGAAGTGGTCCAAAAATTATAGTAAAAAGATTCACAGTCTGTGCTTGAATATGTGACTTCGTTATATCTAGGTGTACAACCTGAATGAAAGTAATCTGATTCTGATTTTTGCCTGCAGGAAAGAGTTGAGCAGTAACTAAATTAGTTATATGCTAATAAAATAGTACACAATTTGAGTGTCCATAGGTGTGACACAGAATCTCCCATTAGGATGTAGGATTTCTTGGTTAATGAAAAAAGAAAAGAAATAACATCTATTAATAGCTTCCAGTGTTAGAAAATGTCTACATAAAAATGAATAGCTAGCATTTTGGTTCTTGTCAAGGTACTGAAATAAAAACAAAAAAATCCTTTGTATTTATATTTATATGTACCTTTAAATTTATATTTACTTCGATTTTTGTGTACATTACTTCTTCCGGCAGTCCTGAACTGTTAAATGTAAGCCAATTATATATGTATTTCTCAGTCTCTTTTCTCTCTTGAGTTCATAATTTCTCCCTTTAGCAGGGTGATAGAAAAAAACAGTAAGTCTTATTGAAAACATCAGAGGAGGATCTAAATGACAAAGACATGTAAAATTTAGGAATATAGGAGGCCTATCATTTTCTTGAGTGTTGAATTATTAGCAGTCTGAATGGTCCATGCAAGCTAGACTCTTGTGTGGAAAAACAACTTGCTGTAAGGCAATAAATGTGCAACTATCTGCTATGCTTCTGTAGGAAGACTGGATTTCAGTGGATGTTCTTCTGTTCCATTTATTTGCCTAAAATAACCTGGTTTGCTTTCCTGCATATCTTAAAATAGATTCACTGAGGAAAGTGCTCATTAGGCAATAAAGAAGCTGCTGTTCCACATTGCATAATCCTGGTCACCAGTAATGAGATACTGTAAGCATACATAATAAAGATATGAAGTAGTTTTAGCAATTTTTTTCTGATTGTTTTGCACATACTTTTCTTTGTCTAGGTTCTCTGACCTGGATGGACATCATCGTCACACAGTATATGATGGGACTTTACCTCATCCATTTGCAATAACAGTTTTTGAAGACACTATATATTGGACTGACTGGAACACAAGAACAGTTGAAAAGGGAAATAAATATGATGGATCTGACAGGACTGTTCTTGTGAACACCACTCACAGGCCATTTGACATTCATGTTTACCATCCATACAGACAGCCATTTGGTGAGAAAACAGAATTAGATTTGTATAAAGAGGGTCAACTGCTATCCAGAGACTAATTATAAGGGGTCTTGTATGAATTCAGCTTTTGCCTTTGCTGGAAAGGATAAAATGCATTGAGTAAATGTAGATCTCTGCATTTATAAACTGCCTTTTCTTTGTATAGCAATGAGTGGAAATGCATAATTTTGAATTAGTTTCTAAAATGTCTTGGCTTAACAGCATACATTTCCTGTATATGAAGTCATACATACTCTCACTAAGTGCCTATTTATTTAGGTGTTATTTTTTCTATTTCTTATATTTAACCTTTCATTACAGTATTAGAGGAGTCTGGTTTGGATTGAGACCTTAGTGCACCTGGGAATGGGAAAATATACTAATGTTTGTTCTTCTATTTTACCAGTTAATAACCCTTGTGGCACCAACAATGGTGGTTGTTCCCATCTTTGTCTGATAAAAGCTGGTGGTCAAGATTATTCCTGTGAATGTCCTGATAACTTCATGATAGTGCAGTTCGGCAATACAGCTCACTGCATTCCAATGTGCTCTAGCACTCAGTTTCTCTGTGCAGACACCGAGAGGTAAGTCTACTGCTCTCCATCTTTTTTTTCTATGACTTTCTAGGGATATGTTGTACTGTCATAAGATTAGATTCCTTCTGCTGTCAATATGAGTTTTCGGCATGCTTGCACAGGCAGACCCAGGACCACACAGGCTTCCATTTTGGAAAATACTTCTAGACTCATTGTTTAAATAGTTGTGGGGTTGTTTGTTGTTGATTTATTGGTTTGGTTTGGTGTTCCCCCGCCCGTTGTTTGTTTGTATTTGTTAGTTTGTTTGGTTTTGAACTTTTTTTTTCCTTTTATAAGACATTGGTAACTTAACAGTTTGAGTTATTATAAATGTACATCCAGAAACCATTTCCAGATGAATTCACAAATCTGGAATTTTCTCCTGTTTTTTGTACATATTTTATAATGTATCTTCCTCCTCCCCCCAAAAAATATATGATGTCTGTCAGTGGCCTGGGAAAGCCATTTAGCTGTTGTGAGGGCACATTTCTGACACTTTTTCTGAGAAAACACAAGTTGAGGGAGTGAAATAGTAATACAAGATATATACTGTGCTGCTCCTGTGTCACTCTGGAGCCTGTGACACAGGTGCGTGTATTGGATGGCCTTTTGAAACAGTGTTACAGTGAAATTATCTTCTGAAGTTCAGGCAAATTATTAAAATGTTACCTCATTAAAAATCCAGTTGAAGATTGACTTTAAAAAGCATGACAGATGATTACCACAAATATACATAAAACCCAAATCTTAAGTGATTTTCTGTGAACCTAGAGGTCCATCAATATCATCTCTTTCTGATGACAGTATTCTGGCATATTATGTTAGTGTTTGACATATAAAACAGAAGACATGAAATTCAAGATGTCTTGGAAGTTTCAAGAAGTAACACTGACACCAGACTTTCTTTTGTGCTGTAAACAGTTTGAAGCACATCTGTAGAGACTTATCCTCAACAAAGTAAACACTGTTTTCTCTTTGTAGGTGTATTCCTATCTGGTGGAAATGTGATGGACAGAGAGACTGTCGAGATGGCTCTGATGAGCCCCCTACCTGTCCACACCGATACTGTCCTGTTGGTCAGTTCCAGTGTAATGATGGGAACTGCACAAGTCCACATTTCTTGTGCAATACCCAGCCAGATTGCCATGACAGATCAGATGAAGATCCTGTACTTTGTGGTATGTCACAACTAATCAGTTTAAGTGTTTTGCCAGTACAAAACATGTAAATGATGTATAAAATTTAGAATCATTATTCCTTCTGTACATATGAAAAGGTGAGGTAGACAGATGTAGTCTTTCCTAGCCTTGCACCTGCTGGAGCAATGTAAAAGAGAGCTAGAGCAGTGTAAAAGAGAGCAAAAATTTTAATATATCAACATATGAACATTCTCTATACTTTTGAAACAGATTTGCACTGGTATAAGTTGCAATTTGAGGTATAAAATACTATACACTACAAAATACATTTTGTTTGGTTCTGTGTAAAGCCATAGTATGAGTAATCTGAGGCTTCAAAATGCCTATTAGATATGCTAACTTTCCCTGTATTCTGGAGCTTTGCATAATGAATCAAAATTATTTCTCCCTCTTCATAGCCCAAAATCCAGTGCATGTGGAAACATTTGCAGAGCTATTTGAGACGGCAGTATTTTAGAAATGTGGCTTAATTATGTTTGTGGAACAACATGATTTCCTTAAAAACCTGTCTCATTCCACATACTATATTAAGGACATCCTAGGGAGGTGGTGGAGTCACAGTCCCTGGAGGTGTTCAAGAGGGGCTTGGACATGGCACTTGAAGCCGTGGTTTAGTTAGCCATGAGGTGCTGGGTGACAGGTTGGACTTGATGATCTCTGAGGTCTTTTCCAACCTTATTAATTCTATGATTCTTATCTTTTTGTAAATAATGGCAGTTCTACAAGCTTAGTAATATAAAAAGGAGGTGGTGGTGGGGAAAGAAAAGTGGTTATATAATTGATAGTTTCATTGCCTCCCATTAGCAAAGTGATTCTAACAATGACACAATTAAATTAAATGTCAGTTTTACCTGACTTTTAAATAGCTAAGCTCTTAAGTGTGGCACAGAGGAATATTAAATATGTAGAATGTGGTTGCATAATGTGTCACTGGTTTCAGCCTACCAAGTACAATAGAAGTTAGTTTAGGTCTATATAATTTCCTCTGTTCATCATATTGTACATGGGAATGGATTCTTTTAGTCTAAAAAATACATGGAAATTATAATATACTGTTTTATCTTCAGCTGTTTGACAGTAAATGTAAAGCAGCAATAGAGTGGCACTCAGAGAGATATACAAAGTCAGGAAGTGTGGACTCCTCTATACATAGTCCTTCAGAACTCCCCTAGATTGCTAGCACTGCTCACATAATCTTCCTGTTCTTAGCCCTCTGGGAATAGAGGGTGTGCACTCAGAGGTTGTGGAGCTGGTATTAGCACAATCTTCTGCTGTTTTCTGATGTGTTCTTTTGTAGTCAAAGAAACAGCCTCATCAGTCAGTGTACATCTAAGTTGGTAGCATGGCCTGAACCACAATGTCATTTAGCTTCTCTGCAAAGTTACTGGGACCCCCTGCCTCAATTATGTTTGAATACTGGGCTTACTCACATATGCTTTAGAAGATAGTATCTGTTTTGCTTCTGGAAAAATGTAGAGCCAAAGTGAACATGTCTGAAGATGCCTGTAGAAAATATACCATGTGATACTAGAAATCCTCACCTTAACTGGGGAAGTAAATGTGATGTTTTAGATTTTTATTGGCTTCCTTTTTAACTTTTGGTGTAGATAGAACTGCTCTATTGACTTAACAGCAGCAGTCCATTTCTATAAGTTTCAGTACCTTAATGGCCAATTTGTATTCTTTCAGCTAATCACCAGTGTGAAACTCATCAGTGGCAGTGTGCTAATAAACGATGCATCCCAGAAGCCTGGCAGTGTGATAGAGAGGATGACTGTGGTGACAACTCTGATGAAGACAGCACTCACTGTGCCAGTAGAACCTGTCCCCCAGGCCAATTTAAATGTGACAATGGCCGCTGCATCCCGCAGTCTTGGAAGTGTGATGTGGATGACGATTGTGGTGATAACTCTGATGAGCCATTTCATGAATGCAGTAAGCACACAACTGTAGTAGGCTGCCTACATTATAGTGCACTAAAGGCAGAGCAAACGAAGTTACATAATTTTCCCAAAGTTGAAAATTTATTAGAAAGGAATATTTACTGCAAGCTAATTGTAATCATGTAGTAAAGATTGTTAGAAATCTTATTCTGCCCAGATTATCACAAACTCACAGAATCTCACTCTAACTTGCTTGATGCTAGCAGCATCCTTTGCTTGGCTCCTAACAACACTTTGTAAAAAAAGATATATACTGCTCCATTGCCTGTGTGGGAGCAGTGTATGCCAGTTCAACAATTTTTACCTTGTTCCACTTTGGAGTATGATATATGCCATACTTTTTACAAGAACAAAGTAAGTTTCATTTCTTGAACCTAAAGTTTCTTATTATGCTATGACTATAAATCATAACAGATTTTGAATGACAGAACTGCAAGGAGGGCAGCTTCGTAGCTAGTAACTAACTTTGACAACTGCCTCTTTCAGTGGGCCCTGCCTATCGGTGTGACAATCACACACAATTCAGTTGTAGAACTAACTACCGATGCATACCATTGTGGGCAGTGTGCAACGGGAATGATGACTGCAGAGACAACACTGATGAACAAGGCTGTGGTATGGCATTTCAACATAACTTTGTACCTAAAATATTTCTCTAATTTAGCAACACCTTGATTTTCTGAAAGTCTTCACTAATCATGTACCTGGGCATATTTTGTTTGATATCAGTTAGGTATAATGGTAGTTATTCATCTTCAGGAAAAATTCCATGTGCAGCAATTTGTTGTGCAGCTTACATATTTATGAGATCTGAAGATCAGGATTTTTATTATTTTGCCCCATGTGTCATCAGATGACACAGGAAATATGTTTACTTGAACTGCCCTTTTTAGGCAATTAAAACTGTCAGTGTTTTGTACATTTACTTAACTTACCTTCTGTGTTGCTGAAACCATCAGTATGGGCAGTATGATGATGATCTCCCAGACACTCACATTTGTGTTGAAACCTATCATACACATACATAAAGCTTAGAGAACATCAGATCACTTTATCAGAATTGAAAGTGTAACACACCCTGAGGTCAGCATGCCCTCCTTTGACAGTACTAAGTTTATTTCTGTCTCAGTTCTATATAGTTATTTAAGATGTTTCTTAATAATTTCTCTATTGCTTGGCCCAGTTTGTGGCACAAACATCTCTACTTCTGTTATCCTCTGAGCACTCCATCTTAATACAAAGACTATGCTAATGTGTGCTGTTTTGTTGGCAAACCATCTATACTGCAGAGGAGATGACTTGCAGTCCTGTTGGAGATTTCCGTTGTGACAATCACAGATGTATCCCACTGCGCTGGAAGTGTGATGGAGATAATGACTGTGGGGATAACTCTGATGAACACAACTGCAGTGAGTTCATTTTTGGCTATCATGTTATAGCCCAGCATTTGACTTAACCTTCTGTTTCTTATGTGGCAGGTGACTCTCAACTGCAACTGTTCCATTGTTTTGTTTTGTAGCCTGTCTTTTCTTTGCTGAAATACAGCAGTGATGTCAGAAGGAAATATTTTTGTATACATAAACCCACTGATAAATTCAGTCATTACAGTAAAAAAAACTGTGCTTTGCCACTAAGATCTGACATTTGGGTTCTGCCCTGTGTACAAATGTAGTATTACATAGTTTTGTTATTAATTAAGGTGGATCTCTTTTTCTGTTTTGGAATAAAAATTCCTATATAACTGTCTGATGAGACAAAATCCACAATTAATTTCCTTTTTTCTATGTCAAGAGGGACACATAATGTTTAGCATTATTAAAGAGTATTGGGGAGAATATTGTTTTAACATCATTTAGTTTTAAGAATTATACCACTGTATTACTATGCCACCATATTACTTTTGTCTAGTTTAATGAGACAGGTGTGGATGTTTAAATCTACATCTGGGGAACTTTTCATATTTGAACATTCATTTTGAATGAAGGTCCTCGTGAGTGCACAGAAAGTGAATACCGCTGCGACAATTTGCGCTGCATACCTTCCCGGTGGATCTGTGATCACGATGATGACTGTGAAGACAATTCAGATGAACGTGACTGTGGTGTGTATTTTCTGATTCCTGTCTCTTACATATGCACACTTTTGTTTCTAATGTGATAAATTATTGTGCAAAATGATCTTTTTTTTGGCAAGCATCCTTAGTGGAGGTATGTTAACCAGATCACTTCAGTCATTCCACCAAAAGTAGAGGATGCCATGGTTTCAATGGTCTGGGATTTTTCAGTCTTTTTTAGGATGTTGTTCTCAAAAAGTAAACACTTAGTCTAAATTTGAACAAGAAGAAATTTCAGTAGTTACTTTTGAATCTTTTCAGAGCTGAGGACCTGCCACCCAGGTTACTTCCAGTGTGATAGTGGACACTGTGTTGCAGAACGCTTCAGATGTGATGGAAATGCAGACTGTCTTGATTTCTCTGATGAAGCAACTTGTCGTGAGTTTCAAGCTTTGCAAGTGTTGCTCATTGAGCTTATTTCCAGAAAGATTTGGGCTTTTCTCTCTCTTTATGTTAGACAAGTCCTTAGAGGTTCAGAATTCTGCAACGCTCAGTGATGTCAGTAAAAATTCAGTATATTTTGAACCAGCTTTTTTAATGTAATAATGGGTTGCTGTATCTTAGACTGATTGTAAACACATTCCTAATCAGTGTGTTTACAAGGTCCAGGGGTAGATATGCATGTGATCAAATGTAAATTTTTGAATGTTCCATGCACACTTCAAGATCCACTGTTTTAGTTGTACCAGCTTTAGTTGTTTAGATATCTTAGGTACTTCTTCAGTGATTCACATTTGGTGCCCGTGACATATTTACCTTTATTACTGAGCTAGATTTGTCAGTAACAAATTCAAGTAGATTTTGTTAAATTGATGGCAGTTTATTTACAAAAGCTCCTGGGAGCAACAACTTCTGTTGTTTCACTACTCATCCAAACCTGAATTATCATGTGGCTACTTAGAAATCCTCAGTCCATGCAAACTGTTGTTACTGTAAGTCTTTGCAGTGCCTGATACTATATCTGAAAAAAAATGATATAAGGTTGGGTTGAATATTTTAACTGAAATTTTAATTCTAAATGATAATATAATACTAATTTTCTTTTCTGCAGCAACACGGTATCCAAATGGTACATACTGTCCACCCATGCTCTTTGAATGCAAAAACCATGTCTGTATCCAGCCCTACTGGAAATGTGATGGTGATAATGACTGTGGTGATCACTCTGATGAAGAACTTCACCTTTGCTGTAAGAGCTAAAAAACATACAAAAATGAACAACGTGCATAATAAATTCTCTAATTACTGTAGAGAGAAAAATTAGAAAATAAATTTGGATAGCATATATTCTCAAAGGTACTGAGGTCTTAGAGCTAACAGTATAGTTGGGATATCTTTGCAAATATGGTTGAGGAATCCTAACTTTAGCTCTAAAAATAACGTGTTTCAGGTTCTACTGAAACAAGTTTTTTGTCCGTTGTGCACTGTATAGGCACTTAAATAGCATGTTGGGTTTTAAGTCAGTTTACTTCACAAACAAATCGAGAAACCCCAGTGTTATATGTTATGTGCTCTATGCCTCTGGCCAAAGGTGATGTACTGTGACAAAAAAATGTGTAATATCCCAACATACAACCTCCAAAACATGGAAAAAAACATTATTTTGGGTCTGAATGTCTCTATACCTTTTAAAATACAGAAAACACGTAAATGTTAGTAGATAAAAGTGATTAAGATAATTTGTGACTCAATGGCATGAAGTATCAAAGAGTGACTGACTTACTTTCTCTGGTTTCAGTGGATATCGCTTGTGAATCCCCATTCCGTTTCCGATGTGAAAACAATCGATGCATATATAGTCATGAGCTGTGCAACCAGGAGGATGACTGTGGAGATGGAAGCGATGAGAAAGAGGAACACTGTACGTTTGTGCAAATTCAGTAATGTGACTTAATAAAGACTATAGAAATGTCAAAATTAAAAACAGATTATTAAAACTAGAGCTCAGTATGAAATAATTTGAACTATGATTGCTGGTACTAATTACTCTTAGCTCTCCATCCAAGCAGCAAAAATCAGCAAACGTTGTTCTGAAAAGCACAGAGCATGATTTTAAAAATTATTACATTTTATAGTGAGCAGCAGCAAAATTGTGTCAACTTCATATGAACTCCACTTAAGGAAAAACAAAGAGTTTGGCTGTATCATAAAATAAGGATGGGATGGGTAACTAGAACTTCTAAAATAGAAAGAAATGGGTAATTCTGAATTTGTGACACTGTTATGCACGTTGTAACAGTGTTGATATTTAGGCCCACATTCTGCAGAAGCTTTCTTCATATTCTATAGGTTTTTGTGCTCAGATATCTTATGTGGTTCCCATTTATTACATTTTATATTTTTTATATTTTAAGGATTATATGTGATTTATATGATCAAACTTAATCACTTTGGGTTGGTAACTGATACTATTTGTTGGCTTTATTATATATTCTTAACGGTAATATTTTACTAATATCTCAATAATTTTGTGAAGTCTGCAGTAGATGTATGAAGCATATTGTTAAAGGATTTTAATAGATTTACACTATTAAAAAAGAACTGAAGTCAACTATTAACAAGAAGAATTTACCATCTGTCTTTATAAAATGGAGGGGCTTGTTTCAGTTCATGGGGATGTGACTAGAAGTCAGGTGGCCCTGGTTATAGTTTTATCTTTACTGAAGCCTTCCAAAGTCAGCCTAGTCATTATTTTACCAGATTCCATCAGCTTCCTGATTAGCAGCATGAAATAATGCTGTATGTTGGTACTGTGTAGCTGGAGCTGTGACAGGAGTCTTTCTGTTCTTGACTGTAGGCAGAGAACCAACCCATAGACCTTGTACAACTGAAGAATTCAAGTGCAGTAACGGAAATTGCATCCCCCTGCATTATGTCTGTGACAATTATGATGACTGTGGGGACCATTTTGATGAAATGGGCTGCAGTAAGTAATAATATCAATAGAATACAAAATTACAATGCTGTTGAAATAAAAATTTCTGAAACTGATAACAATACATATTTCTTCTTGAATAGCATACTAAGAATTACTGATTTTTTAACTACCCTATGCTAGGATTATCTGGTTAGCCATGACAGTTTTTTCTGTTTTCCTTTTTAGGAGAGTACTGAAAAGATGTGTAGATGTGGCACTTAGGGACATGGTTAACTAAGACTTATCAGTGTTAGGTTTATGGTAGGACTCAGTGATCCTGAAGATATTTTCCAACCAAAATGACTCTGTGAAAGTTAACACTCTGAACTGTCCTTTTTAGGCTTAGAGCATTTATGCATCATAAAAAAGGGGGTAACCTTCATTCTGATTTTGCTCTGTGAGAATATATAGATATCGCAATCATAATTACAATAAGACAACCTATGGAATTTTTCATGGGCAGACTCTGAACTGGTAATGGTTGCCCTAGTCCCATTAAAACCAGAAGTATACTGAGATGCTTCTATTTTTCTGTTTACAGACATGACCACAGAATTCTGTAAGCCAGTCCTTGGGCTGACAGCTCTTTCAGAAGCTCTGCACAACTTTTATTAGCTATGCATTATACATTTATTTGCACCCATTTACATGCAAAAGCTTTGACTTGAACTTTGAGGCCAGAGAGAATATTCTCATGAAATCTGGCAAATAAAATTCCTGACTTTTTGTATCAATATATAGTCAACTGCAGAGTGATAATATGAGCATGTAATTGCTGTTTCAATCTGTGAGGCTTTGATGTCTTCAAGTGAAACTATGCCAAATGATGGACTGTTGATTTACAATCCAGCAAGTTTGCAAAATGCGAGTAACTTAATAGCCTGTAATGCAGTCCATTTTGAAGCAGCTGGTTTCACATGCTGTCTCAGCAGTCTTTAGGTAATATAACCTAATGCAATGACTTGATGAAAATATAGAAGTTCAAAAAGGATATGGAATAGTGCATACCAGACACATTCTGGCAGTCAGTGCTCTACTGTTTACTGATGTGAATGCAACTCAGATATTTACATTTGTAGCCTTCCCAACATTAAACACCTGTGTCAGAGAGAAAATAAGATCTTGATGTGCTTGTGACTATACAGTGAATTTATGCCTCTACATGTATATGAAATTGAGCTGTTTAAATGTAATTTAATCAGCATTGGGCTGTGTATGTATAGAGGAGGTAATCAGCCTAATGTAATGCCTTTGCTGTACATCAGTATCTTTTTCTCATGTTCTGTCAATATTTTTTCTTTAATCTTTTCTATTTCTATAACACATCTGAGATTTGAAGTACTTTGTGTATACATAGAATATGTCAGAATCAATAGAATTCAATATCTACTTTAAGAAGAGTGTAATTTTCATTGTCTGTTAAAAGTATCTGTTACACCTGACCAGTTTTTCCTTATGTTTTAAAGGACAGCGAATTCTGTGCCATTGCCTGTACTGAGGTTGCTGGGCTTTAGATTAGGTACAACGTGAACAAGCTCTCACCTTCTCTCTAATTTCCAGATATAAATAATGTAGAGGGGGTGTTATGCAAGATAGCAATTAAGAACATATTTTGGTTAGCTGGTAAGAGAGGACTGGACAAGGAAAAAACAGGTTGGCAAAGGCAGGAGCTAGAGTCGAGTCTCCTAAATAGTTTCTACAGTTGCCACAGCATGTTGGTAATGTAGAATGCTGTTTCTCTTAAGGAAGGTGAACTTTGATGATTATGGCTCTTACTCTGATGCTATTGACTTACTTCTAGAGGTTAAACTTAGCTGACAGATGTCTTGACCATCATTTGCCTCCTCTTCTCATTAGCTATGCCTTAGAGAATAGATGTTTATATGTTCATGTTAATTGAGTTTCGGTTAGGAAAAAAGGGACGAAAACAAACGTTACATACTTGATAACCATTTTCAATTGTAATAATGATCAGAATGATGAGATTCTTTTCTCCATAATCACTGTATTTTTTGTTGTAACAATAATTCTGTATATATATATTTTAAAAAATTTATTTTTATTTCCAGATCCTGGAACAGAACGAACTTGTGCAGAAAATATCTGTGAACATAACTGTACCAACCTGAACGAAGGAGGCTTTATCTGTTCCTGTAGGCCAGGGTACAAGGCCAGTGAAACTAGCCGAAACTCTTGTGATGGTATTTTTAATCTTCTAAATATCTTTTTACTGCTGAGTGCTCAGTGGCTTGTCCCTTCATCATTCTAATGTGACCATGCACTTTTTTGCATTTTAACAGGACTTTTATATGTGTAGCAGATGCTTCCTAAAGTGTTTTGCTACTGAACCATGTTTTCTAACAGGCAAGCCTTCATTCAACAAAGAATTTAGCTGTAGATAAATGATTGTGCTTTACTGTCTGTGGGCTTTGTCGTGTCTTTGCAACCTGAGGGTCAAAAATTTGCTAGATGTATTTATTTATTTATTTTTCCTTATTTTGGGGGTGGGGTGGGGTGGAAATCACGTTCCAGAACAGACCTACAGCAAAGGTCTGTTGTGCCATATTTTCGCTCTAGTTAAATGCAGATAAAATTTGGTGAGGAGTCTACCCAAAAGCAATGGTCATGAATAACAGTACTTTCACAGTTACCATTTCAATATGTTTTGACAAGAACACTTTCTGAGGGTTAGGTATCTTTATTTCAGCATTCCAAGAAGGCTTTGCCTTTGCACTGTATTGTAGACGTGCCTCATCTTTTCTTTTCTTGTTGATCTAACATAAAAATACATGATCAAAAATCTCTCTGAAAATCAATCTGATAAGCAGGAGCAGTGCATTTGCTAGCAACCTCTGGTAAAGATATGACAGAAAAGTAGATGAATCCTGAGGAGTTCTGTTAGATAACAGATGCTGGTGCTAAAGATCACTTATTAGGTCTGTGGTTGGTTGGAATTTCCCACTACATTAAATAAGCATGACCAGCTCAGTTGGAAAGCAAATGGAAGCTGTATTTACAAAGCAAAACTACACACTACAATGATATTTACAATCAGAAAACAGCATGGAGAACCCCCCTGGTCAAAATGACCAGGGAAAGCTGCCCCACTCCCCCCAGAGACCACTTCCTTTCCCCCTATAATTAGAAGAAAAGAAGAGAGCCATTAGAAGGAATGTTATTTCTTATCTACAAGGTCAGATAGCAGCGATTAAATCCTCCCCAGCAGAACAGCCAAGCAGCTAGAGAAGAAGAAAAGGAATGAATTGGAATGTGTAACATTAGTAGGGTACACCTGCCTCCATCCCACACATTCTAGCCAATGAAATTCATTTAGAATAATCTTTTATTTTCCTTTTACACCCAATTGTGAATTGTTTATATTTTTCTACTTCTCTGCTCAAAATCTGCAGCTACCTTTTAAAGGCATAGCCTAAAACTGCCGCAAGGTCACTGATCTTCTACAGTGTGTGGGGAAGATACAGACCTACCACTTATGTTGTAAAGGTTACCAGCACTTGGAAGAGATTAAGCTCCAGGAATCATTTCTCTGTTTATGTCTAGATATCAATGAGTGTGAGATCTTTGGAACATGTACCCAGAACTGCAAGAATTTCAAAGGAAGCTATGAATGTTTCTGTGCAGATGGCTTCAGGTCTGTGGGTGATCAACAAGGGAAACAGTGTGCCGCTAATGGTATGTTAACTGGTATCGAGGTTCCTTGCTACCATAAAGAGCAATTGGACTACGGCAACTTAATGAATATAATCTTCTCTCTTTTTCAGGAAGGGGATAATAAAACCCAAACTTTATGCTATAACATAATACCTGTATTCCACCCATTCCAGATTTAAGAACAGAAGTGCTCATCTCTGCTTCCACTTGTAAACATTTAAAATAATGTCTTGATTTGGGTGCCTGCATTTCTTTCTCCTGAAATTTTCTACAAACAGAAACCTGCTTATCTTGTGGTTGTCATCAGAAGGCAGTTCCTGAAGTTTAGGTTTTCTTTATAAAATAATGCATCAGAAGAAAGTTTGTTAAACTGGTGCAGATCAAAGGCATTTTGATGACAGATTGCCATTCATTGTTCATGGACCAATGAACACAAACAAAAGGACTTTGGCCAATATTTAATGTCAATCACTATTTTTTAATCATATCTCAGTGCAGTGACTACAGTGTGTGACAGTCATTTAATAACAGATAGAGAGATCACTCAGAAAATTATAGTAATAGAATGGTAAAAATAAAGAACTGAAGAAAATTGAAAAAAGTGACCATGCAGATGTATTATATAAAAAGACAGAAACAATATTGTATTTACAGCTTCAAGAGACACATGACAGAAATGTGGTGTGTCTAGTCAAATAGACAAGTCTTCAGAACAGAATTCCTGTAGCCTAAACTGCTCCTGGAGGTTTTGAAACCTAAAAATTATTTGTAATATGAGAACAAGAATATGAGGTCTCCAGGTTTCCAGTCCAGGGGCCTAATTCAGCAAGTATTTGTTATTGAGCCCAAGACTGGAAGGACAAAAGGACATTTGCACCTTAGTTTCTGCCTGGCTGCCTCTTTATGTGCATGCGTCAGAAATTCATTTCTTTGAAACCTTTATTCACAGACTTTATTTGGGAAGAATCTAGACATTCAAAGTTTTCAAGGCTAAGTGGCAGAAGATAACATGATTGTAGCTGGTAACATGAAAATTGCTGTGCCTAAAATTTTACTTCTGCGTATGCCCTGAATTCTGCAATTATTTGTGGTTCAACCTCACAGCACTCATAAATGAGGGCTTCATTTGCCTGTGTCTGTTACAGAGCTGATCAGTAGGCATTTTCAGAACACATGTAGAAGAATACTAGGTCCACCTTTTCCTGTAATAGCACACGTGTTGGAAATGCTGTCAATTTCTACACTGGTTTTATGTTCTTTAGAGTATAGTCACTTGCCTTATTCTTCTGTAGTTTAATGTGACTTAGAGGGAAAGAATAGAATCAGAGAATTGTTTTGGCTGGAAAAGACCTCATCGAGTTCAACCATCAGCCTGAGAGCAAAAGAGCACTTCTTTGGAAACTGATGAGATGTAGATGAGATTTTCCTTTCTACGCTACAAAATCTGTAGTGAAAAGGATAATACTATCCTCAGCAATAAGCATTTCTGGAGTTTTTAATGGATTTTGCAAAGCCAAGAAGTTTGAATAGCTCTGTACCTTCTGCTTTATGTGAAAACAGAACTTGTGAAAACCCCAGTTTAGTTTTGACTAGAAGTAACTTTTAGCTGTTTCTTCTAAAATGAGAAACACATGCAAGTAAAATTTCTGATAATTTCCCAGGTAATCCTCCATTGTTACTGCTGCCAGATAATGTGCGGATTCGAAGATACAATATCTCTTCAGAACAGTACTCTGACTATATTGATAACCAGGAACGCATCCAAGCTCTGGATTATGACTGGGACCCTGAAGGGATAGGCCTGAGTGAGTATGTGTAGAACATTCATACCAGCCAGTGCATGGCTGAGTTAAAAAATATTCATTTCTGCACTATGCGTAGGTATGTAACTTATGCTGGAAATAAAAATCAAATTAGGTTAAATGTCCAAGTTGTGGCTGCATCTATCCCTCCCCTCTACTTATTCTTCAGCATCAGTATGATTGCTTTTAATGTTTTAGTTTAGCTAGATTTTGGTTATGTTTTCCTTTTGTTTTCACATAAGTTCAGCTGTGGAATTTTGGCTCTTTAGGATTATGCAGTAGTAGATTGCTATAAATGAGCCCTTTCCTTTTTTTCAGATTCTACCAGTCCCCAAACCTGTCTTAAGTCTTGCAAGACTTGAGCTTATATTAGCTTCTGTCTTCACCTCTCTGTTAGCTTCCCTGCTTTTGTCTTTTTCTTGGGGCCACTGTCCTGGGCCACACTTCCTCCTTACAGTTAGTAGATTGTAAATTTCTCTCTGCAAAGGCTTCAGAGTTAAGAGCCTCTATTCTTGAAAAATACATTAAATATTTCTTGATAATCTCGACCAAAATAGTTTTAGATATGCATCTTATCTATGATGAGTGGCTTAAAAATTTGCATGCTAACACAATGTAATTTAATTGAACAGATGACTCCATGTTACCCATAAAGAAATGGGTCTGATGTTTTCACAGAAGAGCCTCAGGAAGATTATGATTTTCAACAAATGTTGAATAACTAGACCTTAATTATGGACTTTGTAATCTTTTTTGAAGGTATTGTGTACTTCAGCACTCTGGGACAGGGTTCTGAGTTTGGAGCCATCAAACGTGCTTATCTGCCCACATTTGACAGCAGTAGAAACAATCCTACAAAGGAAGTTGATTTGAATCTCAAATACATAGTTAATCCTGATGGGTTAGCTGTTGACTGGGTTGGAAGGTAAGTGCAATGAAAAGCCAGAAAATTGCTGTGCATTGAGTTTGTCAAGTCTTACCAGGCAGCTGAAAATCCTCAGGTTTCTTCCTTATGAACTGTCTCTGAAGATATCTTTTGACATAGAATTTAACATAGAATAAACCAGGTTGGAAGAGACCTTCAAGATCATCGCGTCCAACCCACCTAAACAACTAACCCATGGCACCAAGCACCCCATCAAGTCTCCTCCTGAACACCTTCAATGATGGCGACTCCACCACCTCCCCAGGCAGCACATTCCAATGGGCAATCACTCTCTCTGTATGGAACTTCTTCCTAACATCCAACCTAAACCTCCCCTGGCACAGCCTGAGACTGTGTCCTCTTGTTCTGGTACTGGCTGCCTGGGAGAAAAGACCAACATCCGCCTCTCTACAACCTCCCTTCAGGTAGTTGTAGAGAGCAATAAGGTCACTGCTGAGTCTCCTCTTCTCCAGGCTAAGCAACCCCAGCTCCCTCAGCCTCTCCTCATAGGGCTTGTGTTCCAAACCCCTCACCAACTTTGTTGCTCTTCTCTGGACTCGTTCCAGCAAGTCAACATCCTTCCTAAACTGAGGGGCCCAGAACTGGACACAGTACTCGAGGTGCGGCCTAACCAGTGCAGTGTACAGGGGCAGAATGACCTCCTTGCTCCTGCTGGCCACACTGTTCCTGATGCAGGCCAGGATGCCATTGGCCCTCTTGGCTGCCTGGGCACACTGCAGCCTCATGTTCAGCCTACCATCAACCAGCACCCCCAGGTCCCTCTCAGCCTGACTGCTCTCCAGCCACTCTGACCCCAGCCTGTAGCTCTGCATGGGGTTGTTGTGGCCAATGTGCAGAACCCGGCACTTGGATGTGTTAAATCTCATGCCGTTGGACTCTGCCCATCTGTCCAGCCTGTCGAGGTCCCTCTGCAGAGCCTCTCTACCCTCCAGCAGATCAACTCCTGCCCTCAGCTTGGTGTCGTCAGCAAGGTAGTTCAGAAAAATACAGTAAGCTGTGTTTACCCAGCCAGCAGGTTAATAAGTGAAATACGTGTTGCTGACTGCATCATGTATTCTCTGAGGGAAACTACGCTACTTCACAACAGGTAGTTCAGTTGTGCATCAGTAAAGTGATAATACATTGGCCTTTGTGTCAGATAGATTTTTCTTCAAAGACTCAGGAAAGCTCCAGTGAACAAGCTTTCTTGGCACTTTGAAGGAGACCTTCCCAATCCATAATGGAATTTATCTTTTATCATTGCTTCTTTCTTACCCGCCTTGAGCTAACCTGGAATCAGAAGCAGATGAAGTCTCATTAATATATGTGTTTTGTCAGAGAATGGTTACATTTCTGTAATTGTGTCTCACATATATTTGGTAATTGTGCCTCAGAGTTTTTTCTCCCTCTCCTTAGCTGTGGATTTTTATAATTTTTTTTTGGGGGGGAGGAGGGTGAAACAGCTGTTTTTTTAAACTTAATCCTAGAAATCATGACTTCACTGGTTATTTTCCCTCTCTTGGAGAAGAACTAGGAGAAGGTTGGGCTTGACTTTTGGCAGTTTGATGTGGATAGTCTAATTTCTTATTTGCAATGTAACTGTTACAGTTTCTGAATTTTGTGTTGTCAAATCTACATAATCATGAAAGCAAAGACAAAGGATATATGCCACCAGCATCATGGTGAAGCTAGCACCTTCAACACCTCAAGCAATGCTAAAATGTATTTTAAAACAATATATGTAAGTG
Source organism: Dryobates pubescens (assembly GCF_014839835.1). Taxonomy (NCBI): domain Eukaryota; kingdom Metazoa; phylum Chordata; class Aves; order Piciformes; family Picidae; genus Dryobates; species Dryobates pubescens. The sequence goes on from NC_071613.1 coordinate 34,709,479, forward strand.
TCTGCACAGTATATAAATACTGATACACATAGTTTGACATAGTCTTTCTACCTGTCTGCAAAATCAGAGCTGCAGTGTTTTCTCACATTCCCAAGGCAATTATGAGATTATTTATTTCATCAGAAGGCACTGTGTGATTTTGAGTGTATAATAATGAGTATGTTCATTAAAGGTCTGAAAGATAAAAAAGCCATGATAATAAGTATATGCAAAATATAAGGAAGATTAATCTGGGTGTGCTGTTCATAAGGACTAAAAGCATTTGTGTCTGACATGGTAACAATTTATTCATTAACATCTCTGTCAGAAGACAGAGGTCTACAGAGAAGATGTGGGCTAACAAAGTGGATATCTACAGAGTAAGAGTTTCATCATCTTGTGGAAAACAAAATCTTTAAAGATGCCAATTAGCCACCTCTGGTGCTTAAAATTAACAATGAAAATTCTCAGTAGCCCTTTAATGAAGATTGACAGCAAAAAGAGACAGCTGCAGAAACAGTGAACATTGTATTAATGTAATCAGGGTTTGATATAGCTTTTCTTCATAAAACAAACAAACAAACAGTTTAAAAAAATTTAAAACTCTTCTCCCAAGAATAAACAATTTACTTTTGTAATGTTTTGTGTTGTATGTAATTCAGACATCTTTACTGGACTGATTCAGGGACTAATCGCATAGAGGTGGCGAAATTAGATGGACGGTACAGAAAATGGCTTATCTTTTCTCTACTGGATCAACCAGCAGCTATTGCTGTCAATCCAAAACAGGGGTAAGTACTACAGGACTTCTCAGAATTATTTTTAGTGCTACTCAATACCAAAAAAACCCACAATGGTAAGCTTTACTGGAGAGACTAAGAGAATGCTTTCTGGAGTTTTCTTTTACTAATGTTAGGAAATGCGTGTACATGGAAAACTATTTTAGGATTGTATTTCATACGGGTGTTGGTGGTACCAACATTGTGTAAGTCAAATAAAAATCCCCTTTCTATAGTACTGTGTGCCCACAGAATTTCTCATTTCTCATCTGAAAGATAAGAATGTCTCTCTACTAGTTCCAGATAATACAGACATAGCCTCCTCCACAGGGGGAAAGCAATATAAATCTGCTGGTAGACTGAACGGCAGAGCTTGCTACAACTTGTATTATATGATGGATCACCAGATACTGCAATATGTGCTGCACTGAAGCTTTATTGTGACTGATGGATGTTCAGAGTTCACAGTAATTTTTCTTCCACAGAGAATGAGAAACTGTCATTAAACCCATTCTCTCTACAGATCAGGACACAAAATAAACATTCTTTCTTTGATATTAATCTTCTGTACTTAAACATGTTCAATATACACTGTGACTTTCTCAATCACATGTGCAAAACACAGGTTGCTGAACAGCTTTGTTTCATAGATGACCTTTTCTGTGAAACTCCGAAGGACCAATTCTCCATGCTGACCAGTTTCTGAACCATATTAAATACTGGTTTTGTCCTTTCAGGATCATGTATTGGACTGACTGGGGAAGGCAGCCAAAGATTGAATGTGCCTGGATGGATGGACAACAAAGACAAACTCTGGTCTCTGAAGACCTTGGCTGGCCAACGGGTCTTTCTATTGATTATTTGAACAATGATAGGATCTATTGGAGTGATTCTAAAGAAAATATTATTGAATCCATGAGACCTGATGGGACAGACAGAACCATAGTATTACATGGAGGTAAGAAATTTTTAGGCAATTAATATAATAGTAACCAAGATGTATGCTAATAAGCCCTTGAGCTTCAGAAGTGGGGCTAGGTCCAGGAGTAGTTTTTCACAGAGTAAGTCTTGATAGTGTGTTTTCCTCCTTTATACTGGGGTAAATAGCACTCCAGGTTCAGAGCTTGTGATGCCTGGTAAATTGATTCACTGAGGGTAATTTATATGACCTAAATGAGGAACAATGTGGAAAATCAGATTCTTGCTTTTTTTATGTATATTATGAAGTGGCCTATAGGTACAATGACACAAAGTGGCCGGGCACATGAGGATCTGTATATATCTCCCTATCTGCAAATGTCTTGAAACGATTACATGTTATATTTAGACTGAAGAAGAACAGCAATTCTATCATTCCTGGCAGAGTTGCATGCTGACAATCTATTGTATGGTTCCTTTGAGAAGTAGGCAGTCCATACAGCCTTGACGTCTTTGAAGGCCACTTGTATTGGATAGCTAAAGAACGAGGAGAAGTCTGGAAGAAAGATAAATTTGGAACTGGAGAAAAAGTGAAAGTGCTGACTGTAAATCCCTGGCTTACTCAAGTGCGCATCTATCACCAGCACAGATACAATCAGTCGGGTATGTAATCAGCATCCTGGTGAGCTATTCTTTGCTATGAGATTGAAGTTCGTTGGAGAGGTTAATTTTCTTCTTGGTACTATGTGAGCTCCCAGAAGCCATGGGGTCTCCCTTATAAATGTAAGAAAAGGCAGAGTGGAGATTTTGATATAATTGTGGTATTTCAGCATCTGTTGTTTTAAGAACTGAATCTAGGCTTGTTTAGGTATTTGGTGATATACAGCACTGACTATAGGATTGCCCTGCCTTACCTCAGGAATTTGCTGCATTGCTTCTTCAGCTGCCTTTATCACTTTTATTTCAGTGCCTAATCCCTGTAAAGATGTCTGCAGCCACCTGTGCTTGTTGAGACCAGGAGGGTACACCTGCACTTGTCCTCAAGGGACTCGATTCATAGAAGGCAGCAGCACAGAGTGTGATGCAGGTAGGACAATTTGTCAAAGTGAAAATAAAAGCAAAGGAAACTTTTTTTTAGGAATGAATGCAAACACATTACTGAATTAGAAATAGGGAGGCATGAGCTAGCTAATATAATAGATGTTGGTAAGTCAGGGCTTTTTGGGCATCACATATTTGTGGTCACCCTGTGCATTTTATTTAATCTTTTTTGTATGTCATTTGTAAAATTGACATAGATACATCACTTCAGTCCAGACCTAGCTCCAAAACTGGTCACAGTTTTTGACTTCTTTACTGAAATGCCAAAACATTCCATTTTCAATTTTTTTCAAATACATTGATTTCAGAACTAGAGATTTTCTGACAAATTATGGTCTACAATTATATTTACCATTTTGTGCAAAGCATTGCTTGATATGTATAATAGAAAACAATAGAAACTAACTCCAAAGCTTACAGAACTTAATGTGAACAGAGGTATCTTCTAGATAATTAACATGTGCTGGAAAGCCTTTTAAGCACTAGAATTCAGTGCTTAGTTGTTGCATCGCAACAGAGTCCTCACAGTGCTTCCAGAAGCACCACTGAAATACAATTACTCATCCGTTCCCAAAAAGGAGGAGTGCACCACTGCAGGATTTCTGTTTCACTAGCTGACAGTCTGCATTCTTAGCCTAGTGGTAACCAGATGTCCTTGTACTTGTAATGTATCTCTCGTAAATTATGCTTTATAACATTATGCCTAGCATCTTTTATATTGTTAGTCTCTGAATTATCTTCTTTTTGCATTAAAAGAGAAAATATCATCAGTTTTTACACTGCCTTACCTCTAAATTACATTTTCTTAGCAACTGTCAGGGCTTTTTCCTATTGCCACATGATATGAGCTACAGAAAGAGGAGCTAGTGATATAATAGTGAAGAGAGTGTGCAATATCTGTTTAATTTGGGATAAGTAACACTGTTGATTGCATTTGCTCTTTGCTATTTATTGCTCTGAGGGCACTGCATTTGTTATTCATTACTGAAACTGATTTACATAAAATTTTCTGGAATTAAGAAAACTGTGTCTGACCTTATTTTGAGGACAATGAGACAGCAAGTAAGATATACGGTACTGTCTTAATTTAATTTTTTTTTCTTGATATTAAGTACATATTTTGGCCAGTGTACTCTGACTGTCATAATTTGACATACTGATGAGACATAGCTTTTAAAAATATATTTGGTCCTTTCCCCATATTGCAGCTACCAAGAAACACAGCCTGTAAAACATCTGCATTTCCCCCTTTTGTATCCAATTTACTTGAAGATAGCTTTACTTGTAAGGAACATTGTAGCAAAAGACTTCCTCTACTTTTTGTCTGATAAAATTTACATGCTAAAAGTATTATGATCTAACTTACCAGTGTGAGACAGGTTGTCAAAGTCAGCTCTTTTTTTATAGCTGTCTAAGATCTAGAGCTTTTCCTATGTGAACTACACTTTTCTGACAGCATATCCTGAAGGGTAGTACAGCTAACTTTTAATTTTATTTTTGCATTGTTTTTTGTTTGTTTGTTTTCAGTTTTGGTTTGTTTCCACCCCCCGCTAGACTCAGCATTAGAGTAATATCAGACCTTTATATCTCCATGTTTGGGCCAGCTCAGCCAGTAGTGCCACTTGGGCACCTCAGGGCTCCTGGCACTGAGTTGAGACACTGGTATGCTGAGGTACAGGCTTCTGCACTGCCTAGTGCCAAGCTGTCAGCCTGTGCTCTGTGCTGGCTGAAAACTCTGAAGATTTTGGATTTCTCTCTTGTTCTGTCAGAATGTATGAGAGTACAGAGAGCCCTCCCATATGTACATTTCCATCCACTGCCTTTATTAAATAAACACATCAGTTTGGCCCTCTTTATGTAACTTCCAGCTGGTGGATGAAGGCATCTGGGCAAAGGGGAGGAAGTACTGCTGCTTTCTGAACTGAGAGGTTTGAAGAGTGATGGTGTTGGGTTGCATTACATGAAGTGAATGATGGGACATATAGCTTTTGAGTTGTCTATGTTTAATTTTACCAAATAAGTAATTATTCTCCAAGAACTGGTTTTATTTCAATTAAAATAAGCTAGTTTGGCAGAAAAATAAGTCAAAGAGCAATAAATGCATATGCTATTAAAAGCAAAGCTTCTGAAAAGTACCCTGTGATTTTGCATACACAGTTTCTGTTAAGTAAAATGATAAATGATTGTATTTATTTTCCTGAGGATGTCTTGATAACACATATGTGGCTTTTGAATATTGCAGCTATTGAATCCCCTCCCACAATGCCACCAGCATGCAGGTGCATGTATGGAGGAACATGCTATATAGATGAAAGTGGTCTTCCAAAATGCAAGTAAGTCAGTATGTTTGTAGGGTTGTCCTGGTTCAGATTGTGCTGATTTAGTCTCACAAAGCAAACTCTTTGAAACAAGTTGGAAATGCTTTAGAAGATGTCATACATCCACAGTAGCACATTTGTGACGAAACCAGAAACCACATGTATGAGTAAAAATATCAGCACATAAGTAGTGTATATGTATGTATTTGGGAAGAAAAACCAAACCAAATCAAAACAAAACAAAACAACAACCCAACCAAAACCCCAAAAGACAAACTTCTGAAGTAAAAAACTGTACTAAAAGATTGTAACAATGAAGGAACGCTCAGTAAAGGTAGCTTGGAACAGCCAGTAGGTGCCACTGATGCTCTGCTCAAACAAAATCTTTTGACTTCAGTGGCAAGTTTTCTGACTCAGCACTTTTTATTTCCACTTTTAATTCTATGAAGATAGCAAGATTACTATACTTACAGTCAGTGAAATATATAATTATTGAGTATGGAGTTGAAATTAATGGCATGTAGATAAACATTACAGAACATAATAAAGCTGAGATTCTAGACTTAATGAAAGCCATTTGGTCAGCTGTCCTTATATTTGCAGGTGTTCTTATGGCTACACTGGGAATTATTGTGAAATAGGATTGTCCAAGGGAGTGCCTCCTGGAACAAGTAAGCTTTGACTATATATTTCACTTGATATTTTGAGGTACTGAATGTATAGCACCTCATTATGATACCTGTTCAGACCAGGCTTATAATAATTATCTGTGCTTTCTATTACACTGAACTATGATTGCTTGAATGTTTGCTTATTCTTTTGTCTTTGACAGCAGCAGTAGCAGTGTTGCTGACAGTCATACTAATCATAATAATTGGAGTGTTAGTAGTTGGAGGCTTTTTTAACTACAGACGAACAGGTTCCCTTTTACCAGCACTTCCCAAACTACCGAGGTATGTTTTGAAGGCTTTTATAGCTGGAATGTCTGTGTGCTGAAAATGTATGTTTGTTCCTAAATATTTCTGAAACATCCAGTTCATTTGCCATGTATCTATTCTGTTGGAATTTGGGAAGTCCATGTTCCCTCAATTTCAGTGGATTTTTGATTCCAAGTAGTATCATAGGTGAACATTATTTTGTAACAAAGGACCATTGTAAAGCTCTTCTACATTCTTGATTTCCTTTTAAATAATAAGCAATATAGAAGACTGATTACCAGATCTGGAACTGGATATTCAGTTCAAAAAGACACAAAAAAATCATAGTTAGATACATTTTAATTTTTCTGTTAAACTTGGTCACAAGATTCTAGCAAAGAGATCTATTTAACACTGAAAGGCTGAGTTTATCTGCAACGATGGATTAATCTGTTTAAAAATAATACAGGTCACATATAGTGAACTTTTTTCCAGTGCCTGAGAAATCTGGGCTTTTTGTAGGTTCCTGCTCTCATGACAGTTATACTGTCCAGTGAAGACCAGCTTTGTGAAATACCATTGAAAATATTTGAATGTTTAAATCAAAGAAAGATGCAGGGTGGGGGGAGGGGGGAAGAAGTAATGGTTAAAAAAAGTGTCAGAATCTGATGTTTCAAAAATTTTTTAGCCAGTTGTGGGGCACAGCTAGTTTAAGGGCATAAAGCTGCATCTTCATAGTCTTTGCAGCAGTTTCACAGTAGTAGCTTTAAAGAACAACTAGAACAATCTGTGTTATAAGTTCTGATTCTGTATAATCTGTTGTTATGTTTATTTGTTTTGGTAGTTTAAGCAGTCTTGTAAAATCTACTGAAAATGGCAATGGAGTAACTTTCCGATCTGGAGCAGACGTGACTATGGACATTGGAGTCTCTGGCTTTGGAGGAGACTCTGCTATAGACAGAGCAATGCAAATGGTAAGGTTTAGCTCTGAAACAAAGAATGTGTTCTTTTTTAATGAAAAGGAAGACTTTTATCTAAAAAAGACAGTGAAATGATAAAGGTGTTTTAGAAAAAGAAGTGCACATAGATAATTTCCTGAAATGAATTTTTGTGAATTGAAGGCAAGGACAAATGTAGGCTGGTTTTCAAAATAATGTGACTTTTCCCAAGATTTGTATAGTAGAAATAAAGTTGATTACTTCTTTCCTGTTTCAGCATATTAATAGAATATAGAGGGAATGAAAAGGCAACATGAAAATACTTCAACAAGGAATTTTGTGAAAGCCTTTTTGTTCCATAGAACAGGTTAAAATGTGTGGTTTTCAAATCCAGGCTGTATGTTAGAAGTTTCTGAGGTAAAACTTAAGCCTAACCAGAGGATACTTTGCAAAACAAATTATAAACCGAAGCTTCTTATTTTAGCAAGTTTAAAAACCTCATGTTTACTGAAGTCTACTTCAGCCACATTCTGTTGTGCACATCTGAGAAATAGCACATCTTTGCATTTCCCATACTGTATTGTTTTTGTATTGAAAAAATATTCCCCTGTTTACCACAAGAAGCAAAATGTAGAAAAGACTTTTACTTAGAGGAAACAGATCATGGGTATGTTTGAATAATAAACACTTGCTGCAAAAATCTACACTGGAAATTCCCTAAACTTTTAAATTACAGACTTAACTGACAGTAAACATGAAATGAAACAGCTAGTGAAAATAAACTCATTACATATATATATGACCTTTTTTGTAGATGAAGAAACACATTCTGTTACTAGGCAACTTGTGTAATGAAACAATCACACAGAATCACAGAATGGTAAGGGCTGGAATGGACCTCCAGAGATAATGTAGTCCCACCCACCCTGCTAGAGCAGGCTGCACAGGATCACATCCAGGGCGGGTTTTGAAAGTCTCTAGAGAAGGAGATTCCACACCCTCTCTGGGCAGCGTGTTCCAGTGCTCCAGCATCCTCAAAGACATTTTTCCTTGTGTTTAAGTGAAACCTCCTGTCTTCTAATTTGTGCCCATTGCCCTTGTCCTATCACTGGGCACCACTGAAAAGAGGGTCCTCTTGCCCCCCACCCTTTTAGATATTTATATGCATTGATAAGATCCCCTATCAGTCTTCTCTTTTCCAGGCTAAAGAGCACCAGGTTGCTTTAGGCTTGAATATTACCTCAGGTCTTTTTCATGTATGAAAAGCTTCATGATACTTTCCTTTTTCTGGACTAATATTGGCATACTGAAGTCCATCTGGTGCAGGTCTGGATACAGGCTATTTCTACTTAAATGGTACTAATTCTGCCTATGTATTCAAAGTATAAATAAAGGAAATAAAAATGCATTAACTGGGAAAGAATCCAAAGGGTTTGGGTTTTGGCAGCAAAGAACTGTGGGATGTGCCTCCTAAAATTTTAACATCTCATATGCACAAGCAGATGTTAAAGGGAAATTTCAAGTGTGAGTGTTCTTAGCAAATCTTAGGCTGTGAGGTAGCTGACAAGAGTTATGCTCTGACAGCGCAAAGCATGAAGTGGTGGTTTGTAGAAATTAAGTAGGTTTAAACAGCTAGCTGATGTACATACTATTCCTTAGCTGTCTAGCCTTTGGTGGCTTTTCTTATAAAGCACTATATTTACCACAATTGCCCACCTGCTTCAAGCACCATAGCTGCAGCTTAGTGTTTGACACGTGTGAAGCAGCACACAGACAGTGGTCTTCATGTATGGATGCTTGGGCAATGTATTGATTTAGAACAAGAGATATGCTAAAAACAGTGGAACATTCTATTTGTGACATAATTCATGTGTTGTAACTAACAGCATGCACTCAGTGCTTTGACTCAAAAAATGTAGCAATCTCCCTGTTGGGGCAATGTGAATAAATTGCATTCTTTTACATGTCAGATAGTTTTTATTAATTTGTATGCCACTTTGAAGTCTCTAAAATGAAATCTTTATTTTGGGATTATTCTTCCTTTGATATCTTTTCCCTGTTGAAGGTGTGATTTGTGAGTGTCATCATTCCTCATCATAAAATATTTTGAGTCAATTATTGAAATGTGGGCCTTTTCTGTCCAGGCTGCTAAGTCCAGGAGTAAAATAATGGATGGTAAACTAACGTTATGATTTCAACAGATGGTAAATTTTATCTAAGCCTACGTGAAAGTAAACATGCCTTTTGTTCTTGAGGTGAATAACTGGATTGTAAATTAATTCCTAGGAGTATGGAGGTGTTTACTGCACTACAATTGTTTTTTGGTGTAATTTTTTTCCCTTCATAGAATGAAAACTTCGCAGTGGAAGCAGGGAAACAGCCTATCACATTTGAAAATCCTATGTATGCAACCAGAGATGGTGGAGCCAGCACAGCCAGTGCAGTTACAGTTGTTCAACCAACTCAGGTATGAGAAATCTAGGCTTGACTTTCACCTTTCATTTTCCTCTATGACCTTCTTTCCTTCTTTGAAGAATGTTGTCTTTCCTTCCTTCTCTTACAGATAGCAGCAACTGGTGGTGAGGAAAATGAAAATTTTGAAAATCCTGTGTATGCCTCTGTGATTTCTACTAGTCCAAAAGAACCCACTCAGAGTACAGCTGCACCTCAGGTACGACATAGAAATGCTTTAAGGCTGCCTTGTTTGTTTTGCACTCCAAATCAGGGAAACCAAATTAAGTAAGCTGCAACATTGTTTCAACTTTCTTTAAATAATGCCATGGAGTTGGCACATGACCCTGCATCAAATCCAACTAACTGGACTGTATTTCCAAAATTTACAAGAGCTGGTCAGGAAGAGTTTCATAAAAGAAAAGCAGCACAAGCACAGAATTGCCCAAGGCACACAGTAAAGTTATACTGGGATTAAACATCTTGTTCCTGATCCACCCAGCTACTTTGAAATGAATAGACTGGAGCAGAGTTTCCTTTCACTGTTTGTTTTGCTTCATTTGGAGAGCAGATACTAGTCTGAAAATTGTAATGTAACCGCTGTAAGTTGTCACTGCTCCCCAGCAGAAATTATTATTTATAAATAAGGCTTTCCTTTGGACTGTTAACAACTACTTGAAAAACTGTAATGAATTATACCTTGATAGAACCATCAGAATGTGTGGTTTGGTTGGTTGATTGGTGGTTGCTTCCCCCCCACCCCCCCCATAAAATATGAGAAGGAAACCTCCCCCCCCCCCCCTCCCCCCCCCAAAATACATTTTGGTTTTAAATTGAGGGAAACACAGGGGATTTGGTAGGGAAAATTGAAATAAGTCATTTATTCAGTGTACTAGCATCACTTTTTTCACATTTATTTGTAATTTTATCCATGTTTAAAAGCGCTGTGAAGGACATCTAAGATACTTGTTCAGTGTGTTCTAGCAGGATGTTTTAACAATCAAGTTCCAAGTATTTTGCCTCATGTTGGTTACTCATGAAAGAGTATTAAAATCATCTGAACAAGCTGTTGGTGGCATGCTTACAGGACTATTTTCACACATTGTGCACAAAAAAGCACCTCTGATGAGCTTAGAAATGACAGACCTGTCAACCTGTTGCAGTTACATGTCCCTCAGTAATTTGTTTTGTGTTGTTTTCAAGAAAATTTTTTTCCTCTTTGACATATTTGTCTGGGATGAATGGCTTCCATGATTTAGTCACTTTTATTACCTTCTGGCATAGCCTTGTGAATACTGCTTTAGGTAAGATAACACTAACCTGTTATCAAGAGAAAAAGAAAGCTGGGTCTCATGCTTGGAATTACAATGTGGTGATGTAAGAATATCCAGCTGAAAACACTGAGTTAGCAGTCAGTGCAAGTGAAATCCGGCCATGATCATGTCAGTTTCCAGAGAAGTTGTGAGAAAAATGTGTTTATCTTTCTATTTCAGGAATCAAAGTGGAATTTCTTCAAGAGAAAAATGAAGCAAAACACTAATTTTGAAAACCCAATATATGCAGAGGTATTGTTTGCTTTTGTATAACTGTTTTTCAGCTGGACTTTGTTCTTGATTCTTTAGCATAAAGATTATGGGTAGTTTCTGCTGCTAAGTGAAACAGCACAAAAATTTCAGCCTAGGTCAAGGTAAGACTGAAGAAATTTTGAGAAATTATAAAATTTCATGCAGAATGAAGTGTTCAGCAGACATTCAGCTCAGGCAGCACAGCTGCTTTGTCCACATCTGTACTTCCCCAGATCAATCACTGTGCACTGCTCCTGATCTGAAATCTCAGTTGCTGATTTCAGATTGCTGGTGCATTCTGGCCCACCTTAGGGACCCAATGCAAATGGGAGGCTATTGTACATCACTATGAGTGAAGTATGTATTGCTACTCTCTCAGTTTTGGCTTCAGTGAAGTATGTATTGCTACTCTCTCAGTTTTGGCTTCAGTGTTGTACAAAAATTTAATCTCTCAGTGCACTGCACCCCTGTTCTATACCAGCCCTATGTTTTTGATCCATACAGTTGGATGAGACAATTCTTTTAAGATGGCATCCAAGTAGGTGGTGTGCATTCTGGAGGAATTGTGCCCTGACTTGAGTGTGAAGGTTTGGAGTTCTACCAACTTCAGCCAGTAATTCTAACCATTTTTATCTTACGGATTAAGATTTCTGGATAGTTTATATAAGTCCCACATTCACATGACAAACTAGCTGCCTTTCATGAAGAATTTAGATTTCTAATGTTTGAACAAGGTGAGAGAGAAAGCTCAGGAAACCAGGAATTAATTTCCCCAATGCTCATCAATGCAACTATTTACAAACAGTGGTAGCATCAAAGTTACATACATTGATGTATGTGCATATAGACATATCAAGATACTCCTGACATTAAGCATTAAAATAGCAGTCCCTGTGTGTGGAGTAAGTTTGTAGTAGTGTATTTATTTACTCAGCTGTACCATCTGAGTTGAAATTAGCATTTAATTTTGTTGCAGGTGGTGATTTGCAGAAATAACTTATACCACAATAGCTGACTTTAGCAAAATATTAATTCTGATGTTCTAATGTTTTGTACATTAGAATGTAAATTGAATTTTATGGTTATTGTTTCAGATGGAGAAGGAACAACAACAGGACACAGAAAACGTCCCTGCTCCTTCTCCTTCACCACCTCCCAAGATTACACTGAAGAGAGACCAACCATTAGCTTACACAGCAACAGAGGACACATTTAAAGACACCGCCAATCTTGTTAAAGAGGACTCTGTGGTATAACTAGGTAACTGATTTAGGGAAAATTAGACACATCCATTTGCACATACACTTTTTATAAACAGAAAAGTAAGGTTCACATTCAAATGCTTTATAAAGAAATATACACCTCTTAGCCAATGGCTAAGGAGCTATGCCTTGTTTTTTGACAAATGCCAATTTCTATTTTTATGAACAACTATCATGATGTACTATATGTATATCTTTGCACTGAAGTTGTCCGAAAGTAATGTTATAAATATATTGTACATTTGTAAATTTTGGAAAGATTATCTTGTTCAGTGGTGTTGCTAGTAGAAATCTGTCTGGAATTGGTTGTATGTTTAGGGATAAATTCATTATGTAAATGCTTAACCTAAAAAGAAGAAAAAAAAAAAAAAAGAAACAAGGCAAATAAAGGAATGTTACTGATATACAGGATCTTTAGAGTATATATTTATAACAGCACCTTTTAAAACTTCCACTGGTGCTCTGGGCGTCTTTACAACCCATTTTATATGCTACTGTATGTAAAAATGAATGTCTCTCTATCTTGAATTAAATGATGAAGGAGTCAATGCAGCATTATTATGCTGAATAGTTACTTGTGCAAAATGTTTTTCTTCCAATATTTTAACTGCCTGAGATAAAACAATTTCCTATCAATCCATAAGGCTCATACTTTTCCTCTAGGTTGCAATTAACACCGTCTCATCAACAGTGTTTTTTTAAACATTCTGATAGATTTAGATTTTAGTGCCACAAGTATTTAATGAGATTTTCTCTTGCTTGTCACTGGAACCACTTTGTTCTTGGCTGGAGACTCTGGAGGTAATTTGTACTGTTAAATGAAGTAGCTAGATTTCTGTAACAGCTCATTTCCAAACAGCAAAATACAAAAGGTATTGCTTCATTTAAGAAATTATTCAGGGTTTTTAATGTGAAAAATTAATTTTATTGACTATTTATTTCCTAAGGTGAACATTAATAGAAAGGGAAACAGTTTCTACTAATGCAGTCTTTGTAGTTGTCTGGTTATATCTATAACCTTTCATCTGAATATCCTACATATCTTGTTAGTTTTTCTATTAATTAGTCAAGGTTGTTTCCACAATGTCAACCATTTGAGGAAACTCTGAGTACCACTGCATGGCCATGCTGTTCAGCATTCCTTGCTAGCTACTGATATAAAGATTCCTAAAGTTATAATCATTGAGACTTCTGCTACTTGATTGCTTTATACCTGAGTTCTCAAAATACATACTATTTCTAATTAGAATGCTTATAATTAATTTGTAACATACTTTGATTAGAAAAGACAACTGGAAAATGATGCTGCTGAATAAATCTAATAAATGTATTATTTTACCACATCCTTATTTCATAATTTGTGTCAAGGCTCTATGTACTTTATTCAGTTGTGGAGACTTCAGTGCATTGAGGTGAAAACAACAGTGCTTTAGATAAAGTCAAATAAGAATAGTGATTGTTGCTTCACACAACTGTCTAAAGTTCTTGATACAACATCACTGACATTTTATCACTGTAAGTGTGACAACTGCCCCATTAAATAAACCATCCCTTAAAACAGCAAACTCCTATAGTTGATTTTAAGAGACTGACTATCAGGGTGGCATGAGCATACGTCTATAAAACCTTAATTCAATTAACTTTCATATCTGAGTGCTTGAATGTAGAAATCAGAATTTTGACACAACATACGTTATCTTGTAGGAAGGAATTCTTTGAACAGCAGGTTGCTCTTCTTAAGTGTTCCCAGTGTTTCTTAAACAAAAAAGGCAGGGGTAACATTTTGACAAGACTCAGTTCAGATTGCATACCATGAGAAAACGTAGCATCAGTTTTGTGAATAGTCTTTATCAACAGAAAGATTTAGAAGCAGTTTGGGGGAAAACTGCTAATATGACAGCCATGTATCAGAGATACATTTTTCCCCTCCTATAACATTTTAACTTTTCAGATGCGGAAGAAAACCATCTCTGGGATACCGCATAGACAGGTAGTATGTAGGTTTGATTGTTTGATGTACCTGATGATGAAGGATTCCTAAGATTCAACTGGGCCTCCTCCTTGCATACCACAATGGACCCTTCTGGTTATGTAAAATTTAATTTGTTCAACAGAAGCTTTAGATTTTATTCCTAACTTTTTTCTCACTTGTATTTTTTTTCCTTCCTGAGGACATTCCCTGCTTGGATTCCTGAATTCTGGATTCATTCTGTTTCAAAGAAGGTTGATATTTAGAGATTTTGGCACCTTTCTGTGATCTGCCACTATAGGGCTGCTAAATTAATCATTATTTATTTGTTAGTTTATTTATGAATTAAAGTATTTTTTCATGTACATTTTCTTTACAGCTGTCTGGCCAGATAGAGAACTGTATCTCTGCAAGTATTTATCATGAAATGAAGTAAAATAAATTTATTCTTTAAGACATTTGCCAGAGAACAGAACGTCAGTGCAATACTAAGAGGTTACTAAAGAATTTCTGTCCCTTTAGTGCATGTGTGTACACACAGACACACACAGAGAGTGGTGAAACTCCCTTTCTTACATTTGGAGTTCCGACCTGCACAGGGTATTTTTGTAAGCTTAATTCAATTACTCATTAATGATTAATCTCCAGCACAGCTCTTGAGCAAATAAAACCTTTACCCCTCCAATTTTAATCTCTCTAGGAACACCAGTTTGTGAGCCTCTGGCCAACAGATAGAAATAGTGTACAAAAGGCACAGTAACCTCAACTAATATTTTGCCATTCCGAATATGCTCTTTGTACAGATGAACAAATTTGCTATAGCATACATGTTTCATCTAGTGAGTGAAGTAATCATCCTTTTAACTTGCAAAGCACACTGATGAAGAAAGAAATGTGAATGCATATTTTTTTAACATTTTCCTCATTAATTATGCTAATATATTAGGCTGAAAGTTAAAATATAAGCTTGGATACTCTTTTTGCATAGTAACAGACTACAGTGTGGTTTTGATTTCCCCTGTAATTCTGTATCTGTAAAATAGCTTGTGTTTTATCTCTACACATTTGAATACTCAGATGATCAGGTGTGATTAAATACTGCAGCTGTAATTTTTTGGAATATGTTTCTATATCTAGGCTTTCTTATTATTTTATTTCATGTCTTGTATTCAGAAGCTTGTGAAGATTAGCCATGTGAAGTCAGCTGAATATGACCATTAGCAAACCACCCATGAAACAGATGACTAAGTACATCTTGGAAGGTGCACATGTAAGATAGATCTTCTGAAAGGCCACTGTTTAAAGTTCACTAGCTAGCAGCCTATATGTTGATGAAATTTACTTGAAAAACTGATTCTTTTAGTGATTTAATTTTTCTTATTTAAAATTATTTTATTGGGTGAGTAGTATTAACTAGCTTTGACTATTTTATGGATGCAAATTCTGTACAGGTATCATTTCTGAGCATAAAAAATTACCTTAAAAAACATGCTGGATTTACAAGCCTATCTGCAAACTTGGAAATTCCAGGTAAGGAGGGGTGGGGAATGTTATGGATCCTGATTGAGGATCCTGCCCACTATGTCAGTTTGTCACAGGTGAGTGTTTTAGATCACTTAAAGAATTACCATCAAGGGTATTCACAAAAATAATGTTAGGATAAACTGACCAGTTTCATGGCAAGGCTCACTTGCTTACATGGAAGAAACACAGAAAGGAAAATTGAGTTAGAATTTATTTGGAATGATTTACTCAGAGGATGCCAAAAAGTTGAGATGCTCCCACTGGACCCCCATGTTTTCCAATCTCCTGATGGAGTTTAGGAGTGGCTAGGTCCAATCTTAGCCTCAGATTTGGTCAACAGTTTATGTCCAGTCTATGTCATACAAATGTTAAGGAAAAGCTCTTGTTGAGTTTTGAGGTCCTGAATGGAACCCCTTTATAAACTTTCTTTATAAACTCCTTTTCAGAGAGAAGTCTAAGTGTGGCTGGATCTGGACTTAGTCCCAGACTTGGTCAAAGGTTTACAGCTAATGAATTAGCTATATAGGTTTCATTAGTCATTCATTCAGCATGCTGTCAGTCACTTACCAAGGATCTATTGCAAATAAGTGGTCTCTGACATGGATAAGAAACATCTCTTAGTTTCAAGAAAATGATCTCAAAACTTGGTATTAAAGAAGTGCTGTCAGTGCAGATGTCTGGTGTTAGCTCACCCTGAAGTTTGAACCCTAGGTTTCTGTGGCAATGCCAGCGACGAGCAGTGTGAGCAATCTGGCAGTGCAGGCCTAGAGCCTGACATGGTGGTAGGCCATGCTCAGCATAAGTGCAGAGCCAGCTAGCAGTGTACCAAAACAGTGCTGTCTTGCAGCATGTAACTAAACTAAGGCACTGGTAGCTATAAACACAGCAAGTTATCTTGGGACAACAGGACATGCACCTGCATCAACAAACCTCGCGTGTCATCATCAGTAGTTGAACCAATAATCTATAATAGTGTGATGTGTGGTCACTCATAGGGAACCAATGAGTCCATGCCAGCAAGGCACTCTGAGTTTATGTAAGTTGTAGCAGTTCCCTTGCTACATCTGCCTGTCCTATCCCTTCTTCTTCTTGCTTTACTTTATTGTGCTATATTCGCACCCTAGGCCTGTGCCATAGGCCTGCAATACTGGAACAATAAAGGGTCGATACTCGATCATATTGGTCAGCTGTATTGATTCCAATCTCCGTCGTCCGATAGGTTTCCCCAAGTAATTCAGGCATTGAACCTCATAAAAATAAATAATTTATTAGAGTGGTACACTATCAGAATCAGCTTGACCTAGGTACCTCTGGAGGGGAAGGGGCCTCAAACAAAGAGATCTCTGGGCCATGATACCCATACAGACTATTCACATGTCCCTCAAGTACTCTTCACGTCTTCCAACTGCCCTTTGGTCTAATAGTGATTCCAGTTTGAGACTTTATGACTGCTTACTGGATTCCTTCACTGTCTTCAGGCAGGCCATTAGCTTGTCTAGTTGCAACAGCTGTTGACAGTTGTAGCTTCCTTATCTTCTGGTTGACAGTCCATGTTTTGCTTAAGTAGCCACATGTTTAGTAAACCAAGGTGAAACTTCATGGCTTGTGGTCTAAGGCTTCAGCAAATCTAGCTGCTTATGCTAAGTAAGTAAAGCTAAGCAAACAAGATACCAGATCAACAACATTATAGCTCTAAGTGGTTAATTCTATTTAAAGCTTACTTATTTAATCCAAACAACCAATATTTCTTATTGAGAGGTATCCCTACTCAAAGGAAGAGCTGTATGGCATACAGTCCAATTGCTGTGCAGGGCAAACTCAAACTTGACTCATCCAATGACCTGTTGGTAAAAGGTCTCATTGCTTCAAAGAAGAACACTGAGAGGCTTCCCAATTCAAGAGATCATCATCACCATGCAGGCAGAGCTGAAAAAAGGCTTATTTAGGCCATTATATCTATGAGATAAAGCAATTGGCTCATAGTCAAAATGCATATGATGGGAGAAGTAAGCACAGTACTCCTTGTGCCCACAATATTCTTTGTTCTTTAATCAATGAGTCTTGGACAAACCACCTGCTATTCATGTGTTAATCACAGGATTGGTGTTCCAAGCTCATACTCATCAATGCCCAGTGTGCTCCGCTCCTCTGTGGAGCACTCCTAAAGTAATTCCTGTCTCTGATATGGCTCAGGCCTTTACTTCCTTCGCAGTGTGTACCAAACTACTGCTAGTTTGGTTAAGGGAGATCAAGTGCATCCATTAAAGAATGTTGGAGGGTGGAGAAAGTGTCTTCTGACAAGAATTTAAGCAGCCTGTAACTGGCAAAGAAAAGGATGTCTGGGTTTGACAGGATTAATATTTATTTCCATGGAGCCAGTACTGGTTTAATACTAAATGTTAATTAGAACTCCAGGAACTGATCTCCCACTAGCTGCTGGAGCTGGAAACATCATGTGCAGCAGCATGTCAGATAAACAGCTTGGAGCGTAGGAGAGAAACAGCCAAAAGACCTTTGCATCCCATCCAGCTCTGTATCGTATCCTGGGGTATTTTGCTATCAGGGCATGTTCCACACATTTCATGACCTTAGAAATATCAGAGTCACACAGTCTTTTCACTGATGATCTTTGAGCTTTTATATCTGCAAAGAAGAAAATAAACCTAAAAGCATTTGTATGCAACTTTCTCAGTGAAAGGATCCTTTATGTTGAAAGGTTTGGCTACAGCTTCAGGCTTCCTTTAAACTACTGGCTGAAAGCAGTATGGCTACAGTAGAGCAGAGACCAGAAAGGCTGCAGAACACCCAAGAGCCCAGAAAACAGAAACCTCCCTGGCCCATGTTGTGAGTTAGGTATTCCCAAATATAAGTTCAGCATGACACAGCACAACTTTTCAGGTATCAGTAATCCTTAAACTTAGCATATGGTCATAGCAATCCATTCCTCTTGCGCATTCTTCCTGTAAATTTGGAGGGACCAAGGATGGCAGCATGATATCACTTCTCATCAATCTCATATGGGAACTAAGAGCACATCCCTCAACTAATTTACACATAGTCCATAACAGCGATGGATATCCTGTGTTTCAGTGTGTGCCACCTGCCTTGGGTCTTGTCCCTGGGCACTAATGAGAAGATCCTGGTTCTGTTGTATTTACAGTCTTGCCTCGGGTGTTTATACATCTTGATAATATCCCCCCTGAGCTTTCATACAGTCATTTTTCTACTTACATTCAACAATGTATTTTTCTCCATAGGAGTCTCTGGTCTCAGAAGTCAGTCTGTTCCAAAGTCTTAAGAGGTATTTCTCATTGACATCTGAATTAACAATTCCTGCTCTAAAGAAACTGTGCTCAACAATGCTTACTTTCACTCCAAAATGCTGCATCTCTATCCTAGAAGACAAAACCCCAACAGTCATCCCTGACCACCCAATAATGGCAATATAAGATGAGACTTTGATTCTTATCTTTGTATGTCAGGATGATTCTGAGATGTTGAAATTAACTTTATAGCAGTGTACCTGTCCTCTGAAAACACAAAAAGCAATTAACTCAGGAAGAAAAGCAGTGCTAGGGACATTCACAGCTTTCTGTATGGTTCCTGTTAGACTGATGCAAAGGATGTGGCACCAAACTGCATCTTAGCCATATATTAACAAATGAAACTTTTGACCGTTTCAAATACTATTGCATCATTTCAGCTTTCAGCAGGAACAGATTATTAAAGTGCCTGGAAAAAAGTAAAAGTAAGCAAAAAATTTCATTTGGATTGGAGCTTTATACTGCATTGCATGGTTTAATGGCTATGATTAGCTAATTAAACGTTAGTGCAATAAAGATTAGTGTGTTTTCTGGTAGTGTGTTTCCCTCTATGTAATTTTGAATTGCAGCACAACTCCTTTGGGATGAAAACAGCCTCTTTGCTTTGCTGGGCAGCTCAAGAGATTGAGGCAGCTGTGTTCCAAAGTGTGCCAAGGAATGGACCATGTGTATATTAGCCATCAGTTTATATTGTATTATGTTAGGGCATATACTTACTTTATGTAACTATCCATAATATTTGTAACTAGCTTGCCTAGTCTTTGTGAAGACTTGACTTGCTGGGCCTAGGCCTTAGCCTTCTCAAGTTACAAGTACCTTTGGTAATGTGGTTGCTGCCTGGAATTGCCCAGCTCTAATTGTAGAGCATTAGGGTGAAATAAAATGAGTTGTAAAGGTGCAAGTACAACTAAGTTCAACTTGCCCAGGAAACTCTGTGTGTCTGATCAGGCTGTACTGTACATTTACTTTTGTCTACACAGTGGATTCACATCCCTGACAACTGCATGCTTGCCATTTTTCCAGGCTATGAAATCTTTTTCCCGGTACAGTTTCCTGGGGGATCTGTTCAAAGTACTAGAAATTGAAATCCCAAGCCAGTGACCAACATCCTCTTATTTTTGTTTCCCTGTTTAGTAATGATTTCTAGAGAGAAAATGAGAGAGACAAACAGTCCCCCCTTTTCAGCAAATCTGGAATCTGTTCTTGGCCTCATGCATGTATTTCTAGGTACTCACCGTAAGGTGTCAGAGAAAGCTTCCATGCCCCATGTGGACAGTCCGTAGCCACCTCCTACAAAAGCCATGAGGCCTTTGGTGTTAATGAGACTGACTACTCTTCCCTCTGCTTTTTTCAGAAGTGGCAGAAGCTTGAGTGTGATTTCAATCAGTCCCAGCAGACTAACATCTAGCACTGAGTGGAAGTCTTCAATGGTTAGCCAGTCAGTCGGTGCTACAGGTGCTGCTCCTTCAGCATGATTCACCAAGCCAAAAAGACCTAGGTGGATTACAAAACCATTTATTTCAGTATGTGGCAATATCTTATTCTGAAGGTTCATGTGCAGCATGGAGAACTAAGCACACAGTCTGCAAAAACTAAAGTGAGATGAATACAGTTGTCTGAATTTGTTTGTATGATCTACTCTGTACATCTGCCAACTTTGCTGAAGGCTTTAGGCAATGACTCTAAGAAAGTGTGAATAAAATATTAAAGGAAAACAATTTTGCTCTGAGATACGGGCCACCATACTGGACTTCATTATCCTGATCCACTCAAGTATGTGGACTCCTAATATGCATTTACATTCTTGTGAGAATCAGCTAATCTACATAAAAGTAGCAATTTATTTTACTGGTTTGGGGTCTAAAGGTCTGAACAAGACATGCAGATATTAGTCAATGCTTCTAAAAATATTAGCTTAACCCTATGTATTGATCATACTGCTTTACTACCTTATAAATTGCTTGAGGAACTTAAGATAAATAGTGACGTTTCCAAGAGTTTGCTGAGGACAGCCTGTGCCTGAAGGGAGAGGCCAAAAGTCCAGCACTCAGCCTCCATAAGGAGTTTCTTGGACGGAGGTGACAGCACTAGCAGTGGCTGCCCTGATCAAGAGCATATGACTTTCCACAAGCTGCAAGCAGAGGTCTGCCAGAGGAGGTAAGCACTAGTTGTCTTTGGTCTTAATCACGGCATTCAAGAATGGTCTGAAACCCTCAAGATGAGGCCAACAGTATTTTACAAGTTTTGGGGGAAAAGTCCCTCTGGTAGAAGATATGTGCTTTGATGTTTCAGCTAGTTAATTAACAAGCCTACGGAATATTTGGTATAACTGCCTGTTACAGCTGGTAGTTGCAGTGCTGTGGTCTGCTTTGGTGGCCCTTAATGTCTAATCTGAGCTATCAATGCTGAGGAAAAAACATGTATTCCCATGCACTGAGTGCATTTACCACACAGATCCTTTTAATCACTTTGACAAAAGCAACACTTGAGCCTTGTTTCCTAACTCCACTTGTAGGCATTGAAGGACAAACTCTTTCAGACAAGCGCTCAGAGGTGTATGATAGCAGTAAGGAGAGTTACCTATACAAAGCTCCTAGAAAATGGGCTGGAAGGGCAAATGATAACCATTACAGTCAGTACAATCGCAAAAGTTCAACTTAGCCATGCAAAACACTCCTCTGCTTAATAGAGGAGGACTGAAGAAGCCCTGCACCAGCCATTTTAAATTGGGTGGGCTTGTTTTATCGTCAAGAAAGTCACTTCTGGTACCATTTAGCACCTCCCCTACTGAGATTCTTCAACTGCACCAAAAAGAAAAGCACACCTGGGAATGGTTTTGTGTTAACAGACTAAACAACCAGATTTTAAATTTTTGTTGGTGAAAGTTAAGGGGAAAAAAACATTGCTGGAAAGCAGATCTTTGAACTGAGAAATTACAGACCTGAAGAGTGAATGTGTTTCATCTGTAAGACAAAATGTGCCTCTGGACAGTGGAGAGGCACCAGAACTTTAATCTAGACAACATTTTGTTACACTGAATAATTTTTCTGGAAAATTACCTTGCCACTTACCCTTGCCAGCTGTCTCTTCATTCACAAACACCACAGCCCTAGCAATGCTGTTTGAGTCAGCTAAGTTCAGGTTCACTGTCTTCAGTGAAAGTGAAGAGCAGGACCGTAGCTCTTGGCCTCCTTTTTCTGTGGCACATGCAGCAATGACACAAAATCCCCTTTTGTCAAGCCATTTAGCCAGTGAGGTTCCAAGTTCAGTGTCACAGCTTGTTATGAAAACATGCTTTCCATTCACGTTTCTCACTCTGCAACTGTCTCTGATGAGCCAGTAAATGACAAGAGAAAGTATAGAAGCCAAAATTGCTATATGCAGTGAGTCTGAAAGTGAGAGCTACAAGAAAATAAGTTAATCATCTAGAAATGTAACAAAGCAAATTAATCAAAGCAGCCAACCCCTCAACTTCCTCAGCTTGTAAGAGGCTTTGTTCCCATAAGAGGCTTTGTTTCTGTTTGCAGTCCTTCCAGCTCACTGTAAGTTAGGATGTACGCTTTGACACAATGTGAGCAGGATCCATGAATAATATGTGCCCTGGCAAAACCTTCCCCCTTTTGCTTTTCAATAGATTTCCACTGTTTCCAAGCTTTGCTGACCCATCTTTCTAGTCAGCCCTGTCAGGACATTTAAGGCTGAAAGGAATGAGTGCATCCGTTCTTACGGTAGGGTCTGGGGTTTTTTTGGTGAACGTTTGTGATAATACTGGAGAGAGGAAGACCTGTTGCGAAGACTGTTCTCTTTGCCTGTATGGTGACACCCAGGCTGCTATTTTATTGGCAGCATGGAAGCAGAGTGACCCCAGGAACAACCAGAAAAGCCTAAGATGTAGCGGTGGGTCTGATGACTAATCTGATGTGTGATGGTGAGTGATCTGTTCTCTGCCCATTAGACGAGGTAGACCTTAGGGCAGTGCCTGAGTCTTCTGTCTCCTTCCTGTTTAGAATTGAGAGACGACACAACAGAGTATATTTTATAGGAAGTGAAGTGTGTGTAAAGAAATGGGGAAATGCATGGAGTTGGAAATGTAGGACTGGACTAAATGATCTCCTGAGTTCCCTTCCAACCCCTAACATCCCAAGATCCTGTGATATTTCCCTCAAGAAAAGAATCACCGAGGGAATGCAAGGCTTCCTAACTGGTGAGAAGGATTACAAAAGTTTTTGATAACTATAGAATACAATTCTTGCCTTATGAAATCTTCATGTTTGACTACTGGTTTTCTATTTGTATTTTTGGATTGTGCAAGAATTTTACCAAAATAATTCATTAAAACATATATTTAGGGGAAGCCTGGTAAGCATTTTCCAGACATTCCATCAAAAAGAAACTTCTTACAGATGCTAAGCAGGTCATTTAGGGTCTAGTTACCTACATATATGTGGAGGTGCAGATATTTGCCCTTTAAAATGTGATTGTGTTCAAAGAACGTGCTCAAAGAAGACATAAATATTAAAGGGAGCTCAGTGTATTAGGCCTGGTTGCTAGAACCTATCTGGTTTTCTACTGTGCTCATGGAGTGATTTAGATTTATTCTGATTATATTTTGCTGTTCTCTCCCAAGTAGGGACCGGATTGAATGAATGTTGGACTCTCATTAAATAATTAAATCAGTCATATAGCTGATAAATGATAACAGCTGAAAACATAGATTGCTACTAATGGTCGCCTTCTACATAGTTGGGTGCCTCAGTGGACTTTTGGACACTCTCTGATTTTAAAATGTTAAGCAAATATGTACAGATAAGATCGTTCTTCTTCTTTCACTGAAATCCACAGCGAGGCTCCCACTGAATTTTGAGGGTGTTACAGCAGTCCCTGGTCTGTAGCAATTCTTTTAGCAGCCCTCTTCACTGTTCTTTAGGCTGATGTAATCAGCCCTGTAGTTCAGGCACTTCACGTTGATACTTGGCTTTTTTGCTGTGAATGTCCCTTTTAAGTCTGACAAAGGCTGAACTGTTCCTGAGTGCTGCACTTTGGAATCACCTTTGTAACGTTTCACTGAGTTGGTGACACTTACTTTGTGAGAGGACTCAAAGAGGTGCTCTGACCAAGTGTCATTAAAACTCTGTGAAAGAACTCAGGCTAATTCAGGCTTCTGTACCTTAAAACACTGTCTGAAAACAGGATGTTGCAGCAGCTGATCACAGACATCCCAGGCTATTTGCAATGATGTGCCAAGGAATGACATTTCCTTTGGCTGCTGATTTAGAATTAGGAGCTGAGATAGACCTAGAGAGAAAGAGGAGTTGCTACCAGTAGGCTCTTGTAACCTCACGCCAATAAATCTCAGGAAACTACTCAGCAAGATAGTGCTGTGATATATCATTTTATGACTCAATTCACTCCCCCCTCCCCCCCCTTAAAAAATTAAGTATTTAGATATCTGGGGGAAAGGTTAACATAACTGAAAACAGAAGCTGTGAAGCTTGCTTCTTCAGCTCTGCTGTAGGGAGGGTGCAGGGGATAGTGAGCTTACACTACTGGAAAGCAGGTTAAATTTGAAACCAGGCTCTGTGGAAAAGTCTTGATATATCTGGTCAGGAAGTCTGCTTGGGTTCTGTAAGAGAAAGACCTGGGTTTCTGTGTTTAGGTAGCAATAATTCTGTGTTTAGGTAGCAATAATTGGCACAGAAGCACTGTAAGACAATGGGGTCTAGGGATGGCAGCACTGTGTATGGGGCCTCTGCTGCTCCTCTCTTCCCTATCAGCCCGAGACCAGTGTTCCTAAGTTTGTAATCCTTAACCCCCTACTTGTCTCTGAGTATCACAGTATCACAGTATTGCCAAGGTTGGAAGAGACCTCAAGGATCATTGAGTCCAACCTGACACCACAAACCTCATGACTAGACCATGGCACCAAGCGCCACGTCCAATCTCCTCTTGAACACCTCCAGGGATGGTGACTCCCCCACCTCCCTGGGCAGCCCATTCCAATGACTAATGACTCTCTCAGTGAAGAACTTTCTCCTCACCTCGAGCCTAAACTTCCCCTGGTGCAGCTTGAGACTGTGTCCCCTTGTTCTGGTGCTGGTTGCCTGGGAGAAGAGACCAACCCCTTCCTGGCTACAACCACCTTTCAGGTAGTTGTAGAGGGCAATGAGGTCAACCCTGACCTCACTGAGTAGCAGTGCTCACCCCTGACCCTGAGTAGCAGTGCTTCCTCTCCAGTAATATGTGGACATTCAGTGCTGAGCACGGTGGTGGGGTTTGCTCTGCTGGACCCTTCTGCTATTATTTATTCTGCTAGGTGATGTCACTGCTGCTAGGTGTCTGGGGTCAAAATCAAAGGAAATAGTATCAGTTAAAGTTTTCTTCCAATAAAACTGTCTAGTTCTGTGAATGTACTATGCTATGCGAAATATTTTGTTTGATAAATGTGGAGCACTAAAAAAGCACTTGTCTTCCAGGGACATATTGATTTTGAAATAGCTGCCTGGAGTAGCAGACTGTGTTTCCAGAGAAAATGTCAGCATGATATTTCAAGAGTATTGATATCACTTCATAAATATTGAATTCTGATTACTAATGTAACCAATAAATAGCTAAGGGCAAATTCTACTTTCCATTAAAACTTTGATATTTGCCTGGCAAATTGAGAACTCTTTGGATAGAACTTGGCTTCTTATGCCTAGACAAGTGCCATTATGAAAGCAATTGATTTTAGAGAAAAGCAGTCTGACTACACCAAGAGCCCTTTAAGATCCTTAGATGACTGCAAAACACAGCATCTGCTTCTTTACACTAAGAGAACTGAAGCACATACATAATATTGAAGGGGAATGTTAGTGTTTTGCTCCCATAGCAAGTTTGCTTTGGTCATAACATCAAAGAACCTCAGGCTGGGGTCAAGTTTTGAGCGTGCTTTGGATTACTTCATTGGCTGTTGTGCTGGGAGTGCAAACCTCCAGAAGTCAATACTCCACAATTAATTGAAAGGATCTGCCAGGCATGCCAAGAAAACAGCACTCATGTTGCACTCAGTGGAAGGTTTAGATGTATCTGACAGATCATCCAACAGCTCTTCAGAGTCTGGGAAGTACAAACTTTAATAATCAGTCATCCTTACAGAGCGACAAACCCCCTGGTCTTCAGTTAACAAATTCCACAATTATGCAGGCACAAATGCATCACATCTTTCACTCTAGGTGAGCTATTCCTGCATGTGCAGGGCTCTGCACTTTTGTTTCATGGAAAAGGAGTGCTTTTTCATGTGCTGTGTAAAAATGTCAGTATAGAAATTGAGTTTGGT
Source organism: Dryobates pubescens (assembly GCF_014839835.1). Lineage (NCBI taxonomy): Eukaryota > Metazoa > Chordata > Aves > Piciformes > Picidae > Dryobates > Dryobates pubescens. The sequence continues at coordinate 34,735,838 of NC_071613.1, forward strand.
GGTCAACAGATAACTTAAGATCTTCATTAGTATGTTACCTTAAAAGAAATGCATCTCCAAACTCTGCTACTTAGCATTTTGCAAGGAGATGAATGTAGTCTGGTACAATGGGGACTGATTTCTTGGCATGATAGTATCTTTCCTTATAAGGCTTGCACTTCTGACTATTACCACAGCATTTGTAGATGACCCAGGAAAATAAAAACCTGTAAACTTTTAGGTGACTGACCAAGTAACTGGGGGAAGAAAAAAAAAAAGAGTGAAGAAAGATTCCAGATGTTAGAAAGAACATTCCTAGTTCGCATTTTATTCAGACTCTGTAGGTTCCTACAGTCATAAATTAAGGTGACCCTCAAATGTTATCTTGTCCAACTCCCCTGCGGTGAGCAGGGACACCTCCAACTAGATCAGGCTGTCCGGGGCCACACTGAGTCTGATCTTGAATGTCTCCAGGGATGGAACCTCAATCACATCTCTGGGCAACCTGTTCCAGTGTTTTATCACTCTCATTGTAAAGAACTTCTTCCTTATGTCAAACCTAAATCTACCCTGCTCCAGTTTAAAACCATTGCCCCTCATCCTATATCTACAAATCCTTCTAAACAATCCTTCACCAGACTTCCTGCAGGTCCCCTTCAAATAACAACAATAACAATTTCACATAAACAACAATTCCTAAAATCACTCTAGATGGGAAGGGACTGCACATTCTCTTGTCTTTGCCCTCAAAACAAGTGCTCAATTTGTTCTCTTAGCTATTTATTCTGCAAATGCACATAACAGGTACTGCTCATTGTAAGGCTAGACATGAGTTCTGGTTTTGTGCTGTTACTCACATTCTGAGGAGACATCTGCAAACTCAGTCTACACCTTCAGGTGCTCACGACGTCCCTTCACCAGTATTTTCCAGTGTCAGAACACAGAAACTGTCCAGGTCAAACTTATAAGCTTGTGCACAGAGACCCTTATGAGTGATAGTTTAAAAAATAAACAATCTCACTGTGGGTTCTGCATCTGGTGATGCTTTCTGATCATTGCACAGCCGCTGACAAGCATGGCCCCTCTCCTGGCTGTTGATAACGACTTGTGCTGTGATGCAACTATCTTAGAGACTTACTCAGTATTAATCTTCTGTATATACTTGATGCCTGCCTACCTATAAGCATTGCTGGCTATATATAGTAATCTACAGAGCCTGAGGGATTGTCAAGACTCATTAGGGAGAACTAATCTACTCAGCTGGGAAGGACCCATCTGTGCTTCATCTTGAAATCAGCAGGAGCCTTTTTGTTGATTTAACAGAGGTTGGTTCAGACCTCTACCTTTTCTTCTGCACCTGAACAAGTTATTATAAATATGACTTAATCTTTTAAGATACACCCTTGTGTGTGAAAACTTTCAGGGATGAAATTGTTTTTTCTATACCAGGGGCAGCTTTTTGATACTAGATGCAAATCAATTGCCTGAGTAACTAAGCAATGTGTGAGTTTTTATTTGAAAAATTCTGCAAACTGTGCAAACAGAAGCTCTATCATTTGCATGGGAAAAGCCTCTATCATTTACTGCTAGGCTGCTTCTTTTTTTGCTCTGACCCAGAGCTTGCTGAGCACTTGTGATGCAGCTCTGAGTGCTACTGCGTAAACATGTAATCAGAACTTGCTTTCCTCACACTTCACACCTCCCCATTCACAGCTCTGTGTGGCACTGGATATTGCAGGAGGGACACTCCACAGAAAATCAGTGACCAATAAGGCAAAAAAGATTTGGAAAAATTGCTTGAGAATATCCTGCTGTAATCAGCTTTATTCTCAGTGTCCAGGTTTTATCACCATGCTTTCCATCATGCTTTGAGTAGCTGTCCTGCCACTGCATTTTGGACAGGAGATGGTGCTGGCTTTTTATGGGAGACAGTGCACTAGAGGAAGACCAGGTATGGAAAAGGGCAACTACATTGGGTGGCAGAAAATGTGTAAGAATAGACCTGGTCCTCCTTGGTACATGTAGTATCAATGAGATGTAAGTAAATGTGCCCTAATTCTGAGGTGAGTGAAATGCCAGGACAGTAAAGAACAGCTCTTGATACCAAAAGAAATTATTAAATTTAAATCCTTCCTGAAGGTTTGAAAATGGAATTGGTACTGTATGACAGAGAAGGATTTCACTGTTCATTTTCCTGCACTCACATTTCTATTGTAGCAGAGATGCCTCACATGCCCCAACCCAATGGGAAGTGTTTTTGAAAAATGAACAGCCAGCTCCAAAATATGAGGTGAAGGCAGGAAAAAACCACGAGACTGATTTGAAAAACGTAGATGTGGGAGAGGAAAATAAGAAAATGTAACCCCTGTTTTTCTTTTGTATCAGCTATTAGAGTGATATGAATTAATAATTTTACCAATCTCGCCTTACTCAGTTTTTTTGGGGGGAAAAAAACCCCACACTTTTGGCCTGAAGCCAAGCACAGTTCCAAATAAAACCAATTTGGCAAGTTATAAGCAATGTTATGAAGAAATGAAAGCTCAAATGGAGATTGGCATTTAGCATTAAGTGAAATGGTACTATGACACATCATAATAGATCAGATTTGAGACTCAAAGTTAGTAGAATCCAGCCGGTAGGATCTTGGGCCTTTGTAAAGTCTACTGCAATACCGCTCCTCCTGAAGTGAATTAGCATCAGTAGTGGCAGCAGCCAGCAAATTAAAATAAGCATATTTTTAGGAAAACGTTATTTATTTATTTTTAAGACCGATATCTGGTACTCAGTTTCTGACTGAACTTCAGCTTTGACCCATGCAGCCATTTTCTCAACACAGTCCAAATCTCTCACATCTCTAACAGCACTGTCTGAATCTGCTTTCAGGTCACAGTTTTTAACTCTTTGGCTCCCGTTTCAGTCAGACAACACAGAACCCCTTTCCATCAAAAAAAACCCAAACCTCCGTATTTCCAAATCCAGTGTCACATCCATTGATGAATATGTATTTTCTGGTGAGATTTGTAACCTTCTTCCTGCCTCTTGCCTTCCCATGCCACCACAGAGAGGTGACATCAAGAAAGAATAATACATAGAAAAGCATTTTATTACTGAAATCTTCTGCACAAAAAGCTGCTAGTTTTCTTGTCTATGAAGGATTGTTGGTTGATTGGTGTTTGGGGTTTTTTGTGAGTTGGCTAACTACAACCAATCATCAGAGGAGTGGCATCCTTGTGCTAGAACAAACAAAATCCTTTCTTAAGCAAAAATGAGAATGGAAGATATATTGTAATGAAGTTACAAAGAATAATACAATTAGGTTACAGCTGCCAGGTCAGTAAACTTCCACTGAACATATGTGGGAGAAAAGATGACTAGAAAGAGAGAAGTAAAAATGGAGTATTTGCTTGTAAACAAACAGAAATATCTGAACTTGGTGTCAATTCTTAGAAAATTAAAGACTGGAGCTAATTGACAACAAAAGGCCAATCATGATCAGCAGGGCCCACAACCTTTCTTATTACAATAGATACTTAAACAATATTAACCAGGAAAATTTATTTACTTTTACTAAAGCCTTTGGTTTTCTGTGCCAAACTCTCAAGAAAGACGATAGCAAATACAGACACCTTGCCTCTCCAGGAATAAATTCTCACCAGATAGGCTCTGGGAGTGCACATATGGTCTCTAAGCATAGGAGGGGTGAAGCTCAGGCAGTGTGACAAACCCAACAATTCTGCAATATATGTTTGGGAAGAGGCTGCATATCTGGGATTATACTCCAATTCACTTACTAGTGAATTTCTAAGTAACTAATGATGATGGATGAAATTCTGCTTAGAATGAACAGTTCAGTTATACTTCATGAGTGCTCATGGCCTGGAAAATAGGAGATACCTAATGTGATCAATTAAAAGAGTACTTTTACAGATGATCCATCTCTGCAGGGCAAGATAAAACGAAGTTCTGTTTACTATGGCCAAACTCTCCTCTGGCAAAACTTAATTTCAAAGTAAATTGCAAATGCCTGACAAGTTTTTCAGCATCAAAATAAGAACAGGAACACTGCTTTTATTTTCTACATGTAAAACTTCTTTCTACTCTGACATGGGAGGCTCCATATATCTCTATTTGTATTGCAAGCCCTGTGGCTGCTCATGGTGCTTGTTTACATAAATATGTATGCTGATGAAATGCAGCTTCTTGTGCTAGCTGGAAGTTACCCGGGGCACTGCAACAGTTGTGATGCAGAGATGCTCATTGTTGCTTGATTTCATCTGCAGCATTGGTAGAGAAGAAGTAATGAAGAAGTGATTAGATAACTGTCTTCCTTGTGTAAAGTTCCTTTAACAAAGGGAAATTCCTCCCTGGTATGTAGGCATGCATAGCAGCATGGGTGGCTGGCTTTCGTTTCCTTACAACCCTTCTCTAATACCCCTGGCTCTGCTTGGAACTCCTTTGCAGCCCAGCTGCAGCTGCCTCACAGGCTAACCCGGCCCCGCGAGCACTGCACGCCTCTGGCCTTCAAGAGCGCGCGGGGAGCTTGCCCGCGTCTGCCTCGTGAGAGCGGCCCCGCTCTGCCCAGCTGCTGAGGGGCCGGGCCGGTTCCGACCGGTTCCGACCGGTTCCGGAGCCTCAGCTCTCGGGCCAGGCTGGCTGCTGGAGGCTGCTTGGAGACCTGCCCTGCTTGCCACAGAGGCACTGTTTCCCGGCCACTCCTGCCCTTCCACACCTACCTGTCCCCGGACCTCAGCAATCCTGGAGAGCTGCACCTCATGCGTGGTAAAGTCTGTGCAGGATCTGCTCCTGGCCCCAAAGCTGTTCGAGTGGCGGCGTCCAAGTGCGGCTGGGGAGGCAGAGGCACAGCCAACAAGCGGCCTTAGGCGGACACACCACTTTCTGACATGAGTAGGCGTGGTGACCAAGTGATCAGTTGCACGGAGGGTGGGGCAAGCACTCTCAGAACCATCTCTTTGAAAGACCTCTCTTATTTTAACGTGTTGAGTCACTTATTTTTTATATAAACGTTATAGTTTGCATTTGAAATTTATGAGGGGTTGTTTTGGTTTAGAAGTGGTGTTGCTATCTCTGCTATTTTAATTTTGCACCAGTGTTTGGAATGGAGAAAAAATCTGTATCAGCTGCCAGATTTGGGTAGGATCAGCTGCATAAGTAAGTGCATGTCTTGCTTCTGATACCTGTTAAGAGCAGATGGTAAGAGGCTAACTGTAGAAACAAGGGAAGCTACTAGAGGTAAGTCCCTTGCCACTTGCCTCCCAGCCTCCCTGCTGGATGCACTCAGGAGGTATTTTGCAGTTTCACTATAGCATATTTTTGTGACCAAGAAATAAATACACCGTGACTTAGTGTCACGGTTTAGACTATGGGAAGAAAAATAAATTTGTTTCTTTCTTTGTGCTAGCTTCCCATCTGAAAGTATCCACTTCCGACACAGACTTGGACTCCTGATGTTTCATAAAAGAGAAAGTCATATTCACAGAAATGTCCACAGAGGGGCCAGAGGGACTTTTCTTACGTCACTGTAAGGAAACTATCTACTATTGCCCATTTCAGTATGAAGAAATGTAGTCTGATTGCAAAAAAAGGCTCCTGATTCCTCCTGAAAGGAGGTTATAGTGATGGGGGTATTGGTCTGTTCTTCCTAGAAACCTGGGAGAAATTAAGAAGTGAATAAAATATTTTCCTTTGTTTTCCAAAGGATCAGAGGACAGGCAGATAAAGCATCATGTAGAAGCAGAAGTGTACTACAATACTGAGACCTGCCTTACACTTTTGACACTTTGAGGTGTTATGACTGTAAGTGGCACAATTAGGATGGGGAATATACTCAAGTGAAAAAGTCAGTGTCTGGCTTCTTGGATACAGAACCATTGTATATTAGCTACAGAAATAAATTTGGCTATGAAAGGTTTTAAAAAAAAAAAAATTCATGAAGCCTAACAGCACTCTGTTCAATGTCTTCTGTCAGGCAAGGGAGTTCAAACTGCTGTACTTGGATACAGATGGGTGCAAAACAGAAACAAGCTGCTCATCTGGATTTTCAGCCTGCAGTGACAGTTTGAGTCTATTCATCTGGTAGTAAACTGTGGCCACCTTCTCCTCCATAGCTGTGAACTCTTAGTGCTAAATCTCTGGCTACCTGTAGGAAGCTTTGGAAACATCTTATTTGGTTACTCCTCATAGCAGTTGTCAATGCTGGACTAAAGATCAACAAGTTGTAGACTACATCTTAAAGTTGAGGCCTCCTGAGTCAAAAGAATGCATGGGCTTTAATTTCTTAATAAGAAATTATCTGTACAGAAATAACTATGATTTGTTTTTATTCACTTCCTCTATGAACTGTTGGGAATAAAAATCCAGAGAAGAAAGGATATTTTCATTTGGAATGGTAATATGTTAGAATAAATTGGGTACTCAGATTGAGGGAAGTTATTTTGCTGCATTTGGCTTAGTGAATTATGATCTTTTTCTTCCTTTTGCAAAGAGTTATTGAAATGTCATGAGCTGTGAGCAAAATGTTTCCCTTCAACTCAGACCACGACTGAGGGGAATTAATCCTCACAGTACTGCCCATCTTTCATGAACCAAATATTATCTATAATCCACCAAAATGCAAGACTTTGCATGTGTCCCCTGTGAGAGCTCAGAGATGGGAACACCTGTCCACACTCCCCTCAATTTACTGAAGTCCTGCTCCCTATTGTTTTAGGTCAGTGATTACTTCTTCATTCACCGAAGGGCTGACTAGCGACAGAAGCTGACATTTCCTTTCCCAGGACATCAAGTGGGAACAAAGTAGGATAGGGCTTGAAGAGATGGAGTGGATTTGGCTATTGTTTTTGCTAGCAGCTATAAAAGAGGAAGGTAACTCTATTGAAGCAGGACCAAAACTGAGTGCTTTGTGTTCTCCACTTCAATCCACAGAAACAGATGATTTTTCAGCATCAACCCATTTTTAGGGACCATGTTATGAAGTCAAGTAAGAATTTAATGATCTTCACAATTTTTTCAAGGATGAGTTGTAAGAAGCAGAAGTTTTGAATGGAGCAAAGCCCTTTGAAAAGGTTGAGGGTAGTCTGTGGTCTCAGCTCTAATTTGCCACTCCCTTAATCAACTTCATTAGCAGTGTGTAGCAGGTTCTGTGCACACTTTCTGAATGCCGAGATAAGTCTTCAAGTGAAAAGACTGAAGTACTTTGTGCAAGCTAAAATTTTATTCTGTCTCTAGTAAGTCAAACTTTGTATGGAAATAGTGTGCTTCCTTGCAAGCTACGTGTGAGCTCTGCTCAAGTACCTTGAAAAACAAAAGCATTTCATGACCTTTGACCATGTTGTTTCTGAAGAAGCTGGCAGGGGATAATGAAGCCGAGTAGAGTTCTGCTCCATCATTTGTATTTTTTTCCCAGCCATTCCACTCCTGTGCCCTCTACTGCAAGTAATAACTTTTCCCCCACCTCTGACTCTGTGTTATGTTAGACAAGAGAATTATCACTGTGACATCATTTCAGATAGTGTTATTCTCAAAGCTACACTGTGTATGGTGGTACAGATGTAGACATCTTTTTGTTAAGAAAAGGAAAGAAGACATCAGGTTTGTGTTTGGTTATGCTGGCTCAGTGACCACAGTAACAATGCTAAATAAGGAAAATGGAGTTCTGGTAAGCTGCGTTTAATTGTGATGCACTTTTGTGCACGAGGGTTTAGCATGGAAAATTTGAGAGCACACAAGACTTGAGAAGAGTTTACAGTGACCAAGATTAAGGCATTACCTTTCTATCTTGTCCTATCAGTCAGGGCTCTCTGTACTGAACTGATTCCAGGGGGGATCTAAACCATGTCTATGTTTATGATTTCCTTCTAAAATCTGTAGTGACATTGGCTGAGATCATAGAGTTGTCATCACCAGTGTCCCTTACTGAAAAATCCATGGAGGGCTTATCTCTAGTGAGAAGTAACTACTATTCAGGAGCTTCTGGGTTTTGAAATCTTAATTTTAAAGGAAGAAATATTAGCAGCCATGAGAAGAAGGACAAGTTGTAGGTCAGAAAACAAATCTTTTGAGCAAATTCTAAATCCTAATTTAGCTTAATCTCTGAACCAATTTTCATATTATTCATCTGATGTTGCTGTTTACTGCAGGGACAGTAGTGTACTCTGAATTATCACATGGCTAATAAAGAAATTCTATACTAATAGAAATGCTATATAAAAGAACTGATGTATGAATCACTTCCAGTACCTTCATTGAGTGCTTTTAATTTCCAGAGAACTGTCTGGTCACCTTCTATATAATTGCTTTCCAAACACTCTGACTTTCTGTTGTGAGATTACCTTAGTCAAATTTAAACCCTCCATTAGATGTCAACGAACTGTAACCATTGTGACCGCATGGTTGTTGACCCAGGTGCAAACAGCCAATGCTCAATTTAAAGATTCAGTTCTAACAAATGGGTTAGAATAACGAAAACATGATGTGAAATGGTTGGGTGCTTCACTGACTAATTGAGGATCCTCGCAGTTTGTTCTGTGATACATGATTTTTCACATCTACGGGTGAGTACAAACCTCTCCTGTTCATGTTTTAGAGTTAACTGGTGAAACTTCCTGAACTGAAGGGTACTTCTGTTTTTCCTTCATAACAATCTCAACTAAGTGCTAAATTCCCTTTATGCAGTTTGTGGGTTTCTTTGTGGTTTGGTGTTGGTTTTGTGTTTGGTTGGTTGTGGGTTTTTTGCTTTTGGTCTGTTTTGGTTTGGTTGGGGTTTTTTTTTTTTGTTTGAGTGGTTTTTTTGAATTATTAGTTTGGTTTTGTTTTTTTTGAATGCAACTGTTTGAAGAACAAGCCATTAAATTCTAATTTGAAGCAAAATGTCTTTCTGTATGTATGCCATCATTAGTATTTGAGGAACCCAGTTTTAAAGGAAAATGAAGGATAGGGCTTTGGGAGCCAATTTTCATTGTCTGTCTCTGTCTGTCCTTCCTCTCCCTTTTCCTTCATGTTGTTGTCCCCCCTGCTCTGTTCCCTCTGTCCCCACCTTTATGTTGATTATAGATCTGATCTGAATAAAGATGTAATTTGAAAAAGTTCTCAGAGGGCTTTGGATCAGGTCCTAATGTTCATTCTATAGGATATGCTGCTTTGTTGGCATTTTCCATGTATTACTTTAGATTTGGATTTTGAGCTCTTTAAAAATGTTTGTGAAAATCCAGCAGCTATACCTTAACTGGCTAGAGTTAAATGCTATTTCACTTTAGTGCAATGCTTGAGGTATCCTAGTTTGGTATTTGTACAATCAAGGGTAGATGGGGTGATCTAATGCCATCTATTATTTCTGATTTCTCTTATCTAAATAATTTTTAATGCAGATACCAGCAACAGTATTTTTCAAGATGTTTTAAGTGATTCTCAGTTAAACATTCAGACCCTGAGGAAGGTTGTTTAAATATGCTAGTACAGCATGCTAATCTGATGTACTACTGTTTCTGTCAGCTAATGAATGATGCCTGCTGGACAGGATAGTTTTTGGATAGTATTGATGTGTTGAGCTTTAGAAGATAAATAGGAATATCATCTGTGAAACTGAAATAATCTTTCTCCTTTGCTCAGTGTTGGTAAGACTGGTGCTGTAGTACTGTTATATATTAATCACGTCAAGAAAGATGTGCTAGAATGCAGAGGAGACCAGTGGAAATCATCAGAGGTTTAGAAGTACACTCTACCAAGAAAAACTGAATGAGTTGCTTTCTTCATCTGAAGAGGGAGACTTTCTAGTATTATTCAAATAAATGCAGTCTTCTTACAAAGTGGAAAGGAATATTATGTTCCATTTTCTTGCTGGATTGTAAAAGAAGTAAGGAGTTTAAGTTACGATAGATAAGATTTGGATTAGAACAAAAAAATTATGTAACAGTAAGTATAGCAAAACTTTAATTCCTGGGGCAGTTCTTCAAGCATCTTTAATGATCATCAGCTAAAATGAATCAAGAATAATTAACTTTGGCTTGGATGCTTAGAATTAATCAAGAGACTTTGGTCTTTTCAGCCTGCATTACTGAGGATTCAGTGATGTGCCAAGAATTGTACACATACAATTCAGAAGAGGATGAAAGAGAAAGGCTTGCAAGGTAGTTTGGGGGTGGGGGAAGTGACAAAAAATGAAAGGTCAGGACTTCATGGGATATGAAATTATTAAAAATCCCACTGGACCAGTTCCTATTATATTCCTCCATTTTCATCCAGGAATGGGTGTATTTCCTACATCCTCTGGCAATTTCAGAGCCAAACTTCTCGGTCCTCCCCCTGTAAGGCAATGCCTGGCTGTAGCTATTCACACAGCTCTTGGCAATATGAAGGATTCTGGTAGTTTTAATACTATTAGCCATAAAAAGAGTGGCTTCTTTACAGGGTTAAATAGGTGAAAAATCAGGTAGCTGGGAAGTCACTGAGGAAATACCTGTTTTACAAAGAAGAATTCTTGTGTTATTTGGGTAAAAGATGTTAAGGCTTTGATATCTGAATATGTGGTTAAAGTGAGAGGCTGTGAGAGGTTTACAGAGAAGTGTAAACATACAAATTTTGGTGTTTAATGACTGGAATAAGGTATTGTAACTATTCTTTAGGATACATTACGTGAAAGAAAGGTATGGGTACAGTGGCCTACATTGAAGCCTTGTACCCAGAGGTAAGTTGGGCATGCGGCTCTGAGATATTTTTCTATTCTGTAGTTTCACTCTGTCTGGGACACCTGTTATAAATTGTGCAGTAATCAGTGCTGTTGCCCTGAGATGAGGGCAAAGCTAAGGTAAGCAGGAGTTTAATGTAGTATAATTGAATGGTATGTTCATAGGCAAATGTATGCTGATACTCTTCCCTCCCTGCTTTCCCACCTCTTTTTCTTCAGATCTTCTGATTTAAGTAACTAATCATCATGTCTGACCCTGTTCTGCGTAGCATCAAGAGGCTGGGAGAGGATAACCATGCCTTTGACTTGGATGGAAAATGTAAGAAGTTTAATCTTCATTTGGCTCCTTACTTTATAAAGCATGTAAAATAGGTGGTGGATGGCCTAAGTAGGGTGAATTAGTCTACAGAATACAAAGCAAATAGTCTGGGAAATAAATATAGAAATACACAGTATTTGCTGCAGTGGGCATGCTGCCTGCAAAACAACTTTCCTTTAAAAACTACATATAATGATCCCCACTCATGGCCAGTCTTTACTTACCAACCTACAAATTCATGGTATCTACCTCGGTTTTTATCCTGAGCATTTAGGTGTACAAGTAAAGGCTACACAAGTACTTGTAGTCATATTTACATTAGCCAGAACTCTTATGAGTTATTGCCAGGTAAAGATCTGCATTCCTTCTCTTCATCAAAGTTTTTCTATGTTTGTTCCATTTTTCCTTTGCAATATGCACTTTCCCATTTTTCCAATCCAAATGTGGCAAGAGTCAAGGAGAAAAATGAAGAGAAACCTCTAATATTATGAATTCTGTTTATAAGACTTGAGAAAAGCTGACAAAGAGAGGAGCATTCAATATTTGTGCTGAATGTACAAAGGAAAACAAAAGAGTAGCATATAATGGAAGATAAATTGCTGTACAGTGCAATGCACCTGTGTCTCACACAGACTGAAAAGAGCTCACAAAAGAATTCCAGCACTCAGGTATCACTAGATTCCCTAAGCATACATAAATTTTGTATTTCCAAATTCCCTGAGAGCTATGGCCCAGACCTGGAGGTGTTTAAGCTTTCATTAAAAACATTTTGGCTGCTACCTAAAAGTAGTTTCAATGCATGGGACATTGTGGGCTCTGATATTGGTGGAGAGGCCAGGGGAATGATGAGAAAAGGGAATAGGTTAAGGGGACATGTCCTTCCACTTCTGGGACAGAAAACTGTTCATCAGACGTTTAGAATACCTAATCTGCCCAGATTTATCTAGCTGATTTTAAGGGTTGTTTTTTGGCTGCATGTTTTCATTATGCACTTGTTGCTTTTACTTCTTATAGGATTTAGGCAAAAAAAATACTCTACCAGGACCACAGCTATTCTTCTTTTCAGTTTTTTTTTAACCTGTCAAGTGAGTTTTCCACTGGTTTTTCAGTTTCCCTGAAAATGCACTATGTTTCCTGCTTAACATAGTGACCAGTTTGTTGAACTACTAAGGTCACTTCTCCTGAAGGAAACATGATCACTTTAAATCTTACAGGCATTCCACCAAGTGACCTCATCTCCAGTAAGGTTTGTTTCAATAATCATCTTCTGTACAAATTAGTAAGAATTAGCTGTTTCTGAATCAGCTCTTGAACACCCCATGTGTAGGAGTAGTTAAGAGCTGACTTTAGTTGGAAGTCTTTTGAGTACGGTATTTAATTAGTTCAATCAAATACCAGATCTTCTCTGGCTTAACAGTTACTGTGTTCTCACAGTACAGCTTTTCCTTGATTCTGTGCTTTTTTCCCCCCCAAATAGTAACATTTCTTTTTTAAAGGCCTTATTTTCCCTTTCAAAGATTACTATAGCTTTTCTTTAGGGTTAATGAATATATTAATCTTCCCTACATTATCGTCTTTTCTATAAAAATTATATTCTGTCCTTTTTCCCCCTACTTTTTCAATTGCAGCAGTGTGAACTGTTACTCATTTGCTTCTTTCTCTCAGATAAAGCATCAGTATCATCATCACAAATTCTCTTCCTGCTTAGAAACTGCTGGCCTACAAGAGCTGGTCCACAGTTCCTCACCCTCTTGAGTGGCTTTAATATACTGTTGTTTCCATCTTCAGGTTCATAGCCTAGGCTTTCTTCACCTTTGAAGAGTGCTTATTTTGTTACCTAAATCGATATGAGTCAAAAAGCTATCTCACCAGATGCTTTCATTCCTCCTATTTTCCTCCCAGTAGCCAATTCCTTCACTTTGCAAAACATTTTTCATTACAAGCCTGCAGAGGAAGCTTTCTCTAAATCTTAACTTTTCCAAGATACCCCTGGAGAATCTTTAAGGAATGGTTTCAAACCACCACAGCTGTTACCAGCTGCCAAACTTCAAAACTCTGCAATTTAACATTTCTTTTTCCTTCACAACTAACTCTTTTCTTACACCAAAAGATTTCTTTATAATACTAATTTTACAAACTAGAACCTACCTGAGAAATGTCTGATATTCTTGAGATACATATGTGTGCTTACTGAAAGAATCTTTTACTGTCCATGAGTAATAAACACAGCACAATAAAACCAGTAAAGTTGTTGTCAGCTAAAGCCAAATGAAGTTATCTTACTAACCCTACAAAGGAGGTGTAATGAGCTGTTCCCTCTGTCCCAAACTCAGAATGCTTCAATCTAACATTGTTGCCTCAGAAATGCAAAACCCTGGAGAAAGCGGAAAAGCCTTCTTCCTTTGTGTAGAAAAATGATGGAGGCATAATTTGTGGTTAGAACAACCTCTTTGCACCCTCTGTGAGCAGTAATGCAAATTTCCTGTGTGCTTGCTCTGTGAGACAGGCCTATGCATGCTCAGTGTTGTGCCAATAGATGTGAAGAAAGAAAGACACTGCTTGAAAAGCGTACCATGGTTCTGAACCTCCTGCTGAGCTGCCAAGTGCATTGTAAACAAGCAAGGTGCATATGACCTTAGATTCTCCAAACTGCTCTATACATAAAAATAGTTCTTTAGTCATTGTCCTCTCAAGTGATATAGAGCAAATCTTTTCTACATCAGGCCTTATGATGACACCTCTTTGGGGTCCCTGCCAGCACAAGCTGTGCTTTAGATACAATGACTTCAACAACATCTCTTGAAAGGGAGCTAAATCCAGGCCTGTTCTGGGGACTAAGGAGTTGCCCTGCAGTGTAATTACATCTTGTAGGATTATTTCATTTCTCTAAGATATGATTCCTTAGAGAGTATCCCAAGAATAGGTAACAATGTGACAAGTTCATCTTTCCCTTCATGGGCACAGCTGCCCCTCTTCCAAAGGATTTGCATGCTGTAAGTTGTTGGAAGGCAAGAGTGAAGAACTACAGCTCCTCCTTTCAAAAAACATGCATGGACTGACAGTAGAGTAGTATTTCTTGATGAGTCTAAGAGAACTAGTTAAATACTAGCAAACAGTTTGTCATCTGGAGGACTGAAAACTTGAGATGACTTCTTCAAGAGAAAGCAGGCATAAATTGATATAAACTTAACAAGGAAATTTTTGGACCCATGTCAGTTTGTGTCTCTGACTAGAGGTACCTGGGGAAATAAGATCCCCATAACTCAGGAATGATCAGGTCCCATGGGGCTCTAGGGGGTATGTTTCACATGTATACAAAAGATTATGTACTTTAACAACAATTGTTAACTAGCCTGTGCATTTATTTTCTCTAACAGGTAACAGCCTCAAGAAATCAGAGTAAGTCACATATACAAATGGAACTATCAATGTTTCTAGGAATATTGAAAGAAGTTAATGTCATTGAATCAGATCAACACATTTATAGATTATATGGTATTTAATGAAAAGCTGTGCTCTAGGAGCTGAAGTGCCTTATTTGATACAACTGACACAGGTAGACCAAAACAATCCTAGAAACCTTTAAAGACATAGAATAATAGCAGCACAATATGGTCTGTCTTCTGAAAATGCTTTTTGATATTTAAATTTATATTTCTTCAGCTTTTAGTTTTCAATATGATTTTTTGCAGTAATTTTAATCAATTTCTCTTTGATCAATTTCTCTTAAAGCTTAACTGTGAGACTTTAAAGTAAAAGGAATTAATTCATTTGAGCTCAGATATTAAGATATAAGTGTAGAATTCTAGGTAGTTAAAATCTTAAATAACTCAGAGACACTGACTTTCAGATATAATCTGAGATTTGAATGGAATTAAGAATCTTCCTAGATTCAAAACTCTGTAGCAGACTGGACATACTAATGGATGCCATAATTTTTCCCAGCTCAGTTTGGGAACTACTGCTAGAATGAGGAAGCAAAAACATCTCTTTGTTTTCTAGTTTTGTCAGGTTGTCCATCTTGCAGAGCACCAGCCTGGTATTCAAGGTCTATTGTGGTCCCCATATGTACCTTGAAACCCAAGTTCTGTTGCACTTTCACATATGGTTTTGCTTACTACACATATGAAGCTTCTTTCAGGCTTTCTAGGAAAAGTGTTTGTCTGAAAACTGTCCATGATAAATATAGCTTGAATTAATTTGTTTTATTAACATACTTGCCTTGTGGATCCCATTCATAATGGTGCAACTAGTCCCTTAGATTTTAACTAATTGTACAGATTAGCAACACATAATGTGAGCACTGAAAAAAACCTGTATGATAGAGATGCTACTCTCACCATAAACACAGAGACAATATGAAAGGGAACGAGAACAGGACTAGCCAACAATTTGGATGCTAGGTTTTTCTCCAGCTTTAAAGAACCCACTATCCACATTATAGGAACAGTGTTTTAAGGAGCTGCTTATGAAACCAAGCACAAATCTTGAGATAATTTTAAACTAATTCCTGTTCTGGTCTCTGTTTAAAATTCAAATGAACCATCAAGTCACTGGTTCCAAAGAAAGAAGTGAATTGCCCCTTAAAGTGCTGGGCAAAAATGTCTCAAAATGCAACCAAGAGAATAAACAAAATAATGTAAAAGCTTATCCTTTTTGCTAGGAATTTCTATATGTCTGAAGAAACTTTCAGGAATTAAGTAGTGGGTTAAGTTCAATTCTGTATACTGTCTTTGCATACAGAACCAATTAGGTACTGTAATACAAGTTTAGAATTTTATGTTTTCTGTTCTTGAAGGTCATCAGAAAAGAAAGAAGAGAGTATCCGTGTTGGCTTCTTTCAGCTGGTAATGAAAGCAATGGAGATAAATATTTTATGTGTATTGTGCTGCAGAATAAGTGACAATAACTTTTATGGGTGTTTTTTGGGAGTAGCTGTCACTTAGGCAAACTTTCAAGGATTAAGCCATTTGGCATGAAAGGATGCCATTAAAGTCAATGGGAATTTAATAGACCCCTTTGTCGTTTTGTCAGCCTAGTATTGATTATTGATATTTGTCTCGTAACTGACTGTTAAACCCATTATATTGAACCTACACGTAGATATGGGGGAAAGGGTAAAGATGCACAGCAGAGATATAGGTGACTTTGGTGCATTCTTATTTCTGTCAAATATTTGCTGTGTGAGATTTGGTAACTGTAGAAACTTAGGGGTACAGAAAACTGTAAGGTCTAGCTTTTGATGGGTTGTGGAATCCCATAGGGTATATTTAAATGTTATAATTAATGTAGTAGAGTCATGTCCAGCCCAGCTGCATGCAGCTAACAGGTTTTATTACTTCTGTTTAGCATGTAGTCTAGGTAATTTGCCCCTAATGTGTCCAAATTAAATATGGTCTTGACTGCAGTACCGGGCTAATGCAGTTATATCCATACGGCATGTACTCTAGCTAAGTATCTCAGCTCTGAGTTGAGTGGAGAGAACAGTCTGTCCACACAGAGGGCTATGTCTGTCAAAGAGAGGGGTCTGAATTCTGCAGCTTGTTTTGCACAGATGTTTAATTCCTAAAGTGCTGTTGGTAGACATAATGTTTGCATCATGTGAGCTGAGAGAGTTGGTATTGCACAGCTATGCATTTTCTGTGGGTTTGTTGTGTTTTCTTTAATCAAAGGAGTTCCTAGACCTCTTATGAGCAAGATTTGCAGAACAGTGGGAGTGCTACAGTTTTCTTCTGATTTCGTTGTTGTGGTTGTTATAGAAAGGTCTTTTATTTCTCTTTTATGTTAACCAACTTATTTTTCCCTTTAGCTTGTCTCTACTCTAATGTCCCTTTTCCATACATGCTCCAAATTCCCACTTTTTTCTTCTCTTAGATACTATAGCACCTACAGAACCTGCTCAGGTTCTTCATCAGTCTATGATTCTTTTTTACATTCTAATTTCAAAGTGTATAGCATTTGATACTGATATTCTATATGGACAGTTTGATCTACATCTATATATATACACAGACCTGACTTCAGCTTTACAATCAGGCAACACAATCAGGACAACGATAGGTCAGTGTATCTTAGGTGAGACACCACCAGCATGTGTGTATATTCTTGGCCCATGACAAATGTGAGGTAATAGGACTTAGGTCAGTCCTTTTTTTTTTCTTTTTTTTTTTTTCACTGATGATGTTTCTATACATTTCCCATAGATTAGGAGCCAATGCCAAACTGCCCAGCTCAGCCAGCACAGTTTAGAATATTAACTGTGAAGACTTGCTCTATTTATTTGGCTTTCTGCCACAGCATCACAGACCTTGGGGAAATTGGCTAACTCCGTTCAGAGGTTCTGTATAATGCCCTAAGGCTTTTTTCCTCACCTTGTCCTCTCTCTTCATCCCCACAGGAAATTTGCAAAGAAGACTAGATATGAATTATAATTACTATTCTTAATCTTTTATCCAGTTTCTGGGATGATGATAAAGTGGAATGATATTGAGCTGATAATGTTATATGATAATAAATTCACATAGTCAGATTCTGCTGTCAGCTAAAAGTGTGCTCAAAATAATTTATGGGGCGGTAATCAGAGGTGCAATTAGATTAGACTGGAGAGAGATATTTGCCTTTATTCTGTATTTAGGATAATTCTGAAATTTAAAGAGGATGATAGTCTATCTGATCCACCTGATTAATCATTTATCAGTATACAACCAGCATGAAGACTCTCTCAGTCTGTTTCTTTTTGTCTGTTTGTTTCTTTTTGTCTTTTTCTTCAGTTTCGATTTTCTTCATCTATGGAAATTTTAATGATGCTTGTTGGTAGTTTCTGTGCTATTATTCATGGAGCAGCCCAGCCAGGTGTGTTACTTGTGTTTGGTGCAATGGCAGACACATTTATTGTATATGACATTGAAATGCAAGAGCTTAAAGACCCAGGCAAGATCTGTGTAAATAACACTATAGTGTGGATTAATGGTACTATTCATCAGGATGAGAAGAATGCCACAATAAGTTGTGGGTAAGTAGTAAACCTGTTTATGTTTTTTCCCCCCTTTGTTGTTATGGCTTGTCAGAGAATGTATTGCTAGTGAAGCTCCAGTTAAGTCTTTAAACCTTACATTTTCTGTACATGAGGCAGAAAAGGGGGATGATTTTTCTTAAACAGCCCTGAGATAGAGATGTTACCTGAAGGGACAGAAGATCAGCTTGGGTCTTGGTCTTTCAGCTGTAGATGTCAGCAAGGATATTATTTGATCATGTCTGTTCTGATGACACATATCTGCCACACATCTGAGTTCATTAATCTGTTTTCTCTGATGTCACATAGATAGTAATGACTTCTGGTCATCCTGGATAGGCCTTAGGTATTTGTAAGTGCCTGTTGACTTCTGAGCAAGTTAGCTAAACTTTACTCATTGAAGAGAAATGAGCACTTCCAGGATGCGATTTGTCTTAGCTTATGTGAAATATCTAAGGGAGGTCAGATAACTGCCCTATAAGAGTGCCTGTTTCTTTCCATTAAATATAATAAATGGAGTATAGATGAGTCATTCAGATACAAATATCTGTCAAAGCCAAATCTGAACCTATAACCTTTCCCAAGGCTCATTTTTCAGTGCATCATTCCAAGAGTTTTCTAATCCCTGAGTGACATTTAATTAGGTATTTAATTAGAATTAAAATTAACTTGTCTAAAGGCCTCTGAAACAGAGTTTCACATTCCTAGACATAGGTGACTGGGGCCAAGATATTTGCTCCAGGCTATCTGAACCATCCTTCCAAGATGGGACTGGAAGATAGAATACAGGTTTTGCTACAGACCTTTTTTTTGTCTGAAGCAGCAACTACACATTGGGCAGGATACATTCAGAGAATCACAGAATAATAGAATGGTTTGAGTTGGAAATTATCTTAAAGATTATTTAGTTCCACCTCCTCTATGACAGGCAGGGACAGCTTCCACTAGATCAGGTTGTTCAAAGCCCCATCCAGCCCAGCCTTGAACATTTGCAGGGATAGGGCATCTGTAACTTTTCTGGGCAACCTCATATTGAAGATTTTCATCTTTTTATTTAACTCAAGTCAATCCTTTTCCAGTTTGAATCCATCACCCCTTGTTCTATCACTATATGCTTTTGTAAAAAGTCCCTCTCCAGCTATCCTGTAGGCCACCTTTAAGTACTGGAAAGTTGCTAAAAGGTCTTCCTGGAGCCTTCTCTTCTCCAGGCTGAACAACCTCAACTCTCTCAACCTTCATAGGAGAGGTGCTCCAGCCCTCTGATGGTCTTTGTGGCCTTCTTCTGGACTCACTCCAACAAATCTATGTCCTTCTTAAATTGAGTCCCCATAGTACTCCAAGTAGGGTCTCACCAGAGCAGAGGGAAAGAATCACTTCCCTTGACCTTCTAAATATTTATGGTTGTTTTGTTTCTTTGATTTGTTTTTTTCTTTTTTTTCCAGGCTGCTGGACATTGAAGAAGAAATGACCAGGTTTGCAGCTTATTATGGAGCAATTGGCTGTGCCGTACTTTTGTTAGGATACCTCCAAGTCAGTATTTTGTTCCCTATTTTAATTCCAAAGTTTAAATCACTAAATAATCAAGTTCATAATGATTATATTCCTTTTAGCATCTTAGCTACCCATTTGAGCAGAATAGATGCTTTCTGTTCTTGTTCTATTGGTTGAAATATGTTAAATGTGGCAATCTAAAACCTCCTTGGATTTGTGCATGCATATCATTGTACAGGGATAAGTTTTACCCAGTGAGATGAATACATGCTGCTCACTTCACACCACAAGAAGTACCTGCTGCTCAAGTGTGGTTTCTGTGGGATCTACATGCCCTCCCAAAATAACAGCTGAAGGGCACACGGATTCCCAGTAGGCATCTCAACTGTGTTGAGCCCTGTGTTTCTGCTGTAGAGATACTGCAGTGTAATACTAGGACAAAACTAGTATTGGAGAAGAATCACACCATGTATGCTGTACAGTAATGGGCCCATCCTTATGACTAAATGAGCTGCAAGATTGGACAATTCCTGGGTAATCCGCTAAAGGGCCCACTGCTTTTGAAGCTTTTTATAATTGCAAAAATCACTTGAAATTGTCCTTCCTGAAAACTATGCCAGTGTTTTGCTGAGGTGCGATGGCTGCCATCCCTATATTACTTACAGCTGTACCTATATTACTTACAGCTGTAAGTGGCAAAATTTTTGTTCATGTGACATTCATGCAACAGAAAAAAGTAATTTGACTTCCATCTCCTGTCAGCCTGCCAGAACTGAGACAAATGCTTGATCCAGAGGCTTAACAAAATTGTTGAATTATTTAAAAATCAAAGCCATCATGCAACTATTGTATCTTTGTAGCTAGAATGTATTGTACCTGAATAGCAATTTTATCAATAGCCAAATTCCTCTATCCCATTTGTTGGGAGGAGAAAGACTTTCTACTGCTGCATTATGCTCTTCCAGATCTGCTTCTGGGTTATGGCTGCAGCTCGTCAGATACAGAAAATCAGGAAGGCTTATTTCAGACAAGTAATGCGAATGGATATAGGTTGGTTTGACTGCACATCTGTAGGGGAACTGAACACCCGGATTTCTGAGTAAGTAATCTAGAAGAAAACATATGCTACAGAGAACATTTTGCACTTCCTTCTAAACACAACAGAGTGCCAATAACTAGGCATTTGACAAAGACTTCCTAATGTAAAATAGTTACATTTCTGGGAGCAGGAACCAGGGTGATCCCCTACTCTATCTTCAAAATTATTGCCACAACCATTAAATCACAATTATTTCCCTTTGTGACTTGTCTATCAGTAAATGTGTTGGGGGGGAGGGGAGAGGGAGGGTTGGTACAGTTTTGGGGTAGGATTTTTTTGCCAGTTTGTTCTATCCTGTCCTCTCCTGTGTCCAGTCTTTTCAGAGTGATCTATGATTTGTCTGCCAGCACAAATCCTCTCCCTGAGGCTGGAGATGTGTGTTTGAAAACTTTCTCACTTCTCAGTTTACCCTTCTTGCTAAAGAAGGTGCAAGCACCTACCTTTAGAAGGGGACCTAAGGTAGATGGAGATAAGAGTTCTATCCTGGATAAACCTTTGGCTGTGAGAACAGCAGGGTTTAAAGTTTGCAGTTCCTGTTTACAGCTGAAGCAGCTGCACAATGAATATGCTGGCTCTAGATGGCTCCCTCTTAGTTGTTCCTGCAGATCAGTCACATTTGCAAAAGATTTTTCTGCAGTTGAAGGGGATAGTATTTGTCTTTACTTACCAACCAACAAACAAACAAAAAACCCCCAACAAAACATTCTCCAGAAGAAATACTGAAATGTTCTCCAACACTTAAATTTTTCAGTAGAGGACTATAATGTCACTTGATATATCAATGAGCTAATAACTTTGCACTTTAAACCTCAATACCACTTGCTCCTTTTTATTCCAGGAGATCACATGTCTTCTAATCTCAGGTGTGAGGCAGTAGCCAAGAGTGGCTTTAAGATATTTTTTCTGTGTTGGCAATGCATCAAAATAAAGAACAAATGAAATCTGTAGCTGCCTAGGGGCTGAATAGTGTTAACTGCTGCATCACTGTCCCCCACTGACTCCAGTGACAAAGTAGTCCTCCAAAGTTCATGCATAAAAGCCTGCTGTGACTGTAAAGACACCAGATTTTCTCTCTGTAGCCCAGGGTCTTTGGAAGGGGTGAGGGTGGAAAGAATTGGGATGAGGAAGGTCTATTTGCAAATAGACCCAAATGTATCACAGTATCACAGCATCACAGTATAACCAAGGTTGGAAGACACCCCAAGGATCATCAAGTCCAACCTGTCCCAACAGACCCCACAACTAGACCATGGCACCAAGTGCCATGTCCAATCTCCCCTTGAACACCTCCAGGGACGGCAACTCCACCACCTCCCTGGGCAGCCCATTCCAATGACGAATGTGGCCAGTGCCAGCAACACAAACAAAAGATATGCTCACCCATCTTCTTTTGGATGTTACTGTTTTGGTTTGCTTTTCCCTTTCTTTTTTTTTTTTTTTTTTTTCCCTCCAGTGATATTAACAAAATTAATGAAGCTATTGCTGACCAAGTAGCAATCTTTATCCAGCGCTTAACCACCTTTGTGTGTGGATTCCTACTAGGATTTATCAGTGGCTGGAAACTGACCTTGGTTATTATTGCAGTTAGCCCTCTGCTTGGGGTTGGAGCAGCTGTCTATGGCTTGGTAAGTGAATTGTAAGAGGTTTGTATTGAGGTATGATGACCTTTTATTGGGTCTGATGGATTGGTATTGTGGTTGCTGAGATGAGAACCTGGCCTACACCTTCCCTCTATTACTACATGCCTGATTTAGATGGTTAGTAGACACAAGCCTTGATTTCTTTATGTAGATTAGGGGCTTTTAGAGATTATTAGTTTTTAGAGCTGAATAATTGTTGAAAGCCACTGCTCAAACTTAGGTGTTCCTGCTCCTGGCAGCTGCTGTGTCCTGTCCCAGTTGTTTCTATTTTGCTCCTCCATCTGCTCCCTGCAAACTCCTTGGTCACTGTGCAGAGAAAGGATGATTATGAGGGAAACTGCAGCATTTTCTGCCCTCTCATCTTCTGTTTCACATCTGACAGATCTGGGCAGTTACTGCTCCTGTACTGCCCTCTTTTATACTCTCCTCTTTGGCTGAGTTCAGCCCTTTGGCTGCCTCACTTCCTCCATGTCAGGAGCAGTTCACTATTGCTTTGCTCTCAAACCTCTAATGTAAATGACTAATTTCTCATTTTTCTGCCATCCTTTAGCACCTTGTGCTGGCTGCAAGTAGATGACATATATACTGACTCAGTGTAAAGTGGAAGAGTGGAATCCTGGCAGGGAATGAAATAAACTCCAAAATGCCTCTTTCCTTCACTTGCAACTTCTTTCTGAGCTCATTCCCCTTTTTACTTGCAATTTTCCCCTCCTTATTCTTACTTCCTCTGTCTCTTCTCTTTCCATTCACATACTCACAGTTAAATGTTCCCTCATCAGGATTTCCAGCCCAACTCTATGGTTTATATCATTATGAAAACAGACCCAAGGTCAATCTAGCCTGATTTCCTGTCTCCAAATGTGGCTAACTGGGGCAGGGTATTTGAAGAGAGAAAACAATTAAGAACACTTCAGAATTTCTAGTGATATGTCATTCCCAAGCCAATGCGGTATCTTTATGTAGAGATGTACATGACTACATTTTCTTGTTTGTTTGTTTGTTTGTTGTTTGGGGTTTTTTAAATTTTTTTTTTTTTGAGCCTAAATAAGCTTCTGGCATCCAGTGTGCTCTGGGCTGCTGTCTAGAGATCTCTTTGCTGACAGCTCAACTAATAAAGTACAGTGGTGGGCAACATCTGTTTCCACCCTCCCCAGTCAGTACCATTACATCTTATTCCTAAAGCTGGACTCTGCCAGAGTAGCTAAAGGGCTGTTCTTGCTGATAAACTCCCCCATCCTCCCACCATGCACTAACCTTCAGCCTGCAGTCTGTTTAAGTCCAGTTAGCAGCAGATAGAGAGGGAGGGAGAGAAAACAAAAGTTGTCAGTTGCTCTTTCTAGATACCTGGAGTGGAACTGTTGGCCAAGGGGCTCTCTGTTCTGCAGAACATATGCTACAGAGGTATATGCCCTAATACTAGAAGACAGAAGTCTTTGAGAGAGTGGTATGTCTAGCAAAGGCCTGCTTGGAGCAGAGATGACCTCATGCAAACCAGACAGCACAATGTGACAGCACTTCTTACGCTTTTGTAGGCTGTGGCAAAACTAACAGGCCGAGAATTACAGGCTTATGCAAAAGCTGGAGCTGTGGCCGATGAAGTGCTCTCATCCATCAGAACAGTGGCTGCTTTTGGTGGGGAGAAGAAAGAAGTTGAAAGGTTTGTTTGGACAAATAGCAATGTCTCTCATTTCTTTTTCCTTTATCAATGTAATGCTCTAATGCACTTCAGAGTCATGGCATCTTGTCTCTAAATTCTACCAAAATGGCCATTTGTTAGCTTTGAGAATTATGTGCATGTATGTTGCAGTAACTTACATTTCAAATAACATTACATATGCAAAACCAGTTTCATAATTCTGTGAAATAAAACATCAGCAATGTTATCTTCAGGTCATTCCCAATTGCAAGAAAACACTGCCAAATTTCCCCCTAAGCATTGTCTGCTGTATCACTATTGCAGCACATCGGAAAACTTGGGGTGTTTTCAACATGAGTAAGAGAACTGGTTCCAGCGAGATATAATGATTCAAGTCTGTCTCTGGAGGCATTCAAACCCCACCTGGACATTGTTCCAGGGTGATTTAATCTAAGTGATTCTGCTCTAGGAGGATTAAACTAGATGATCTTCAGAGGTCCCTTCCACCTCCTACCATTCCATGATTATATGATTTGATGATGTTAAGCTGCACATTTATCTTAAACTAATTTAAAACATAACATGGCTGCAGGACGTGCTCTGAAGCATTTGCCAAATTCTTGAATCCAGTCACTCTGCTGATAGCCTGGATCCCATGGTGAAGTGTCTGCAGTGAATGTGTTTTTCTTGTTTATTACATTAGAACATATAAGGATTTAATCATCTAGGAACATTTCTGATTTCAGCAATGGTCTTTCACCTCAGAGTGAGAGGTATAAACCTTATGTGGACCCTCTGTTAACTGTAGTTAAGTCAGTAGCCAGTCACTGAGGATGTCTCATTTTGTTGGTCTTTGTTCATCTCAAATTTTCTATGAAATTCATTTCATCCCCTTTTATTTTAATGTCTTTCTACAGATATGATAAGAATCTGGTGTTTGCTCAGCACTGGGGAATTCGAAAAGGAATGATAATGGGATTATTTACAGGCTACATGTGGCTTATTATTTTTCTGTGCTATGCATTAGCCTTTTGGTATGGCTCTAAACTTGTCCTTGAAGACCAAGAGTACTCAGCTGGCACTCTTCTGCAGGTACCCATTTTAGCTTGATGAAACTTTTATGGGCTGTTTCTTAAAACATCAGTTATGGAACACAGATTTGTAGTGTTTTGGTATCTGGTGGATCTAAGCTGTAATAAAAATATGACATCATATTTTCTTTATTTTCCACTTCTTCAGGTTTTCTTTGGTGTTCTAGTAGGAGCTTTAAATCTTGGACAGGCATCTCCTTGTCTAGAAGCCTTTGCCACTGGCCGTGGGGCTGCAGCAAACATTTTTGAGACAATCGATAAAGTAAGTAATGCATTTCTGAGATGCATCACTTTGTAGTGGAAAAATAATTAAATAAGGCTCAATCATTAGTAGTTTAATATACTGTGTAAATGAGGAAAAATGAGTGTAATTAAAGAAAAATCAGCTGTGCAGTAGAAAGGTCTAGTGACATGCACATGGGCTCAGAGAGGGTGTTGAACAGGTGTTTCAGCTGGCCTGTTTCTGAATAATGAAGTTTTACTTCTTGCTCTCATTTCTCTTTATGTAAAATTATTTATCAGTGTACAGGCAGGCAGTAATAGTCACCTTAAAGCCAAGCTCTCACCCTCCAGCTAGCATCAAAAGATGTGGCTCTGTTTGCGTTAGTGGCAAAGGTGGCCTTTGTCACCTGTCCCAGAGCAACCCTGAGTTAGAATGGAACACATCAGCAAAGGCACTGCAGTCATAAATGTTAATCACAATATTATCTAGACAGATATATATTTGACATAAGATTGTATGACAAAGCATGAGAACCATTGGCATTTTTCAGTAAGGATTCTTTTCTCTATCTGTATACATTTAGTGGTTGGCAAAATGTTACTGATTTCTTAGTCATTGACATTTTTTTGGTCATCAAAAAGCTTTATTGTGCTAAACACATTATTTACACATATATAAACACATTTATTGTGTAAACACATTAAAATGTGGCTTGTCTTTTACAGAGTACATGAGGGTGCATAGAGAAGGCTAGAGGGGCTGTGGTAATGCTTATGGCCTTTTTAGTAACCCTTCAGTGTTCTATAATGATGATAACGTATGCCTTATAAATGTCCTTCAGAAGCTAAAGCTCTAAGATAAACTGAAGAAGGAATTAATAAGGAAAGTATTTTTTAGAAAAATATTTTAAAAGCAGAAAGAGTTGTGACAGTAAGAATTAATCACAAAATTCAAGATAAGGCTCATGCAGATAATCTTAGGGTGAAAAAACAAAGTAAAGTAAGAATTCATTTGTGTAGAGAAATGGTGACAAAATTAGATCCATCTGCTCGCTGTTTCTATAGATCTGTAATTATATAGTAGAAGCACAGCTTTGCCCTGATACAGATTTTTTTCAGGCACTAAACTTACAGCCATGCTGAGTTTCCTATTTGCACTATCAGTGAAACATTTCTCAGTATCTGACTATAAGGATGATACACTTCTAAAAAGGAACCAATCTTTTAGTTGTTCCTAACATGCAGATCCAAACTACACATTCAAATTTCCTTCTATCTGTTAGGCTACATAAAGAAAAAAAGCAGCACATTTCAATTACCAGAGATTGGTGTTGCTGTAGTTTTCATTAATTCTCTGTATTCCATGGCTCAATAATAAAAATCTATCCTTAGAAAATTTGATTTCTTTGGGATCCCTCAAATTTCTCTTAGTTCTCTGCTTGTGTCTAGAAGTCCACAATGCCCAAAGCCTGGCAAAAGTGTGTGAGACCCAAAGCATTTAATGGGAAAACTTCAAATCAGGATTCCAGCTTTTAGGACTGAGTGTGCAAAGATGGAAGTTTAAATGTGAAGTGTTGAAGCATGTAGATTTTTCAGCAGCGATTGGGTGTTCATTGCTGTAGGAGAATGTTCCTATGACCAAAGTAGTACCATTTTATTTCTGAAGAGCTGGATAAATCACCTCAGTCAAAATGCCTCACTCAAGCCTGAAAGGAGAAGAGAGTACATTCATCTTACCCACACTACCCACCAGTGACAACCCTCATCACTTTGGCCTTCACGTTCACATTACTTGCCTTCTACCCCTGGGACAGAGCCTGCTGCTGGCTCAGTGCAGCAAATTTTTAACACAATAAATTCTATCCTAGAAACCCACAATTGACTGTATGTCAGAAGATGGCTACAAGCTGGATAAAGTACGGGGTGAAATTGAATTTCATAACGTATCATTCCATTATCCCTCCAGACCAGATGTAAAGGTAATGCCTGATCACCCATCCTATGAATACAGTTACTGTAAACAGTTAAAATATATCAGTTTTGCCAGCAATTCCTAGATTTTAGCAGTTTGTTTTCCAGAAGCACTGACCTTCTGTTTAGAAGTAGACTAAAGAATTCGTCTATGAAAGGATTCTTACCATTCTGCTTATTTTACCATTCTGATAAATCCATTGTCATACATACACCTTGCTGCTGAATATCGACTCATAGCCATTTCAGACAAATTCACCTGCATGCAGCTTCTCCTACAGTCAGTAATGCACTTGTGTCAACATGTGCTGGTACAGGACAAAAGGTAATAAGCTGAGTGGTGCTAGGAGATTTATAAAACTCTTTCATTGCCATGGGGATGTGTCATGTGACACATTAAAATGCTAGGAGAGGGTACAGGAGCACTGACTGTATGCCTCATTATTTCTCTGATACTGTGTTTGAACTGACAAATTGTCCTTGGAAAATCATAGTAATGGAGAAGCAAATGAGTGCTTTTGCATATATGAAGTATGATTTTTCTACAAAATTTCTCTGTTAGATTCTTAATATTTATACTGTAACAGGCATTCATACTACATATACAGTGCTCCTTAAAGGGGATTTATTGCCAAGTTCTCCAATAATATTGACTTGACTAGTTCCTAATGATGAAAAATAGGACAAACAATGATCAAAATCTACTTTCCTGTCATGGCAAGTAGCGCTCTCCATTTACAAACTCTTCAAACATGTAAAAATAGTTGTTGGGTTTTTTCCTCCTCTTTCTGTATTGTATTTTTCTGAATGTTGTAAAATGGCAGAATATACCCACTTAGCTGAATAGAGTGGATAGACTTCTTTTTTTTTATTTTTCTCTCCAGATTTTGGATAAACTTAATGTGGTTATTAAAGCAGGGGAGACAACAGCTTTTGTTGGAGCTAGTGGAGCTGGGAAAAGTACAGCAATACAGCTCGTTCAACGTTTCTATGACCCTACTGATGGCATGGTGAGTGTACCAACCTAGATTGTTTCTCCCTAGCCTTAGGGTCTTGAAAGAATAACATGGTTTCTTCTTGTCCTGGTTTGAGGCCAGGCAGATGCTTTCTTGCCCCTGAGAGGGGCAAAAGGATGACACTCACACAAATGGATTGCAGAAGTGATGGAAAGTTTAAATGGAAAAGCAATTGGTGTTTTACAGAAACTACAAATATAGTGACAAAAGAAACCCAAAGCATACAGTGTCCCTTACAGCACACCCAAAAGCCTCCCAACACTTCCCTTCTCCCCACCTGAGGGTATACCCAAAACCCCCATGGCTCGCTCTTCCTCCTCCTGCCACTGCTAGGCTAGTCTCAGGCTGGCCAAGGTCTGAGACTGCCTCTCCCACTTCTCCTCTTGGCATTAGGCCTAGCCAGGCCTAAGATGCCTAGAAATACTCCCCCACCATTACCTGATAGGGACCATCTCCCAGGAGAGCAGAGAGGGAAGAAAGAGGAAGGGAAGAACTTTGCAGCTGGACTTATAGGGCTCAGGATATTATGGGTATGAAATACGCTGTTTCCTGTGTCCACCTACTGGGCTGGACACTCGGGACACTGGAGGTGTAACCTATGTGGCAGCACCAGGAGGCACCCAGCCTAAACCGCCACACTTCTACAAGATGGGAAGGAGGATCTCTAACTTTATTTTATTTTTGCTTTTATTTCTGAAATGAGTGAACTATGCTTTTGTGCATTTCAGGGGAATGTTGGACAGTCTTATGAAAATTAAAATGCAGTGCTAAATCTGAGTAAAAAGTAGACCTGTAGATATGATCATTCAGAAGCGACAAAACATCTTCTATTCTGGAAGACACAGTATTGAGCATTTAATCATTATCCCTTAGTATTCCTTCAGTATATGCAATTACCATTTAGTAATGGATTGGCTGAGAGTATGAATTATGTCTATTAACAGTTTCATTTCCTTTGTGTCTTCCCAGCTGGCACAAATCACATACGTGGGGTCCTGCGTTTGAATTTATAACAAATGAAGAACCAATTTATTGTAAATATAAATTTTTGATGATTATGTTCCAGCTGGTATTATTTCTGAGGCCAAGCAAAAAGAAGTGTTAAGAAACTAAACTGAAGAGCACAACTTGTAGGCCCAAGAACTAGCATATGCTCCTGCCACTGCACTGCATTATACACGAAAGCAGTTTCTTACACTGGTTATGGAAACATTGCATCATGGGCCCTTCGTTTGCGTTGTGTCTTTGTTTCTGAATTGGAACAGATAATGTCTCTGACCCTTTTTTTTTTCTTTTGGGGTGGGGGGTGCTGTCCATGTTTTATGTGGCGTCTGTAGATTACCCTGGATGGCCATGACATTCGTTCCCTTAACATCCAGTGGCTACGGTCACAGATTGGCATTGTTGAACAAGAGCCAGTGCTGTTTGCCACCACAATTGCGGAGAACATTCGCTATGGTCGGGATGAGGCTACCATGGATGACATCATCAAAGCAGCCAAACAGGCCAATGCTTATAATTTCATCATGGACTTGCCACAGGTATGCTGTGCCTTGTAAAATATTTGGCAGAATTTAATGGAAAAACAGAGAAACCTTTTGTCCCTTCCCCCATGCAGCCATTTGTGCTCAGGCAGAAGAGCAGAAGATTAATGTAGATACAACTAATGTCAGGTTGTACTTTTTATCCTCCCATCTATGCATTTCCAGGCTTCCAGGAAACTATTCACAGAAAGACTATGTAAAGGTACCTGGAAATAGTGAATATAATTATCCTGGCTCACAAGACGCTAGGCTTTACCTCTTGATTTAATTCTTTACCCGAACCTGATGCCACCAGAATATGATGGCCATGAATCACAGACACAGTGTTCATTAGTCACAGGACATCATCAGACAAGCCCAGCTCTGTGCAAAGTTTGCTGATGAGTCATCTGATGGAGAGTGGGCAGGTGTTTCCTCTCCATTTCAGCTTTTGCTGATATAGTAGTATTGAGTCAAACCAGAACATTTCACTTTGTTTCATCAGTATATACTTTTGGCTTGGGGTTGGAACCCCAGCTCAGGCAAAATGATGTTGCTCATTACGTAGGAAGTTATTTCATCAGCTGTCCTTTAAGCATGGTACACTAGCAATGTTTTTGTTTTTCAAAGACAACAATATTTTAAGTCTACTCCCAGGACAAATCTGAGAGATTTTACCAATGACTTCATCAAAAGCTTAACACACTTTTTTATTATCTGCTTTGGGGTTTTGTGTCTTTTTTTTCTTCACATAGCAATTTGACACTCATGTTGGAGAGGGTGGAGGCCAGTTGAGTGGAGGTCAAAAACAGAGGATAGCTATTGCTCGAGCTCTTGTGCGAAATCCGAAAATCCTGCTGCTGGATATGGCGACATCAGCACTTGACAACGAAAGCGAAGCTACTGTCCAAGAAGCACTACACAAGGTTTGCTATGGCATACCATAAATTAGACTTAAAAGGGCAGAAACTATTTTTAATGCACTCTATAGAGGGTGCTGCTGAATTGCAACAAAGCAGTGAGAAGCTTTTTTTAATATGCACAAGTAGAACTCTAGTATTATTTTTCTTCTATTGGGGCACTAACAGAAATCTGTAGCTCCCTTTGCTCAGAAACAGATGCTCAAAGTCAGCTGAAACCACTAGAAAGACTGCTGTTGATCTGACTAAGCTATAGAATTGGTTCCAAGCATTTCTGTTTCTGTCTTGGAAACTGGGCTGTTGTTGTTCCCTGTCAGGCTCACCTTGGCCGCACAGCCATCTCAATAGCTCACCGCCTTTCAGCCATCAAAGCTGCTGATGTCATCATTGGGTTTGAGCATGGAAGGGCTGTGGAGAGGGGAACTCATGAGGAACTCTTGAAGAGGAAAGGGGTTTATTTCATGTTGGTGACTTTGCAAAGCAAAGGAGACACAGCACTTGACACCGAAGTGACAGAAAGTAAGCATCTTGTTTTTTCTTTTATACAGTGATGTAAAATTTCATAGGTTCATTGCTTGGTTTTTTTCCTTCTGCCTTTATAGCTGAATTTTAGCATTCACAAAGGGTATACCCTTATAGCCCTGGCCAAAGTGTTTTTACTGCATATTCACTGAATGACCTTCCTAACATACATCTGCAATACCTAACCTGCATCCTAACATGCAATACCCCACATTTTATAGATCCATTTAGTGCTGACAGTCCAGTCCTGCTGCATTTGAAATGCAAGCAAATTATGGAGCATGCTGAAACCACCATATTTGTTTTACTAGAGGCAGATTTGAATCAAAGCTTCTGGAACTGGAGGTCTAACAGAATGATCTGTTTTATCTTTGTGAAGCATCATGCCTTGGATATAATTATCTTAGGAGTGCTAAAAATAGGATAACAGCCTTTATCAATCACATCCTAAGTGAGATAGTCCTTGGGTTCATATTCCGTTAACTTCATCGTGTCAAATACAAATATAAAACTTGTGGTAGGTGGAGTAGCAAGGTTGTATTACACTTCTTGTCTTCTACAAAGTATGCCAGTTATGACTTGGAGACACTGCACTTTTTTGCAGAGTCACAGTGGACTTGTTTTAGCACAAACTGAAGACTCCTATATACTGTATTTTACAGCAGCAGAAAACAATGTGGCTGAGCCAAATCTTGAGAAAGTGCAGTCATTCAGCAGAGGAAGTTATCGGGCCAGTCTGCGGTGAGTCTTAAAAATGATTGTATCTCAGTAGGCTCCCAGCGCTCTATAATTCATCTCACAACTCCAACATCCCACCCATGCTAATGAATCACTTCTCTGCAGGTTGCATGAGGGGGGGTGCAACGGGTGCAAACACTTTACTAAGACAGTTCACTTGGAAAGAAATAGCTTGGGTAATACATTGCTGATTGGAGGCCCATGCATAAATAGCAAGACATTTTTTTATAGCCCTTTCTGTCCATAGCACCTTCTCTTCAATTCTGGTGTACTGTTAACATTTCAATTTTAATATTACTACCATAAAGCTGTATTACCTA
Organism: Dryobates pubescens; assembly: GCF_014839835.1. Lineage (NCBI taxonomy): Eukaryota > Metazoa > Chordata > Aves > Piciformes > Picidae > Dryobates > Dryobates pubescens. The sequence goes on from NC_071613.1 coordinate 34,768,036, forward strand.
ATGCACTTGCAGCCCAGCCACTTGAAAAATTACTTGCTATGCAATTACTTGAGAAATAAATGGAATGTACACAGATACTTTAATTAAGGCTTCTACTTGATGAAAGTTAAAACATTTCACCAGCAGGACTGTCTTGTAGCTAGCCACTTACTGTTTCTTTAAGGCAAGTCCAAATCAGACACACATCTCCTACATTACAGTGTTGTATTTTATTTGGGATAGCGGTAGATTGTTTCAGCATCCTGTTTTGCTGAACTGAATTACTTGGTGGTGATAATGGTGAACTGATTTGGTGTCTTAACAACTTTTGTCTCCTTTACAGAGCTTCACTGCGGCAGCGCTCCAGATCTCAGCTCTCTCACGTGGTCCCTGACCATCCATTATCCATTGCAAGAGATCATGCGGAGTCTATGTATCTTATGTCTTCTTATGGAGAGGATGATGGAGAGGCAAAAAAGGTCTGGTCCAATAGTTTGTTCTTAAATTTTCAACCCAAAAGGTTAGATCTCTTGATAGAGATAACCCACAGATATGTGCCTCTGTTACAGGAGCTGTTGGCAGATGCACCTTCCTGGACTGATCCTTTTCTCTATGTAAACTAAACCACAGCTTCAGTTCTCATGCTCTGTGTAAACCCTAGTCTGCATTTTGATGGCTGTTATGCTTATTGGTCCACATAAAATTTCTAGCAGAGTATGTCCTGTTGGGAAATTGATATATGTTGTAGATTAATTGAAAAAGATATAGTCATAAAAGCTAAACTAACTGAAAAAAACCCAAAATGCTCATCAGTGAAATGTCTTAGCCGCTCAGTGATATAAACAACACTGCTGGCTGTTCAGTAGAGAGTAGATTCACTTCTCAAGATTATCTGGAGACTTGAGTAAAGAGAGACCCTCACTGTAACCTACCCAGGAGTTTTGGGTTTTTTTTACTGCCAGTGTCCTTGTGCAATCAACTGGCATAGAAAATAAAACCAGCATGCCTTAAAATCATGCAGCAATGTACACAATGGGTTTATAAAGTGCTTGTGAAGCTCCCTGTATCAAATTTCTTGGCTACAGTTGTTCAGGGCAGAGAGCAGCAGTTAGAAGTCACTTGCTATTGCTAAGCCAATTCTGTGGATAGAGAACTTGAGTGCTGTCACTGGCACTAGCTCAGAAGGAAGTGAAAATACAGGATGCTTCCACCCATTCATCCTTGCACATTTCCAGCAGATACATCTTTATAGTGTCTGTCTGGGTATTTCCAGACGTATGAACTTAGGGAGATGTGCAGGGCTCAGCACACTGAGTGTTACAAAAAATCTGCACAAGTCAAACTGCAGAGTTTGTTATGATTTGTTGAGGAATATTCTGCTCTTACTGAGAATAATTATGAGAATTCAACATATAGGTTGAGGATGTTTCATGGAAGGGAGGCATAATTAGCATGCATAAAGCCTGAATCCAGCTATCAGCCTGACATTTCTCTTGTTTTTATTATATACCATCCCTGTTCATTTGATGCAGAGTCTGATCAGTGTGTTCACAATACTTAAAAATATTTAAGAAGATTCCATGAGTGACACACAAAGCTGCTTGTGAGGAAGAAGTTTAAGCACTGGGTATTGTATTGCATCACAGCTCATCTGAAGGCAGCAAAAATGGAACAGCCTGAGTTTTGGTGGCAGAAAATATCAAACTGGTTGTAATTAACCTCTTAAATTGGAATCAGTAGAGCTGTAGAAGGCATGAGCTTTTTCCTCTTCTCCAGGGATAGTAGAGGTAGTCATTCATGTAACCCTCTCATGACTCCCTAGCCCTACAAAAGAGCTCCAGACAGAAGTTAGGACCCTTTGTTGCATCTTCCTGTACAAAGGTAGAGTAGCTGTTTGGGCCCAAGATTGATATTTAACAGACTAGGCTAACTATTTTCCCTCACTGTCAAAGGTAGAATATCACTGGGGAATACATATGTTTCATAAATCCAACCTGGTTTGGTTTTTTTTAGGAACCTGTTGTTGTGGAGGAAGATGCCAAGCCTGTACCATTTATCAGAATTTTGAAATACAATGTCTCTGAATGGCCATACATGGTGGTTGGATCTCTGGCAGCAGCTGTGAATGGAGCAGTCAGTCCACTCTATGCTTTGTTATTCAGTCAGATTCTTGGGGTATGTTATGCTAACATTTTAAGGTTTATTTTAGTTCTGAAGCAGAGGGGAGGAAATGTATGACGCAGAACTTGACATGTTTTGGGCAAATCTTTAGATCTAGTCAAGTAAATGGGGTTGGCTTTCTTGTCTATAATCAATTATTCAGTAGAGATATTTATATCACTGTCATCACACTACCATTTGAAGGGGTAGGCTCATCAGCATTTGTCATGTGTTCATTATCTCTCTTGTTCACCTTTCAGGAACTTGAGGAAGTGGGTTTCTATACTTGCATACAGTTTATTTTAGATGAGACAAGATGTACAGATAGAGTGAAGACAGAGACATGCAATGATCCTTCCCTGCACAACTGTGTGCCTTTCATAAAATATTGGATCAGATCCAAAAACCACTTCACTGTTCTGTTCATATACTTTGGGCAACTATTTGCTATCTGCTCCCTGCAGAGTGCCCAGAGACAGGTAGATAATTATAACAGAGCTCATGGCTGCCAACAAAAAGTAGACTTGCATCAACAAATTTTGAAGACATGCAGGAAATAGGAATATGTTTTAAACCTTGAGAGTCACTAGAGGATGCATTACCATCAGAATCCATAGCCTCACTCAAAACTCAGAATTCAGCCATGACTTTTTCCTCCAATAACTTGGTGTAGTAGGAGGATGCTTCCTTTTTTGTAAAACAGCTTTTTGGGGAAACATTTGCCATGTTATTGAAAACTAGAGGGCTGCCTGCAGAAATTCAGTACTGCTCTAACTAATGTCTAGAGAAGTGTCAACAATTAGGGTGATAAAGAAAACCCTTCTGTTGATGCTGTTTTTTATTGTGTAAAGTAATGACACTTGCACCAGGAAGAAAATGGGAATGCCTCTATTGTTTTGTGGGTTTGGTATCTGCCTGATATAGGATAGAACTTGTGTTGTGATTCCCACTTACTGGTTTATATCATGATTGTACATATGTGTGTAAAGAAATTTGACCTGAGAGACAGCCACTCCTCTGAAAACTGGAGGTCCAAAACATTTCAGGCAGGAAAGAGTAAGTGAATGAATGAATGCCCCATCATACAGGCTACTGATCACAAAAGGGCTGAGAAAAGGCTTGCAATCTGTCAGAAGAAAGATTGACCTGTTGTTGTTCAGGGCTTTTCTGGTTGTTTTTGGAGTGGAGTGGGGTGGGTGGGGTGGGTCGGGGGCAAGTGTTGGCTTAGATATTTCTCTTTGAGAATCTACTCAGGACTTTAAATCACATTTACTTGCAGCCTGATATTTGCTAGCTAATATGCAGGAAGAGGCAGAGCAAATGATGTTCTAATCCCTATTGATCCACTACAAGCCTCCTGACCAATGGGTTTGATCTTTTAGCCATAGTTATGCCAGCTACTTCCAAACACTTTTTGAGTGTCTAGACCTCATGCCAAGGACTGTGGCTTTCACTAGACAGCAGGTGAGACACTGCTTTGTGCATTCTGCAATGATTCTAACCTTTGATTCCTTTTGAGAGAAGTTTTCTAGACACTGACAGGTTTGGGGCTGATTTCATCCTGCAAGATGCTAAGTATCTTCATTGCCAAGGATGAATTTCTTCTCTTGAAGGTCTCAGTCCATCAAAGGAGAGAGGCTGAAGGAAAAAAAGCAAGCCCATAGCAAACATCAGAAAAGTCCAGCATCTGTGTTTCATTATTCATAAATTTAAAGCTTTTCTGCCTGGTGCCAAGACAGTCAGGCAGAGGGAATATGCATCTGCTTTCCAAGCTGTGTGAATATCTGCAATGATATTGTGACAGACACGTGGGCTTGTACTCTGAGACCCACATGCTGGAGAACTGAGGGGGGAAATCCCCAGAGGTACAAAATGGAAGGATAAATTTAGCAAAGTCTGCCTTGAAGGTTCATGGGAATTAATCCTGAGAAGTGAATTATGACCCATGGCTCCAGATAAATGATAGTCTATGCTAAAAGTACTGAAACTTATAAAATCTGAACAGCAACAGCTCTTTCCTTTTATAGATTCACTGCTATTGTCCATGCTACATGTTACTATAATCACTGTTCTTGTTCTGAAATCAAGAACATAGCTGCAGAACAGGACAGTTCAATTTTACAGGACATTTGCAAGAGGGGAAAAAAATCATCTGCACTACAGAGATCTCACATCAACAAAAGTTATTCACAGAATCACACAATCAGCCAGGTTGGAAGAGACCTCCAAGATCATCAAGTCCAACCTATCACCCAACCCTGACTAATCAACTAGACCATAGCACTGAGTGCCTCATCCAGGCTTTTCTTAAACACTGCCAGGGACATGAACCCCACCACCTCCCTGGGTAGCTCATTCCAATGGGCAATTACTCTGTGAAGAACTTCTTTCTAAGAGAATCCTAAACTTCCCCCTGCAAAGCTTGAGACTCTGTCCTCTTGTTCTGTTGCTGGTTGCCAACCCCCACCTGGCTACAACTACCCTTCAGGTAGTTGTAGACAGCAATAAGGTCTCCCCTGAGGCTTCTATTCTCCAGGCTAAACAACCCCAGCTCCCTCAGCTGCTTCTCACAGGGCTTGTGCTCCAGACCCCTCACCAGCTTTGTTGCCCTTCACTGGACACATTCAAGCAACTCAACATCTTTCTTGAATTGAGGGGCCCAGAACTGGACACAGTACATTTCTTTCTGTAGGACTATTAAGTGCTACTGCTGTCAATGTCAGGAGAGTGAAAGCACATATTTCAGACCATTGCTTTTCTTGACCTGGAATGATTTCTGGATTTTAGAGCTATCAGTAGGAATCCCAGATTGGCCACAGGGCTGCTCTCAATCACATCATCTCCCAGCCTGTATTGATACTGAGGAATGCCCCTACTCAGATGCAGGACCTTGCACTTGGCCTTGTTTGAAACTTAGGCCTATGTTCAGATCCTCTGGATGAAATGCCATCCCTCTGGCATGTCAACTGAACCACTCAACTTGGTGTTATCTGCAAACTTGCTGAGGGTGTACTTTATCCCACTATGTTGTGGATGGAGATAGTAAACAGCACTGTTCCCAACATAGACCCCTGAGGGACAGACACTGTTTGTCACCAATTTGCATAGAAATGGTAGGCACTGGAAGGGACCACTGGAGATCATCTAGTCAGACCCTCACTGCTAACAAAGGTTCACCTATCTCAGAGTGCACTGGGATGTGTCCAGGCAGGTTTTAAAATTCTCCAGAGAAGGAACCTCTCTGGGCAGCCTGTTCCAGCTGAAGTGAAACTCTCTTTTTCTCAAATTCATGCTCTAATTCCTCTCTTAATTTGATGTACAGCACACTTTGAACCATAAATAATTTGGATTGACCTTTTAAGACTAGTACTTAAGTTTATTTCTGTGGATTTTTTAAATGTACAGCTGTAGTGAAAACCCCTTCTCTTTCTACTGTTAAATGGCTACCTAGAAGAATTTCAGCTGGTTTTGTTATAAATGTCAAATGCAGAAGTGAATTTTAATTACACCTTACAAATGAGAGATTAAGACATTAGTGAATTTATAGTAATCTTTACTTGTGAAATTCAATTAGAATGAATTTCAGGTTAGTGGAGAAATACAAACATGAGCTGTGGCTTATACCTGCAAATAGCACAAGTAGTTTTAACAACTTCAGGCAGGTTAACTGATCTACATACCAGCTGTTCTGACTGGAAGGAATTGCCAAAGGATGACCACTCCAGCAGCAGCAGTCAGTAAACCTGGCAAGTGCTGAAAAAGACAGATACTAAGAACATGAGATCAAAGGAAAAGACCGTGGAGAGTGCAGCAGAATGGGGTGAAGGCACTCTAATGCTTTTCCTCAAGTAGACAGCAGTAAGCAAATAGCTTGTATCCCAAATCCTTCAGTAGACAGTAGATTTGTCTTGAATCCTGTCTATAGCAATTACAGCGTTTGTCAGTTTACAGACTTCATTTTGTAGGGCCCAATAAAGCTGCAACTGGCATAGATTAGATGGGAGGTAAGGAAGCTGCTGTGTGATTGCTTTTATGTGCTGCTAGTTTCATTACTTCTTTTTCACTGCATCTTGTTTAGAGTGGGGGGATGGCTAATTATAACAAGGGACAGTATGTGCAGACACTGACTGTAATACACTCGTTTTAACAGGAGTAGAAAGCATTATGTTGTACCCAGGCTCACTTCAGGATAAATAAGGAATTTGGCCTTTACATGGAGTGAGGGAGAGCTCTGTGTTCTGCCTTTGGTTCTAGGGTGGGCTTCCGCACTTGGCAACAGGGAGTCATAAACAGACTTCATGCACAGCAAAACTGTCATTTCTAACATGAAGCCACCCCTTTTCTTTCCTTTTTTTTTTTCCTTTTTTCCCTCCAAAGACTTTTTCCATTCTTGATGAAGAGGAACAAAGTAACCAAATCAATGGTGTCTGCCTGCTCTTTGTCATTATTGGAATTCTTTCGTTTTTCACACAGTTTCTACAGGTAATAGTCCAATATGGGTAAGTTTTGTTTCTGTTACTCTGTGGGTATGTCTTTCTATACAATATTTGTACTCATGCTTCTGCACCCCAGGGATACACCTTTGCCAAGTCTGGTGAGCTGCTTACAAGGAGGTTAAGGAAACTGGGTTTCAAGGCCATGCTAGGGCAAGACATTGGTTGGTTCGATGACCGGAAGAACAGCCCTGGTGCTTTGACTACAAGACTTGCAACAGATGCCTCACAGGTCCAAGGGGTAAGACCTGTACCTTATTAATTGCTTTACCGTAAGCACTGATTGAAGGACTGTTTTGGCACATTGTCACAGAAATTAGCTAGCATTAGCCAGGTCATTGTAGATCAGTTCTTAGTCAGTCAGTTAAAATATTTATCACAGGCTGTCAACATTGAACTATTACCACTGTATTTACCAAAAAGTAGAAATAGGCTCACAATTTACTGCCTGTATTACCAGTACAAGAACACAAAAATGAATAAACCACCAACCATCAATGACACAGGAATGGGAAAGTTTACATTTCTGTTTTCTGGAGATGAATTACTTTTTGCCATAACGCTGAAGTGTTTCTTTGAAAGCCAGGTCAAACTAGTATTTTAGTGAGATTTGTCACTAATCATACTTTCATGCTTTCAGCATAGCATTGTGCTTTATGTGACAGTTTTGATTTAAGCTGACAGTCCACTTGATAAAACAGGTTACAGTACTGGCTGGTGCTCAGCTGGGGAATCATGCAGCCAGCTTCAGCGTGACATTGTCTAGGGAAGTGAACCACTAACTCCGTGATTGTGTTCATTAGCAGGTGAGAGTTAAATCATGCTGACCTGTGAATGTTACCAGCCTGAACTGATGCTGTGGTAGTAAGTCAGGTGCAATTTTACTTGACTCCAAGCAATTTTCTACAAACAAAGAAGGAAACACGGATTTCTTCGTTACAAACATTCTCCAGAAGATGGCAGGCTAGAAACCAGCTGCAAACAAACTTCTTCAGCCCTTGCAGGCACTTACATGGCATATTTCAAATGAAAGAAACAAACCTGGAAAACACTGACTGAACCATTTCACAGCTTCAATAGTTAGATTATCTTTCTCACAATCATTAGAAACAATTTTCTGTGTTCTCAAGGGAAAGTTTTGTAGGTGAAAGAGATATTGGACATTTGCAGTCCTTCTCTTGCTACAACTGATTTGAAACAGTATATCCAAACCGGCTGAAATTCCAGAGTCAGCAGCTGTTGGTGCCTTATGGTATTTTAGTATCATTTAGAGTTTTCTAAAATTTTATAAGAGTTAAAGATTATTTAAATATTTATATAAACTGAAAACACAAGGATTGTATCATGTTGCCATTGGCATAAAAGTCAATCATCTCTGTGTCCTTTCTTTGAAGGCAACTGGATCGCAGATAGGAATGATTGTCAACTCCTTTACCAACATTGGTGTCGCCATGATCATTGCTTTCTACTTCAGCTGGAAACTGAGTTTAGTTATATTGTGTTTCCTGCCATTTTTGGCCTTATCTGGTGCTGTGCAGGCTAAAATGCTGACAGGATTTGCCTCTAAGGACAAGAAGGCACTGGAAGCTACTGGACAGGTAAGATTACCTTAAAAAAAAAAAAAAAAAGTATTTACAGTCATAAGTAGACTTGTGAAAAGTTATCTGGCCTAGCTGGTAGACACTGATACCTCAGCAGTCTGTTTCATTTTTGCCAGGTTTTATTTACATAGCCATTTGCTGACAGCCTGTGATTATGCTGTCCTCAGAGCACAGTAATACTTGCTTACCTGGAAATCCCCATATCTGATCATTCTGCACTGAACCATAGATCAGTACACAGAGGTTAAAGAGAGCAAAAATATTTCTTCAAAATATTGCTAGCTGACCAGCTTCTCCATCAGTGTGTGCTGCAAGACCACATTCATAACTATTTTCATGTATGGAATTTAAGGGTCACAATTCTATCAATTCTCCTTTCAGCTGGAATATAAATGTTGGGTTTTTTTTTAAACTCACATGAGCTTTAACCTTTTTACTCTTAATTTCTAGTAGGAGACATAGTACTTTCTCATGGTATTTTAAATTTTGCTTCATGATGAAAACACATCTGTGCAGGTATTAAACCAACCAGCACTAGTGATGAGGAAGGAAAGCTCTCCTTGGAAAGAATGCATCCAGTGCTCAGTGACCCCTCCTAAAGCCCTCGTCCTTGTTACACCAGCGTCAGTATCACAGCAGGGTCTCATGCTCTGTTGGCTGCAAGACCCTGCAAACTGCCTCTCCTCAAACGCTGAGGTTAATATAGTTTGCACTGGCTGAGCAGACTCCCAGTCCATGTACCAAACAAGGCAAAGACAGGGGACACACAAGATTGGAATACTGTTTTCTCACAAGTTCATTCCTATGCAGGTCTGCTGCCTTAGAAACGTGAACTCCTTTGACTTTAGTTCTGGGTCACCAAGTTCTGGCACATGACTCAGAACCTGATACTTTTAAAATACAACTAGTTCAACTGTGCAGAAACTGAAGTGCATCAGAAACGCAGGGGATTTAGACCACAGGCAACATGAGGAGGTCTACCTCAGGTTACCCTGCTCAGAGTAATGCCTGAGCTTTCTCCTCCACTTTAGGCTGCTACATTTCTAGCATCACAAAAAGTAAGCTTTGCAGCTCTTCTGAAAGCCTCAGACTTTTCCTCTTCAGAGCTACATTAGTCCATCCTAAAACGAGTCTTGCAGAGTTCCCATTCCTCCTACTTCCTACATTAAAGTCCTGCCTACCAAATGTCTTACCCATCCCACATTCCACTCTGTTCCAGCTTAATCTTCTGTCTACCCATCTGAGTTCCCAATGAATTATCTTCAGCCTCCAGTTCACCACTGTCTGTGCAGCAAACACATAGACTGGAGCCCTTTTCTCTGTTCAGCTCTGCATCTACTGGCTGTTTCTTTCCTGGTGCCTGCTGCAGCTAACTCAACCTGCCACCTCCCCTTTGTCTTCTGAAGCAGCAGCAAATCTTCAGCTCCCATTTCTGCACGTGTTTTAAAGAAGCCTGTCATGACTTACGTATGCAGACTTCTGGAAATACTCTTATTTTTTTAAACGCATAAGAGATACTACATGAAATAGCAGCCTCTGACTTGCCACTAATCACATCAATACATTTATACTCTGTTAGGAACAATCTTCAATTCCAGGAAGCCAAGGAAGAATGAAGACCAGACCAACTTCCCACATTCAGAATGGTTTAATTATTTACAAAAAGTGATAGATCGAAACAGTGTCTTGACAGGGGAAGAACCTCACTAATGAGTCAAAGCACCAGCTTTTATACAACAGAATGACCCAGAGCCTAGCACTAAAAGGGCACTCAATGCTTCAGCAGTTTTAGCAATGACTGATCACGTCTGATGTTATTTTCTAATTTGCCAGCACTGCATCAAAATGCTAAACAGAGTTTTTTCCACTGTGATTGTTCAGCAGCCATGCTAAACATGGAAAAGCAGTCTAACCAATCCAACCTACTTATCTGCTCCTTCACATTGTATGATAAGGCAGGAGATTTGACTCTTCCTTTTGCCCCGGGAAAAAGCTCTGGAATTGGGTGGAATATTTTAAATGATTTATATTCAGATCTCTTCCTACATGCTGAAAACATTAACTTCAGAAGCCATATACCAGACTATTGTTTCCCAAAGGAAAAGCATCACACTATCATAGTCCAGGCAAACTACAGCATTTTAAACCAATTTAATAACAAAATTACTTAAGTAGGGTGAAATTAGGAACAAACAAATGGTAAAATTGCTTCTATAGATAAAGCTGTAGTGGTATTTCTGGGGGACAGAAACCTAAATTCTGACTGGCAACAAGGCACAAAGAAAGCCTACAATATATTTAGGCTCCAGAGAAGTTTCCATAGGGAGTATATAATAATTTCCCATGTTGCACTTTTCTATGTACATATGTGTACATATGTATGTACATATGTGAGTTGTAACTATTTGGCTCACATTATGATGGCTAAAGTCACACATGGAAAAGTACTTGAGATGCTGTTTAGTAGTCATGAGGTCTTGGGTGACAGGTTGGACTTGATGATCTTGGAGGTCTTTTCCAACCTTATTGATTCTATGATTCTAGTCTATGTAAGCATTTGCTTACTCTTTGCCTATGTGCAAGGTTAAAGTCTTGGGAACTGTGTTGTTGATTTTAGAGGAATCAAGGTGTCACCCTCCATTAAGATGTTCCATGTCGTTACACTTTTTGAACATAGAGGGGAGGTGAGCAGGTGAGGAAACAGAGTAAATTCAAGTGTTTTAATTTTTGAAACAGAAGTTGGCAATAGTCTCCCTCCTAACTCTCTGACTATTGCTATAAGTAAAACAAATAAAATAACTGAAACAAACATCTTTAATAAATAAATGCATGCAATCAAAGAAATAAATGTGTTCTCAAAACCGTTCTTGCTTCTGTGGCTGTCCCATTTATTCACGTGGTGTTCAATAAGTCACAGGTGTGAGCATGCACCTGCTATCCTAAGTGTGCTTACAATAACCTAGCTCTAGTGGGGCAGACAGAGCATTACTACTGAGGATGTTGGTAGATAATTGCTTGTAGAAAAGTTTCTCGTCAGGTTATTGGAGCACTCTGGATCACATCCCAATCAATTCATGTATGGCATATACATATTAATGTGTTCAAGGAAGAATCTTGCATTTGTGGGAGGGAACATTATACTTTTCCAAGGAAAACTTTCAAGATTTTACCCTCTTTTTTTTTTTCCATTTCCCCTTCAGATTTCCAGTGAAGCCCTCTCTAACATCAGGACTGTGGCTGGGATAGGGAAAGAGAAAATGTTCATTGACAATTTTGAGAAGCACCTGGATATGCCCTACAGAGCTGCAACCAAAAAAGCACATGTCTATGGCCTCTGCTTTGGCTTTGCCCAGAGCATTGTGTTCATTGCCAATGCTGTCTCATACAGATACGGGGGGTTTCTGGTTGACACTGAAGGCCTGCATTACAGCTTCGTGTTCAGGTGAGAGCCTGCCCGGAGCCAGAAACAGGCTCCCCCTCCAGGAGCACTTGGTGTGGTGTTGTGCCCTGATGGCTTCCCAAGGATGATTGTGTCCTCCTTTCCCACAGGGTGATCTCTGCTATTGTGACCAGTGGAACTGCTTTGGGAAGAGCTTCTTCCTATACCCCAAACTATGCCAAAGCCAAGACATCCGCCATGCGCTTTTTTCAACTGGTTGATCGGCTTCCTAAGATCAGTGTTTACAGTGAAAAAGGGGAAAAGTGGGTAAGAGTGGAGATGAGTAATTTGTGATGTCATTGTGATGGTGAATTGAAAAGCCAGACCCAGAAAATTAAAATAGTTTAAATTTTTTTTTTTTTTTAGAATTAAACAAAATCTCGAAATAATTATAAACCAAATTAAGTATTTTGCTTCAGACACTGAAAGTCAAGGGAGTCCTAATGCCCTTCAGAGGTTGTAAAGGTGCAAATTCATGTATTGTTCTAACCTTGTCAAGTTGCTTTGTTGTTGATTTTTTGTTTTTATTTTACCCAAACCAACTTTTTGCACAAATGTATTTGGACTGTCAGCAAATTTACACTCACACCGTGTATTAAAATCAAAAATACGGCATGAGCAAGGCCTCTGTGCTTGTACTTCTGTACGGGGAAATAATATGCAAACAATGTTGTTATCAACAACGGCTTCACCTGTAGAACAGCTATGCCAGTACGGGTTTTTATCCCTCTCTCTGGGATACTTTCACCAGCACAAATGTCACATTTTATAAAAGAGATGCAAGAATGGAATCTGAGGAAGAGTTATGTTGTGTAGAATTATGTTGTGTAGAGGACACAGTCTCAGGCTGCGCCAGGGGAGGTTCAGGCTGGATGTTAGGAAAAGGTTCTATACAGAGAGAGTGATTGCACATTGGAATGGGCTGCCTGGGGAGGTGGTGGAGTCGCCATCACTGGAGGTTTTCAGGAGAAGGCTTGATGGGGTGCTTGGTGCCATGGGTTAGTTGTTTGGGTGGTGTTGGATTGGTTGATGGGTTGGACGCGATGATCTTGAAGGTCTCTTCCAACCTGGTTTATTCTATGTATTCTATGTACTTTACAATTCAGTTTTGAGCTTGAGGTCATTCTAGTGTCTTTCTCTGTTTTGTGTTTTTTCCCACCAGGATGACTTCAAGGGAAGCATTGAATTTGTTAACTGTAAATTCACATACCCTTCTCGGCCTGATATTCAGGTCCTAAAAGGCCTCTCTATAGAGGTTAAACCTGGACAGACTTTGGCATTTGTTGGAAGTAGTGGCTGTGGTAAGAGCACCAGTGTCCAGCTGCTGGAGCGTTTCTATGACCCTGAGAAAGGAAGTGTGGTAAGCAAAGGAAACGTGGTTTGTGTGCATTGTTGTCTTCTGCAATGCTAACAGGACTCCTTTGTGTCCTACTGCGCAGCCTAGCAGTGGTGGCACATATAAATGCAGCTTGAGGCTTCAGCTCCTTGAACAAACGTGGACTGTTCAGACAATTCCCAAGTATCATCACAGATGTATTCAGGCAAGACCAGAATAGTACAAGCCTCAGGTGTACCCTTGTGCATTATGTAGGCCAGAGGCATTCACCTTGGTAGCTCCTGTATGAAACATGTAACGTGTGGTGTACCTTGTGGAAGCAGAAGCAAAACTCCACAATGCAGCAAAGAGTCTGGAACATCCTTAAGTATAATAGCTTCAACATGCAGCTTCTACGCAAGTTGAATTTGTCTAGGTTTAACTTCCAGCTCTTCAGTTATGCATATCTTTAAAATCTTTTAGAACTTATGTAAGTACTTAACCATCTAATTTGATTTCTTTCTCTTTGGGGAAAAAAAGTGTTGATCACTGCCAGGAAGGCAACAAAGCATGTACCTAACCTTAAGGAATTAAATAGTAAACTTGGACTTAAGCATAAGGGCTACTGTTTGGCTGGATCACAGATAGAGCAAGATAATACACATCATGCATAAAGGAGTTAAATCACTTTAAAACAGTTGTGCCTGCTTTTTAGTTATATGGCTAAATCACTTAATTATGCTATGAAGTATTTAGGTCAGGCAGGCTGTTGTTTTGGAATGATGGTTCAAGTTCTCTCCTATTTCCTGGTAGTTAATAGATGGACACGACACCAGGACTATAAATGTACAGTTTCTTAGATCAAAAATCGGAATAGTGTCCCAGGAGCCTGTGCTATTTGACTGCAGCATTGCTGATAATATCAAGTATGGCAGTAACACCAAAGAGGTGACCATGGAACAAGTCATAGAAGCGGCCCAGAAGGCTCAGCTGCATGACTTTGTCATGTCTCTGCCTCAGGTAAGTACCTGTGAGACCTTGGCTGTGAAACTACAGATAGGCTGCTCTGTGTTCTTTGCAGTGAAGCTGCTCCAAATCCAGTCAAAGCTGTAACACACATACACCTTTTATTTACTTTTACAGCTGTCACAGTAAAAACAAAGAGGGTGTCATGACCACTTGTTATGGTCCTGAGAATTTGGGCAAAAGTTGCTACTGGATTTTTACACAGTAGGCAAATATTTATAAACCTGAAACCAGCAGCTGCAAGTCTGAACTAGGAGAAAAGGGAAGATTCTTCAAAGCCATGGACAAGAAAGAAGCATCAGCAGAGTCAAAGCATTATAGTGAGTCAGGAAACAGAAAAGTCTTGTTCCCACCTGTGGGAGATTTGCCTTGTGACTAGGGCATGATACTTTGGCAAAAATATTTGAAGCTGGCTGCTTATATGCATTTAAGAAGTATTTAAATGCACTGAAGTAATAGAAATATAAAGCAGAAAAATAGAAGTTACAGATACAATTTAGGCACCAAACCAAAATATTTGTCCAGAAGGCCCTTAAATCACTTACAGCCTCTTCTCCCAAATCTGGGGTGTGGAATTTCTTTATGCTCAGCCAACATCTTGCTATTAAATTTTAGTTCCAGGCCTGTCACCACAGTGCCTGGGCCACGCACACTATCAAAGCGTGGCTCAGTAGTGTCTCCCCAGACACGTTTGTGTCACTCAGCAGTACTTCTGCATTGCTGGGGTTTTTTTAAGGAGCGGGGAACAATGCCTCTCTCCTGCTGTTCTTCCCTCAGGTCATGTACTGGTATTTGCTTATGCCTGAATAAAACCTTCCTTTTGTGCATTTTTCAGAAATATGAAACTAATGTTGGGGCTCAAGGATCCCAGCTGTCTCGTGGGCAAAAGCAACGCATTGCTATAGCGAGAGCCATCATACGAGATCCTAAAATTTTATTACTGGATGAGGCTACATCTGCCTTAGACACAGAAAGTGAAAAGGTAACTGTGCAGTGATAACCAACGAGGGAAAGTTAAGAAAGTGGCTTACAGTGTACCTTTTTCTGTTCTAGAGACATCCTGACATACGCCACAACATGACTGCAACATAATTCCTTGTTGTTAATTCAGCATGCATGCCCTTAACCGTCTTTTCTAAATGTCCAGGAAGCACAGCTATAAAAAAAAGCAGCTGGCCACAAGAGCTTTTAGACTGCCAGACAGAGGCAACACATTTCAGAAATGTGCATACTAATTCCCTGGGTTTCAAAGCATTGGTGGGAATGTTTCACTATTACAGCTTCTGAACATGAAAAAAATTAAACCCAACCAACTAAAACTGTATTCAAGCATATGAATGATGAGCCTGAATAGCCAATACAGCAGTGAGGGGCCTAACAAACTGGGCAATAATTTGTGTAGCTTGGTTACACTCAGTGATGTGAGAAAAGGCTGGAAATTTCAAAACCTGTCCACACTGAGCTGACATTCACCATGTCAGCTGAATAAAGGCCCTCCTTAATTCCTACTGCTGTATTTACCTGTCCCTTCTCTGGACTGCTGATAAACTGAGCTCATGACCCAGCCAAGCATACCACTAAGATAACTTTGATTTAACCCCACAGTCACTTTGTACAAGTGTTGCACAGTATGGTTAATTAATCAATGTGAGGCAATCAGATTTCTCTAGCTCTGAGGCCCAGTTTGGTTTACACATATTCACTCTGATTCTTTCTCTTTTGCTTTTAGACCGTGCAGGCAGCACTGGATAAGGCCAGGGAAGGGCGTACCTGCATCGTCATTGCCCACCGCTTGTCCACGATCCAGAATGCAGACCTCATTGCTGTGATGTCACAAGGACTTGTCATTGAAAGAGGCACTCATGAGGAACTGATGGCCATGGAAGGAGCTTACTACAAGCTTGTCACCACTGGAGCCCCAATTAGTTGAATTACTTTGGTTCCAGATTTGAAAGTTTTCTCTTCTGTGTATGCTGGTACCCCACTGTGCTGCAACCACTCTACAAAACTGTGAGTTCTGTGGTATTCCCAATGTATGTAGCTTTCTGCATTAAGCACAGCTGTCAGGCACATGCTGGGGACTCAGCATAGACTGATCCATTCAGGAAGCAGCCTAGACCACTGCTAATGGAAAGAAAACCTGAAAATGGGAAAGATACTTGCTAGTGAGCCGGGGAATTGCTACCATCTGCATTCAAACTGCATAGTCCTGTCACTCCACAACTAGGCTCTGATCTTCTCAAAACTGCCTCTTCTCTGGATCAGCTCTATGAATGAAAAACAACCCTAAGAACAATGTTGCACACCTGATGGGATCAAATCTAACATTAGCTTTCCAGAGGATTACAACAGATACCCTCACTGTGGGTACAGAGCCCCTACCCTTCACCCCTGAACACCATACATGTCAGCTGTGCTGCCTAGGGGAGGCTGAGGCTTCTTCTGTGTGCAGCTACAGCACACCTTAGTGCTCTGAGCATGGCAGAGTGTCTTCAAGAAAACCGTTAAGTACTTATGAAAAAAAGTAAGGAAAGCAATAAAGAAGAACAGAATCTGGTGAGGATCATTTCCCTGACACTCACCACTCCGGTCAAAACTGCTTTAGTTAAATGAATGTAAAATGCTACAGTTAATCATCACAGTTCTTTTAATCACTTCTGTAGAGATGGTGATGGATCATATGTTCTCTGTTTTCCAGGAGGCAAGATGATGATGAGTATTTTAACAGAAACAATAAACAGAGTAAAGGTGGAAAAACCTGACCATGTAATTAGCTCTTTGTTTGCATTAAGCAGAGCTGAGAACAGAACAACCATTCATCCAGAAATTACAAAGGTCAAGCAGTTTCATCCTCTGGCAGAAGCTTGTATCTATAACCATTTATTATAAGGTCTACTGCATATTTCTCTGCCATATGTAATTGGTTCTTGACTGCAGGACAACAGGACTCTTTTCTTAGTGACTGGGATCTCAGAGACAAAGCAAATAGAAAGTCTAAATTACAGTGTCATAACTTAGACCTTGATTTCAAGTAACAGACTATTAACTGCAAAAGTCTTTCTCCATGTCCTAAATATATTCAGCTGGGGTTTCAGGGGTTCATCCTCTTAAATCACACTATAATGGAGTTTCTTATAAAAATGCACAAACAGTATCAATTCCTGAAACTTGAATAGAGCTGTAAGGGGAAAAACTTTATTAGGATACATCCCTTAATTCCAGGCAGCAGAAAACAATTTTAATGTTTGTTCAGTTCCAGTAACAGAATTACTTCAACTGACCCTACCAAAATCACATAGCTGACACTGAAATCTTTTTCCCAAGGAAACCTGTATTTTAGTCCTTACCTAAAAATTAAACAGGAAACTGCCTTCTGTTTCAATCTTTTTAGTATTTTATGTTTCAGAGCAATAATTTCTTGGGATGTCTCAGGACTGAAACTATTAACAGAATGGCTATCACTAACCTCTTGGCGTACCTATATGATACTTAATTTATAATAGTATTTAAGGCCATGGAAAAATAACAACTCTCTATTAAAACCTGCATTGACTATGTGACTGATTCCATAATTCTTTTGCATAAAGGTTATCACTTTTGTGGCCCAAATTATAACAGTAAATTGTTACGTTTTTGCTGGCTTTTGTGCTTTAGCACTTCACAACAAGTATTTCTGTAGGTGTAGATCATGTCTGTAACAAGGGTGGGCCATGCAGGACAGAGCTCTTGAGAAAGCCAACCCAACTAGCCCCTGCCTCAAAGGAACCTGCCATCTCCTTGCAGGAGCACAGTGACACAGGCCCAGCTGGGTGGCAGTACTAGTTTTTAGGCAGCTAGCAAATACAGGGAGCTATGAATCTGGAATCATGCCTATGTAACAGAAGGCACTCGTGGTGTACATAAACAGTTGGGTTTGTCTTAACACATTCTTGGGTGCCACCTCCTGCCACTTTATACCTGTGTGTTATGGACAACCAGTTGACTATAAAGTCAAGAATAAAAGATTAACTTTCTGTTGGGATCCCGTTATTGTGAGCAAGGGGATCGGTGAAGCACTTCCCACCCTCCTTAGTACATAGGAAAAACTCAATTCAAAAGAGGACCTCATAGCCCACACCAGGTTGATTAGGTACAGCCTCTGTATCTCTTCCAATAAACAATATAAACATCAGCAAAAGCCTGATGAAGTTACAGGTTAAATGCTTAACAATTTGATAGCTCTTAGTTAAGGTGCACACAATCTCATAAGGCTTGAAGTACAGTTTTCAACCGTGATAAAGTCACTAAAGCCTATCTAAGGGAACATGTAGGCCTATTGCACTGTATCAGTTAAATGGCTGGCTCCTGATTTACAATTCTAATTCTACCAAAGCACTAAGATTCGATGTTTCAGGAGCCCTCCTTGGAGATTCTTCAGGCAATTGCACAAAACTCTACAACCCAAAACACTCATAAAGTGTCTTATTGTACTGCCATTACGTTACACACAGATTAATTTCTGAAGTTATTGGTAGAATTAAACTAAATTTATTCAGCGTTCCCTCCATTCTTGGTTTTAGTAATGTTTTAAAAGTTGTAGAAAGAATCTGAGGTGGTTCAGAGAGGGAGCTGGTCTTTGTTGCTTTCCCTGGAGCACTGGAGTAACTGTCTGCCTTAACCAGACACTCCAAAAAAGCAAGTGAGAACCCATGTCTTCTTATGTGTCTGTACAGTACTTAGAAGAATATTGCAGAAACACTGTCATTCTATATTTATGGGTTTGTTTATCCCAACAGAGGCACCAATATTCTTTGTCAGTACTGGAAAGCACAGACCTTCATCATGTGCTAGGAGCACATGTTGTGTCCCAGCTTAAAATGGCCAATGTTGCCAGTAGGTCTGAACACAGCTGTAAGAGGCACAGATAGTGGCACACAAAGAATGGCCTGCTGTCGGCCAGGAGTGAGGAACAGGACAGCTGGACCAACAACCTTCTAGCATTTCATGATGCCTCTGCAGAGCACCTCTCTGGTATGGATTAACAAAGCAGAGGGCATCTTGAACATGGGAGAAACCTCTGTCATCGCTGTCTTTGTTCTTCATTACTTGTTTCTAGTCCCATTAGTTTAGTAATTTTGCTTAAGGAGTTACAATTATAGAAAAATCTGGTTTCAGGCCAGCTGTTGTGGGAAAAAAATGGTCCAGACAGCCATTAAAGAAGATATCAAGAGATGCATAAGGCAGAATACTCCTCAGACTGTTTAAACCAAATGATTAATTTTCTGAAGTCAAGATAGTCTTAGTGGGCTCTTAAATAAGGATGCCTGTTTCAGAATTGCTTCAGTAATTTGTATTGTGCTCATTCCCAAGGGCCAACTCAAACTATTCACCTTGTATTTCCAATTAAATAAGGTTCTTTCCAGCTCAATTATGCCACAACTAATTGGAAGTCTAGGAGCGATGTCATGTTTTCATCTTCTAAGCCTTATTGCTGTAAGATCATACACACAGAGCCCTCATGTTAGAGCCTTATGCTGCCTGAGTACCTAATAATTGAGATGGAATCAGCAAAATATTGCTTGACCATTGCGCACCAAAAGGATCATGCAAGAGTAGGCGAATGAATAAAAAGAGTACTTGCCTTTGCCTATTTGGAGCATACAGGAAATGTATTTCACATGCTAGTTACTGGTGTGCTTAGGTAAACAAAGCTCACAAGAATATAAACATGCAATGACTTATTCTGCAATGGTGTTTTCATGATTTACACAACTACTAATTTACCTTTGCAACACAGGAACATGAGCAACATTCTTGAGGTGATATGCTGAGATAATCTCATTATCAACAACTTTCTTAATTTGTTGCTCTGTGTAGCTGTACTTGTATACCGTATGTATGCATTTTCAGTATCAAAGGTGTAATCTCTCTCATTCATGATTTATGTGATCAAAAAGTTAAAGTGACAAAACCCACATAATAATGCAAAAAATGTATTTTACAGAGTCTAATCAACAGAAACTTTTATTTTTTTTTTCTCTTCTATCTTAATCAGAAGCTGTTTTGCTCAGGAAGCTCAATAAGTTAAGTCTAAAGCCTTGCTGATAACTATCGCTGGCCTCTTTCACAGTATCTGGGTACAGCTGTACAGTTGTAGGCAGTGTGACACTGTCACACCATTACTTAGCAGTTTAACACACAGTATTTATATATAAAAAAATAAATATTGAGTATCACTATGTACAACCGAGGCGTGAAGCACCTTCTAGCTGGAGATGGACAGAACAATACGACCACCAAGTAACTAAATAAAACTAGTTGCTTATGCTTTAAAACTTTGTTATCACCCCGAGTATTGGGTGATTTCTAACCATGCTGCAGTGTGGTTGCAATATTTCTCAGAATAAAATCAGCAATTATTATTTCTGAGCTGCCAAAGTCATTTGTGAATGTACTGATTTGGATATACCGGTTACTTACCAGGAGCACATCAAAGATGCAGTGGTTAACAGGAGTGAGCATAACTGCCTTTGTGGAGGGTTCTTGAACAGTTCGCATCTGTTCCCACATTGCTAACCATTTGGAAACTTTATCTAATTAAGTTTCTTTTCAGTTGTCCTCATTAACAAGTGGACACAGTATGGAACCAAGGCAACTACAGTCAGAGGCATAGCTGCACTCTTACAAAAAGAGAGAATGTAGAACAGATACTCAGTATGAGTAGGTATCTTAACAAAATTGTACAGCTGCAGTGTAGCTAAAGAAGCAGCTATACACAATATGCGGAAACTTATCTTACAGCTGTTTTTACCTTTGCAGCTCAAGATGAACATTTCAGAATTAATTCCGAGACCTAAGCCAAAGAGTGCACCTAAATTCCTCACCAGTCCAGCAAATGGAGTTGTGTCGATGTTTATCCAGTTTGGGTTGGCACACCACTTCTTGGCCTTTGGAACAGACCATAGCAAGTCAATATCAAGAAGCTTGAGGACTAGATAAAAGCCAAAGGCAAAGATGAAAAGAAATAAGTTTGTCTTTATGTACATTCTCAAGCTTGCTGTCTGAATAGCAGGGGTATGCTCAAATGCTTCTGCCACAAGAATGCCTGTGGATTAGAAACTCAGTGTTACAGGGACCAACACACTTTTGAAGAACAAAAAATGTATCATCCATATACACACACACACACACACTTCCACACACACAATTTACCACTTCTGTAGTATATTACAAAGCCTCTTCTCTCACTCAAAATGCTAATTTGGAAGAAAAAAAAGTCAAATACCAAACACTGCATGTTTTTGATAAGAGGCACACCTTAGGACTGATTGCATATCTCAGATGACAACCTAACAAACATCAGGCATAAACTAGAATACTCCTTTTCCAAAAGATTCCCTCTCTCAAAAACTGGCTCCAGAAATGCAGAATTCAACACTAGTTCCCACACAGGCTTTGAGTGCTGAAGACACAGAACAATTTTATCTTCTTTCTTACTCATTTTATCCTGGTTTGTGAAAAGTGAGAGCTGGACTGCAATGCAAGCTGTTAGCCGGTCCTGCCCTGGTTGCCCTGCATCTGTGAAAAAAAATGTGAGCAGGCAGCCCCCACTCAATGCTCTGGTCACCCTCCTGAAAATCCTAGATAAATACAAGAGAGATAGTTTGTGTATTGAACTCCCTAAATACCAATATGAAACACATTTAAGTAACTCTGACAGACACACTTTAGCTTCTTAAATCACCCTGGGGAGTTTGCATTGCTAATTTGCCATTTTCTCCCCGGGCCTCTGGCCCTCTTCTTGTCCGCAATGCACGCATGCTACTTTGTGCCTGGATGAGATCTGAGAGGTAAGATTACTGCCATATAGGAGCAACTTCCTCTCTGATACCTTCCACACAGGCAGCACAGATAAAGATCAGATGCAGCCAGTACAAACCAGACAGTGTTAAGTCTCTGACAGCATGGACACAATGCAGCCAGCATCAACTGGCACATGGACAACAGCTCCCCCTCTATAGCAGATATATTCTACCTTGCAATTTTTTCCTTTATCATCAAATCCTTGATCTTCTAGAGAGTGAAGAGAACTGCTAGACTTGCAAGCTCAGAAGCACTAATAAAAATCTCGTGCCTTTCCTCATACTTATTTTTTTCAGATTTTGCATATATGTTGAAAATGAAAAAAAAGAAAAAAGGCAGCATTACCAGCAAATACTCCAAGAATAACTTGATGAGGGAAATGTGTTGCTATGAATACTCTTGAGATGCATACACTGATCTGGATAATCCAGAAAACACTCCAGAGGAATGACCATGTCAATCTGAAAAGGAAAAGGAAGATGCTTAAAAATTAAATTGATATTTCACCTACTAATTTATATCAGGCCCCTTTGTGTCAGGCTCATATTTTTACCAAGCAGAGGTTTACAAGTAGGGATGATTAAAAACTGGAAATTGGTATGAAAACATTATCAAGAACGGTTGCTTTTGCAGCCATATCTAGGGCTGCAGCAGCAGTTTTAGGTCCAAGACACCATGGTTCTAATGATGAAAGCCATCAATGGCAAGTTAAGTTAGCACTAATACATTGAATGTATTTCTCATCATGAAGTTATACTTAAATGTAGAGGTTCTATTATTTGTTAACAAAATTCACATGGTATGGGAACAACCTTGTCAGGCTTAGAAAGAAAAGTCATCAAAGCAATTGCAAGACTACACAAACCTGAGTAACATGTGACACTGAACTGCCAACATTTTGTGCACCTGCTTTAAAATGAGGTAAGAAGGACTACCACTGCAGCAGTAAATTTATGCACTAACCAGAAGATCCAACATGCAAAGACAATGAATATAATTCGATTTTCCAACACTGAAAACGATACATTTTTTAACAGGAGCTGATTCAGAGATACTGTGTGCAATGCCTGTAAGCAAATAAATGCCAATCTCTACAAACAGATAAATCCTCTTATTATTATTTTCCTTCAACTGAAGTAGATCACAGTGAACACTTGGGGTTTTGTGGTTTTTTGTTGTTTTTTTTTTTACAAACTAGACAGAACTGGCTACGAATATTTGGTTAAAATAAGCTCATTAAAAACATGGCATGTATGTAAAGAAATATCTGTATGAGTTAGCATAATGGAAAGACACTGACCTGTGAAGGGTAACTGCTGATTTATCTTTCCATCTAACTGTGTAGCTAAGTGCTGCTGTGACCATTACATACCAAACACAGGAAGATCCCATGGCATGTCCAGATGGGCTTCCTAGTGAAAACAAGACAGAAATATTCAGGCTTTTAAATGACGACTGCAACATTTGTCATATAGAAAATGTCTACTGGCAGTTACTCAGACACCTAACTCTTTAGAAAAAGTTGTTAACAAAAGCTGAACGACTGTCAACTGGTTCTCAAAAATTTTCTCAGTATGAATTTGTCAGAAGATTCACCTACATGGGATCCAGAATATTTGTCTGACACCAAGAAGGTAACAGCTCAGTGATCTGATATTGGTGTGATCTGATACCTCGATTGGAAAGTATAGTATTTTTCCCATCACTTAGATTAGAATTGTGATTTGAAAACTAGAGCATCCAGGGCTCTCTTAGGTCCCTAGTACGTAATTCAGATGAGGTAGGTTTGGATAGGCTACCTCATAATTAAGGGGTGCAATGGAGATTTATCCTCTGTAAAACTCTGAAGTGCCAGTATAACTTTATATGGTACTCCCAAATTGCCTTTCATGGGCTCCTTCAACTATCATGGAGTCAGCAGTGATGATTATGATCTGCATCTTATTGGTAATACTAAAATCCAGATAACTGTTTTTGATAGTTTTGTAATAAATTTAGAAAAGTATCTGAAGTGGGAGGGAGGAGTTGTGTCTTTATGCTTTACTTTAAATTTTAAGATGTTGCACAATGTAAGCAAGCTTGGAAGCATATTATCAGCGAAACTGGCACATCAAATGATGTTCTAACACACTGGACTAATTGCTGTACTCACAACAGTCTGTAACAGGGAACACACTCTTACATAGAGATAAGAATAATTTCTTTTTAGTCCAAGTATAGTAATATATGTGTAATTTTAATTTTACTGCAATCCACAGAGAAGTGCCTACAACTGTGAAAATCACCAAAACCAAAAGTGTGCTGGCATGATGTAAAAGAAAATGAGTCTTAAAATTATTGTAACCTCTTTTTCCCAAATCAAAAGAATATTTTGCAGATAAAAATTACGTTTGCAAATCAAAAGCATATTTCAGTGAAGGAGCAAAGCAGGAATGTCTAGGGACGACAAACACAATGACTGGCACTCTCTTTAGTAGTCACACTATCAATTATTTTGTTAATTGTGTAACAGATGTACACTTCTAAACCTCACAACAGAACAAACGTCACTGATAACAAAATCATAATGCTGCATACAAGCACCATCATCTAGGAAAAATGTTTCATCTGCAAATTACCTCCTAGAAACAGCAAAAACTCCACCTTAAGGTTTATGTTCTTAAAACCTGACAAATACCAGAGAAAAGATGACCTCAGGGTTTTAGTTCTGCTCATTCTAGAAGAACAACCCAAATTCAGGTTCTGGACTGCTTACCATGTAGCCATAAAATCAGTTTCCTCAGCATTCAGTTTTGTTGAGCTGCAGAGTTTGGGGTTCAGGCTGCCCTAGCAGAATCTGGATGCACCTTTCTCACATATGTGGCTGCAGCTCTACATGGTGTGAAGCACCATGTAAACTCATACCCATGACAGCTAACAGTTGCACTGACTGTGCCTCCTCTTGTTAAGGATGAACAAGAGAATTGTCAGTGGTCAAGGGCAGATGTGGAGGTGGAGATAATGTGGTCATATAAGAAATTGGTATGACAGTGGTACGCACTGGACAGAAACAGGAATGACTTGTTACCTCAGGAAGAAAAGTAACAAGAAGAGTGGCCTCCTGGTTCAATGAATCAAAATGAAACAGTAATTAGTTTCTTATTCAGGCCTTGGAATTACATGGTGCTGAATAGGCTCTGTTCTGAAGAATTTTGAGAAGATCTGAAGGACTTCAATACTTTGGATTACATACCAAACAAATTCACTTGGAATTGATTGCAGATCACACACAGACCAGGCATTATTAAACCCTGCCTGATACAAGGGCTTACACTTCTCATTCAAACTTACAATGGGATATAATGCAGAGTATTCTCAACAAAATACAGCTCTGCAAGCCACTCAAAAGCTTGCAGTGGCATTGATATGGCACCACAATCAATATTTTCTTGTACAATGAATTAAACTAAATTCAGTGAGTTAGCTGCAAGCAGTTATTTCATATATTAGGGTTGCACAAGCTCATTTAACTTTAGCAGTATTGCTGATCTCCACAGAGAAAACAGTGAGACATAAAAAAGTGAAAATACATTAAAAAGTACATTTTTGTTAATTCCTCCTTCCCCTCCTCCCCCCAATATACACACCCTTTCAGTGCCTTTGTGTGGTTCTGGGAACAGCAGTTCTTTTTTCCACTTGTGATACATTATATGATCGATTATTGATCATTATAAGACTGACACTTGCTGTTTACACTGAACCATCTACTGGATTTTGTGGTTTGAATAATTCCTGCAACACTGCACAAGCTCTCAAACTCAGCAGCTCCCTATTCTGCTTTGGAATACTCTTAATGCAGAATTTTTCTCCCCAAGATGATGTTGTTGGTTCATAAAAGTGACCTCACAAAGCAGGTGATTCACTCTTTCTGGAGCTGTGACAGAAATTATGTGAAAATTCCTTCCCAATATGCAGCTTCATTCTAATAGGAGTTACAGTTAACACAAATCCCCCTCAACTGCATTGTCTAAAGCCAAGGAATTAAATATCCCTGTCACACAGCCATCAAACACCTATCACATTTTACTTCTTCCTTTTCCAATTCCTGTGCTTTGGTGCTACTTTAACCATGAGCTCTGAGATTTGTACATCATATAAAATTTTCAGAAGTCACATCCTCTCCCCTCAAAAGCCACTATCTCTATTACATGTACTAATGTAATCTCCAACATTTCTTACCTGGTCCAGTTTCACATGTTATAGGAAACTGTTCAAGGCATGGGCTCGACTGATTGGGGTAAATCATTGTTTCCTGCACCCACCAGTATGGGCGATGGCCAAACAAAATCCTGAATTTAAAAAAAAAAAGAAAAAAAGAAAAAGATTTTTATGTAAGAAGGCTTCAGCAGAGCACAATAAATAATCTTACAATGCCCTGTAATGCCAAAACTATTCTGTAATAGTTCTATACTATAGGTTCTTCTTATCAAAATGCCGTTTCAAACATGTATTAAGTATTCCTGTTTTATAATTACAGTGGAAAGCCCACAATACATCATTCACAGAAATTTTTCTGAACTTGAGGTATATATAGTAACTATCATGAAAAATAGAAAACTTTAAAATAAATCAAACTTCTTACCATTTAAATATGAGGTTGAACCAATCACCAATTACTGCAACCCATATCATTTTAGTACCAACCACTTGGTTGAGCTGAAACCAAAGAGGAAAATAAATTGAGAATATATTCCGGGGATCGCCAACATGTGACATAAAATTAAGGAAATCCTGGTAAGCCCTGTAGTCCCTCTGTAAATGCTGAATGATGAGCACGCCATTGCTATGAAGAAGATCCATCTTAGGGCATTAAACTGTACTTGAAACAGAGTAAAGTTCCTTTAATCTTAAGTTTCTAGTGATGGAGAACAAGAACCACGGAGGGCAGCTATTAAAAAGTGAGAGAAGGTGATTGACATTGCCTTTATATTGTATCGGTGTGGTGCACCCAGCCTTTCCTGGAACACGTGGCTCCAAATCTCTGGCAAAGCATGAGTCTGTTAGCACTGGAAAGCTTTTCTGTTTGCAAATTTTAATTGGAGGAAACTAAGTGAAGTACATGCTGAGCAGCAGCAAATTGTGAGGAAAGTTTTGTGGAAATGTAATGCGTGACTTATGCAATCCTTTGTATGAACAGTTGGAACATGTTTGCTTGAATCTTTTCACAGTTCATTTCTCTGCAGGATGGACATTACTAATGTTCAGACTTCATTAAGTGTTGCCTGTATAAAGAACAGAAAGAATACACAAATAATTGGTCTCTGCAGAACTGTCATCAAAGCTGTACAAATGAAACAGAATTTGAAATAGAATTTGGCTACCATGCTGCGTCTAATACTTTGCACAACACTTTTTCAGTCATGGAAAATACAGCCAGCATCCATATACCAACAATGCCATTGAGCTGTAGGTTTATTTTTAATCAGCAGTATTCTCAAAGCACTGAAAAACAATTGTTTCCTTCATACAAGAAGCCCAATGTCTGGCACAATGTCTTGAGTCTGAGTCATCGCATTCACTATTGTCATTCTCACATATTGCTTACATGATGCAAGTCCTACACACCTCTGCCAGAAGGAGGTGAAACCTGACCTACTGTAGCCGTGCTTCTTGCTGCCCAGCCTAGCTTTGCAAACCATTTCAAGGCTGAGAAGAGATGATTGTATCTCCCTGAAATATTCCCAAGTGAAGCACTAGTTTCTCTAGGGCAAACAGCCAAGAGATTCTGCCGATACTAGGATTTTAAGAGTATACAACAAGTAATGTACCAGCACATCAGATTTGTCTCTGCTAGTACTAATAACTATAGCATATGAAAAGACTATGTTCATTTGTGAGGTGGCTAATTGACAAACCTTTTTTCACAAGATATTAAGTGGATACCCAAAGTCTAGTGATTTCATCATCTGATATCAGCAGAGCAGCAAGAGGAAAACTTCAGTTATCAGGCTCTATTTTTCAGACATCTTCACATCTTCTATTAAAGATTATACATGCAGCTGAAACAATTACAATCAGAAAACAAAAGCAGCTGCACACTTCCATATGGCTTCCTCCGTGGCACTTAAACTATACAAGCTGTGGAAACAAAGACATGTACTACTCAACTGTTTTTGCTGAAGAGGGACTTAACAGCGTAACAGAGCTTTATGTGTAGTCAGGGAAGTCACATGGAAACATTAAGCAGATTCAGCAAACAGGGCATGACAATTAAATGTACTTAGAAGACTTCCCTGGCACAATCTCACATTTACTTTAGCTACTCACATGTACTTTAGATATTAATAATCTGGTTTTAGAAAAGTTTTAGCAGTTTTACACTCTAAATGTTTACTGCTACCAGTTGCATGGAGTCATGTAGACTACAGCTAAAAAGAGATTTAACATTCTATGCACTGTTTCTGAATAACTACTACAATATTTTCTGCACATTGATGGAATAATTTACTTCAGCTGGTATTACCTGATTTCAAGGAAGACCCTTCCAAAACTGAAATGTTGGGATACTTCAACAATAAGTATTTCCTAATGCTTTAGCTGCAGTATTTGCTAATCCATATCGCTTATAGCTTTATAGGGTGTCTAGTAAGGGAACTGTCATGCAAATAAACTGACAGAATTATTTCCTCTCCTCAGTTCTTTTCCAAGAACCTGTTCAGAAACATCTCTCTGGAACAACTTTTATTACTAGAGAAAATATCCTTCTGCTACCTTTTTCCCCCCATTTAAAATAACAATAAACATCACTCTTTTATATATGTCTGGATTCAGTATGCAGAACTGTGGAGAATCAGAGGTTTTCTTCTGTTTTTCAGTCTAGTTTATAAAGAGTGTAAATATCAAATTGATTGGTGACAGAGGACAAACATGCAAACATGAACAAGCTTTAATTTTATCCTACACTTTCTCTGGTTGTTTCAGGAACACTTACATCCACATCTTAGACAAGGCAAATCAGAGGAGTCAGATTAAAAAAGAATTAAAACCCCCCAAACAAATCCATGCTACAAATGAAAGCGGGAAGTTTTTGGAATAGGTCAGCAGGTTTCTGTGAGATAGGCAGGTTCAGGTGATGTTCTCATTGTGCCTGGAAGCACTTAAAATTCTGCTTCATTCAACAGGCAATCAACAACTGACATGAGTCATCTCTTATTGTCCCTGTGACATTTGGCAACCTCTAAGTGTCTGAGACACTAAAGATTTTCATAGCTCTCATAACCAGCAGAAAAAGCTGGTGAAACATGTCTTGAAGTACTATGTTTAATAACTCAAAGAAACAAAGGAGAAATACTTCCTCAACAGAATTTTTCTCATTTTCTATGAAAAGCATTGCAAAATGCTTCTGTAACGCACTTAGTGCTTCAAAGTCACTTGAGATAATACATGAAATAAAACAATTTGCTGAATTTTAGTACACAGAATTGCCAAGAAAAGTAGTGATCTTTACAAAATGGCCAGGCTCTGTATGCAACTAAGCTTTTTAATCAAAGCTTTGTCTTGTTTTGATACTACAGAAGCACGGTTTGACCTTCACATGATCAAATGAGTCTAGTGCAAAGCAAAAACCTTTAAAATGCTATCTGTTCCTATAACAAGATACTTTCTTGATTTATGTTTCAAGACATATAACACAAGAAACTATCCAAAAATTTTATATTCTTGGGAATGATGTTGAAACAATAATCATGGTGATGATCCACTGAAGGGAGGATAAAATGTTTACAGCTGCTTTACACCTACATATTAGAGCAAATATTACATAACAGATATCAGATGTTGTTAAGCAAATGTTTGCAAGGGAAGGAAAAGCCATCAAAGCAAATATTTTCTAAAC
The DNA here is from genome assembly GCF_014839835.1 of Dryobates pubescens. Lineage (NCBI taxonomy): Eukaryota > Metazoa > Chordata > Aves > Piciformes > Picidae > Dryobates > Dryobates pubescens. The sequence continues at coordinate 34,797,764 of NC_071613.1, forward strand.
CACTGCTAATGGAGGCCTATGTACTGGGCCTAACCTTCTGGTACATTATGCATAGTTAATTGAACAATAACATTAATTTCCACATCAGTATTTTCATTGGCACTGAACCAGCTACAAAGATTAACTAACAATTTAGTTGGTTCACAAGCAGATACTGTATGCAACAGCTGATAGCCATTTTCCTCAGTATGAATATTTTCCAGAGGAAACACTGTGAAGATATATCTTAGACTTAGGAAGAATCTTTCAAGAAGCTTCTCTTTCTTTTCATATTGCATTCCCTCAAGCTCTGCTGATTGGATCCAGGCAGCCCTAGTTTATATCAGGTTTCTTTAGCGTTGGACCAATCAGTAGAGATTTAGCAAACACTAGCATGAACTGGTTTGCCTGCTCGTGGTTCAGCCCACTTAATCTATTTTTTTCTTGTTATTACACTGTCATTATTCTTTGCTCTAAAATTAACTATGGAAATACAGGAAGTCAGATAAACTCATGCTTGCAATATAACAACAACTGCCTGACCTTAACACTTTGTATTTATGTGTGTCTATCTGTGTAACAGTGAAAATGATATGAACAATCTATGGAATACAATGTATGGAATGTTCACAAAAAGTCAAATCTAAAGAATTCAAGTTATTATAGAAATCACAAGCAGAGTTTAACAATGTATAAAAATCCTTCTAGTTCCACAGACTGCAAGCAGAAATGGACTCCAGACCCACAAGGGCAGATTGCCAGAGCCTTAATGCTGTTCCCTCTCTAATAAATTCACTGGCTTATTTATATGTTCTCCAATCCCTGACACTAGCTCTTTGCTAACCATAGCTCAGGGAGGTCAGAAACCTGGCACAAGAAGTAGCTTGAGGTCTGTTTATTAGCACCAGCTCTTCAATTCTGGGTTCCCTTAGCAGTTTCTCCAACCCCAAACCAGCTATAAACAACTCTTTAACCCAGCGCTGGAATCGCCCGGTATGGACTTTGGGCTAGCAAGAAAACAAGCAACAGATCTGTGCTGGTAACAGCCTGCCCTTCAGTTTGATGGCACTGTCACCCTGCTGTGGTCAGTGTACACCTCAGAAGTAAGTAAGTAAGTAAGCAAGTAAGTAAGTAAGTTCAAGGGCCCTTTACTTGGGTTACCAGACATACATGAAGAGCTGGAAGATGCAGAAAAAAGGGTATATGGCACAATTATAGAATCACAGAATGCTCCAGGCTGGAAGGGACATCCAAACGTCATCTGGTCCAACCTCCCTGCAGAGAGCAGGGACATCCTCAACTAGACCAGGTTATTACATCATCTCCAGCAACGTTCATAGTGTTAGAATAAATTGCTGTTGACACTTTCTTCCATTCACGACCATCCTGTGACTTAATGTAATGTTTAGGAAAGAACCATTTCAGAACAAGTGCCTGGGCTAGAGTTACGGTAAAGTCTGGTGACAGTGTATCTGGCTATGGAGCCTCTTGAATTAGACCTAACGGAGGTTTTAAGAACCATATGACCCATGCTAGCTTGAGTCATGAGGCCACCTTTGTTTGTGGTTGGTAGAAGCTGTTGGTTTGAACAGAAAACTAACATCTGCTAAAATCACGATGCTTCATTTAAACATGCAGTTTCTAAGATGATTGTGCAGAGAGTTCATAGTGAGAAAGTAAAGTCAGGGATAGGCTGTACTGTAAGTTAATGTCTCTAGAAAACTCTGCAGAAGGACTCCTAAATCAGTCAGAAGAAAGATCAGTTAAAAGGTGTGGATTGTGCTAGCAAGTGGCTGATAGAAGTCTAAATCAAATGAAGACTAATGAAACCTAAAGAAATGTCACTGATGAAAAAAAGATACCTACCAGTTCAGAGCTAGTGCCAGCTACTGTAGGATGAACCCATTATCTATGTTAACAAGAGGAGACCAGATTGAAAAACCCACCAAAAGATTACAGATTAGAATTCAGGATTTGATTAGATTAATCAAATTTATATTTGCTGAACTGCAGCAGCTGGGAAAAATGTGTACTCACAAAGTTACATGCTGAGGTGACACAGGTTAGTGATGTCAGAAGCAACATTTAAACTTTATAGTGGTAGTGTTCACTTGGCTAGATTTCAGGTCCGATTGGGAAAAAGAGCAAAATTGTCCTAGGTAAAAAACCCAACCCTTAAGGTACAGGCTCCATAGTGCCCTAATTTATATGTGGCTGGATAATGATCTTTGAACCAGCCCAACTTTAGCACACTCATCTGAACCAGAAAAGAAACAGTGGTCTAGTAATTAGTTTTAGGACTGAGGAAACTGGAGAGCAGGTGTACAAGTCAAGTAAGAGAGAATTACAGCCGGGTAGTTCTACCCAGCAGTAGTAACAGTTATTCCTCAAAAATGCAACTAGCAGCTGGTGATTTCAGCTCACTTTGTTTTCTGTCTAGTGGAATGAGGAAAAAGAGTTGATGGCTTCAGCCAGTAATCCTCAAAGCTTTACTAATTTTACATTATTCCAAGATAGCTGAATAGCTTTAGCTATGGTAACAAAACCATCAGCAAATAATTTCCACAATAAACTGAAGGCTGGTAACTGGGACCACAAACTAGTTTGTAACTGGAGTCAAAGGGAAATACACCCACCTGAAAAACAATTAGGCCTGGTGTCACATAGAGCACATTCACAACGAGGGGGTTTACGACAAGCCTTTGCCTGGGCACAGGCCTGAATCAGCTCTGCATGTCAGTCTCCTGCCACAGAAGGTGAGTGGTGGGTGGTTTGTTGTGTTTTTTAATGACAAACAGCTCCACACTCCTAAGATAATTCAGGCCTGGGGCATTTAGAGAATTATGAGTGTCACAGAATTTATGCCTAAGTCGCCCCAAGTACATTCCACGAACAAACTTTGCACTGAAAACAAATTCTAGCTTCAGAGGAGCAGAAAGGAGCTAGCCGGCTCACCAGTTCGTGTCTGGTTTCTCTCAGGACGGAATCGTACCTGTGACAAACCGCACCAGGCTTTTTACCTCCCCCGGCCTCGCTGCCCGGCGCTGTAGACAGCCCAGCCGCCACCCTGACAAAACACTTTAATCCTAACAGACGTTTCCCAGTGGAAAGAGAGGGAGTCACAGCTGCCTCCCCTTCGAAGCATTACGCCGACCGGCCCCAGCCGGCTCCGCCCGCCCCAAGAACGCTCCACAGGAAGGCAGCCTGAGCTGCCCATCATGGCACCGCGCTCCTACGCAACAGCATCGGCAACTCCCAGCACAGGGGCGGCTGAGCCAACCAGCGATGCGCTTGCTGAGAGGCGGGCGGGAGGCAGCACGCAGTTAGAAAGCAGCCTCTCGGGAGGCGGGAAGTTGCTGGCGGTTTGAAAGTTGGTGGGCGCGGGTGGCCTTAGTGTGCCGCTTTCCTCCTTGTTGCGTTCCTACAGGCAGGGCTGCTGCGTGCGGAGCTTGGCAGGTACTACCGTGCTGGGGAGTGCTGCTGGTTTGCGGGGCCACGGCAGCCCGCCGCTGTTAGCGTCGCGCGGGACAGAGAAAGAGGAAACTATTCGCTCCCTCGGCCCGGCCTGTAAGTATAGAGAGGGAGGCTTTGCTCTGGGTGAGACCTGCGGGCGGACGGCAAAAAGGTGTGAGCGATCGGCGGCGGGGTGCTTCTGAGGTCTGCCGCCCCCCTGGAAACGGCTGTCGGTACGGCGGCGGCCCCCAGCGCAGTGTGAGGCTTCCCGGCGCAGGTAACCAATCGTTGGCGGGGGGGAGGGTGGGTAGTAAAAGAAACGTAGCCCCCGCCGTTACTGCTTGCACTAAAAACAAAAACAACTTACAGGAAGAGCTTTTAGTAAGAAGCCGAAGGGATAACAAATGCTGTGAAGGAGGTTTATTCTGTGAGTTTTAACTGTTGCATCTGTCTTGCTCGTCTCAGTTCGTTGCAGCACTATGTCTGATATTAAGCCTGAAGACGAAATAATCTCCATAGAAAGGGAAATGAAAGAGTTTTGGACCAAACTGAAAAACATTTATGGTTCGGAACAGATCAGTCAGTCTTTATCACTAAGAGATTTATGCAAGGAGTCCATAAAAGTGCTTTCAGGTAAAACGTTTATGTTCATCTTACCTCTACTTCCATGTTATCATCAGACTTCTTCAGATAACTGAAATAACTTTCCATTACAGAGAAATGGTCTAAGAAGCTGAAAGAAGAGGACTTGATGATTGATAAAATTAATGAGTATAGCAATGGTACAGTATAATGATTTATTTACTCTGCGTAACACTTCTAAGATTGACTTCTTACAGTGAGTAGTATGTTTAAGTTCCCATTTGAAAAAGTAAATAACATCAGAATTAAAGTAGAAATGAAACCAAATATTTGGCTGGCTATAGGATGTAAATTGCAAGTCAAAAGCAATTAGTTGGAAAACTTAATTACAGAATCACAGAATGGGTTTAGGTTGGAAAGGACCTCAAAGATCATTTAGTTCTAACCCCCCTGCCATGGGCAGGGATGCCTTCCACCAGACTAGGAATTGGACCATCATTGATGATATAAAAACATAAAGGACTGATAAACAGTTTCCTGTGTAGTGGGTTTGGTGCTTGAAGTATTTAAAAAACAAAGTACCAAAACTTGCTGACTGCAGTAGAAAAAGTATATTACATTGCTTAGTAAAGTTAATTATTGTGAGGTTACTTAGAGAATCACAGTATTAGTAATACAATTGTATTAGTAGTACAATTCATTCAACCTATCAGCCTAGGATTGACTTCTGAATGTTGTAGTTAAATCTCAGAATATGGTAAAAATAATTGCAACTCTGACATGTTTGCATTGCTTGCTTTCTGTCAAATTATGTCTGTGAACAGGATCCACCATCCTTGTGAAGATGTACATAGTGCTGGCACCCTAAACAAACCGCATTTGATCAAAGTACCAGAGGATCTCTGTAGTTAGTAGCTTCTCTTCTGAATAATTTTCACTTTAAGCTGAGATAGCATGCATTTCACTAGGTTTTGTTCAAGTAATTAATTAAAAAAAAATACAGATAAGTACTAAATAGCAGGGACCTAATTAATCAACTGTATATATTTGCATTTTTCTTGCCTCCTTTCAGAGATTCTCCATCAGAGCCAACGTGTATCAGAAAATCAGGAGCATCTGACAGAAATAAAATCTAACCTAAATCAAGAAAAAGAGAAAAACAAGGACTTGACTGACAGCATCCACGAGCTTAAAGAAGAGTGTGAGAAGAAAAAGGGAAGTAAGTAAGCAAAGGACAGTAAGGACATTTTACTAATCAGAAGAGGAATTGTTTTTACCACTTGATGGGTACTTCTACTGTTTTAAATGTTTTTGTATGTTCAATTTACCTTTACCTTGATATTTATAGTGGTTTTTACAATTCTAGTAATATCTTCTAAAAACAAAGCAGCTATGGAGAGACAGGAACGCCTATGCAAGTGTAAGGAATTGTTTGAGAAGCGGCTTGGATTGGAGATACGCAGAATTCACAGTAAGTTTCTTTAGTTCCCATGGGCAGTCATGCAATGCATTTAATGTTGGGTTGTGCAGAGAAGAACACGCTAACAACTGAAGAGCTGTCTTAGTTCAGGTATTACTGTTGCCTCTCAAATGGTTACATGCAGTATGTCAAAGTGCGTTTGTCTTTCAAAGAGACCAGGGTTGCTTAATTTGTGTTATAAGAATACTGAAACTGTAGCTTCGTATCATGATTTTATTTCTATTTTTTTAATCATTGTGATGATCCAGCAGAGGTTAATGGTGATAATTCTGTCTGTTTTAGATGAGCAATTACAGTTTATATTCCGACACATTGACCACAAAGATCCTGACAAGCCATATCTGTTTACTCTTTCCATAAATGAACAAGGAGAGTATGAAGGTATGTGCATTCTGAATACTTAAGAGGACAGAACCGGATGCATAGACTGGGGGGGGGGCGGGGGGGAAGGCAGAAGAGAAGTGCTGTTTAATTGTAACCTGTTACTTCCAAAATTTTGCAGGTGCAATGTATTTTAAAATGAAGTTGCTCTTGTTAATTTCTATGAAAATAGAACTGCTTATCTTCACTCCCCTCCATTTGTGTATAGTTCCTGTTTGCTCTGTATCTAGCAAGCAAAGCAGGAGAGAGAAGCGATACACAGACATAGATGCTTCAGTTTGTAGTTTGCTACTTCTGCTTATGCTAGAGGAGCATATGCGTTGACAGGCATATTTCAACTTGTGCAAGAAGCCTAAAGAGCAGAAAACTATTGTGGACAACCACTGCAGTTATGTGATATAGGAGAATGATTAAAACTTTAAATCTAACGTTTTTCTCCTGTAAGGGTACGTCCTTTCCGCTCTTAACACTGATTTTGAAATATGTATCTCATTTCAGTTACAAAGAACAGCAGTAGTAATTTGAGTACTGTGCTGAGTATCTACTAGATGGATGTTACTGTTCTGCTCTGCCTCTAGGTGTGGACTGAAGAGATTTCTGTTTTTACTAATTCAAATCCACACTGTAAAGCTAGAAGTTTATAGCATGCAGGGCTACATCAGTTTTGACTGCTTGCTTACAGAGCAACAAAAACACTTAGGAATGCATTTCAGTTTTTGATCAGGCCACAGATTACTGGGGATTGCTGTAACAATTCAGATGGGAGCATGGCACTGAGTGGGAGGTGTGAAAATAAAATTGTGTTCTTTGAGGCTTTGTCTTTGAAAGAAATATTTAATAGGCTACTCTGGTACTGGAGGAAGTTAAAACATACAAAGAAACTACGTTTCTGTTTCATGAGGATGGTAAACCACCAATACTGAACTTTTTTTATAGCCTAATCTTTTGGAAAATTTTGTCGTTTTAGTGACTTCCTGTATTCCTCCTTTGGACCATATAGCAGAGTTCCAGAGCAAAGTGAGAGAAACTAACAATTTTTCTGCATTTATTGCCAACATCAGAAAAGCTTTTGCTGATTTATCTCACAAACAGTCTGCGTAAGACTAGCTTTTACCTCTCTCCAGTACTATACAGCACTCTTTCCTTGTATTGTGGAAGTATGTATTTATCCATGTCTTACTCTAATCTCTAAATAAAAAAAAAAATCCCGACAATATTTTAGTCCACTGTTGTCTAGATACATTTTGGATCATTTTTCAAAGAATATAATCAGCTCCTTCCTTAAGAGTGCAAAGCGGTCCAGTAGAAAATAGCTTAATCATGTAATCTTTATTTTAATATCTTTCTGGAGTAGCTAAATAAAGTACATGATGTAATTTATGTCCCTCTTCCAAAAGCATGAACTGTCTTTCAGGTTTTTATGTGGTTGGGAAAGGCCTGAAACCTACCTTTCAGCTACCTCTGTCATAGTCACTATCTTAATATTTACTCTGTCTTCTAGTCTCCATTGTTCCCACTCATTTTCATGCACATCATTGTTTTTCATTTTGGTCTGTTAAACTGTATATGTTTTACTGCCTTGTTCAGATTATGGTCTGGATACCCATTTCTGTTAGAATCACTTGATGTGCATGCTGTTCTTAAATAAAGCTTTTAATAGGAATGAGCAGCATTTTGTATTTGTTTAAGAAACCTTAGAGCCCAGAGGTTCCTAGCCCCCAAAACAGCTGAGCAGAAACAGTGACCTGGACCTTGAACTGCAGTGGTGAAGGAGTAACACTCATAAGATTACCAGCCTCAGCATTTTATTTGGTATGTTTTAGAACAGACCAGTCATTTTGCTTTGTTAAGTAGTCCTTCACTGCAATCTGCTTTATCATTCTCATTGGAAATCTTAAGGCACAGAAAAGTCTGTCCCTTCTGGCTTCTCTCTACTGGCATTACCCCTGGATCCAGGATGACTACATTAATTTTGAAAAACACTCCTGCCCTTCTCCACCTCTCTCACAGAATCACCAAGGTTGGAAGAGACCTCAAAGATCATCAAGTCCAACCTGTCACCACAGACCTCATGACTAGACCATGGCACCAAGTGCCACATCCAATCCCTTCTTGAACATCTCCAGGGATGGTGATTCCACCACCTCCCTGGGCAGCCCATTCCAATGACTAACAGCTCTCTGAAGAACTTTCTCTTCACTTCAAGCCTAAACTTTAGTTACTCTGGAGAGTAAGAACTTCAGGATGCTCAGCCAAGTATTTTACAGCTGGCATATGGAAGCAAAAACACAGGCACTATCCAGCCACTTCCATGTTTTCAAATGAAGCTGTTCATTTATTGCGGTGGGTTGAAAACTACCTTACTCACCCTAAAACTACTCCATTTATTAAGGGAGAACACATTTCTCAGCTGCACTCTGATCTCATTTCATCATCATTTTCACAAGAATTGAATTGAAATGTGCCCTGAGTAACAAAAAAATGCTCAGACTTGCTGCCATTTTCTTTTTGTGTTCATCCCAGGTGTTAGTAGTTGGTTTATTGCTTCAATCAAAATTACTTTGCCAAGATTGCTATGCATGTAAAATACGACAAGCACTGCACTGAAATTTACACTCCCAGGAAGAATTTGCTAGATAAAGTGATGTTCCTGATTGTAAATGTTCTGTGCATATGCCTAAAGCAACAAGTATGGTTTGAAATGGTTATTGGGTATAATTTAAACCTTTACAAATGCTTTAGGAGTTAGGATATTAAACCATCTTATATTTGCCAAGACAAATCAGGTGCAGCTCTTAATTCCTGGAAAACAGGTATTCCATAAACAAGTAAAAGCTAGAAAGATGTGCAAAATAGATTTGTTTTGTTGCTTATTATAAAATATTAAGTAGAACTGTCTTACAACATCCCTAAGCCAGCATTTATGCGATCTGAAGACCTGTCTTAAAATCTTGAAAAAATTTGTGTCTTTATCAAACACCCTTGGTGCTTACAGAATTTCACACACCTGGCTCTGTGGCAATTTGGAATTTCCTATTTGTTAAGAACCAGCACAATACAGTGATATCCAATAACAGGTCAGCTAGGTCCCAACAGATCACAATTATTGGGACCTCAGTGCACTAGACAGCATACAAATACAAACTGAAATGCCTCAGAGAGCACATGGGAAGGCTCTTAAGCTCAAAAGTAACATCCAACTTAGGAACTATGACACCATCAATCAGCCCCCTCCAGTTGGTGCTAGTGCTCTATTAGCAGGATCGAATTTATCTTGAGACAGACATCGATTTCAGGGAAGGTTTGTAAAAGCTTTTCTTCCGTTGTGTCTTTTTTTCAACCCTGAATGTTGCTTTCCCTTTCAAACTTCTGACCAAGACTTAGCTACCAAGGGTCATGCCTGAAATATATGGGTGGGCCATCAACTAATGCTGGCCGTAGAAAAAAACTGCTGATATGCAGGTGTTCCAGCACCTCATCAACTTTATCTCAGAATTTAATATCAAAATCAAATTTAGGAGACACTGGAAATACACAATGGATTTAAGGACTGCTGGGAAGACAAAATAGTATTAAACATTAGTAACATGTATTAAGTGCATTTAATCACAGTTGTTAGAAGAAATCACATTACTGGAAGAGTCTCTCTGGCTAACAGAGCAGTTTTATTATACAGCTATTCACCCAGGAGTGGGGGTGGTTAAGCTGAGTTTATTCACTTTTATTCATAAAGCCTCTTGGATGTTGCTAGACACTTTGAAAAGCAAACAAGTATTGGCTACATTCGTGAAAATTAAGAAAAATCATGGAAATTATGCTGTGCTTCTGTCATATTCTGATTGTGCTTTGTTACTTGCTGTCTTCTCCAGTGCTTCAATAAACTCTCAATTTGTTCACTATCTTGAAATTGTCTAAATTAGTCCTATCACTATAATGCTCTAAAAATCACTGTGAACTAATTTGTGATTTATACGTTTGCTACTTTTAAACTGTCTTGCCTGGTAAACATATGCACACATAAATCACTTAGTCCCACAGGCAGATTACTGCAAATCTTTTAACTGTGAATAATTGTGGTAATACTCCTACCTTTTTGAAAGCAGTAGTTGCAATCCAATTACATCAGGCTTTACTACTGAAATGGGATTGTATGCCTGAAGGGTCAGGGAATGGCTCCGATTGTCCATGAGACTCCGTTCTTGTCGTCCTCATTCTCCCTAATCGCTCTAACAATTATACACAAAGGACCCTTTAGACTCTTGAGCTTATGAATAAGTTCCAGCAGACACTAAGGTACTGAAGGCTGACTTCCTGCAGATCAATGAGTTTGTCCTTAAACAGTGCCATTCTCTTCACTGCAATATCCCAGCTCTTTTTACTCTCCTGTGGATGGGAGCTAGGCCACTTGAGCTGTGTCAGTTGTGCCTCTGCTTGGCTGCTGCACCTGCCCACCCTTCCTGCAGGACAGGGCTGTGATGTGTGCTTCTCTCCTTGATCTGTTTGCCAATTTGTAGTACACCATAAGCCCAGTGAGGGCTGCAACACAACTTCTGTTTCCAATTTGGGCTAATTGAGCAATAGATTAAAAAATTGTTACAGAAGCTGACAGACTATGCTAAAAGTGTGTAGTGGACTTTTTATACGACTGTATGTATATATTTTGAGGTGGCTATGCACTGAAATGATGAAAGAAGACAGTTAATTTATTTCCTTCCTCTCCGGTCACAGCACGTTTAACAGTGCTAATTGCTATCGACTCACCTGTTTCGTGATTGATGGGTAACTCACTACATGGAAACATGCTCTTTGAATGACTTGACTCAATGAATTATTTTCCACTGGCTACTGGATCATGGGCTGAGTTCTTCACTACAGTATCTTCTGCACCAAAGCTTCAGCTGGAATAACTGGCTTTGCAGAAAAACAGGTCAATTGAATGAATACCAGCTATACATCATTGTTTTGATTTGGAAGCATGCTACACTTACTTCACACTGATGGCATTTATCAGAAAGGATTCAAGTGATTAAGAGCAGACTGCATACATGAACTTTTTGGCTAAGCAAGAAGGTGGAAGTGATAGAGGGGTGACCTTGTGGGTGACGTACTGACTGTCTAAGTTAAAGCACGATGCATTCATGTAAGTGCTTACCTCCTAAGTTAAAAATAAACCCAGGCAAACAACTAATACTTAACTTCTCAAATGAAACTAGCAAGAGATAGGCTTGCTTGTGGAACTCCATGTCTGACACACCCCCATTAATGGGAAGACAATGAAACCAACTGGTAATTGTATTCTTTTAACATTAGTCATAAGTACGAGCATGACTTACCAGCCTGTGTTTTCCTATATTTAGCACAAAGGCAGACAAGCCATCTGGTAAAATAATGTTTCTAAAGGAAAGGAAAAACTTCTTCTGATGTGCAATCCTCAATGCTGTCAACTGTAACTCTACAAGCAATTGCCTGTCATCTTAGACTCCAGCCTTCGCTAAGGTTAGTTCACAGTTCTGACAGTCTGCTGTGTTACAGCAGGGACCACCTTTATAAAGTGCTCTGCTAATGGCATCACAATGAATCAAAATACCAAATTTATAGTCGGTGTTCATGCAATTTACATGAGGAAGATGGTTACTTTCCTCAGCTGCTCCTGCTAATATTTCCCTCAAGTATCATTTCTCAAATACATTGGCTGGTGTGGAATAAGCATTAAAAATGTGCATCCATTCTTGCTTTTGATTGTGCATTAATTCTATCCAGATGGCAGCTGATGTTACTGATGTTACAATCTATTTTTCCTCTTCCAAATAATAGTTAGCATTTCATAGTAGTTACCTATCAAATCTTACAAATGAGTTCTTATGTAGGAATTCTCCCATGCAGAACAGCTATGCTTGTGCTGGATGCTCGGACTACTTGCAAGAGTAGCACAGAACACCATAGCAATATGAGCAATCCCACTGCTTCACATGCTTTTTATCTGAATTAATTTCTTTGAAAAAATGGATTCAGTTAGTAGGCAATTGCTATGAAAAGGGAACAGCTATTTAAAGAAACTGCTTCCAGTCTGGAAAGCAGTCTTGGCTGTCTTTTACATCTGCTTGGTTCTTCAGCATTGTTGAAGGACCAAATGTTGGGACTTTAAAGTGATCCAGGCTAGTAATAGGCAAATCCTTTTCTGCAGCTGGCATATGGATTAAGCTGTCTGTTACAAAACCAGTTATGGGCACTGATGTTACTTTGAGATTGATATTCAGAGAGAAACCACATATAAAAGTGAGACACAGTAGTACCTAAATGCTATGGCTGAAACAAGTTTAAATAAAAATTAGATGGAGACTACACAAATTTTACTGTAAAAAAGCAAGCATTTCTGGCAAGAAGTATTTTTTTCAGAGATACCTTAGGAGAGCAACATTAACTAAAAATTGCTGGGAGTTAAAAGAGGAGGTTAGCTTTAAAACAAGTTCAGAAATGGCAGAAAGTTGCTAGTTAGGTTAATGAAGGAGGGAACTGATGCAATTTTAATTAAAGAGCGATCATATTACATCTCTGAACTTCAGGATTATTTTTTCACACGGAGCACTGCAAGAAATTGCCTAAGCGTGGCAAGAAATGCTACTGCCATGCTGTTGTATGGGAGCCTTGCCCAGTAATATTTTGGAGAGAGTGAAAAAGAAGATGCATGGTATTTTCTAGAGATAAGACCTTACACTTGGAAGTGTTAAAAAATAATAATCAGAGGTTGTTGTGGTCTGGGACCCAGCCAGCAGCTGAGCACAGGTGCTTTTCAGATGTTTAGGAAAGGATATTAATTTGGGAATGCAAATACATGTTGCCAGCAAGCAGCTTTAAAAAGTACATTATCTTTTAATTAGTGAGCCATAGCACTAACATTACAAGTTGGTCATGAGCCTTTTATAGGTGAAAACTACAATCCTTGTAATACTTGATCTTATATTGCACTTTCCAGTGAACAAAAGCTAACAGTTCCGTTTCACATCTGAACAAGTAACATTTGAAAGCCAAAACCTTACAAACACCTCAGTGTTGCACACAACTCAGCATTTAAGCAAAGCCTCTACAAGAGTCATCAATGGCTTTGCAGAATCAGGGCTGAAGAAGATAGATATTAACCACTTTCCTCAGGCATGTTTTATCCTATAGCGATAAATGTGCCTTCTGATGTGCAAGCTGGGAGGTGTGTGAGCCTCAGTCTTGCTACTCACTCCACTATGGTGAAAAGGCCTCCTGTGGGCACTGATGTATCTTCTGCCAGAGCTCTGCAGTTAGCCCTGACATGGCATGTGTCTCAGGTTCACCATTATTCTGCTTAGTTAATACATAGTTGTTGCTTTATTCATTTGCTTTGCACAAATAGGTTTTGGATTATTGAAACTAACTTTTTACTGAGCTGTGAGGGAGGGCACTCACTGGGGAAATGTCAGGATACGCATGTTTGCCCAGTGTGCATTCTAGCTTCATACTCATTGTACATATGAATGCTCATTTGGTATTACTCATCCTTTTTGAGTGTGTTCACGTATTAAAATTCCCCAGCAAGAGAATTATGTGGAAAATATTCTGTGATGACTATAAGACAACCATCCTGGACTCCTATACCTAAGCACAAATCCTGCTCTGTGAAATCCACTTAAGAAGGTAAACCACTGAAAAGAGTAGTCAGCATAAAATCTGTCAAAGAGCAGGACTGTGTCCTGCAGAACGGGCACACAGAGGACCAAAAACCCAGCATAAATTAGCAAAGCACTAACCCTCCACCCACATTAGCAGAGCTGGGACTAACAGTGTGGAGCAAAAATCCCTCCACACAAGCTCCCAGCCTCTGATCATCACAGCATCAAGAGCTGCTAAGCTACCTGACAATTTGCCCATCCAGCAGTTACACATTTGGATTCCTACCACTCACCTTCTGTACTACAGAAGACTACCTCACCACCTTTTCTAAAGCAGGACCTACCTCCTGTCATCTTCTTCGACCACTGTTTCTTATTCAGAGAGACCTTTATATACTTAATGGCAGTAGAGAAAAAAAAAATCTTCCTCTTTTCCACATTATCTTGAGTTGTTTTCTGTACACAGTGGCTCTCCCATGCTATGTAAGCTGTGGAACATACATGAAATAGGAATTAAAAGACATCAGACAAACAACTGGACAAATTTCCACATAATTAAAACTCTTAGAAATCTCTTAATTAAACAAGGATTTAAATGCTATATTAAAGGCAATACAAGATTCTCTCTATATGCTATCATGGAGACATTAACAACCATGGTATTTCTTTAAACACAGTGCAAGTCCCCAGGTTTACTCGTCTTCTAGAGGCATCAACTGATGCGTGAAGAATCCCATATCATTGATATTTGTGTTATGAGAATGTTTGCCTCAGTTTTCTGCTGAAGTTGTAAGAATGCTTTCATGCATCCCATTTCTAAGTACTTCCTGAAAACCTTTTAATATTGCACCAGAGCCGGGCTGACAGTGTTATTTTGTAGGCTTCCCTTTGGTGAGAAAGCAAAGGAATGAAAGCAGTTCCAGCTTAGTGCATAGATAGCTCCATGTTTAAAACAAACACGAGCAAACAATAATAGATTAAACATAGAAGTCTATCATAAATAGGCAAGCAGATTTAGTCTGCTCTGATGGTAGAGTTCTGAAAGATGCAGCTTCCTTGGCAAAACCAACACCTGAAGCATTTTCTCAGGAGAACCACTACACAAGAGGGACTCTTTTCTCTACCTTGCAGAAGTGGTTAGTGGTTGGTGCTTTGATGACTGACAGTTTAGCCTGAAACATCTGAATGAAACTCTGACCACCTAGATTGAAAAAAGACATCTTTTCCAAAGTGGGCTTTGGAAAATTCAGAAACTACTAGCAAGCATAATTTTACTTCTGAAATCCTAGAAAAATGTCTTTTAAAAATAGAAGTATTTTAAATTGTATAGAGGAAATCTGTCCTTCTAATACTTACTGTTATAAACACTTTCATACAAAAATTAAGATAATAGCAGTGATGAACTCAGCAGAGATATTCTTGAATCTGCTCTCCACACTGCAGACTGCAGCGTGGATAACAATCCTTCCTTCGCTTTAGCTCAAAGCATTGTTTGCATTGAACAGAAAAGAGAAGAAAACTGACACTACATTCCTAATATGTTTATTATGAAAGTGTCTCCAAATTAAAATAGCCCACAATACTGATTGGTTCCAGAGATTTTATAAGGAATAATTATTTTCCATATTAAAAAAAAAGCAACCAAACCCAACTGAGTTAAACACAAAACTCCCAAAGTTCTACACAACAGCCATACATGAAAGGACTTCTAGCAAGCACATCACTGCGTCTCTGACAGTGGAGTTCTTACACATCACTGTGTTTCTGAAAGAGTTGCTCAAGCACAGAATTGTCATGAAAACACAGGGGAAATAGTGTCATCTGCCTCATCCTGACTTGCAACAGGCATTCACCATGCACAGTATGGTATGAAAGTTCATGTATAAAAGGTAAACCCCAGAACTGCAAGAACTGAAGCTCAGCAGAAGCCAGAAAATGTGTTTTGTGTAACACAATAATTTTTGCCTTTTGTCTGACATGTATGATCATTGACATGGCTCCAAAATATAATTTCATAGTATTTCCTCCAGTTTTATAATTGAAAGCAATTTCGAAGACTGAGAGTTCTGTACAGACACACTCAAACACCGTGTTTTCATTGCAACTACAATCAGAAATCTTTACCATTTAAAGGCTATCCATGCCACTTTCCCAAACTTCCACTAGTGCTTTTTTTAAAAAAGAAAAGAAAAGAAGAATAAGGTTATCTTACTTAAGTTCCCATTAGGTCCAAATCAAAACCAGTCAAAACAAGTAATACAAAGTGGTCTTGTTTTATGGTTTGAAGGCAACTGTAGTTTGCAGAACACTGAAGGTAGGCCTAACAGGATCTGCATTACAGGAAGGATAAAAAGTATTCAATAGCTCCTCTTGCACAAATGTCACAAGTAGACAATTAGAGACATACAAAAATGAGTTGTAGCAAAAAGATTAAAAAAATACCAAAGCATCAACAGTAGAAAACCAATGGTAGCCCATATTCCTCTGAGAATTCAGAAGGCTGCAGTAATGAGAAGATGAATGAAACAGGCATTAGGCTTCCTACTAGAATACTCTGAGTAAACACATGTGGTGTCTAAATCAACCAGTGTCGAACATCATTGACATTTGTTGCAGGGTAACGGCTTCTGCTGTCGTGTCCTTTTCAGAATCAGAAAGTGATACAGTTTATGACAAGAATCATTTTCCGGTAAGCAAAGCTTAAGTGCATGTACTTGGGTCTCAGAAAAAGGATTTGGCATTGGCAATCACACAGAATGGCCACAGGTTGAGACAGGAGCATATGAAGCTGTGACACCTGTTCCAGTTCTGCTGGAATAATTAAATAAATAACACATAGAAAAACTACAAAATGGCAACAAGGAAACATCATGGGACACTTTGGTATTTTAGAACTACCACCATTCAACATTGATTAAGATCCAAAAGACTTCAACATCCATCCTTGTTGTCAGATCAGATATTTCTACCATTTACTGCAATGTTTGTTTTCACTTTTTTAATGAAAAAAACCAAAAACAACAAAACCCTAACAAAAAACAGCCACCCAAAACAACCACCCACCATATATTATTCTTTCCGTACAAAATATGCCAATATGAGAAATAGTAAACAAAGGGGAGACCTTATTTTCCTCTATTCTGAGCTGGCTAAGGAGAGAAGACAAATTCTTACTATTTACTATTAAGCTCTACGTATAATTTCCTCATTTTTCTACTTCAACATCTCAACCACTGTGCCATGTACTGGACTATAAAAAGGGAGCATAGAAGCTGAAGACAAATAGATTATAGAGTACAAACCCTCATCTCTAAAATTACTAAAATGACAATTCTACAAAAGGTACGAATATACAGAACCTTTTAAGATCTTGCATTTAGCATGACCCATGAGAATAATTTCAATCAATTTCCTGGAATATGTGTGATAATTATTCTCCAAGCACGGCCTCTAAAAGCACCTTATAAAGCTCTTCGGCAGCAAAGCAAACAGATCCAAATGAAAAAGGAAACAGTTGCTTGACATTCTGTTTGCAGAGTGGAAGTTCAAGCCAGTTTTGACATCCAATGGTTAAAGCAATGGATCAAAATACACTGCCATGTATGACCACTAGAACACTTGTTCCTTCCTGCTAAAGACAGAAAAAAAATTGTCTGAATTTTTAATTAAAAAAGCTGTTGTGTGAAAGTTAAATGATTTTTTAGTACAATTCACTGAAGTTCCGAATGGTACTTTACTCTTACCTTATTTCCCCATATATCTCATCTGAATCTCTCATCTCACCTATTTCCCAGACATATCTGTATTAAGTTTCTTCTAGGTTGCTAAGAAAGGACTCTAAAAAGCCAGGTTTGGGGATGGTAAGTCACGTCACAGGGAGTCAGCCAAACTGTGGTAACTGTTGCATGCTTTAGTCATCATAGATGCAACTGAATTTAAACCTCAATCAAAGTGTTTCAATCCAAGTTGCATTTAACAGGGGGATAAAGAGCATATATATCCAGCCAGAAAATCATCTAGAGGGTTGTAGCCTTGACTGTGTATTTCAATCAATGCTACAGATAGTTCAGAACAGCATTCTGTCCCGATGTAATATTTTGTCAGAACAATACTTTTTAAACAAACTTTGAAGAAGGGAAATGGTCCAGTGGAGGTAGTAATCAACACCATGAAAGAGGTGTGTTTTACCTGCTGTTGTGAATTACCATTGCAGCACTTCAGAAATTATAATAGTAATTCAATAAATCTCAGGATAGTCTTGTTTTAAAATTTCGGTATCAGTAATTATTAAACAACTGCCACTTCAAATACTGTGGATGGGATACTTTCCATTGCAATTGGTGTATTTCCACCTGTATGGCCTGTTGTGCCATATGAAATCGGAGGCGCAGGAGACAGATGAAAAAAATTAGAGCCAGAGAAACTTTTGGGGGAGAAAGTGATTAAAGCATGACTCCCTTGCTCCCTCAGATATATTCATGGACATATAAGCCATACAGATACCGATGACAAGGCTACCTGGCTTTTTCAGAGGATGCTCTGTGAGCAGTAAAACTTGACAGGTCTTCCACAACTCACAATTTTTCAGTTTCCTTACCTCTATTGTCTATTTAGTGGAGTTACTACTTTCATTAACCCCATTCCGCCCTTACTTTTAGCACATTGCTTTGTTAATAAACAAGGGGGCCTGTGGAAAATAAAGGCTTCAGAAGTTTTTAAGAGTAGACTAGGACAAATATAATTTTTTCAAAAGAAAGAAGTGGCAACACAACTTTCTTCAATGGAGCCTCTAGAAAATAGAGCCTTTAAACATGTTTTATGGCATTGGAAACCATCCATATTTACTTTGCTATTTGCATAGGTGGAAGGAGTCAGAAAGATATCCTGGCTTACAATTCCAGCTGAACACAGCACTCCAGTCCCTTTGTATATAGAAGACACACTGTCATTTTTATTTTAATTTTTTTCTTTATATATAAGTCTTTGGTCTATAAGCACATTGGTTCTATGTGCACACACACAATACTGTAGAACAGTAGGTTGCATAGAGTCTGTTACCTAAGAACCTTGCCTACTTTTGGCACTGCTGTCACAAACTACAGAAAAGCATCCTGCAAGAGCTGTACGATCCTTAGCATCCTATACCAAACTTTGACTGAAAGACTGGGAAAAGTGTGTATATAATGTTTAAAAAGATACTTATTGGGGTGTTATTTTGTCTTCTTTGGGACACAGGTTCTAAATCATCGATGAAAAAGGAGTGCAAAATTATTTTACAGACACCCTTTATTTTATTTGTAAAGGGGATAAAATATTGCTGAGTGTTCCAGGTTTGCTATGAATTAAGTGAATTTTGCTCAAGTTTTCATGCATTTAAAATAAACTACTTCTAGTAATGTATGACATTCTGCCTTCTCTCTCTTCACCCTACCAAAAAAGTGTTAATAACTCTAAGAAAGATACCTAGACTGAACTGTGTCTAAGGAAGCAATGAACATTTCATCTGCCTATTTTTTCTCTATTACACCTCTGTTCTCATCTGTCTGAATGTGCAAGAACAGTTTCAGCAGTGAGGTCTGGATTCACAATGGTGCACTTGAACAAACGTCTTTCAACATCTATCTCTGCAAAAAGCTAAGACCTGTAGAGGTGAAAAATTTCAAGGCAAACAAAAGTGAGAATGAGTTTATCCTAACAGTTGACATCAGTGCTTTGGGTATTTGCACAACAAATCAAGTCTACTTCTAATGCAATTAAATACCAAATTGAATTTTAAATTGTGCTAAAATAATATAAACAATATCCCACAATTACCACAGGCTTTTGTTTTCCTTTCTCCCCAAATTGCTGATTGACCACATTACCTACTACTTAAAATATCAATCCAGTATTTTAAAACTTTATGTCAGAGGAACAGCCACTGTGATTTGATAGGCAATTTCAAAACCAGCACTTTAAAACACAAAGATAGCAAAAATATCTGAAGCAGATTTAAAATCTATAAAGCTATGTTCTATCTTACTGTAAGTAACAAATCAAGCAACTATTACTTATAGCAGACTCAGCAAAAGCAACAGGGATGGACAGAAGAGATCTGAGTGTGATGCTCTCCACTACTGAGAATCCCAAGAGAGAAAGTTGGAGAATGGATATTCCCTTTTGTCCAGAAGTTCCCAAAAGGATACAAAATAAATAATATTTCAAAGACAGTACAAGTGAAAATACTGCTCCCATTGTGTCTGTTACATACACATACAGCATGCCTACATATACAGAATGGTGTGTTGTCTTCATTCACAAACAGGAAATATGGCAGTGCACTATCAGAATGCTTTGATACTCCTATTTTTTTCTGATGCTGAGATATATGAAGAAACTGCATTCACAACTTAGAATTTAAGTCCAGTAGCAAACAGTTAATTCTGTTTGTGTCTCATGATTGAACTCAAGGATTAATGCTCCTCTGAGCAAGTGCCGCCAGTAAGATACCCGTTTGTCCCATTGGCACCGCTGGTCCCATTAGTGGTGATAGTGCTGTTAGGGGTCTTTGAACGAGGTACTGTTTCTTCCTCATCTGAGCTTGACTCAATGTCACTTCGGTCATCCTTTGTAACCTGTAGAATTTGGAAATGAAGGAAGCATAAGCACCACTACATGTAATTTGCAGTAATCCTCTACTCCAAAAAGCACTCATGACAATTCTGCTCTTCAGCTCTCAACTTGGAAAGAGCCATTTGCCCTTGGGGCTCCCAGTGTTTCTACCAACCTTGCAATATCTTAACATGAGTGATGCTATTTTGTTGGGAACGGAGAAAAAATAAACACACAGTTCCCATGTACCTCCTTGTATGTAAAGCTTTTAATGTCAACACCTAGTAAGTCCACAGCTCTGATACCTGTGAAACTGAGCTTCAGCTGAGGTCAGAAATTTCATTCTGTGCTTACACAGCTTACTTAACAGACTACTTCAGTCTCTTTTATATAAAGGGACCTTTATATTAAAGCTGTTTGGGATACAGAATTACATCTTGAATTACACTTTCATCAGACACAAAAGAATGGGTCCAGCACAGGGTACTGCATGGCTTTGACAGACATGAGGGCAGATGAGATGATCAAAAATGTTTGCATCACCTTAAATTCTCTTCAAATATTAGATTGTCTGCCAATTCTTCTGTTAGGGTCCTGCTCTGAAGGCAAACAATAAAAGAAGATTCTATACTGCAGCTAGTTGTGTTAAATGTGATCCACTCTCTTTATCTTTAAAATGCAGCCACCTACCAGGGTATTTGCACTTAAAACCTAAGAGAATGCACTACATTTTGGAGTACTTAGTTCTATTTGTTTATCCCCAAAAGAACACACTGGAGTATTTTCTACAGAAAGAGTATAGAAAATAAATAACTACGTTTGTAAAGCCCCTAAGCTTAACAGTAAGCAAGAAATAGATGATCAGGATTTAGTTACATATTAAATGATAAAATAAAATAACTAGGGATGAAGATCTACTGTAAGGTATCAGTGATATGTTATGAAAACACTACTTATTTTACTGCAGAAATTGAATGAAAGGGATGAGGAAGTAAGTTAAGATCTGACAGAAGAAGAATCCTCCCTGCATATGTCCTACACGTGGCCTTTAACTTGGTTGCTGACTTACTGTGTCTAACTCTACTCTCATACAATTTATATTTTCTCCTGCACAGTTTGAACTGCAAGACTGCTCTTAAGCAAGCTTCCTGAATGGCAGCAGAGCAGCTACTTACCCTGCTGATATACATGTGTAAAAATGTAACATAGTAGTACCCACTTACTACAGATAGAAGTGGGTTTGAGTGATATTAGGCAATGCATAGCTGAGAAGGAAAAATACTCTTTAAAGATAGCCTCCATTTAAATATGTAGACACAAACAATGGATAAAAATACCAAGCACAAACTAGAAATTAAAAAAAGCCCTCCACAAATGCCAGTATTACACAGAATAAATCTTTTGCATAACAAATCGAAAGAAACTTACATTCAAAGGGTTCCACTTCCCAGCCTTCCAGCACAGCACAAAGAAAAGGATAAACAAGCAGAGTAAGAGAGAGTAGGAAACACTCTTTGAAGTCACTGGTGTAATTCAGACAGGACAGCTGAGGCTAATAATTATTAAAAGCATAGGAGACTGAAGTGGGGTTTCTAGGTAAAACACAGTTCATGAATGCACTGTCTTTCATACACAGCGAACAGCGGATTCTGGGCGCTGCTCAGTACGAGGAACTTATAAAGGAGTATATTAACTTATCAGGCATTTGTCAGAAGGAGTAGAAACAAGTTTCCATGAAAGGAAAGAAAAATTTATATAAAACATGTTTTCAGTAATGTGCTATGGATTAAGAAGAAAGAAATAACCAAAAAGTCAGTGATCTTATATAAAAAAAAAAGTTAAAATCCTAAACAGGAAACAGAATTATGCTGTCTTACCTTGCCCTTTGAAATAGCTTTGTAGGCTGCTTTTATGATTAGGTAGGACCAAAAACAGTGCAGAATTTGAAGAATCACAAGCAGCATGTTGAAAACCCACAAGGCAGGAAAATTGCCCAGAGCTTCATATAGTTCAAACAATGTTGTGTTTAATATCCTAGAAGAGAAAGGAACAGAAAAATAATTTAACAATCTAAAAGAGGCCCTTTTTAATCAAGGTGACAAGTATTTAATTAAATGGGATCCACATGGATAGTTGGTTTTCAGAGTAGTAGTGACTCAGATTGAATCACACAAGTGTCTCCAGAGAAAAACAACATCAAAATGTTGATTTCAGTGTTTAACTTCATTTTGCAAACATCACATATGTAAAACAAAGATCCTCAGTGTGCATTTCTGATCTTCTTTTATAAGGCTGGCGTATGTTGGTTGTCTCAAATAACTCCTCCTTTGATTAATAACATAGATTATTTTATTCAATTTTTTAAAATAAAGTTTTTTAATCTTAGCTGTCTCCAGTAGGGTTTTGGTGGCCCCGTATCACCACGGGGTAAGAGTGTGTATGAAGACCGTTACACTACAGTGCAACTCACACACAGTACCGTGTTCTTCAAACAGGATTCCCAGGCTGTGACAGTGAGCTGCAATCTCTCCCATGTTACATGAGACAGGTCTGTACCATGAGCTGAGCAATGCTTCCTAGGTGCTCCCATATGAAGTCCTCTCTCTCAAATCCAGTCTTGGAGCTGATGGGTTGTTTCAGTGTACACAGCTATGAATATCTTTGCCTTCTTAGTACCAGCAATATGAGTGATGTACGGTGTGGAACTGAAAACAGTTTGGGACAGTTCAATTAAAGTCAGACTTCAGCAGCACATGAAATAGTGGTGCATGCATGGCAGGATTCAACCTCTTATGGGGTTTTCTCAGAATAAGAGGGAGCTTTGGCTGAGCGTTTCAACATAAATGCTAATTTAATGGAAACCTCAGCACCAACAGGAATCCAGAACCAAAATTATCAACTAATCAAGAGATTTAACCCTGGGTCCTGAACGTCCTCTGTGCTTGCACTAACTGCTATAGTACTGGGCAGGTCTGGGGGCCACTTTTTGCACAAAATCCAGTTTTAACACTACTTACGTACAAGCAAGAGTGAGGTTTAGCAGTTACATAGAAGGCAGGTGGAAAACAGGGATACTTGGGGGCTGCAAGGGGTGGGGACAACTTATTGTCGTCTTTCAGTAATTAAAGGGGGCTTGTAAGAAAGATAGGGACAAACTTCTTAGGAGGGCCTGTGGTGCTATAACAGGGGTAATGGTTTTAAACTGAAAGACTAGGTATAAAGAAGAAATTATTTTGAATGAGGGTAGTGAAACACTGGAACAGTTTGCCTGGAAAGGTGGTGGAGACCCCATGCCTGGAAACATTCCAGACCAGGTTGGAGAGGGCTCTGAGCAACCTAACCTAGCTGAGGATGTCCCCACTCATTGCAGGAGGCGTTGGACTAGATGCCCTTTAAAGGTCTCTTTCAACGCAAGCTGTTCCATGATTCTATGAAATTAAGGCAATTCTATAGATATTTGAACAAAGTTTTTGAGAAGCAACAGGCAGTAATAGTGATGCTGTAAAAAGACTTCTGAAGCTTTGTGAAAACAGCACAAATTATTGTGCTTCAATATTCTGCCATAGCAGACAATTTCAGTATGGACCTCAGCAAGCAGCCTGAGAGCACAGAGTGGACAATAAACAGTGTAAACAATGATATTTCTGGAAACAAATAATGATGTATCAATGCTTGTTAATTAGAGGGCGATAAAGAAGGCAATATAAGGATTTGTAAAGATTCATTAAAACAGTCCATTGGCTTTTCGTTCCCATCATGTTTACACCAAGTCTCTCCTGCAAGCCACTAGATGGCAGGGGTAATCAAGCAAAGGGCTTCGCACAGCTCTTGGGCTGCACCTGCCGTGTCTGAAGGCGGGAGAAGTAACTGAATCCTTTCTGTAAGGGCTTTGGAAGAGCACAGCTCTCATTTGGAAAGCTAGAGATACAGGGTTTTTAATAATCAATCACACTTGCCATAATCCTTTACAACAACACATAAATCAGCTGAAGTAGTATTAATCAGAACAGAACTGAACAGAACAGAACAGAACAGAATAGAATAGAATTAACCAGGTTGGAAAAGATCTTCGGGATCATCGAGTCCAACCTGTCACCCAACACTATCTAACCAACTAAACCATGGCACCAAGCACTCCATCCAGTCTTTTCTTGAACACCTCCAGTGATGGTGACTCTACCACCTTCCTGGGAAGCCCTTTCCAATGGCCAATCACTCTTTCTGTGAAGAACTTCCTCCTAACATCCAGCCTAAACCTCCCTTGGTGCAGCTTGAGACTGTGTCCTCTTGTTCTGGTGCTGGTTGCCTGGGAGGAGAGACCAACCCCAACCTGGCTGCAACCTCCTTTCAGGTAGCTGTAGACAGGTCTCCTCTGAGCTCATCTTCCCTAGGCTAAGCAACCCCAGCTCCCTCAGCCTCTCCTCATAGGGCTTGTGCTCCAAACCCCTCACCAGCTTTGTTGCCCCTCTCTGGACACATTCCAGCAACTCAACATCTTTCCTAAGCTGAGGGGCCCAGAACTGGACACAGTACTCAAGGTGTGGCCTAACCAGTACAGAGGCAGAATGACTTTCCTGCTCTGGCTGGCCACACTATTCCTGATACAGGCCAGGATGCCATTGGCATTCTTAGCCACCTGGGCACTGCTGGCTCATGTTCAGCCTACTACCAACCAGTACCCCCAGGTCCCTTTCTGCCTGGCTGCTCTCCAGCTACCCTGACCCCAGCCTGTAGCACTGCATGGGGTTGTTGTGGCCAATGTGTAGAACTCATCACTTAGATGTGTTAAATCTCATGACCTTGGACTCTGCCCATCTGTCCAGCCTGTCAAGGTCCCTCTGCAGAGCTCTCCTGTCCTCTAACAGATCAACAACTGCCCCCAGCTTGGTGTCATCTGCAAATTTACTTACAACAGCCTCAATCCCCTCATCCAGATCATCAATAAAGACATTGAACAGGATGGGGGCCAGCACTGATCCCTGGAGGACACCACTAATGACTGGCTGCCAGCTGGATGTGGCACCATTCACCACCACTCTCTGGGCTTGGCCCTCCAGCCAGTTCCTAATCCAGCACAGAGTGCTGCTGTCCAAGCCACGGGCTGACAGCTTGGCCAGCAGTTTGCTGTGGGGGATAGTATCAAAGGCCTTGCTGAAGTCCAGGTAGACCACATCCACAGCCTTCCCCACATCCACCAGGCAGTCACCTGATCATAGAAGGAGATCAGGTTGGTGAGGCAGGACCTGCCCTTCCTAAATCCATGCTGGCTGGGCCTGATCCCTTGGGCATCCTGTAAGTGCTGTGTAACTGCACTCAAGATGACCTGTTCCATAATCTTGCCTGGCACTGAGGTCAGGCTGACAGGTCTGTAATTCCCTGGCTCCTCCTTCTGGCCCTTCTTGTGGATGGGCATCACGTTGGCCAGCTTCCAGTCATCTGGGACCTCTCCAGTGAGCCAGGACTGTTGAAAAATGATGGAGAGTGGCTTGTTGAGCTCATCTGCCAGCTCTCTCAGCACCCTAGGATGGATCCCATCCAGTCCCATGGACTTGTGGGGATCCAAGTGGCTGAGCAGGTCTCTTAACTACTTCCTCCTGGATCACAAGGGAACTATATTGCTCCCTGACTCCATCTGCCAGCTCAGGAGGCCAGCTGTCTGGAAGACAGCCTATTCTGCTATTAAAAATTGAGGCAAAGAAGGTGTTAAGTACCTCTACCTTTTCCTCATCTTTAGTTACTATATTCCCCTCCATGTCCACTAAGGAGTGGAAGCTGTCCTTGCCCCTCCTCTTGCCATTAATATATTTGTAAAGGATTTTTTGTTGTCCTTCACAGCAGTGGCCAGTCTAAGCTCTAAATGGGCTTTTGCCTAATTTTTTTCCTGCATGACCTATGTACAGACAGCAAACCCAGAACACAACATTTAGTGGTGATGACTGATGGGTATGAACAGCATTTTATACCTTTTCTTTTTTGCCTTCTTACACTAAACTGCACGTGTGCTTTGTAATTTATTGAGAAATGGATGTTTTATACTTTGCTGCTGTGCTTTAACACTGTCTTATGGAGTGAACATGAGAAAATTAATCTGTTTTTCTAGTTTTCAAGAACCCAATCATATTATTGTTTCTGCTTCAGCTGAAACTCTTCAAGTCTCAGCTCACTGGCTTTGTTCTGCCAATAGTACCTCTACATGGCACAACACTCCACCTTATAATTCAAGGACACGCCCTCATGCATATCAACACATACTTGCAGTCAGCACTGTTTTACTTCACTAATACTTATTTCAGCTCTCACAACTATATCAAATGCAAACTTGAAACCACCAACTCCTTTATGCAAAGCTACCATTGTTCACATCAAACTGTCTTCTTTTTTCTCTCTCTAAAATTTTATATGCTTCAGAAGTACAAATGTAGTTTCTCCAGGTTTCTCTTCCCCCAGGCAACTGGTGACAGAACAAGAGAACAGAGTCTCAAGCTGCACCAGGGGAAGTGTAGGCTGGATGTTAGGAAGAAATTCTTTCCAGAAAGAATGATTGGCCATTGGAATGGGCTGCCCAGGGTGGTGGTGGAGTCACCATCCCTGGAAGTATTTAAAAAAAGACTGGATGTAGCACTTAGTGCCATGGTTTAGTTGATTGGATGGTGTTAGGTAATAGGTTGGACTTGATGATCTTGGAGGTCTTTTCCAACCTAGATAATTCTGTGATTCTATTTTCATTCATTGAACCAAATTCACATCTGAGGACTTCCATAGGCATATAAAAGCAGTATTAAGAGATGCAGATGGTCGGTTCTTCCAGAAGTTCAAAGATGAGGAAGACAGCAAAGCAAAAAAAGAGTGCTGCTTGTTCTAAAAGCAGTTTCACTGCAAGCAAATGAGTCATCTGCTGCTTATTAGATAAAGGAAATAAACCTTCATTAAAAAAAGTAGACCTCTTTCTAACCTGCTTCTGTCAACTAAGGACAGGACTGGAACTCTCCATTAAACCTGCATAAAGATCTCACTAACTGCTTAGCAATGCTAAGGGGCATCAGTGACCTGATGTGCAGGCCAGGTGTGCAGATGGAGCTAAGGCTATGTCTAAGCATGTAGAGATGAAGAGAAGTTGAATGAAAAATACAGAAAGCTATAGAAAAAAATGCAGCAAAGCAAATAAACTTTCTCAGAATAAATCAATTGTTTTACGCTGAAAGTCTGAAATGGGGAGGGCGGAATCATAAGGTTAGACAACTTCCTATCAATCCCACTGCTGAAAGGATTTCATAGAAGCTTTTGAACCAGCTACACAAATAACAGGGACTGGAAAAGCTACCATGAGAACAGACTGCATGAAGGACAAAGTGCCCGTAAGATGTATATGCAAATAAATTTTAGGTTCAAATAGTCAAAAGGCACTCAAGCACTTAGATCTGCAAACATGTTTGTTGGAATTTTTACAAACTCCAGTGGTTAAACCACAGATTTCAGTATGAATGGTGGAAACCTTGATTTTTGGCTGACTTGAAACAGCTGGACTTGATCTCCTTGATCTCCCAGGGAGAAATTACTTTAAACTGCAAGTGCTCTACCTCTCTGTGAACTTTTGTCAGTATTTCTCAAGTCTCTGCCATTCGCAATAAAATGTTAGCTTCTGCTAAAACAGGTTCTGGACTGAGACATTTTTCAGAGGCCCTTAAAGATTCCGATAGCTGGACAAACCACCACAATCTCATGGAAGGTGTTATTCCCACTTTAAATGCATCCCAAGTGGAGTTGTGCACCTGGCTGCAGGAAGCTCTTAGTTTAGCATCTTGAATTAAGGAGTATGGCTCATGAAACCAAATGAAACCAAATTCTCTGCTTTAGCTCTGCTCTTACAGAGATTTGTGGTGGTCTGTCAGGAACACTGCTGCAATACCTGAGCCACTGGGAGAGGTAATTCTGTACTTACTATACTAATGCTCTAACTGCACGCTCAGAATAAAATTAATACATTTTTGACAACTACTAAACAATCAGCTACATCACATTGACAATAACAGTTTCCCCTCTACTGTCTAATTCTTTATTTAGCCAATGAAGCAGTACTTAGGAGGCTGCTGGCAACAGGCCCATACATTGACTCAGATAAGGTTACACACTCCCTTCAGTTTAGTAGGCACAAATCCAGGCTCTTGGACAACAGTTACTAATTGTCCCACACCAGGGATGAAAGAAGAAAAGGGAGATGAAGGAAGAGATACAGAGACATTGGTGGAAGAGTAAAATGCTTCTTTACACTTGCCTGAGAACTGGCAAAACCATGCTATTTGCTTCTGTAAAGATCCTGGTAGGAGTGAAAGGAGGCGAGAAAGAAAGCCACATGGAAAGAATAGACATTCTTTTACAGAAGAGGTAGGAAATTAATTATAAACTCTGCAAAATGAAGCACAGCAGGGTGATGGGCTCTACTATCATATCCAATGGGAGCAAAAACTGTGCAGCTGAAGTGAGTGCTACTGCAGGCTGCCTTAACTTCTGTGGTACTGCCCAGCGGCCAACATGCTGTGTGTGCAATGTGCTGGTTGACAGGTATGTTGCTACCAGTGCAATAGCCAGAAGTCTAGAAGTGTAACCAAGGACAGTAAAACATGATACCAGGTATCTGCTTGTTGAAATAGTTCAGAATAAATGTATTTATCTCCTTTACCAAGTTTATATTAGACAACAGCAGTCTATGTTGCACCATAATCAGCTACACTGGGACATCCTTCAATACTGCATTCTTTACAGAGCAAATAGATGATTACATGTTGGTGGGCATTAATTAAATTAAAATCCTATTTAGTACAAGTAATCCAGCAATACTGCTGTCAGCAATGCTTCAGAGCTTCTGCTTTTTGAATTTTTCCTTTAAAAAAGAAAAAATTGCACTTCTGCCCCAAAGCATAGTAGTTTACTCTCCATTATACATGGTAAAAAGAGGCGAAGATCAGAGAACAAAGAGTCAAGAGTCCTAACCTTTGGATTTAGCTGTTCTATTATTAAGTTATCAAAATTTTTAAAAATTTCTTTATATAGTTTACTTCTGTTTAAAGACAGGTACAAGGTATTGGTGCATCTTGCCTGCTGCATAAAGATGCCGTGAGAAGTAATTAATTGGCTTGTTTATAAACCAGCATGGACTGCTTGCTTGAGAGATGCCATAAAACTGACAAGTAAGAAAACCCCCCAGTAAATCAGTGAGATTCACAGATAAATGAAGAGTTAGTGGAGTATGAAAGCACGTGTATGTGCACATGCTGATCAGGCATAGGATGATAAATGAGCTACATTTTATCAGTAGTGAAGATTTATCTCTGGGATTTAGACCTTCACTGAAATCTACTAGGATTTCATATCCCAGACTGTTCTAGTTACTTTGACAATGGTAAGCTAACACTACATGACTGGTGACCTGACGACAGATGTTTCTGTGTGAGATGTTTCTGTTTGGATGAGCTAACAAACTTTTTACCTGTGTATGAAATGATATGCAAAATAGTCATTAAATTGGAGAAACTTCGGTTTATTGCATTTGTGTGTCCTGAAGCCCTCAAGCTGCAGCACAGCTTAAGATTTAATTATAGCAAATCCAGTACACAAACGCCTGTAATGCCAACTTCTTCCTCTTCCGAGTTTCAGCTCGGCCAGCTGCTCTGTCTGTATCACTGTTCTGCTTTAAACAGATGCTTCTTGGTTCTTGGAGTGGAAGAACAAGCTGGTTTGCCTTTTTTGATCCTGCTGTCCCTTAGGTTTTCAGTCACCCAGTGCAGGATTTATGGAACTAATCGGTGCATGGCAAATATGAGGGAATAGTAGAGACTCACTATGAACTGAGAAGTCCGAGGAACCAGTCACCCACAGCATCAACCAAACAGGGAAGGAAGGACTGGGGAAAGAGAGAGATGATTTTTTCCAACAACTTTTCAGACTGATTCCTCAGATTTTTTGGTTGATGGTGCTCATTATCATCTTCTATTAGACAGTAAATTGATGAAAAAAAAAAAATCTCTGCAAAATGCCACAAAAGAAGGGATATAAACTTTTGAGTCGGTAGTGAGAGCAATATTATATCCACACACTTCAATTTATCTGAGAACTCAGCATCATGTGAAGTTCTGCTTATCCATACTAGCCTCACATCAGAGGATTTCCCGGCATTGTGCTCAGTTGCTGTAGAGATGAGTAGCTCTTGTCCTAATGCAAATTTGGAACAATACCTCTTTGCAGAAATCACAGCCCTGCTACTGAGACTGTGTTATTTTAAGGCCTGTGCAGATCAATAGGATTCCCCATTACTTAACTGAAATGATGGAACAGGCAGGAAATTATTCATGTTTGATGTATTGAAAAAGAGACCATTCTGATTAAGCTGTCACTGTCCTGAGTTCAGCTGTGCTTTTCTTTTTGCTCAATTCCTTCTCATCAACATCTACTGCCCATTAACTGATTTTGCAGCCACTAGTATGAATAATAGTATTTCCACTCGTGTGCATAGAAAAGAAGCATGAATAGAAGGTCAGAGAGGCTTTCACAATCCAAGCTCAAATCTCAGGAGAGTCTTTCAGCAGACATTAGGATATGAGAAGAATTCAAATTTCCTAGTAGAATGTAATTATGCTCAGCAAAATGTTGTATCAGTAATGAGTTTTGGCAAAATGCTTGTGTAAAGGCCTGTGATCATAACAGAGCCACAGAGAAAGTATGCTATGCTAAGAATGACACAAATCTGAAAATGTCCAAGCACACACAGAACTTGTATAAGCAATAGCGAATACGTATCAAGTTCCATCTGCCTGGAGTTCATGTTATTCTCCACATAGGTAAGACACTTGTTGCAAACTATAGGAGGTCAGTTTCTAACCTTTGCAAAACAGGGTATCAAAGAACAAAAATCCTTCTCCATGCCTTTTTGTTGACTAAGTGCGATACCTCTCCTCAAGTAACATTTCTTCCTCTTACTTTTGGAGTACACACTGACACACTGCCGTGTGTTTAGCTAGATGCTATGGCAGACATTTTAGGGGAAAAAAGATTACCCAAACTTTCTGTAAATGCAGGAACTACATAAGCAAGAGGAGTTCAAAAGCCCATGAAACGTCACAGAACAGCTGCAGCCAGTTCTCTGCCAGGTACCCAACATCTTTCAGGTGGTTTACATACCATTAATAGGGGTACCACACTTTGATTCATTGGTATGGTCCTGAGAACATGTTTCTAGAGTAACAGAATCATTTAAAAATCATGCAGCTTAAGGAAGCATGGTGGAACAGTGTCTGCCAAGGACTCGTCTTTCAAACAAATGAATCTAGTATTATGGTCTAGTTGTGGAAGGACTGGAGGAAAGGCAATGTGATTCCAGTCTTCAAAAAGAACAAGGAGGACTTGGGTAACTCCAGGCTAGTCAACCCCACCTCTGAAAAGGTGACAGAACAGATCATTCTGGATGTCATCTCTGAGAATGTGGAGGAAAAAAAGGCTATCAAGAGTGGTCAGCATGGATTCACTAAGAGGAAGTCATGCTTGATATCTGATAGCCTTCTGTGATGACATGACTTACAGGATAGATAGGGGAAAAGCAATGAATGTTGTCGGTCTTGACTTCAGCAATGCTTTTGACACCATCTGCCATAAGATCTTCATAGGTAAGCTTAAGAAGGGTGGGTTAGATGAGTGGACAGTGAGGTGGATTGAGAACTGGCTGAACAACAGAGCTCAGAGAGTTGTGATCAGTGGTGTCTGGTTGGAGGCCTGTGGCTAGTGGTGCTCTCCGAGGGGTCAATACGAGGTCCAGTAACATTCAACATATTCATTAATGACTTGGATGAAAGAGCAGAATGTATCCTCATCAAGTTTGCTTGATGGAGGTAAAGAAGGACTTTGTAGTCCTGGTGGATAAGTTAACCACGAACCAGAAATGTGCCCTTGTAGCCAAGAAGCCCAATAGTGTCCTGGTGTGTATCAAGAAGAGTGTGAATAGCAGGTTGAGGTAGGTTCTATTCTCCCTCTACTCTGTTCTAGAGAGGCCACATCTGAAGTATTCCATCCATCTGGGCTCCTCAGTTCAAGATACACAAGGAACTACTAGATAGAGTCTGACAGAGGGCTACAAAGATGATTAGGGGACTGGAACATATCTCTTTATGAGGAAAGACTGAGACCCAGGGCTGTTTAGCCTGGAGAAGAGAAGACTGAGAGAGGATCTTAGCAGTGCTCATAAATATCTAAAGGGTGGGTGTCAAGAAGATGATTTATTTTTATGTCCCACATACATTAGCAGCTCACAGTGAACCAGCAGCATTTTATATTGACTCTGCAGCGTTGCAAAATATGCTCTGCTAACAGCAAACTCTAGTACTACAGATACAGCCTCCAAGAGAAAAGGGTTGAGAAGGAGCAGAATGTTTGCACATGCTTGAACTACCTACAGCCACCTAGATTGTCAGCACTCTTACGGGATGTCTGTGGTACTACTGTACCCGCACAATTCTCCCTTCCAGAGAATGGGAAATGCCTAAAGGTGTACTTTGGAGCAGTTTCCTCACATCACTCTTGTTTAGACCAAAAAACCCAAACCAGTCAAACCGCAAACTCCCATGGTCAGCCTCTTTTTTTCTCCCTTCCCTTCTGAAAATGATACAACTTCCACGGGGACTTGGAGAACTTCATCTGACTACAGAGCAGCTCATACAGGAAGCTGATTATCATGGTGGAAGTTCAGCTTCCCCAGGTCATCTACATCCTCCAGTCATCTTGTCTTGCTGAGCTGATTTAAAAGTTGCTAACGTGTCTGGCCCCAAGAAAAACACCAGTGCTATTTCCCTTCCCCTGAAACATTTACATTCATCAGACTAATTCTGAGCAAAAGAAGTGTCCCAGCACAGGTTTATTCTGTTTTCAATCAGAGCACAGTGTTTAGAAAGGGCATATTTCATAATAAACAGAAGAACAGTGAGAAGAACATCAACTGAACAGCCTATCCTAGACAACAGAAAGCATTATTACAGCCACAGGATACAGTCTGTAGAAGCTAAAAACAAGCATAAGAGTCAGCTTTGGGAGTCTGATGAAATCCTTTTTCATATCTTTTTTTCCTGTTATGACCCCATGAAAATCTTTTAAAAAGAAACACTGAGCAAATGCCACTTTTTGTTATTTACACTGAAACTCCACAATAGTGAATGACATCTGTAACCTTTTAATTTCTTTCTGTAAATAGCTAGATTAGTATTAACCTGGCACTCCAAAGACTTCAGTTTTGCTTCATGTAGCAGTCAGAGGCCTGAGATCACAAATGCAGTAAACAATTTGAGGGAATAAAACAACCAGGCATGAGAAGGGTAACATCAGATACTGTTTTGTCAAAAGCAGATGGGATGAACAATATCATATATGCCCTGCTAAAGAGCTAAGATAAAGAGTTGTGATTAAATTTAAGGAGACTTAAGTATACCTTTTTAATCCATAAATTGAAGCCTATGAGTTCTTCATAGCTTATATACTATAAGTTAGCTATTAAATGCTCTTGATTTACTTACGGCTTATAAGTGGTCTGTTGAAACTACGAACAGCCAGAAATATGAACACATTACATAAGTTTTGCTAGTTCCACAGCACTCACTTAGTGACAGCATGAATAACATCAGGAACCAAGTATCAGAACTGCAATTTGTTCCTTCAGTAACTGTTACCCACAAACAACTTAAAGACAATATTCAGACCAAAATGAGCTCAAAATGGTGTCAGAAAAGATCTATTTTCTTTAATAAAAAAGTTATTTTACTGTAGAACTATCAAGTGTTTGTCCAGCTCTATACATAAAACTAGCCAGGCTAGACTTCAGGATTCAGTGAGAATAACTAAAACCACCACAAAACACTGTGTTCTTTCAGAGTCTGGACAAGGTGTGGGCAGTTGGAATTTATCTGTCTACCTAAATTCTGACCATGCCAAGTAGCTGACGAAGATTCTTACTTTTACAGGATTTTTGGTTTTCAGGATTTCTTGCCTATGCATTGTTTTGTCATAGCAGGATGCTTTTTAAGGGTCGGTTTGAGCTTTCTGTTTTACCAATATGTTCAGAAGAATGGGGTAGGGTGAGTCTTCTGGGGACCACACACTGCCTTCCCATAACACACATGCTCTGAGAGCCAAACAGGAGGAAAGTGCCAGAAAAGAAAACTAGTATGAAAGACCATGACTCAACTTCCCTGTGTGTTCAAATCTGCACAAAACCAGTAAAGATCAGCTAGTAAAAGAACAAAGCCAGGAAAATGGGAAGCAGCTGCTGCTACACATAAGGGCTCTGCAGTGCTCTATTTGTAAAGTGAGCTGCATTTTGCTCAGAGAGAAGCTGATTCCAGGATAAAAGAAAGGAGAGAAAACAGTCCAAACCAGCAATTCTGGATCACTATTTGGAGACTCAGTGTATGCATTAATCACAAGGCTATATCCCATGCTATTGTTCAGCCAGCAATGAAACTCAGGAAGAGCTACTCAGCCACTCATGCAGAGATGAGAAACACTGGTAATAAGTGACTAGGTTATGCTGCAGCACACCATTGTGAACAGAAGTTAAATCTAACTCAGCAAGGAGCATGCCATGCCTGTCTGGTTCATGCAGATACTTATTGCAATGAAAAGGCAATCAGAAATCAGCCATGAACCAAACTGTGTACACTCTCATGAACTCTAGAAATAAAAGAAGATCAAAGATAAGGGTTTTTTAATGACTGGCAGACCCTTGCTTACCTAGGATTTGTTGGGATAAAAATTCCATTTAGCAGCCATTCATTGCATTTGAGGAGATAGGAACCTGAATTGGCTTTGACTTCTAACAGTGAGAATTATTTTTCCAATCTTTTCTTTGGTTGTTTGAAGGAACCTTTCCAAACAGACTCACAAAGGAAAGTTAAAAGACGTGCCTAGCAGCATTAAAGAAGACCATACCAACTAACCAATGTGGCTCACCAACTGTCCTCACATTTTAATGTGGTATGGTAGTCCAGGCACTGGAGGCATGTGAAGAAATCAAGAACAGGAGGGCATCCAGACTACCTCGATCATACCAAATTTGCCTAGATGATAATCTGGAGCACAGCACATGCAAAACATTACCTGTGTTCTTTATAATAAGTATAAAGCATTTATATTTGTACAGTTAAGCCACTATGCAGCATATACATGCTAAGACCTTACAAACTGCATGAATACCAACTGTTTCCCTGCGTACTTGCCATTTGACAGCAGTACTTGGCCGGAGCACTCCCCCACTGTAACCCACTGTATTCTACCTCTCATACAATATAACTGACTATAAAAATAATCAAAAGCAGGGAAAACAAGTGCATGCTAGTACTAGTCAGAGCAAACTGGCAGAACCTAAATTTACCTAGCTTGGTGCTTTAATGTGGTGAACATCAGCCTAGCTTTCCTGGGAGCCTTCTCCTTTCACACTTGAAAGTTACCTTAAGCTATCTTATAAAATTATGACCAGGCTAGTAACCTTGTATTTCCCTCCAGACCACCTACCTTTCTTACAGAAACACAGAATTGTTTGGATTGGAAAAGTCCTGTAAGAACATCAAACCCAACCATTTTCTAACTCTACCAAGTGGGGTGCTAACGAAGTAAGGTCCCTTAACACCACACCTCCAGGAATGGAGATTCAGCCATCTCCCTGGGTAGCCTAATCCAGTGAATGAGAATCCTTTCAGTGAAGAAGTTTCTTCTAATATCCAATCTAAACTCCCTTGGCGTCACTTGAAGCCATTTTGTCTCATCCTATCATTTGTATTAGGCAGAAGAGACCAACACCCACCTCACTACAATCTCCTTTCACATAGCTGTAGAGAGCAATAAAGTCTCCCCTCAGCCTCTGTTTCTCCAGACTAAACAACCACAGTTCCCTCTGCTGCTCCTCATAAGATCTGTTCTCCAGACTTCTTTGGATCTGCTCCAGCACCTCTATGTCTTTCATGCAGTGATGGGCCCAAAACTGAGCACAGTACTCAAGGTATGGCCTCACTAGTGCTGAGTACCAAGGGTCACTCACATCCCTGGTCCTGCTGATCACACTTTTCATGACACAAGCCAGGGTGCCATTGGTCTTCTTGGCCACCTGAGTGCACAGCGGCTCATATTCAGCCATCTGGTGATCAGTACACCCAGCTCTTTCTCTGATGGGCAGCTTTCCAGCTACTCTTCCCCAAGCCTGTAGCATTACTGGGGGTTGTTGTGATGCAAGTGCAGGACCCAACAAGAAAAGAAAGACGAAGGAGACATAGTGGTCAAGAATGAGGCACTTAATGACTTTGTGAATAAGGAAAAAAAACCCAAAACAACAGCAAGAAGTAAACCATTCCTGTATGAACAAAGAGAATACTCTATCCATGTAACTATAGGAAAACCAAGCATTTGAGGCTTGAGGAAGAGGCATTGAAAAGCTTTTTGACATAAAGAAAGGCATGGAGCAGTTTTGTCACCCAGCTTGATTAGATTAGCCAGGGGCTTGCGTAATTTAGATGAATTATCTAGTTTGAGACTGCATTCGTTCTCCCTACAATCCTGTACACCTGAGAAGGCACCATGTTCCCCCTGACTCACGAAGAGTTGTGTTTTATGTTGTAATTTGCTAGAACAGTGATTATGTGCAAGTGGGAGAATTTCATAAGCAAAATGTCTTGTCAGTGAAAATAGCAGCTTTACTCCTACATTCACTTAGCAGCGGGAGGCAGAAAGTGTCCTGGGGTTTTTGAATTATTGCTGAAATGTACTCCAGATGCCTGCAGAAGGACTGCTAAATATATACCTAATTGTTAGCTTCTATTGTTTTAGCCCTGCTGCTAAACAACCTTCAAACAACAGCATTTGATACATTCTGAATTCTTTATCAGCAATTTTACACAAAATTAAATGGCACTTGTGCAAAGCTGGAGAATAATACCACGCCAGTGCTTCCTAAGTGTCATCACTGGAAGTTTGTCTTGGGTATTCACTTTCCTGTGTGAGGGAAGTTTTCTTATAAATTACAGTCTTCCTTTTACATTACATGCACACCAGTTTTTATGCTAGAAATATTTGCATATTTATATAATATTAATCAGGCACCAAATTTTTGCTATTTTGAATATTCAGCAAAGGAAACAAAACTATGCTTCCTGGCCTGCTGCCACTCCAGTGACTCATCTTTGCTGACCTGCAAGCTAATGGCAGTGAAGATTAAGAATTGCTGTTTCATAGAGAAAAAGAATTTGGGAGAGAGAAGCTCACACATCCCATGCTTCATCCCTGCTAACCCTGACTCTCACACACAATGCCCCCAGTACAGCTATGAAACTGTCTTTGGGCTCTGTGACTACAGCTGTATGAAAAAGTAACCATTAGGAGTATTTACATCAAGACTTTTGTCTGAATCACCTGCATATTCACATAAATGAATCTGTTCTTTTGTTGATTAAGGGAAAAGCAGAGGAATGGCCAGTGTAACCATTTCAGCTGTGTCACAGGAGCACACAGTGTACTGTCAGCCGCTGCATTACCAGAATACACAATCCCTCTGTCTTCACTGCCGGCAAGAGTCCATGCTGAACTCTTCCACCCTAGCAGCAAACCTCATCCATGAATGTAACCTGCTGCCCTCATTAACCCAATATTCAGTACCAAAGGAGCCAACATCAACAACTCAAGCTACTGTGCAGCACTCTACCCTTCCCATCCTCCCCAGATCTATTTGCTTCAATTTTTACCCTGCATTCAGCACACTGGTCCACTGCTACACTACAGAGAAGGATTCAGGCAAAGTTCAGTCTACAGTGGAATGGAAGTACAGCTGTCACGTAAGATATACAGAAATGGATGGGTAAATCCAGAACATAAGCACAAAATGTCATGACTGTCATGGACTCAGGTTTTGACACTTTCTCTATAACTTCTCACTGTGTTGGCAATCTCTTCCAGAACTTGGCCAGTCGAACAGCATGAGCTACATGTGATGTCTGGTTGCCACTAACCATGTTGATCTTTAATTTATAATTTGCCTAGTCCTAGCAAGGGTTTCCTGCACAGTCTGACAGTTGGCTGCAACACTTCACAGAAATCACCTGAGACAGTGTGAACCTCCAGTTTCTGATCTTCAGTTCCAGTTACAAACATACAGTTATTTTAAACGTTCAGGTTTAAAGTGTGGATTTTCCAAAACTTCTCTACCATAGTAACGATGGAAAGGATGCTAAGTCACACTTCTACAACGTACTGTTAAGCAAAGCTGATGACTTTGCTCCCTAAAGGCACCTTGGTCTTATCCTGTTTGCATTAACAAAACCCCAAAGAGATATCATTAGACAGGATTTGAAATGAAATTGTGGCAGAGAGGTTGATACTGACATTTGTAAATCCTCTGCATGCTTAAATGAGCCTGGAGATAATCTCTCTAAATAAAACTGCAAAAGGTAACATTTCTAGCATTCTTGGTGCTTCCCCAAACCAAAAATGCCACTTTTATCTTCTAAGGCAATGACAGACCCCTCTTGGTCTCATGGGAATACAGAGATTTCTGTTCTTTTCATATGTGAGAAAGGAAGAATTCAGAACACAAAAGACTGACTCCAATGGCTTCTCCCAGCCCTCCACACATACAGGGCACAGACTACAGAGAAACTTTAATAGGCTTCTACACTGAAGTACATCTTAGTATTTCCTAACTAGGCAGCTGTCTTCTGGATATTGAGGGCCCTAGCTAAGAAAATCTAACATCTGTGTTCTGTTTGTGTGCATGCATGTGTATGTACCTAGAAGAGAGAATAAGTGCATGTGCAAGCAGCTGCCTTTGCCTGGGAAAAGGTAAGATTATAGTAACATATATAGACTGTATAACACCACCTAGACATAGGTACCTGCCCAAGTCTAAGGAGAGGTA
The DNA here is from genome assembly GCF_014839835.1 of Dryobates pubescens. Taxonomy (NCBI): domain Eukaryota; kingdom Metazoa; phylum Chordata; class Aves; order Piciformes; family Picidae; genus Dryobates; species Dryobates pubescens. Next base: position 34,836,792 of record NC_071613.1, read on the forward strand.
AAAAATGAGTACCCTGCAGAACTGCAATCTGCATTGCAATAACATCCTCACAAACATTTCGGCAGACCAGAATTTCCTTATCTCATTGTGGTTTTCTTTAAGATGAACACACTGATAAAGTGTGTACTGAAAGCTAATGAGAAGATCCTAGCTTCAGGATTAGCCTCTGGTTGGTCTTTGGTGACTAATATTTTATTTCTCCTCAAACTTCTTGCCACAACAGGTGAACAACTGCTAACCTGAAGCTATGCAGTCTCCAACCCACTTCTACTTTAACAATAGCAGAAGCCCCATATATTTCTTGTCTAGCACACAGTAAACACAATGGCACTCCAGCAAATAGCTTATTTCAGCATCTAGTTAGATGTGGAACTCTCTCTGGAGCTTTGGGGAATGGAGTAATGTAAGTGAATCGTGTTCAGTTACAACATAGTTATTTCCATGCCTGTTTGACGCTTAGCATGTGAGGAAAACAGTATGCTTACTCACCATAAGGGATATATGCCAAGCCTACTGACAATGAAGACAATGGCAAATGTAAGGAACAGAAGGTCACTCAGCTTTTGACACTTGCAATAGTTTGCCATTTTGGCAGCCTGTAAAAGAAAGAAATGTCTATTTACTTCTGTGAGGACAGCTGAGTTTTCATGTATTGTGTTGTGGTGTATATGCTATAAGACAAAGAAATAAAATCTTCATGAAAATTGCTAACATTTTCATTGGGCCACCTCACAGCAACTCCTCTAAACCAAGCAGCTGAAAAATGTCTTTTCAGAAAAAAAAAAGACATCATAAAATTGGAGTGCATCTCTCATTTCTTACTTCCTCATACAATTTCCTTTTTGAAATTCTACAATTTCAGATTCACAAAAATATTCTAAACCCTTTATTGAACCTCATTGTGTTTATGCTGGTTTTGTCCCCATCCTCTTTACTTACTTGCCTCTCATCTTTCCAGTATGCTCCACTTGCCTTTTCAGTATACACCCATTTTGCACCTGCCCCATGCCCTCTGACACTCTAGTCTTTGCTATATACAAATGTTGCCTCATATCCCCTATTATGCCCCACATATAAAATTCTTCAAAAGCATCTCATCTTCCTTTCTGGCCTACACAGAACAGTTTCTACCTCAAAGATTATATCCCTTTCCTTCACATATTTTTCAAGGTTCTCTTCCCCTCTTTATCCAACTATTGCTTTCCGACTTGTTGCTCTATGCCTCTTCATGCATGCTTCTCTCATTGTCTTCATGCGGTCTTGTGACTACTCTTCAAACTGCTTATTAAAACACCCATCTTCCCAGAAGTTTTTTGACTCCTTCTCACTGAAGAAAACAGCATATACAAGCAAGCCAGCTTTAAGTTATCTATTCAGTTCCCCCAGAGTTCATATGTGTAAGCAGTTACTTATTTTAAAACATCTGCTTCAAGGCAGGGACAGTCTTTATGCTTTCTGTGAAACGTATGCAGGGCTGCTGCACAACAAAGTATGTAAAGAGCCTGATTTAGTGTTCACTTAAGTCACTGGGAACCCTTTCAAAGCCCCACTCTGACAGAATTAGCACCTATCTCCCATATTGAGATCCTTACTTGTACAGACTTTCCAGAGGGCTAAGAGGGAATAAAATTACTGCAACTATGTATACAGAATAGTATTCTGAATTGCCTAAAAAAATGAGAGGCACTCTTGCATTCTGTCTAATTTTTTTTGGTATGAACACACTGAACCTGAAAGTGCTCAGAAAACCCAGATGCCAAAATCAACCAGCACGTTCATAGAATCATGTTCGTAGTATCAGTCAGGGTTGGAAGGGACCACAAGGATCATTTAGTTCCAGACCCCCTGCCATGGGCAAGGACACCCCATGTTACCTAACTTCTGCAATGTTTCCACTCAAAATCCGAATATAAAAGATATTCCTCACTAATAGGAAACAAATTTGGAAGATCACAAAACATGAAAAAAGTCACCAGTGCTGAAAAGAAAACATAACCCTTTTGAATCACCCCTGTATTCTAGTGGACACAAGTGAGTTTTGGAGCAGTTTGTATTCACAGTTTGGTTTAAGGCAGAGAGTACATTTTGGTGTCAACATGAAAAGCAGAAGAATAACTAACACCTTGATTTTCAGATGACTAGAAGTTCAGGTAGGAATTATGGATGTATTTTCATGGTGGCAGTCTTAAAAAAGATGGTTCCATAGGGTGTGGAGCTGATATTGCCATAGCAACTTGTAGTATTATCATGCCATTTATCAAAACCAGTACAGCTGTGGGTCATCAGTTCTCAAACAACAAATCTAAAAATCACATTGCTAAGGAAGGATTACAAAGGAAGGGAAAGCCTATGTTGTTGCTGGATGGAATTTGCACACCTAAGACAATGCAACACAATTTTCAAAACTGAAAAGCCATGACTAGAATTGAGTAACACAGCTCTTCCAGATACACTTGTCAGTCTATTTAAATCCATTTATTTTATGGCACAGCTATATGCCTTATTCTGAAGTGTCCATTCCCTGCTCTCTTATGAAAGTGTGTTAGGAGATAGCTGGAACCTGACAGAATGGATTCAGGTTGAACTGTCAGTTATATGAGGCTCATACACCAGAAGCATACCCAACTGGCAATTATTCACATCCATGCACTGTCATCAAAACTGCCACAGTATTCATTAATTGAAGTTGAAAAGTCTTAAGGTCCCCAAACAGGTGGGATTTTAAGTGCTTCAGCAGGTTAGGTCACAGTATTTCCAACCCACAAGATGATACCCAAGACTGCATAAAAAAACTTAGCAGAGATTCTGAAGTTGCTTCTCAGAAGCCTAGATTTCAGGTTAAGGTCATGTAATGGCTTCCCAGGCAAGCAAATTACTCTAGGTTTGGTTTGTCTTGCCATGGCTAGGCTGCTTTGTGTATTCAAAATTACTTTCACTCAGAGCTAAGAGAACACCTACAAATTCCTGAAAATCCTACACTATGACACTTCTGTTCCTGCAGATACCTTAAGACCTATGGAAAAAAAAATGCACCTCCAGTGTTCCTATCAATATATGCTACTTTTTGCAATGAAAATAGCAAAAGTGTTGCCTTCCAGCTTTCCAAGGGACATGGTTCATTATGAAATGGTAGGTGGAAAGAACCTAGTGGCCTCTGGAAATAGGTTCTCATTTTTCAAATACATAGTATGTAAAACAGATCAAGTGCACAACCGATCCATCATGACAAGATATTTTACCAGCTTCTTTTTCAGTTTGATTAATTTCTTCTTCTTGAAGAAGAAGACTTTCTCCTCAGTGATGTCAGCAGTGTGTAATGGTCCATATTCTCTCATATGGGACCAGGGCTGTGACCCACTGCCCTCACAGAAGAAAGTTTACTGAGAGATACATAATGGCCCTCCCAATAAATGCTGCTCTGGACTTGCAATTCTCTTGCTTACAGTTTAGAATAGCTTTAGTATTACCAGTCAGAACAGACTGAACAAGTTGACTAGAACGATCACTAAGTGCTGTGCCCCATGGAGAAGTGTATTTGTTGAACATATGCAAAGCATGTGAGAATACCACCAATTCATCTTTGTCATAGCCAGCGAATCAACAGAGGAATAGAACAAGAACATGTATCTCGTGTTTAAGATGAGGTTTTAGCTGGCCTATTACGGCTGTTCTCCAGTGGTTTTACAGTTTCACAGTCACTGGAATGATCTGGAATGAAAACCTTCAAGTACACTCCTCTAGCAGCAAGAAAAGTGGAATGAAGAAAATTTGGGTGAACCCACAGCTAGCAGAATGAATCTACACACATTACTAAAACAGAATAATGCACTGGTGAAGATGGAATTACTTATAACAGGAGAAATCCAGATTCTCTGTTGCTTTCTATCTCAGATAGTCATGTGCCTTCTAGGTTAAAAAAAGATTGAAAAAAAACCCCCATATTTACAGGACTATCAAAACAGAAGAGCAGGATTTTGATTCTGCAATGGGTGACTCACACTGTGAAACTATATTCTTGCATAACAGGATCCCTGCAACTACTTAAAAAAATAATTTCAGATTAAATAACCATTAGGTTTGGTTTGATTCTGATGGAGAGTTCACCAACTGACCAGTTCCAGCATCACCCAGAACTGTCTAAAAACTGATGCAAGCACAGGATAACAACATCTCTAAATTGCCCCTATGGAAGTTACAGACCATCTTGACTTAAAAGAACACCATTCATCCCTTCTCTAAAGCCACAAGTTTAACACTGGTATCTGGATCCAAAGGCACAGGAACCTGGAAAATCTTTGGAACCAGAGGTCAACTGACTGCCCAAACAGACACTAAAATTTCCATCACCCTCTGCCCAGCAAAGCACAGCATAAATAAACTGTGACACCTTAAATCTTTTGGATATGGGGTTCTTGCCCACAGACCATGTCAACAACCAGGAGCTTCTATCTACCATTTTCCAGATTTTGGAACTTTGAGCTTTTGACTTTACCATGTTATATTTGAAATCTGTGCGTGACCCTCCCTGGCATGCAATGCATTACCAGTCTCTGCTCTGTACAAGCAAATTATCAAGAGATAAGCAAGCCTTAAATCACAAGTACATACTGCTGCAAGTGTACTATATTTCAGCAAGGAAACAGACTGCATTAATTACCATTACTGTCTTGAACTGGACTCTTGCTTAGGAAATACTTGTTCTGCACAGCAAATAGATTCTACCTACTGACATGCTAGCTCTCCAAATAGTGAATACTGTATACAGACACTGATGACATACATATTATCTCACCTCTAGGACAACATCAGCCGCATCATGGAGGCATAAGGTCAAGGTTCCCACTCGTGTCAAATTGGTTACATATGAGAAGGTTATCAGGGTGACTGTTACAATGTGATGTGTAAACATGATGCCAAAATCCTAGAGCAGCAAGAAGCAGGGGAAAAACACAAAAAATAATGAAGCAAACAGTGAGATTTAGTACCCTTATACAAAAATGGATGGATGCTTTCTAAACCCAGCACTATGGTTATGTTACATAAAAATCCTGCTACATAAGTGCATTAAATACCCTGCTATATATTTTATTTAGACTGAACAAAACTACAGCTGCATGTTACCAAAATGCACAGACTTTACTGAAAGCCAGGCATTATCTACACTTCTCAGTTCATGGTCATATAATCAACTGAAGTAAACATTTGTGGCTAAGGTTAGTTTGAAAAGGCATATGTAGATACAAATCAAATTACACTGTATTTTTTACACACCAAGCAACATACAACATGCAAAATAACACACCATTCACAAGAGTTCAAATAGCTACAAAGAAAGGAGAAACACGTTTCCACTGCACTAGTACTTATCAACAGTAACCTGTCAAGCACAACAGAGCTTCATAGAGCTAACAATCCCAGTTTCAGCTTTTTTATTTGTTTTTAATGAATTTGCTGTGTCTTCAAACTGTGACAGGGTCAAAAAAGTTGTCAAATGAAGCCTTCTAGTCACATCCAATCTGCTGTCTTTCAAATGTTGCAGGTTAGCTGGAGTTCAGGTCAGCAACTAAGTTATCTGGTCAGCAAGCAACTCTTACTACTAAGAACTACTGGAAGCAGATAAATGTTGAGGGGCAAGCAAAGCAGAGGGAATAACCTGTCTCCCTGGCCTAAACTCCCAGACTGATTACTTAGAGAAGAGGACCTGAAGAATTCTTGCTGGAGTTTGCTGAACTACCCACACAACTTTGAGAAAATGCTATCAAACCCTTGAAAATCACAGGCATGATCTGACTGGGGAGTTTACACACTGTTTGCAAAGTTACTACCACAGCTCTCAGCAGATCTGATGACTCTCACGCAGTGTTGTTTGAAAGCAGAGAGATCCAGGCAGTCAGAAGCAGAAACTCCTCCAGGCAGCCTGCTTGACAAGCATTCTGGGAGGTAGAATTTGGCTTTCTGGCAGCTTTTACCGGCCAGTTCTCCTGGGGTGTGGTAGTCTTCTGATAAATGGCTCGCATCAGAGAAAGCAAAACTGACAGTCTCTAATCTTTGGAGACTGGTTTGCAAAGTGAGTGAGGGTATGTGTGCTAGGCAGGAAGGTGCAACAGAAAGAGCTGGTGAGCTTCCACTAACACAGAATGAACTCCCGATATGCAGCAGCCACAGCTGCCAACTGCTTTGTCTTTCCAGTTCTGGGAAGAGTAACTGATCAGTGTCACCATCCCTCTCTTGGTCATTTCAGTACCTACAAACCCACACATGGAGATCATTTCACCTTACCATAATCAAAAGAGCAAAGCATCTACCTTATTCCCTGGGACTATAAGTAAGATAGAAGCATTGCCATATGGCTATACTACAGCCTATCTTTTATCTGCTTCAGCTTCAAATGCTATGGCACTTTTCTACATTTTCCTTCTAACTGCAATTATGTGAGTACATAGGCAAGCCAAAAGGGTTAAGAAGCCGAGCAGAGAATTGACTCTGCTTTTATAGTTTACACATTCATATTCTACAAATAAAATTCTAGTTGCTCTTGGGAACTCTTCAAGGCATTCCTGATAATATGGATAAATCCTAAGAAGCCCTAATGCTCCTGGGCATCAGTCTCCTGCACTTCTGCATGAGTCTACTTACAGATATGCTGTCCAGGGGCCTCTAATAATGTTTCTTAAAAGAGACAGTTGTCTGACTGCCAGCTGTGAAACAGAGATGCTGGACTGACATAGTGGAAATTGTTGGAAAAATGTAACAGTGATATAAATAAGAGTAGTTTTGTTATTCTTGTTTTGAAGATACTGCTTGTTAAGATTTTAATACTATGTAAGGGTAATGAATACATAGAAGCTAAAGGTACAAGTCCCCCTAATGTCAAGTGGTACCTGAGTTCCCAGCTTACTCAAGAACTTTCACCCCCCCAAAAAAAAAAAAAAGAGCAGCTGCACAGGAACAGGACTTTTCTTTTTAAAAATGTATTCAACCTGTATGTACATTTCCAGCAGATTTATAGCCCCCAGTCATAAATGCTGGAAGATGTTATGTGCCTGTCATGAAACTATGTGGCTAAGAATAGCAGAAAGAATCTATTCCTGACACTATCAGTGGGAAGAACACAAGGCAGACAAGAGAGGAATCTAATGGATCTCAACTTGTAGACAAGCCTTCTGAAATCCAGGCATCTGCACGTTTGTTTAACTTGTCACACTCAGTGACTAAACTGCCAAATGGATATGGAGGAGCATTAGTGCCACCGAAGGGCAAAACGTCATCTTCATTACTCACTCCAGCTTCTGGAAACAGGCTGTGTCATAGATAAACAAGGAAAGGGAGTATCATCAGCTAAAGGTCTCAACCAATAGAATTCTAATAAAGGTTTGCAAAATGCACAACCTAGAATCCTTTTTTCTGGAACAAAAAAAATCAGCTCTATGACTCTTCTTTTGACTGACTGAAGCAAGACCTAGGATGCAGATTCAGCAAAATATAGCATAAATTTTCTAGAATTAAAATGGAATATTCATGAAAATCATCAGCATTTTGGGAATAAGTGAACTATCATTAAAAAAAAAAAAAGGCAAGCTAAACACAGCTCTAGAAATTACCATATGCTTGGAATTAAAAGGTGTGAATATACAGAAAGGTCTCCTAGACCTACAAACCTGTTAAAACACTGAGTAGAAATTTTACACATTCTCACAGAATCATAGGATCATTTTGATTGAAAAAGACCCTTGAGATCATTGAGTCCAACTATTATCTAATGCTACTGAACCTGGTGCTCAACTATGTTCTTTAGCACCACATCTACAGGTCTTTTAAACACCTCCAGGGTTGGTGATTCAACCACCTCCCTTGGGAGCCTATTCCAGTGTTTGAAAACCCTTTCAGTGAAGAAATTTCTTCTAACATCTGTTCTAAACCTTCTTTGGTGCAATTTGAAGCCATTTTCTCTTGTGCAGTCACTTGTTACTAGGGAGAAGAGACAGACACCCACCTCACTCCAACCACCTTTCAGGTAGTTTTACAGAGCAGTGAGATCTCCCTTTAGCCTCCTCTTCTCTAGACTAAACAACCCCAGTTCCCTCACCTGCTCCTCATAACAACTGTTCTCCATATCCTTCATCAGCTTTGCTGCCCTTCTCTAGACCTGCTCCAGCACCTCAATGTCTTTCTTGTAGTGAGACGCCCAAAACTGAACACAATATTCAAGGTGTAGCCTCACTAGTTCTGAGTAAAGGAGAACAACCACTTCTCTGGTCTTGCTGGTCACATTACTTTAAGATACAGGTCACGATGCTGTTGGCCTTCTTAGCAACCTGGGCACACTGCTGGCTAACATCCAGCTGGCTGTTGATCAATACCCCCAGGTCTTTCTCTCCTGGGCAGCTTTTCAGCCAGTCTTCCCCAAGCCTGTAGCATTGCATGGGGTTGCTGTGACCCAAGTGCAGGACCCAGCTCTTGGCCTTGCTGATCTCATGTAACTGGCCTCGGCACATTGATTCAGCCTGCCTAAGGTTCCCCCGTAGAGCCTTCCTACCCTCAAGCAGATCAACACTGCTTCCCAGGTTAGCATCATCTACAAACTTCCAGAGAGAGCACTCAATTCCCTTGTCCAGATCACTGATAAAAATATTAACGAGAACTGGCCCCATTACTGATCCCTGGGAACACTGCTTGTGACCAGATACACCCACCACATTTTTTTCTATCAAACAATACTTCAGGTACCCAGAAAACATGTAAATAAGCCTCATGCTTTTAAAACTCAACAGGGGGTTGTGAGAGTAACAAAATTCCATGATCTAATTTTTTTTTCCTTCTCTGGTTTTACAGAAGATGAGTATGGGAAACTGGACAGAGACAATAAAAACCCCCATCACTCTAGGCTGCAGTCTTTTAACATTAAACTCTTCAAGGGCAGAATATCATTACATCAACACAGTGATATTTATGATGCAAACAACATGCCATTATATAACTGCAATCGCTGATCTATTCAGTTTGCTGCCTTAATGCCAATAGTTTGTGCAACAGCCTAAGTAGTTTGTTCACACCACTTCAGGCAGGCAAAAATAATCTGCTGGAATTTATAACACCTAAATGAAGAAAAATGGGTATTTGAAAGTCAGCAAACCTATCTGAAGTAATATTTAAGTCACGAATTTGCTATCAGAAAGAAAAAAATGGAGATGGAATTCAGTAAGTCCATTTCTCTTGAGGTACAACAAGCATCAAGACCAGTGCTGGAGTTAGGTCAGTGCTGAGTGCTGATGCTTTCAGAAGACCTACCACACATCACCCTGAGAGAAATCTAGATAGATCAATGCAAATGATTGAATTCCTGAAGTGCTTGAGGCTGCAGAGGTACTTTTGATCACTCCACTTTACAACACAGCCACCACTGAATTTCAAGTATCTAAAATTATAACTGAGAGTTAGATACAAGTGTTCCTTTCACAGTAACATGAAAATATTAACAGGTTTCTTATGCTGAGAACTGTTAACATCTTCTCTGTATCAGCTGTCATCAAGTATTGCAACAGCATCTGACATCAGCTGGCAAATTTCCTGCTTCTTCCAGTTACAGAGGGCCTTATCTCATATGGGCACTGCTTCACACACTGCGTATTTGGTATGTTAATAGGTTTCCCTATTTTTTAAACTAAAACTGCTCTTTAAAAGATAACTGTTACGGTGCTGCAACAGCTGGTGTCTCTGTCAAGCTTGTACTACTTTCTTCTCAACTACTGTAAGCTTCCAGTGCTAACATTTGCAAACTCATGAGTTTCCTCGACAGCTTGCGCTCACCCCTGGCCACAGAAGAGTCTTACAAGAGTGTGACACCAGCACAGGGATATATTTCTCCAGTCTGATCTTCCTAGATATCAATTTCACTTAAACTACAAAAGGAAGTGTCCAAACTGGTCAGTGATCTAATATGTTATTTATCTCCACTGCTTCCTGCAGGTGCTTATAATGAAAAGCTTTTGCCTTGCTGTCACTGCACTGCAGATATTGTGCTCCTGTTCTCTGATGGACACTGGATATTCTCAGACACAGCAGATGCACGAGACACTGCTTGGATCTGGTGCTCTAGGTTCAAGCATTGTAAATCTACGGCCATTACTAGTCCACTTCCCCGCCTCCCTCTCACAATATATTTTCACAGTAGCCTGCTGCAAAGTCTTCCTGGTAACAAGTCATTTTTATATAACTGAGAAACACACTTGCAATAGATTGTTTACTTGCACCTGTACTATCAAAGGGATCAAGCTTTAGTTTTACGCTCAGCTCACCATTGGGTACAAACTCTCCAAGTCATGAAGATAAAAGCTATACCATTTGCTCATGAGATGTATTAAATGAGAATGGTATTATTGGTCCTCCCAATGGCCCTTTTCAGAAGTGTACTTCAGTGCTGAACCTAGATGCTGTTCAATTATTTTTCCCATGAGCAAATCAACTCATCAGGAATCAATCAAATATTCTTTAAAGATGTGCTGTACTGCTGTAATTGCAATGCTGTTACATCTTCCTCTCCCTCAAGAGGTACACAAAGATAATGAAATACAACCAACGGCACAGTGCAGAGGACTAAATATGAATGTAAGGGAACTGATTAGACACAATACTTGTCTGCAGCAGTAACTTGAACAATTGTGTAACGCTGCTGCAGACCTTCAGTTTTGTCAAGTGTCTCTTCAGTATTCCTGGCACTTGCAGCCTATGTATGCTGGTCAATATTACTCTTGATTTAAATTAATCTCTACTATTATACAGCTCCTTTCAGCATTGGTTTTCTGCATCATGTTTTTTGAAACAGTGAAGTTGTACTTACTTGAAGTTCATGATTAACAGTGTGTTTAGCATCTACAGCCAGTGAAAGCAAGGGATTCACATGTATTCATCCTAAAATTTTACCCTCCAATACAGATTTAAAATTTGTAGATGCTTTCTGGAGATACCTGCTTCTGGGAAAATCTGGAAATTCAGAGAGATGTTTTTCCAGATATACAGCTCTGATACATGACATTCAGAAATACACCATGGCTCCAAATTACAGTTAAATTTATTCAGGACATACTGGATCCTTCATTTCCTCTTTTCAGAGCTCCTGCTAAAATTCTAGAAAGCAGGTATTTTTCCATTGGCATAACCTACAATTGTGTAATTGACAGCAGAAAGAGGCACATCAAAATATTACAAAATCCTCCCAAATGTTTTAAACAAATTATTTTGCGACATTAAAAAGCTCTGGAAGAGTAACTCAATGGACTAGGACTGTTATGCTGCCTGTTCTACTGTGGGCTAGCACTTTGCTTGGAGGAGACAACTTGGATGAAGGAATATGGAACAGGCTGTGACTGATTCTGGAAAAATGGTTTTATCTGGGCAGAGTATTACTTTTTTGAGTCCCTTAATAGCAATGATCAGCTACTGGAAATTTTGTAACCATAAAGGCACGACTATCCATATCATCACTTTTGAAAGACCATGGAGAACAGGGCAGGTGCCTAAGTACTGGAAGAGTCCCAATGCCATTCTGGTCTTCAAAAACGGCAAGATGGGAGACGCAGGGAAATACAGACCTGTCAGCCTCACCTCTATCCCTGGAAAGGTGACGGAGCAGCTCATTCTGGAGGCCATCTCTTACCATATGAAAGAAAAGAGGGTGATCAAGAGTAGCCAGTATGGATTCACTAAGGGGAAATCTTGTTTAATCTGATTAATCTGATAGCCTTCTACAAAGGCATGGCCAAATGGAAACATGAAGAGAGAGCAGTGGATATCGCCTATCTTGACTTCAGCAAGGGTTTTGATACACTCTCCCATAATATCCTCATAGGCAGACTCAAGAGAAGTGGGTTAGATGACTGGACCATGAGGTGGGTTGGTAACTGGATCAACAATAGAGTTCAGAGAGTTATGATCAGTGGCACAGAGTTCAGTTGGAAACTTGTGGCCACTGGTGTTCCCCAGGGATCAGTACTAAGTCTGGTTTTATTCAATATCAAATATTGCACCAGTACAGGTTAGGAGGTGATCTGCTACAGAGCAGCCCCATGGAGAAGGACCTGGGAGTTCTGGTGGACAAAAAGTTATCCATGGGAAAGCAATGTGCCCTTGTGGCCAAGAGGGCCAGTGGTATCCTGGGGTGCATTAAGAAGAGTGTGTTCAGCAGATCGAGAGAGGTTCTCCTCCCTCTCTACTCTGCCCTACTGAGGTCCCACCTGGAATACTGCATTCAATTCTGGGCTCCCCAGTTCAAGAGGGACAGGAATCTATTTGAGAGAGTCCAGTGGAGGGCTACAAGGATGATGAAGGGACCGGAGCACATGCTTTATAAGGAAAGGCTGAGGGACATGGGGCTTTTTAGTCTGGAGAAGACAAGACTGAGAGGGGATCTAATAAATACACATAAATATATGAGGGCTGGGTGTCAAGTAGTGACAGCCTCTTCTCATTCATGCCCTCTGATAGGACAAGGGGCAATGGATGTAAACTACAGCACAGGAAGCTCCACCTCAGTATGAGGAAGAACTTCTTTACTGTAAGGGAAACAGAGAGGGTGTAGAGTCTCCTTCTCGGGAGACCCATCTAGATGTGTTCCTGTGCAACCTGTGCTAGATGATATGGTACTGCTCTGGTACGGTGGTTGGACTCAAAGGTCTCCAGAGGTCCCTTCCAACTGCTATATCCTGTGATCAGTGACCTGGATGAGGGTATTGAGTGTACCTTCAGCAAGTTTGCTGATGATACAAACTGGGAGTGGGGTGGCTGACTCCCTTTCAGGCTGCGCTACCATCCAATGAAATCTGGACAGGCTGAAGAGATGGGCAAAGGCAAACCTCATGAAGTCCAATAAGGACAAGAGCAGAGTCCTGCATCTGGGGAGGAGTAACACCTGGTACCAGTACAGTCTAGGGATTGTCCTGATGGAAAGCATCTCCGGGGAGACAGGCCTTGGACTCGTAGTAGACAACAAGTTATCCATGGGACAGCAATGTACCCGTATGGCCAAGAGGGCCAATGGCAGCCTGGGGTAAAGCAAGAAAAGTGTGTCCAGCAGGTCTAAGGAGGCTCTCTTCCCCCTCTACTCTGCCCTGATGAGGCCACACCTGGAATACTGTGTCCAGTTTTGGGCTCCCCAATTCAAGAGAGACAGGGATCTGCCAGAGAGAGTCCAATGGAGAGCCATCAGGATGATTGAGAGACTTGAACATCTCTCCTATGAAGAAAGACTGAGAGAACTGAAGCTGTTTAGTCTTGAGAAGGCTGAGAGGGGATCTTATCAACATTTATAAATATCTGAGAGGTGGGTGTCAAGATTAAGGCACCAGTCTCTTTTTGGTGGTGTCCAGTGATGGGACAAGGAACAATGGGTACAAGCCAGAACACAGAAGGTTCCACCTCAAAATGAAGACACACTCTTTCCAGTGACAGAGTACACTGGAACAGGCTGCTATGGTGAGTTGAAAAATTCTCCCCCCAACATTAAATGCCAGACCAGCTCAGTTGGAAGCAAATGAAAGCTGCATTTGCAAACAAAACTACAATCTACAATTAAATGCAATTAATATGTACAAAACACACAGTATTTACAATATTTACAGGTATTTACAACTAATAAGCAGCACAAAGACCTCCCTGGCCAAAGACCAGGGGGGCTGCAACAGCTTCTCCCTTCCCTGCCTCCTCCCCTACCCCTCTGTACACAAAAGGGACAAGAGACAGTGCAGAGAAGTTATTGTTAATACCAGTCACAACAAAAGTGATGCAGCCAAGGTCAGTAAAGCCAGGAGAAGAAGCAAAAAGAGAGAGATTATTTACCAAATGAATTCTTATGGTAGATACCTCTCCAATAGGATTGTTTAGAACTATCATTATTTTCCTTTTTACACCAAATAATGATTTATTTACATTTTAACACTTTTCTGTTCAAGATCTGTGAAAATTTTTTAAAGGCATAGCCTAAAACTATCACAGCTGCCAAGAGAGGTTATGGAGTCTCCTTCTCTGGAGCCTTTCAAAACCTGCCTGGATGCATTCCTGTGCAGCTTGCCCTAGGTGATCCTCCTTTGGCAGGAGTGTTGGACTCGATGATCTCTCCAGGTCCCTTCCCACCCCTAATATTCTGTGATTTTTATTATTAAATGTATCCCTTTTTTTCACCCTCTGCGGACTGAATTCAACTCTCTCATAGATCTTACCAGAGTGATACTGTGAATTTATGAGGCAGCCTTGCTCTATCATTGACATGTCATTGTTTAACTCTTCGAAGAAACACTGCATTTACTGTTCAATTCTGCTCAAGTCACTGTATGAGAGTAGAAGATATTTTTGGCACGTGCTTGAAAATGTGATTACTGCAGGCTTTTCTTCACATGTGCAACCCCCCCCACCCCACCCCAGTAAAAAAAGAACAGAGTAAGACAAGCACATCAACACCAGTTTCTCAGTGATGAATACCTGCAAGAGGTGGTGACTAGACAGAACTGACTTTCAAGTTCACTTCACAGATAATAGAACTATTCCTCAAATCAAGACAGATATGTGCTTATGGCTTTTGATGTTTTTAGCCTTTTAGTGTTCTTACCTTTCTTTTGATGTCAATGAATTGAGAAAACATTAAGGACCAGTAGAATGACAATTCAACTATGTAGTAGTAATGAAGGTCAGGCATCAGTGGCTGAAAGATGGAGATAGAAAAGGTTAATAGAGTCTGAAATTACAGGCAGCTAAAGTCTACAGGAAACATGTTGAATCACAAGGGGATTACTGAATTATACATAAGCATCCTATGTTAACAAAAAAGGTGATGGCTGCCTCTTTCAAACTTTGATGGCTCTGGAAAAATAACACTCCCCAACATACCCTTCTCTTACATCACATAATGTCAAAAAATTATGATGTTGTCTGTTGGGAACCTGGAACAAACTAAATTCTGAATACTCCAAAGGCTTTTTAAAAAAATTACTTAAAACATCATTCTGTACATTGGTAATATGGGTGTAAAGCACAGCGAAAGAAACAGTGCTAGAGTAAATCAGAGAAAAGTAATGCTAGTGTATAATCTCCTGTCCTCATGACAAAAAGGTTGTGAGCTTTAAACAAGGTTTTTTCTGACATAAAAGCCTACTTTAAAAAAAGGTAACTATTTTCCGAGACCATATTAACACTTAGAAAGACAAAAATAAATAACTTCTGTGGGACTATTCTGTGCTTACGGGTAAGTGGTCATCCTCTACAGTAACTCTGGGTTGATTTCTGCAATGCTGTGTTGAGTAATATACAAAGGACTTGTAGCAAACAAGAAATTAGAAACTTTCAGTATCCTCAGAGTTCTGTAAAAAATGCCCGTTCTACCACCGCTGCAGATGTCTGCTTTCATGGTAAGATTTCCAAGATCTGTTTTCAGAGCCTGTGCTTCATTTCAAAACAAGTGTGACAGCTAAATTCATCTTTGCCATCTTGAACTCCAACAGGATAGGGAGCATCTAGCAATGTTCTGAAATGCTGAGTAGCCCATTCACACTAACATATTAACACAAAGCACTATAATAAACTCAGAGCTCTGTGAGGTGCCATGTTTGGTTATAGGCAGTACTATGACTTTTACCTGATATGGATACCCGTTCCAGCACTGTCTGGTATTCCAGAGCCAAGGTGTCTGAGAGAGAGACAAAGAAAAAACAAAAAGGTCTGTACACACCATTTTGGGCAATGTAAGTGTGCATGGTTAACACAAGTGAAGAAAAAAACATACAGCTTCCTGTTCACAAAGATTTTTGGTTGGTGCGTCATGCCCTTACTTCTGCAGAAATGCAGGCTGAACATAATCAGCTTGTGCTCAGGTGCTCAGATCCCACATTACCTTCTCAAGAGCACAGGAAATCTTAGCCTTAGGTTGCTCAAATATTTTAAAGAATGTTCTTTGCACATACTACTTCATATAAGCATCCTTGCATACAGGATCCATCCTTCATCCTAGCCACATCAGCTCAAGATAACAAAATCAAACCTTTTGATTTCCTGGCTAAACACACAACTGCCCAGAGATCTTGCTATTGTAAGATAAAATTGTCTTATACCCTAAAGCTTCATGAAAGGTGCCAGAGACAAATTTATTGTAGTGTGTATCTACAGACTGTTGCATGGCAAAAAGCTGAGCAAACTCAAAGACCTGGGAACTTGCGGCTCTGTTATGCTTCCCATTTCTTTGCTGTCTGCACAAGATGTACATGATTATTTCTCTTTGAATGCCATAGACAGCATTTAAAATCTTTTCTTGCAAGCAGGGTGCTTCTGTCAGAGGTCTGCAGCTTTTACTTCCTTTCCTGTGCAACTAAACAGACTCGAGATAGAAAACAGCATATTGGCAAGCTCTTCACCCAACACATTCAACTATTAAGAACATGAGTAATAAGAACATGACTAAATCAACAGCTACCAAGCAGCCACATTTCCCTTTTTGTGCACAAGCAGAACGACACCTTTCATATATGCATGTCTTGCAAAGCACAGCAGTGTTTCAGGTTCTGGATGAATCTGGACTTTGAGAAGTATGTCTACAGTACAAGTACCAACCCAGTGTGTGTCTCATTAGAAATAAGGAAGAAAAATGTGCAACTCTTTCACATAACCTTAACTGCTCTACATCCAAGTATAAAGGGGCAGAACATCACTAGTAAGTGTCGTGGCACAAATACCCTTAGAGCATTCAATACTTCCACTTGATTATGTTTTCAAACACATCATGAGACAGCATTTTCTTACTTTCACCATCAGGTGGAGCAGCTCAGCCCAGCCAAAGATTACTAATAAACTCTTGCAAAATGCAATGGGTTAGCATCAAATCAAATTAACACTAAGAAGAATGTTAAAGCCCAAGGCTGAGAATCAGGTTAGGTAGGAAGCATTTGCAACAAACTGGGTGGGAGTGTTGATCTGCTCGAAGGGAGGAAGGCTCCTCAATGCCAACTATATGAGGTTGAACAAATCCAAGTGCTGGGTCCTGCACTTGGGTCACACCAACCCCGTGCAATGCTACAGGCTTGGGGAAGAGTGGCTTGAAAGCTGCCTGACAGAAGAGGGGTGATAGTTGGTAGATGGCTGGAAATGAGCCAGCTGTGTGCTCAGGGGGCCAAGAAGGCAAAGAGCACCCTGGCCTGTATCAGGAATAGTGTGGTGAATGGAAGTAGGGAAGTGATAGTGCCCCTGAAATATTTCTGTCTGACAGTTGTCTAAATTAGATCCATCCAAATATTGTAGGATAATTTATACTTTTAGCCAGGTTTGAAAAGCTGTAGCTGTCTTCCATATCAGATTCAACAAGAGAGAGATGCTTCTTACCCAATTATTTTGCTACCTAAATTACAAGTGCTAGGAAAAAAATGCAAATTTTTCTCTTTGAAATATTACGACATCCTCAGATTTCATCAGAGATACCTGCTATAGAAGCTGCAGATACAGGGGTTTATGTGCAATTAAAATGCTGAATGCTAAATAAAATAGGCCTCACTGGAGGAACCTGTAACCACAAAGCCTGAAATGCTACTACAAACTGACAATCTAATATATGCATCGAGCCTCAAAGACCAACACATTACAGAACACAAGTCTCTTCTGAGCCACGTGAGGCTCACAAAAATTGCACTGCTGTCTCAAACTAAATGCTTCTGAGTAGCTGCTCAGAAACCTAATAGATCCTACATGGGTAACCATGGCTAAGACAGCAGGGCACCCACACCACCTTCTTATACTTCTTTGCTCCCCAGTCTCCCCCCTCTTTGACTTGTCTTGGCATCTCTCAGTTGATTCTAATAGCTGTACCAGCAAGGGACTTTGGTTATTCTTTGCCTGGAGGGTTTTAGGGCAGTGGTAGAGAAAGAGCTTGGGTTAAGCACAGTCTTACCCTCTGATCTGCACAGTGAACACCGTCTTAGATCAAACCTAACTTCTCCATAAAGACCACGGCTATAGTCAGAACAAGAAGCATTTAGATGTGGGATACTCTATGCAGGCTTCAGCAGGAAGGACAAAATTCTAAAAAAGGCCACCCAGTCTGCAGTGTAACACCTACACACACTGTTGAAGGGTGCATTCATCAGGGCATTCTCAGGGTTTAGCTGAATCCTGCATCTGCACACAGGTTCTGTCTGTGAACTTCTTCACACCAGGCAAGCTCACCATAGAGCAGATCCCATCTCTTCCTGAAAAGTCCCATGATGGGTGGAAAGGTCAGTGATGTTACTTTCAACACATCTTTTTTTAGTCAACATAAAGGTGTGCTACAGTTTCCACAAGCATGTTGAATACCCAAATTTCCATTTTATGGGTATATATCTCTGAAGAAGAGAGGAACCTAAGGGGACTGGAGAAAAGGGGAAATGCAAAGATCCTGGTAACATAAAGGTTATCTGTTAAGATGGAAACAGAATAATAAAACTTCAGTACCAATCATGTCAGGCATAAAGCTCCAGTTCTAAAATGCTGACACCCTCCCTTACAGAACTGAAGGGAGTTTGGATGTAAACTTAAGCTTTACTACATTTTGGTGCAGTGCTTAATCAGCGCAGTATCAATGTCAGAGAAGGATGATAAATAGCTGTTGAATCTACTGTCACTAACAGTACTAAGGAACAAATCTCTATTATTTTTGTTTCCTTACTGCAGTATCTGTCAAAAGCTCCATCAAATCTCTCTCCAACTCTTGTGATTAAAGGGAGTAATTTTAAAGAACTCCTTCAGAAATAACAACTTCTCTTGAGACAAAGGAATGACTGGGGATTTGGGGGGAAAAAACCCAACAAACCCAACAAATTATCTAGGATGCATGAATGCTTAGTCAGAAGCTCTGGGTTGCTTTGCATCCACTGTTCCATTCACTTATCCTTAGAGAAAGCTTCTAATTGAGCCCTGGCTTTCAGATGCCCCAAAGCAATGAAAATCTTTGTTGTCTTGCTCAAAGTACTGCAAGTATGTAGCATATAAAAAGGTCAATTTTGATAATAACTGGAGGGAAAAAAGAGTAGTGCAACAAAACCTCTTCCATTTGTGCTCAGTGCCCCAGACAGCTGACTTGGTTGGAAGGTGGTTTTGTATGTATTTTAGCAGGCAGACAATACATGGAATTGATGAAGCACTGTTTTAAATTGACAAAGTAAATTTTGGTTCATACACAATAATAATAATCAAGAATACTCTTCTCTCATCTATATGTACCCAGTAGAACCCATCAAGCAGAGGAAACACACAAAGGCCACAGGCTAGGTTCTCAAAGAGGTGGTCAAGAGCCATACATGTCACAAGCAAGTACTTTCCTGTACTGTCAGCAAGTCAGCCACCAGATGTAGGTGTTCTCAAACATCTCATGGGTATAAATGAATTCCACACACAATCGACAGAATCAGTTTGTGTCTGTAAATATAAATATGCAAATTTATGTAAATTTGCCCAATAACTGCTTTTGGGCAGCTAAAGTTACTTCCACAGCTCATCACATTGCAAGCTGTTTTATCAGCAGCTGAGTTATTTTTCTTTGCACACAGCAGAACTGAAAATCCCCAAATGCAAGTTGCTCCCCCAAGTACTGGTGTTACTTTGTCCTTGGAAGTGTGAGCCTATAGACAAATAGGAGATATGCAAAAAATTCATACCAAGTTGCTGGCATTCATTTATTCTTTTTGTCCATGAACTGAAAACAAGTTTTAAGATACTGAAGAAACACTTCCAGGAGTATGTCATCATTACGCGTCATGACAGCAAACCCCAGCTCTCTGCAGGGCAGTTTGTGCCACAGCAGTTTGGAGTATTAGAAAGAGCTGTTACACACCTGATTTTACTCCTGACCACATGAGCATGTTGTACCTTGAGATAAGTAAGAAAAATCTGACTTTTCCAATGCAATCTGCCTACTGTTTTTATCAGAATACAGTATCCAAAAACACAGGACCATCATGACAGAATCCCCATGTCTCACAAAAGCCTATGTATGCTAAAAAAATAATTTCAAGCCAAAATGAGACACCCTATTAAAAAAAACCAAAAAAGTAAGTTGCTTTGAAATTAGAAAACTTTTGTCCCTCTAAAAAAACCCCAGCACAATATAGAAATATTGAGCATTTGCTGTGTACATGCTTACAACACTGCAATCTCAAAAAGCCCAAGATTTTATCTGGCTTGGTTCATATATACTTGGATGGAGCTTTACATCATTTGTTTCAAGCAGCTACAAGCAACATTGAGCGGAACAGAAATTAGCACTACTAATTAAAGTCAAGATAATACATAGTTTTGGCAAAGTTCTATTCACTTCATTTATTTTGGGCTGATACAGGCAAAGATGTCTCTTGGCATTAATATCTCTACTTTCATCAAGCTAGAGCAGGTCCTTGCTCTTCACAGAAACAAGTGGGCCAGAAGAGAGGCCAGAAGATTTCCCCTTTATTAGATTTCCTCTTTATTTAGCTCCTCAATGCTGTGTGCAATTTGCTCTTACCCTGAGACCAACAGCTGTTCTGGGGTGTTGGGCTGTGGAGTTTTTTGCATATAGCCTTCTAAGTTCTCAAATTAAATGTATCTCATTGTTCTCACTCCCAACCACCACCCCCAACCCCCCCCCCCCGCCCAATTATGGCTAGAGATTATAGCAATTTTTTTTTTTCAGTATATTAATGAGTATTCCTTTTGCACATCACTTGGTTGAATAAGCACTCACTTAGATAGGAATTACTTTAATTGCTTATTCTCTTTTTCTCTCTAACACCTGCATCCTCTTGGCATGGTATGCTGAATGGCTACTGAGAAAAAGTGAGATTACCAGGCAGCACAAAAAGCATCCTTCTGAAGGTTCCCATGCCAGGGCCATTATGTTCTATGTTAAAATCAGTCCACCCATTTACAGTAAAATCAGGCAATTTTTCAATAAACTAATATCTTAAATGCAAATTCCACCCAATTACTAGACTGGACATTAGGAAAAACTTCTTTAATGAGAGCGTAGTGAGGCATTGGAACAGGCTGCCCATGGAGATGGTAGAGTCACCATCTCTGGAGATGTTCAAGAAGTGTGCAAATGTTGCACTTCAGGACATGGTTTAGTGGTCATGGTAGTTGGGTTATGGTTGCACTCAATAATCTTAAAGGTTGTTCCCAGCCTTAGTAATTCTATGATTCTAGGATTTTATTAGGATCAAAGAATGATAACAACATCCCTTGCTATTTTTGTATTTCTTTTGCTGCCTCTTACAGGTTTATCATACTGAAGTCTCACTGATTTACAAAATACATCCATTTTCTACTGGCCATCTCTGACAGACATTGAGGGCACAACCTTGGCATTATTTGATGCCAACACCACTGGCTGGTACTGTTTACTACAGGCTGAACAGCAGAATAAACTGACTCTGCAAGCATGTTCTGAAGGCACAAAAGCCTCAAAAAACGCTCTGAACCAGACAATGGAGCAGGAGCCAGGCGGCCTGGTTTTTCAGGAGATTGCGCACTTTGTCCCGGTTTGTCTGAACATGCCCTGGGGTCTAAGTGGACCAGGCATGTGTGCCTTTGGCCTTGTTTGGAGAAAACTGATTCTATAAGTTAAAGTATCAGGTTTCTATCTCTTGATCTTTGTTGTCACTGGCCATCATTGTCTCAGGAAATCTACAAATACTAGCCCAAAGAGTGAGTGCCTTACCTTGTCCAAGATCTGGGAGAAGCCACAAGCCATAACCCTGCAAGCCCGAGAAGCCATTCGGACTCTGAGCTGTGCTTCAGTTTCCCCAGAAAGACTGCAAGTGCCCCTTGCAGTAACACATTGTAAAGCCCAGGAGCAGACAGATGTGTCTTGCCAGGCTGAGAGATCAATCCTGGAGGAGCCAAGACCCCAGGACAATTTTGTTTTATGGGAAGAAGCAACAAGAACCACTGCAAAGATTGTGGCTGGAAGAACCTCTACAAAACAGGCAAAGCTACAAAGCCGACAAGCCCTGCAAGCCTTGGCAGCAACCGCTTTACTACAAAGCTTTTAGCTATAAAGCCTTTGCTACAGCAGCAAGCTGCAGAAGCCAACAGAAAGTGAAACTCTCTTCCTTCAGCTTTCACCTGTTTGACGCCATTTTGGTTTTGTTTAAATACCCATGCGTGGCGCCGTGGTACCACCATCTGCGGATTACAAACACTGCAACTGAATGTACTGCGCTAAAGTGATTTGCAGTGAGTAAGCTATGAAATTTGATTTTTATAAGCCTCTGTTAAAAGGTCTGTTGCCCTAGAGAATTCTAGAGTTCCCCCCACCTCAGTAGGCAAAGCTGGCATGTTGCCAATGTTCTTTTTTCTTTATAGTTTAAATTACTGGGGTTTTTTTGCTAATATTGTTTAAATTATTAAATTATTGATTATTGTTAAATTATTGTTGACTTGCTGGAATGTGTCCAGAGAAGGGCAACAAAGTTGGTGAGGGGTTTGGAACACGAGCCCTATGGGGAGAGACTGAGGGAGCTGGGGTTGCTTAGCCTGGAGAAGAGGAGGCTCAGGGGAGACCTTATTGCTCTCTACAACTACCTGAAGGGAGGTTGTAGACAGGTGGAGGTTGGTCTCTTCTCCCAGGCAACCAGCACCAGAACAAGAGGACACAGTCTCAAGCTGCACCAGGGGAGGTTTAGGCTCGAGGTGAGGAAGAAATTCTACACAAAGAGAGTGATTGCCCATTGGAATGGGCTGCCCGGGGAGGTGGTGGAGTCACCATCATTGGAGATGTTTAGGAGGAGACTTGATGGGGTGCTTGGTTGCATGGTTTAATTGATTAGGTGGTGTTGGATAATAGGTTGGATGTGATGATCTCGAAGGTCTCTATTCTATTCTATTCTAATTCTAACTTGTTACGTGTTCCTGCTGGTTAGGTTCTACAACTGAATATTTCAAACTAGTAAATAGGTTTTATTAATATTTTCAGTGGGTATTTTTAATTAATAAAGTTATTAATATTTTTGTTTCACCTATTAAGTATTAATAACCATACATTCGTAACAAAACACCAATGTTCGCTCGTAAGTATACTTCCTCTACCCACAATATCAGTAAGTTCTGATACTAAGTAAACTGTTACAAGTTTCTACAGAACTCTTGTTCTTTTTTCTCTCTAAATATTAGCTCCTCATGTCTGCAGAAACAAGGTTAGGGGGAAAAATACTTTGCAATGAAAAGCTCTCAGCTATCTGCTCTGCTGATTTCCAAACATAATTAAAAATGACACTTTTGCTAATCAGAAACTGTAAAATATACAGAAGGACAAGATTAACAACAATCACTGGAAGATGCACTTGACATTTCAAATGCAAATATATGTATGTGTAAAAAAGTGATGGAAAAACATTAGTTTGCGTTTGGATTTATTTACATAAAATGATCTCTGGAGGGGCAGAGTAAGCTAGCTCCATGCACCACACACATCCATTTTTTCCCTTTAAAAATATGATGTAGAGATCTAGCATTTGTATTCTGTGTGATAAATGTGTCAAACGGTGTGCAAAAATGGAGATGAGAAAACGAACACACAATCCTACAGAATCTGGAAGGGTTCTAATGTTGGGGCATTGTATGCATTGAACAGAAGCAAGAAATGCTTCAGCTGAAGAAGTTGGTGGCTTTTAGCATCTCCTCCCCCTGCTATGATCAGCCAGCTATTAGTTCCTTTACCGGGACTAGCCACCAAAGTATTTGCTCTCACACGTGTACCTTCTTCCTTTGACACTTTCTCTGCTAGTTGCCTTGTGGTAAGCAAAACTTCAAAAATCTTCTGCCTTCTACCATTGTCATGAGCAAGTTGGGCAGCCAGTTTAAAGCAGCTAAAGGTCTGTATAAATATTGTAGAAACCAGGCTACAGTTCATATTTATTTGCAGGTAACAGGTTTCCTACTCAACATATTTTTGCGCGGTAAGAAAAGTGCCTAAAAAGTAGTGGACGCATTCAGCTGAGCACTTTGTTGGAGCAACGCAGCTGTAAACTCATTAGTTCTACAGCTTTTTTTTTGTATTTTGTTGACTGCAGAGCCAGATCACATCAATTAGCCTAGACTTGGATCTAAGAGGATATTTATGTATTAATTTTATTAAAACAGACAATACACAACTGTAGGTCTGGAATTAGTTTGTAAAGAGAGATTGATCAAGTTTATAGTTGGCAACCCGTACCTTGGTAGAAGGGTGGCCTGTATACAATTTTACCTTTAAGAGACCACCAAAAATCCCAACAAAAAAATTATTAAAAAGCATAATTAGGGCAGTTCACCCCTGGCAGACCACTGCAGAGCTGCAGAATTTCAGACTACTCCTCAGGATGCAGCTTAAACAAAGCTCCAGGGTTTCCAGTGATCTGTGCTCTGAGCCTATGGTTACTCAAAGGCATACAGGAAAGTGGTTAATAATTAAATTCATCATTACATATCTACTTTCTGTAATTATAGTTCCTATCTAGGGCTGCCCTGTCAGAAGAATGCATCTGCTGGACTTTGGCCAGCTGCTCACTTCCATGCCGCGTGCTGATGGGAAGTGTTTACCACGTCCTTCATCATATTCCTTATGCTGACTTTTGGAAATCCCCAGGGTGCTGCTTTTCTTTGCAGGATTCTCAGTGTGCCATACTTGCTTCACTGACACACAACATGCTCCATCGTTACATGCAGCCCACGAAGAGATATAGACAAGTTTTAGTAATGACAAAACAACTACTCCTGACTAAAAGAGCACTGAAGTCCAACTTCATGTACAAACCCAGATACTTAAGACTGTCATTTATGAACCTACCCTGCCTACTGATAAAAGTCATGTAGCCAAAAAACAAAGCCCCCTTCCACTGTCTACTCCTCCAACTGCTGCCCTTTGCTATGCCTTTGTAAAGGAACATTGCAGCAAGGTCTCAAAATCATCCCTGACACTTTGAAAATTAGAAAGATACTGCAACTGCAGAATTTTAAACAGGAAATTCAGGATTTCTGTAGGTCACAGGGCAAAGAGGCAAGAGTGTGTTTCAATCACAAGGTGCCATTGTGGAAAACTGGTGAGGAAACCTTTGGGCAGAGAATTCCTCACTCTCTAAAACCTTGACAGAAGCTAAAACCTTGCTAAAACCTTGACAGAAGAGCTGACTGCTTCTAAACACACACATCACCAAGTCCCACCCATCAAGGTAGCAGAGCTCCTTCACACAGATTGTTGGAGCAGCGGGGCTGAAAGCACCCATCTCCAGCCACACCAGTGTTATGCTCACTAGATAGATGGTCACTTAAAAATGAGTATTTCTAAGCACTTCAGCCACTGGGCACAGCCAAAACAAAGCATAACCCTAAACAATGAGCAAAGACAAACTAAAGCAGCCTCTTCCCCTCCAATTCCTGAAACCAACACATTTTTCTGAAGTGAGTGCATATATATTGCATTTGGTGCAATTCAGTCTTGGGGCTGCAGGCATCTTTACTACTGAACTACTTCTTAATGTATGTAATAATGCCATGTGGCCATGATAACATTGACTTGACTAGAGCAAAGGAAGACAGCCAAAAAGCATTTCCCAAACGTTTAGAAATGTCTAAACCCAAATAAAATTTTAGATTTATGGAATCAACCAGGTTGGAAAAAGACCCCAATGATCATCAAGTCCAACCTATTACCTAATACCTAACACCTCATGACTAACTAAACCATGGCTTGAAGTGCCACATCCAACCCTTTTTAAAACACTTTCAGAGAAGGAGACTCCACCACCTCCCTGGGCAGCCCATTCCAATGGCAAATTACTCTCTATGAAGGAACATTCTCCTCACCTCGAGCCTAAACTTTCCCTGGCACAGCTTGAGACTGTGTCCTATTGTTCTGGAGCTGGTTGGCTGGGAGAAGAGACCAAGCCCCAACTGTCTACAACCTCCTTTCAAGTAGTTGTAGAGAGCAATAAGGTCTCCCTTGAGCCTCCTCTTCTCCAGGCTAAACAACACTAGCTCACTCAGTCTCTCCTCATGGGGCTTGCGCTCGAGACCTCTCCCCAGCCTTGTTGCCCTTCTCTGGACATGTTCAAGTACCTCAATGTCCTTCTTAAATTGGGGACCCCAGAACTGGACACAGTACTCAAGGTGTGGCCTAACCAGTGCTGAGTACAGGGGCAGAATGTCTTCCCTGCACCTGCTGGCCACACTATTCCTGATACAGGCCAGGATGCCATTGGCCTTGGCCACCTGGCTCATGTTCAGCTGGCTGTCAACCAGTACCCCCAGGTCCCTTTCTGCCTGGCTGCTCTTCAGCCACTCCGACCCCAGCCTGTAGCACTGTGTGGGGTTATTGTGGCCAAAGTGCAGAATCCAGCACTCAGACTTGTTAAATGACATCATGTTGGATTCCACCCATCTGTCCAGCCTGTCAAGGTCCCTCTGCAGAGCCCTCCTACCCTCTAACAGATCAACACCTGTCCCCAGCTTCGTGTCATCTGCAAATTTACTGACAACAGACTCAAACCCCTCATCCAGATCATCAATAAAGATATTGAACAAGATGGGGCCCAGCACTGATCCCTGGGGGACACCATGAGTGACTGGCCGCCAGCTGGATCACCATCACTCTCTGGACTCGGCCCTCCAGCCAGTTCCTAACCCAGTGATGAGTGCTCCTGTCCAAGCCACAGGCTAACAGCTGGGCCAGGAGTTTGCTATGGGTGACAGTGTCAACATTCACTTCCTCTTTGTTTTCCATCTTCCCCTCTCACTGAGGAAGTACACAGACACAAACCTTTTGCTTTTTTACCCCCTGTCATCCTCCCAGAGGATCTATTCAGATATACCTTGCTGTGTTTTTCTGCAACTGATCTTTTGAAACAACAAGCAATGAGTGGCCGGTAGAGAAGAGAACAGAGGAACTGTGCTTGTGTTTTAGAACTGCTACATTTGTATAAAGTTTTAGTATAAAAACACAGCCAGCAAATTTTGGTCATAGCAAACATCTAGAGTCACTGGGCAAGAGGAAAGAGTTTGCTCTTAGGGATGAGGTATGACAACAAACCAACCCACCCAAATCCCCGGTGAAACTCCTGAAGTCACATGTGAGATAATAGCAGTTAAAAAATAGAAGCAAATCTTCGAATTAGATTTAAACTTTAAGCAGTACTTCCCCATACTAAATTCTGACATAGTTCAACAGCCAGCTGCTGAGACCATCAACAGACAGGAGAAATGGAAAAGCTGTGAGACGTGTAACAGTGTAACACTGGAATGGACTATAATATGAAAAAACCCCAACACCAACAAAACCCCAAACCAACCAAACAACAAACTTCACAGATAATATATTTATAGACGGCAAGCTTATTTTCCTTACTACTTTAATTGTACAGTGAAGCAGCTTTATGACTTGAAGCCCTTATAGTGTAAAATACGTATGCTCTACAGCTTATAATAGTTAAAATGAGAATATAACTATTCTGATCCAAGTCACTGCCTTGTTATTGAGTTCAACTCAGTCACAGCAAGTCAAAGCATCAGTCAGATTATTAATAACCTGGTCTTATACCCAAATGTGTACTCAGGTTTAATTAGCTGTGGAAAATAGGACTGCTTTGTTCACCTGAACAGCAAAACATGAAAAGCTCCTGGCAATAGATGAGTGCTGTGCTAAATACTTTGCTACAGGTATGAATGAACCACCCTAATTTCCGCATGAATTAAAACCATTCTACCATAATGTTGCTCAAATAAAACACTTCAGGAAGTACTTCCTCTAGATCTGCCATTATTATATACAGGACACTGAATTTTTTTTATCTTTCATAAAGTTGAGCTGCCAAGGAGTAATAAGGTGCTGCATACATCTCAATACCAGCTTAAGTCTCCAAGTCTCTGAGTATTGACTTATTATTCTGATGTTATTAAACACCCCCAGCTGGATTCCAAACAGGTAAAGTGGAATTCAAATCTAGATTGATTTTTTAAATTAGTGTGTTGCTTTTCCTCACCATGCTTATGTCCAATTTGTCCCTACTGTCTACATTTGAAAGTCCTGTTGCCATCAGTGTCCTGTTAGGACAGGATAACATCAATATTCTCTGTATCATGTTTCAAAAATCTCCTGTTTCCTTTCAGCCACTTTAGATTTGTCCTCTTTTGTCTGATCCAGTTATTATTTTACCTTCCAACAGCTTGCACAATGAGTTTCCTATGCCAACTGGCCTTCTCTTAAGAATCCTTGTTGTCCAAAATGCATTAATTTTTCTTTCCAATGTACTCAAAAATCTTGGGAGTCATTTAAATTAAGTTTCTCCACCGACTTTGATTTTTCACACAGCATGACTCATGATTTAGATCTCAGACACCCAAAGCACTCTATCAATCTCCCCTAAATGCCCTCAACAATTTCTATGCCCTTTGGAAGAGATACCTGACACAAATTCCTGTTCCATTAGATGGGATCTAACTTTGGTCTTACTGAGAACCTTTTTCCCTTAGGATACTTATTTAAAAATGTAATATAGCATTTCCCCTTTTCCACAACATCATCCTTCAGGAGACTGGCATGAATGTTTTTTCCTGCTGGCAACATGAGCTACAAATTGCTTTATTTAACACTTAATGCTCAGCCCTGCTTTAATGGAAAGGAATAACAGAACAATTGAACATCTGAAATAATTTTAGTTTAACAATTTAACCACTTACAGATACAGAGCTATTTGTTTTCTGGTTAAAAAAACCAACCAACCAACCAACAACGAATAAACAAACCAAGAGAGCCTAAATCTATTTTACAATGAGTACAATCTGCCAAAGGTTGGCTTCATTTCCTGAGTGGCACACGTATCATATTATCCCTCTGTTAATAGCACAATAAAATATCAAATATCAGCATTGTGTGAAAAAGACTCAAGCGTGGCTTCTGACATTCTTCATTTAAATGAGAGTATTTATTCAGTATTGGGCAGATAAACTCAGTGAACAAAAATAAGTACAAGGTTTCAGTAACAGATAATATCACAACCTTTCAGGTGTAACATGGGAAGCAAACACGGCAACAGATGCCTAAGTGAATGCCTGTTTGAAATAATTTAAGAATGAAAGAGACAGAAGGCAGCAGCAAGGGAGGCAAACCTCCCACTTCCAGCAAACCTCCCACTTCCAGCAAGCCTCCCACTTCCAGCTCTTGTCACATTGTTTTCTAGTCAGTTCCAGTTTAAAACATAGTGTTTGATACTTCACAAACTCATGCTTTGGTATCTCAGTGTTAAAACCAGAAAAATTTAGGAAAAGAAACTATTCACAGGCATGCTCCACTTGAATACCTGAACAGCCTTTTACAGATGCAGTCACCTTTGCTCCAGCACTATTGTTTTCTCATGGGATGACTTTAAAAGCATTCTTAAAAATCATGGTTCAATAAAACAGTGCAACCAGCATTAGGCTTTTAAAAACACTACCATGTGTATCTCCTGTAGAGTGACTACAGTGAAGAGTTGGTGGAAAACTGAGATCTGTCAGCCTCAACACAGCTGCACTCTTCCCTGTCTTACTTCCCCTGCATTTTTAGAGCCAATGGATCACAGACCTGCCCTCTGTCTTACTGAACCACCAGGTGACAATGCACAGTATCACTAAGGGAGGAAGAAGCACTCTGTTCTCACTAGCATTTTGGAAACCACAATGTGCAAAGTTAAAATTCCTTATTTATTTTCTTCATATTTGAGAGAACTAATGGGAACAAATAACCTTCAGAAAGATGAAAGACCTCATGCAAGCCTGCTGAACCACAACTGACCCTAACAGCTAAACCAAGGTCACTGCTGTGTCTTTGTGAAAGCACGTCAATACTGGATAAAATGATCACCTTAGCACGATGGCAAGGAGAAATGAAACAAGGTAGCCTTTATGTAGTCTACAGGAATGTGTCAAACCTGCAGACATAAGAGGATTTCCAAATTTACTTTAAAAAGTGGGAAGAAGCAGTGTAATGATCTGACAAACAAAGATGAAAGTAGAAAATTATGACATCGCTGAGGAGTATATGGGAAAGATTATATAGAATTACTTAAAATATAGTTTCTTCCCAGAACAGTCCTGCCACTCCCAGCATCAACAAGCCCTGAACTGCATAAAACAAAACCAACCACAGGGAAATAGGCTTCTAGAACAAACCAGTCTTTTCAAGAGAACTGCAAGGATAAAGATGTACCTCCTCCCAACTACTCATCTTCAGATAACCCGCAAGATTTCTATGAGTATTCTTGAGAAAGGGATGCTGGAAAACAAATGCTGTACAGCAGGTAGAAATACACTTACAATCTCACTCATGGCAGGCTTTTCAAGGTTAGGTTACTCTTTGCAAGAGTCTCTCTCTGCAAAAGAGAGACACAAATAAGTAACCAACCAAAACTGTACCCTTCGTTGCTCCATGGAGATACAATTCAGCTCTTGTGAAACAATCAAGAAAAAAACATAGCACCTGTGTTAAAAAGGTCTCACATACTGGCTGTGAAATGAGAACCTTCCTTGTTTGTTAGACAAATTAGTGACTGAATTAAACCATTTTATTGAGTCAGTGTAGTAAAGTGTTTATAATGTAGGCTGAGCATTCCATAAGCCTGCTGAAACCATATACATCCGGGAAAGAAACAGACAAAGAGAGTACAATGAAATACGTCTTTCACAACAGAAAACATCTACTTGCTTTTTAAAATAGTGAGAGTAATTCAATTGAACATTAATTTCCCAAATCTGGATATAGCTTAGTGACCAGAAGCTGAGAGACACATTTCCTTTAGGGAGGAAGTGCAAGGTAGTGTATCTAGCAGCTGACATAAACAGAGATGTATTTAATGACACCTGAACATGTAATTGCATCCAGAACAGAACGCAAGCTGTTCCGAAGAAGAGTGAAAATGGAGCATCAGTGGTAGAAGAGAGGCAAGACACAGCTTGCTTTCACAGGACAGTGAAGCTATTAAATAATTTAATAACAAAATAGCTGCAAAATTGATACAAAGGTAAGTAGAGGGAAACATCCAAAACCAGGATGGCAAATGAGACATCGCTCCAGGTAAACATCCCATTATTCCTACGCCGCAGTCTCATTTCCCATAGGGATATGAATTCACACTGCATCACAGAGATACTTGTTTCCCCAAATATAGCAATTTTATGAAGCAAGCCAAAATGGCATTTACAAGTTCTATAAACTACTCTCCCAGTGCTATTACATTTGCATGTATCTTGTTGCTATTTTATTCCATAATAAGGCAAAGAATATGCTGACTCAGCTGAGCTGCAGAGCAAAGCACCCTCACTCACAAAAAAAAAAAAGGCATTAGGAGGCCCTCTCCTCTCTAAGCAGCATAGAAACTGTAAGCTGTCACAGAGTAATTTACTAGCTCTGGAAGTGGGTGCACACAGAGGACAAGCTCTTCTTTTTCTTCTTTTGAAACATCCTACAGTTTCGAGAAAAATGAACTTTCATAATAGCAGAAGTGAAGCTTTATCTGTTGGGGGTTTTTTCCCCTCTATACTACACTGCTATTTTTCTAGCTAACTTCCACAAATTTATGACACTTGAGGAGGTTCTTGGAGGCAAAGCTGCACTTCAAAATGGCTTTCCTGTTGTTTTGTGATGTATCTGTTATCAGCAGTTGCATTTTCACAGAAAACAGCTCTCTTGCAGGGGATGACTCCTTAGGAAAGGAGATGCAGAACTGACACTCAAATCAGCTACAGACATACAGAAGCTTGTCGCACCTGGCATTTTTTTTAAACACAGTGATAGCATCTTCCTGTCATCAGCCTTATTTCAACATTAGATTTGAAAATCAGCAAATGAAAAGTTGTTTATCCAGGCAGATGGTCCTTTCCCCAGCAGGATAGCTACTTGCAACTTCAGGTTTCTGAGTCTCAATATAGACTTCACGATACACGGGCAATTAAAGGAAGAAAGCTGAATGTGAAAAGTCACCATGTGTCACCTGGAAGCTTTGCTTCCAGATGTTTGTAAAGGCTTTTAATTCTACAGCATTGTACAGACACTGCTTAGCACCAAGGGTCAGGGGGCAAGTAATATAAGTTCTTTATCACTGAAACTAATGCTCATTTTTCCATTTAGTGGGGAGCACAATCAGACCACTAACTCTTAATGAGCCAAGTAACCATTGATTTAATTGCAAATATTACTGAAGGAACAGAAATGTTATCTTGCTCCTGTTAGCGATAAGCAAAACAATCAGTTTTATGTCTCTGGAAGTCCTTTCACTAAGAAGAAAGTTTTTACGTTTCCAGCAATGTACTCGGCAATTACAGCATGGCAAAAGAATTCATACATCATACCATGTGCAGCTGTTACAAAGATTTATAGGGTGCTTTATTTGGTGCAGACATTTTTTTAATCTAGATAAGCTGTTAACTGCAGACATGGACAGTAATAAAGACAAGCTTGCCACAGTAGTTTAGAGAGAGCTATGACTGCCCTAAATGACAGCTTTATTAGCTTTCATGTGCTTCTGGATATGAAAGTGAAAGCCAAAACCTTAGGGCTCTTTCTCCTTGTGAAATGCTCTAGCCAGGCATATGTAAATCTTTAATGCAATTAGTTACTACATTTTAAAAATAAATTAACAGTGGCATATGTGCCACACTGACTGCATCACACTTCCAGAACTAAAACAGAGTCAGTAAGTCTGCTAACTAATTACTGCTTATTAAATTTGGTCATGTCTTCCCAAAAAGTAAGATAAGCTTGTCAGCTCTACAAAGACCCAAAAGGCCTAGCAACGTTCTTCTCAAGGATGGTGCTCCAGAGTACCCTGGTTAGAACTTCCTTGTGCAGTTTGGTGGGCACAATGAAACACAGCCACGTCCACCCTTCTGCCCATACTGCATCGGTGCAGTAATATTGCTTTATGTAGCAAATAGGGACGGTGACAGCAGATAATAAAGTAGCGGTGATTCATGTGCTGTGGTAATTATGAGAAAGGCGTTTCCAGAAAGAAAACAAAAGGTGAAACTGACCTTTAGGCAAAGGGCCAGCACAAAGCAAAGAACCTCTAAATTAGCTCAAAATGCTGCTCAAGTAATTGACAGGCTCAATGCCAGTCTTGTAGGCGAAGATGAATCTCACCCTCAGATGTTTAATAGAGATAAATGTAAACATAAAAATGCATCAGGTCAGCAACACATGCAGCAAAGCAAAGGAAGGGCAGGCTGCAAGAAGTCTAAGTAAAGTCTGGAGGAAAGGACAGTAATGTAGAAGTTAGAGTATTTTGTTGCCTGACAATTCAAGAGCTGACAAAGAAACTAAGAAAGAGGCAATGCACTGAGTACAGTG
Organism: Dryobates pubescens; assembly: GCF_014839835.1. NCBI lineage: Eukaryota > Metazoa > Chordata > Aves > Piciformes > Picidae > Dryobates > Dryobates pubescens. The sequence goes on from NC_071613.1 coordinate 34,870,120, forward strand.
TTATTAGAGAGGCTTTGTTACAATTAATTTGTTCACTTTTCTCAAGGAAGAGCAAAAGGTGTAGAGACCAATTAATAAGGAGCACTTCCCACCAAAGATGGCAAAAGCATCTTTCTCAAATCAGGGACCTGAAATATCCAATCTTAATGATTCTGTTCTGTTTCCCTTTAAAAAAATGTATTCTTATTATATTTGTATGTTTGAAAGACAAAATGTGTGAAAATATCTACGCCACCATCCACAGTTACGTCTTAACTAGGCATTAGCTTAGATTTCAAAAGTCCATCCTAGTTTTGGCTGGGATACGGTTAATTTTCTTCCTAGTAGCTGTGGTTTGGATTTAGTGTGAGAATGATGTTGACAACACACTGATATTCAGTTGTTGCTCTGTAGTGCCTATTCTAAATCAAGAATTTTTCAGTTTCCCATGCTCTGCCAGTGAGCAGGTACACAAGAAGCTGGGAGAGAGCAGAACCAGGACAGATGATCTCAATCAGCCAAAGGGATATTTCATACCACAGAACATCATGCTCAGCAAATAACCTGGGGGAACTGACTGTGAGGGTGGGTGATGAGCAACTGCATTGTGCATCCCTTGTCTTTTCTTGGGTTTTATTTCTCTCTCTCCTTGCTATATTCCTTCTTGTTACCATTGTATTTTAGTTATTAAACTGTTCTTATCCCTGCCCATGAGTTTTACTTCTCATTTTTCCTCCTCATCTCACTGTGGGTGGAGGAGTGAGCAAATGGGTGTCTGCCAGGGTTAAACCACAACAAACTTAAAATTAGTATTTTCATTGTGGTGATATGCTGACAGCATATTCTGTTCTTCCAAACATGAACGTCTGTTGGACATAAAGTAGCACATGTTGCTGTGATGGAACTGCATCTGTTGGGAGTGCTGTTGCACCTGGGCTCACTCACCACGCTTACATTCTTATATTGTCTTCTGCACTAGGTATTGTAGAGATGGTCTGAAGCAGACTTTGTTATTTGAAAAGGTGCAGATTTCTACTGCAGTACTAGCACAGCAAGACACCACTGACTATAAAATTAACCTTCTCTCTAGGCAAAAGATCTTCTTGAAAGAAAGCTCTATCAAATTTGTAGGAGAATTTACTACTCTTAAATAACTTGTTCAGTATCTTCCTAAGGAAATAATTGCTTCTTTGCAATTATTCCATTACTAAAACCAATATGATGGGATTAAAAGTAACTGTGTCTTTACAAAGGAAGAATTGTCTGAAGGGGGGTTGGAAGAAGAAAGGAGGGGAACCAGACAGTTTCCCTTATCTATGTGTATAAACAAAGAAGCAGCAGCTGCAAAAGACCTTTGTTTTAAATTCAAGGTAAATCAGTGGGAGTCTGTCAGAAGATGACATGGCACTGAACATAGCCTAAACTTTTGAACTTTCAGACCAGAGAGCAGGCTTAATAGACTACTAAACATTAACTTCTCCACCCAAAGTTGTGAAGAACCTAATTTAAATGAGCATACGATATATGAAGCAGGGAGGGTTGCATGTGAAGTAGAACATGCAGTAGGTGTTTCGGGAAAGACTGTAAATCCTGAGTACCTAGCCTATAGGGAAAGGGAAAGGGAAATTTGCAGCCAGGAATCTAGGATAAAAGGGGAGCTGTGGCTCCCAGCAAGTTGAGAGCCACCACCAGGAATTGTCCTGTGGACTCTCCCCTTATTTGAATAAAGCCTTACTAAACTCCTCTGTCTCTGATGTGAACAGGTACTTCTAAGTAGAGAGAAGTTTTCCTTACAAAGTAAAAAGGATTATTCACTTTAGTACTGTAGCGCCCCCTCCAGAATCAAGAGTCCAAATTTTATTCTTTGTACATCTAGACTTCTTCCCTGAGCAGATGTAGAAAAATCTTTGATGTCTGATGAACAGCAAAAAGCCTGTATTTTCTTTTAATTACTCTATAGTTATGTCATCATCTCCCTAGTAACATTATCACAATCATAATTTTGTTGATTTACATACATTCCTATGTGAAAGACATGAGTACAGGAAGCGCAACACTGGAATAACACTAGCATAAAATGTTGCAAGACTCATTTACAACACAGTGTAAAAACAACGCATTAAAAAACCCACCACAAGTACAAAATTAACAAAATCTCTTTGTAAAAATTAAACACATTGAAAGTTAAAATTACAGCAAAATTACACAACTGATCCTTCTTAAACTTGTTAAGCAAGCAATGGTTTACCTTGTTCAAACAACCACGCTGTCAGCCAGCCCTCCTCAAACTGCTGTGATGTGCTGAATTGGGAGGAAGATACCCTACACTTTGCATGTCAACTCAGCCTTTAGAAACAGCTCACAAAGGCTTGTAATTAAATGTACATTTACTGTATTTTTCTTGTTCTTTAGAAAAAATGGTATTCAGAGGTTTTCCTAGAAATTGCACTTCCTTTGTTCTGAGAAAGATTTGCTTTATTAATTATAGGTATGCTTTCTACTTGTGGTTTTGAGACACTTGTTAATGGTGATTTTTGTGGTAATCTGTATTAGAGAGATTCAAACAATAAATCCTCTCTGTCCCTGTGTATTACAGAATCCTATGAACCCATGGTTGCCCACCCACAGGTCAGAGAACCTTTTAGGTTGTGACAATTGCTTATTGAAACTATTCTTGTAGTTCATATCACAGACATGGATGGAATCAAAGGCAGAACACAGAATACCAGATGATGCTCATACAGCATGTTAATGGATGAAGTACACACAAAGTGTAAGTATTCAAGGAAGCAGGGAGAGGTTTCACACTACATGCTGCTCTGGTCTGTTGGAGGACTGATGCACACTCTTCCTCTGGGGCTGACTACTGTCAAATAGCGGAGAATAGCTCTGATGTCCTCTCTCCCTGCATAGGTACATTATCAGTTCCACTGGTGCCAAGCTGACTGGCACCTTGGACAGCCTCAAGAATTACAACCATAAAAATGATGAGGATCTTGTTAATAGCTTTTACATACAAAGCACCAGAGACACTTAAGATATTTATTGCGTCAAATTTTTGTCCAAAACGAAGGAGGGAAGTCTACATGAATGCACTCAGACCACACAGTCCCCAGATTTCACCTCTCAGAACTACACAAGTACAGCCTGACTTGCACAAAACTCCCTGAGAACTAGTCACATTGTAAACGAGTTTGCATCACAAATCCATATTACTCTCTATGGCAGAGTTAACAGACCTGTGTCAGGGCACTTAGAAGCCATCAATACCCATCTCTGCTTAAATCGCCAGAAACAGAGCATTGATGAGAAACTCCACAGAAACTTCTTTCCACAGTATATCAGGCAATAAATAGCATTATATAAAAACTAATAGATTTTGTTTGTTAACAAAAGCAATCTCTGCAAGAGGCATTTAAACAAGGATGCTGCAAAAACTGAGATGAACAGTCTGGTAAGCCTTGCTGCTACCTTAATGCCTAGAAAGAACAGCAATAGTAAACTAGGCATGTTGCTATATAATTTTTTTTCTTTACCTCATTAAATTTTCATTACCAATGCCAGCAGCAACCATTTTATGAAAGGAAATAAAATTTTAACTTCTATTGTTTGTCAACATAACCTCTGTGCCTGTGCTTTATATTACACCTACATGAGACTTCAAACAAATCTGTGATGTGTTAGGAAAGCATAATAATGTAAGTGCCTACCTTTTTCAGGAACCGTACTCCATAGGTAAATATATAAAGATAAAATGTAAATCTCCACCTGCAAAAGGTACAAGAGATTAACTCTAGGATACCAGGTTTACATATTTTACAGTTCACACATGATTTCTTATAGCACTGCCAAACCACCACACCCTGGTCACATTAAGAGAAGATGAAGCAAAATTTTGGCCTGGTTTTCTACAAGTTTTGTTAACAAGCATTATGCTTATGTGCCTGATTTTCCTGGCCTCCCATTAGCCCTCTGAAAATACTGGCTCATTTCACCTAAACATGACAGGAAAAATAAAATTTTAAAGCATAGTTATTTTTTGAAAAGTTTAATGAAAACTAGTGGCAGAGGAAGGCAGAGGACAAGTTGCACACCCATTGTAGGGAAGTTGACTTGTTATTAGACACCAGGACAATGAGAGTAAGAAATTTTACTGATTCTTCATAATGTTTATAGCAGGATGAGATTTAGCTTCCACAGTGTGAGTCAGTACCGCAGTGTGAATCTTCAATTACATATTTTACAGCACTTAAAACTTTTTCTCTGATGGCAAAAATACTAATTTCTGGTTAATTGGCACTGAAGCTTGTTCAGACACTTCTGTAATGGTTTCAAAACTGAAAATAATCCTGTGTAAAACAAGCTCTTCAAAGCTACTTTTACAAGAATTTAGAAGGAAATTTGTGTCATGCGTAAACAACCTTCTGAGTGTAAGAATGTCAATGAGATTTCAAGTGTGATACTTCAGCTGAACACTCCCTCTCATCCCATAGCCTCCACACAGCAGAGAATGATTTATTCAATTGATAGGATGCAAATACCAAACCCTTCAAGGATTTCATCACACTAGTAACATGGCCTCCAGCTTTCATGCTGGCAGTTTCCTCAAGATACTGCAAAAACAAAATATTTGGAGGCAAAATGTCAGTTGTGCTGGTAGAAACCTTCAGATGACGCACACAGAAGAAAAAGCAAGGACAGAAATACAAAGGAAGGTTTTATCTAGGTAACAGCTTTCTCATTAGGCTGGTCCTACAGCTAGGAAACTTGCCATTTAACTTAAAAATCAACTGAAAGTTTGAAGGCTGTCATAGAAAAGAAAAATATTAGGAGAGAAAATCTGTCTAACGAAATTTCACTTCTGAGCGCTCCTACAGCCCTTCTTTCACTCTGAAGTGTGAACAGCTATGATAAATTCCTCACAAAGAGTTTTTCTTGTTTTAAAAATTCCCTGAATATCTCCTTTATTTCACATTTCTGCAAACAAAATTAATAATGTATTTGAGGACATCTGTAGTTTGCTGTTGGGAGATGCAATATTCCATAGAGGAGTTCAAAAGCAATCTGAAGTAAATGAAATATGTTAACAGTTAAGTTTTAGATGGTGGGTTCCAATGGTTTTCTACTCTGCATGGACATCTGGAAGGCTCTGGTTTCAGCATTTGCTACAGCTGTCACCTCAGTGGGAAAAAAAAAGGCCCTTTCCTGAAACATGCAAATTCAGAAACACCAATTTTCTCATTTAAACTTTTAAACCACCTCCCAAAGTGCTGCCACTGCCATAGATCTACACTAAAGCCATGGATTGCTCTGCTAGGAAAATTTCTGGAATTTCAGAAAAATCTTAAGAGCCAAGAGCCACCAAATATTATTTAGGTTTGCCAAAATAAATCAAGCATCTCCAGCTGTTTGAATGCTACAAAGGTGGCTCATGCATACAAGTAGAGGACAATATATGATATTGTTCTTCTTACCTCCTTTTTCCCTATCTGCCAAACAAGGCTACTTGGATTGAGCATCCAAGGGTAATGCAAGGCTCAGAACTGGCTGATAGACATAGCTGGTCAAAGTGCTAACTTAAAAAAATAAGAAATATTGGTATAAAAAAATTCTTATTCCTGTTATCATCCACAAAACAGGCTCTGCAAACTTCCGGTTTAGTGAAACAAATTCAAAACAAAACAAAGTCAGAATGGTCCCCCAGCATGTTTACCATCATTAATCAGCTAACTCTAGTGGTAGCAGACCTACAAAGAACTTTCCACTGTTCTGCACCATGCAGTTGATTGCCTTTGCTGTGGGCTTCAACGGGAAGCCCACACAAAGAAATCCAAGTAGTTTACCACATTGTTTTACCACTACTTGTGCATGGTTTATTGAAACAACAGCAAAACATCAACTGGGCAAGATCAAATTGATGAACAGAAGGAGGTTTGGAAGAAAATTACTTTGAAATTATGAAAGCATTTATTATTATACAGTGAGTAAATATATTTGGTCTAACTAGTTAAGTAACTATGCTCAACAATGTAGTAAATGTTGCACATTAACTACTAATACCAGTGACCTTAACAATTGGAGATATTTCATTAGTAATTGTGTTTTCAAATAAAATAAAATAGACAAACATGGAACTATATACTTGTTAACAACAAACTAACACATATTGAGATCTGTAAAATACACATTACACTAAACCACCAGTTAAGATTATTTACAGGGTGAGTGGCCTTTATGAAGCACTACAGTCAGAAAAAATATACATTCAATAAATGGTCAAAATTAAGGGATGTTGTTCCTTGTCGGGTTAAGCTGCAGAGAGAAAAATAGTCAAGGAGTCTATATGTAGCTGCCAGCTATGTGCTATCAGACATTTAATGGTAGATACACCAATAATCCTTTGAACAGGGTCACAGATAGATCACTGTGCATCTGAACACATCAGGAATCAAATAAGCACTCAGTTCTCTGGCAGTTTCCCACCTTGCTGCAGGGACCCAGAAATTTAAAGCCCTATTGATGCCTTATTGGCACATGAGCAGTCCTCACTCCACCTCAGTTGCCCCTTTCACTTGGTAGCCTAGCAGTAATGACATCTGCCAGGCATTGGAAAACCTATGTTTAATTCTTTTCTCTGTCATATCTCTGTTAGCCACAGAGTTATCTCTTCTTGTGAAGCTATTTTACGTAGCAGAAAGTACTCCATGACTTGGGACAAAGGACAGGGAAGAAAGAGACAGGAACTATGTTGTGAAGCTACAGTATTCACTCAAAATCATACAGACAAGCCAGAAGGTATGAGAGAAACAGGTTTCATGCAATGAAGATTTGTCCAACAAGATTCTTTCAATTGAATTCCTTCAACTCAATTCCCTTGCAACAAGTACTGTAATAAAATCTATAATTCACAATCTACAATATATACCGTTTTATCCCTCTTGGGTCTCCCTGCAGCACATTGATGAAAAGATGCAAGTGGAGGGAAACAGTTACAAGCACAGATATTATTCACTCAATACATCCCAGTGTCCAAACTACCTTGTTATTTTGGGAGCTTTGGCAAAATATTCTCTTTGCACACATCATAAAAGAGAAAGACATCTTCCTTCAGCACAAGGTTATAAAGTCTTATTCCCAACCAAATTCACAGCTCTCATGGTTGGAAAAAGCCCTTAGCTTAAGTACAGTATGAATAATCAAAGACCCCAGGGAAAGGAAGTTGTTTGGACAGTAGTACAAACCCTCTCCAGTACTCTTTCTGATATCCTGCTCAAGTCCTTCTTTAAGCATCAGCAGATCGTGATCATCTTCCCAGGATCACTACTGACAGCTGTCATTTGGATTCACAGATTGTTGTCCACAACAGGCAAAGTACCAAACTCCTCTAAAGCAGCAATAGCAGAGCCCAAAAGACTAGGAAGAGCAAGGCAAGATCTGTACTAAGGTATCTTTTGTTCTCCTTTCTCCCTAGCAAAGTGCCTATTAAAGCAATACAGTGGAGGCCACCCCTCTATGGGTGACCACCACATCAATTCACAGTTGACTGAAAGATGATGACAGCTGAAGCTGCTCTGTTTTGCTCTGGCCTTCAGACTTGAAACACTCCTCCAGTCATTTGTATAAAGAGACAAAACTGCAATGACCCACATACACACAAAGAGTGCTGCTTGAACGAATTTTTAGGCTAATTTAAATCTAGCAAACCCAGATGAAAGTACTCAAAGAACAAGCATTCTGGAAGACTTGATCTGTCTGCGTGTAATGGGTTTGAGAGGTTCACTTTAGTCCTGCACTAATGTGTACCAGACTTTCAGATTCAACCACGCTTGCATCTGTTCTGCTCGAGCTCAGAATGAGAAAGATCAAGCCTGTTTATTAACAGAATCACTGAATCACCAAGGTTGGAAGAGACCTCAAAGATCATCAAGTCCAACCTGTCACCACAGACCTCATGACTAAACCATGGCACCAAGTGCCACGTCCAATCCCCTCCTGAACACCTCCAGAGATGGTGACTCCACCACCTCCCTGGGCAGCCCATTCCAATGACTAACAACTCTCTCAGTGAAGAACTTTCTCCTCACCTCAAGCCTAAACCTCCCCTGGTGCAGCTTGAGACTGTGTCCTCTTGTTCTGGTTTACATCTAGTCCTTCTGGAAAATTCTTCAGGCTGTGCTAGTGCTTACCTGGACAGTGTTTCAAAAATGGATGCAACACATTGCAGTGAAGAGTCAAGTTACAAAGTGACTTTTCAGTAACACACACACACACACACAAAAATAAATTATTTTCTAATGCAATCCTGAATGCTCTAGAGACCCTCAAGAGAGCAGAAGCAGATCTGACTGCACTTGCTCAACATGCAAGTGCATTCTTGATCCAGAGCACTTTCATAATCTCTCAACCCTTTTAACTTGGAGCTGGTAATGAAATTTTAAAGATGCTTTGGCATGATACAGAACACTATGAAGACAGAAAAGTTGGAGAGCCTCTGCCAACTAATTTGGTATAACACACTGTGGTCAATTCAGCAAAAGCTATTTAAGTGCACACTTGAGCAAGCCCTTCACTGATTTCATATATATGTCTAACCAGGTTCCATTCATCATACTGATGAATTGTAGCCTTAAAATTTCCCCCCAAATTTGTTTTGAACTGTGAGATGAAACTCGAGATAATAAAACCAACTTGTTGAGCAATGTTCAAGAAAAGCACCCCCCCCCAAGCCCATAAACACGCACTCATATTTTGCAGAGCTCACCAAATATTTGCCAGAAAGACACTGCCCTCCCCATGGGCCTGCTGTTCAGCAGAGAGCTCAGCATGGCTGCTTTTCCAGGGAAGGGGCCTCTTCTCCCAAGAATGTGGCTGAACAGGCACAAGACCTCTCTGCTCCTGCAGTTTTCCCTTTCTTCCCTTTTGCTTGCAGGAAGACTGGCCAGCCAGGCTGTGAATGCAGGCACTCCCCAGAGTCCCCTCTTTGCAGCATACCCCAGGCAGTGATCAGCCCTCCCCACTGTAAGCTCTGATGCCAAACAAGTGCCTGCTGCCCTGCAATGCTGTGCAAGGATCCAGTTATCCAAATGACTTCTGACAAGCAGACATGAAATAAACCACACTTCCAAACAGTTAACAGTGAAATCTCTTTAAATTTAGCAAGTAGTCATGGGCTCACCACACTGCCTGCAGCTGAAGAAACTAGCTTTCTAGCTCTGAAATTTCCAGGCAAACTGCAGACTCCTGAATTTTTTCCTGTGGACGTTCACTTCAATCAAATTTCAGATTTGCTGTTATCAGTCATCAATGAGTCAACCCCTGGCAGTGGTCAACAGACCTCTGGGCTCAGGTTTTGGGCTGAAAGCCAAACTGAACCTAATGCAAATTCCACAAGTGCAGGCCATCCTCACAGAGAAGGTGAGAAGGCTTGAACTGCCTTGTTTCCCATTTTAATGGACACAGTCTGACTGAACTGGGCAAGCACATAGCTGGGCTATTGCAATGCCTAGCTGAGGCTGAAAACTAATTTTGCTGTACTGATTTCCTGAGGCTTCACTGTGGAAAGTGTGCTCACTGTGATAGTGCCCAAAGGAGCATTTCTGAGGCTGAGTTTAAACAATACTGAATGTCTATTATTTCTTCTGAACAGGAAGCATTGCTAAATTCCCCACATGCCCAATATGACCTAAAGCAGTTCACAGAGTACTAGAGCCAGAAACTTCCTAATTCACAAAAAGGGACATTATCCAATTAATGCTGCTCATGACATAGCCAGAGGTATGCATTCCTTCTAGATGTTTATGTCTAAAGAGAGGTCTTTAGAGTACAATCCCAAAACCAATGGCCTCTGAACTTTTGGGTCAACTTCTCAATATTTGTGACACTGTATATTGACCTATTATAGATCCCATTTTGACCTATTATAGATCCCATTTTAGTTTAAAAACTAAAATACCACACAAACAGCAACCCTTCTCACCAAAACCAACAAATAATCCCCACTAATTTTATTTTTTAAGGCAATAAACCATGTAAAAATACAAGGCAGACCACAGAAAAATAATGCTTAATCCATCCAAAGTGTAGGAGGACTACTAGCACCTCAAATGTTTAATGATCTCACAAATTGTATCACAAGTGCCACGAGGATGATCAGAGGGCTGGAGCACCTCCCCTATGAGGACAGACTGAAAGAGTTGGGGCTGTTCAGTCTGGATAAGAGAAGGCTCTGAGGTGATCTAATTGTGGCCTTGCAGTATCTGAAGGGGGCCTACAAGAAGGCTGGGGAGGGACTTCTCAGGATATCAAGTAGTGATAGGACTAGGGGGAATGGAATGAAGCTGGAGGTGGGGAGATTCAGGCTGGATGTGAGGAGCAAGCTCTTCACCATGAGAGTGGTGAAGCCCTGGAATGGGTTGTCCAGGGAGGTGGTTGGGGTGCCATCCAGGGAGGTGTTTAAGACCAGGCTGGATGAGGCTCTGGCCGGCCTGATCTAGTGTGGGGTGTCCCTGCCCATGGCAGGGGGGTTGGAACTAGATGATCCTTGTGGTCCCTTCCAACCCTGACTGATATACTATGATACTAAGTGTTGATCTTGAAAAACACCTGTGCTTTTATACCAGGCACATGCCAATTCAGGTACTACTGTTTCATTCTGAGCTATCCTTTTGCATGTTTTGTCTTCCCTAGAGAAAACCCAAGCATACAGAATCGGTGACTGGTGCTATCCAACAGGATTGTTAAAGAATTGTGGCAGATGATTGTTAATACTTCACAGCCTGCATCACTATCTAGAAGAGTAAAGCAACAAATTGTCACCTTCTGAAACATCAGCTTTTTACTGAATTTAGAAAATCAGAGTTACAACTCTTTTCCAGGCAGGACTCAAAACAAGAAGAAGGTGATTTGATAAGCCAGGTGGCACACTCTCAGCATTCAGCCTGGTACACATGGTCATACACTTTCACTTGCAAATTTTCAAACAGATCTCCTACAGAACTTCTAATCTGAGTTTCAATCTCATAATCTCCTTCACCTAATAAAATTCTTTTAAAATAAACCAAGAGCTGTATTAAATCCTGCATCTGTATATGCTTGGATCATGACAGACACATATATTGAAAACCCAGAGCAGATCAGAAACACAGCTGGCATGTAGGATGGCCCCATGGCATACCTTTGATTGGTTTCAAAACCAGACAGAAGTGCAATTCTGCTTCAAACAGTCTGCACCCTCCATAAAAGCTTTACTTATGTTCATTCCTGATAAATGTTCTCATATGAAGCTGCAAGTGTGGCAATATGCTTGATGGCAGTAACCTCACTGCTCCAATTCGCTGCCTTACAAGATTTCTGTAATGATAATTTTCTGCATTTCTGCAAAGCCTGGCAGATGCAAGTGGATATAAAGAATGGTAATCTTAAAAATAAAAACTTAAAAGGTAAACAAAATCCTCTTAATTTTTTTTTTTTGGCATGGTGAGTTAGACTGGAGACCCCATGCAAACGTTAAATAGTTCCTGCACTATGGTTATGTAGAAGATATTTAAGGAAGCAGAGAGTTGTGCACAGCTCACTAAGATGTGCAAAATAGCAGGCATGATACACTGAGAAATCTTGATTGCTTTCCTCTTCAATTTTCTGGCTTAAGATTTGACTGACATCTGATTTTCCCCTTGGCTGCAGTTTGAATCAGTTATTTAATATTTAATGTTACAGTGTCACTTGAGACCAGTCCTGTCCTAAATCCATGTGTTCAATCTGTATGCTCTGAATATCTTAAGAGCAAAATTTAGTAGTGCAGGAACAAAAAAGAAAAAAGATAAAAAGAAACACAGTACTAAAATTTGAAGTGATGCAGTTTTATAAATAATAAATCATAATTTATAAAATTAGACCAGAAAATATGCATCATACAGTAAGTGTTTTGGTAATTCCTTCCAGGTTACATAGCTTCTGTTTAATGATTAAGTAATTGTTCTCATCTGATTCCTTTGAGGATTATATGAAATAAAGCTCTGATCTGTTGGCATCACCAAATCTTGCCCAACAAGGAGGTACATGGAAAGCTCATGGCAAAAGCACAAATATAAAACATATCACTGCCGTGCACCCTTCCCTCTGGTCTAATCAACAGAATATTTTTGTCATCAGCAGTGTTCCAGGCACATGGTTAACAAGTTGTGGAGAGAAAAAACAACCCAAAGTCTTTCAAACAGCGACCTCAAGTCTCCATTCTTAGTAGTGAACTCACCAGTCATCTGTTTCCAACCAAGGCCTTTTTTCAGTTCCCCTATGGTTATCACAACAGCCACACTCTTTTCCAGTTCTAGATGAACACAAGGCCCTCCAGACCACTTGCTTTTCACACAGCAATGCTGTCCTAGCCATGATAGCCAACATATATGTAAAAGGCAACTTTTGTGAACAGCTTATATTAGATGTTCCCACTTTTTCTCATGCTAAATGATATGTTCTTGTAGCATTAAGCTGTCTCAGGTCTGTTTTTAGCCTGCTAAAGCAGATGTGATCCCTTGCACATACTGACCTTTACAGAACCAAGGCAAGGTGTTAATGGCCGTTTTTCCAAACACTCCCGAAACTGCCCGACTGTGCAGCACACACCCAGTTTGTGCAGCACACACCCAGTTTGTGCGCAGCAACCATGCTTCCTTGATATTACACAGTTAAAGATGTCTTCTGGCAGGGGGGGTGGGGGTGTTGCTAGTTCTTCACACTCTGTACTTCCATTTAAAAAAACAAAAGCTCACCATTTTCTAGGCAGGAGTTGCAGTGCTGTCACAGTTGAGACTGGAATATAGGCAGTTTGTAGCAGTATATTCAAACCTCACCTTGTCCTTCATTTTCTTTTCCATTTAGCATCCTGAAGAAGTATGTTTACTTGGACATTTATCTTTCTCCCCCTTCCCTACCTCCCAGTCATCATTTGTGGCACCACTGAAACCAGAACCACTATAAGATGCTTACTACTACAAAGGTTGTGCTTGGTGTGCTTTTTATTTTTAAAGATTTACTATATAATCCGCCCATATTCCAAGCACTCCAGAGGACAAGAAATTCTTGCACTATTTGCCATGCAAAAGTGCTGTCAGAGCAGCAATAATAAAGCTAAAGAAGCCAGAAACCCTACCAAGAAGCACCATCTAACCAAACTATACTCATTAATATGAAAATATTTAAATAACTAACTCTAAGGGACAGTATTAACTATTTCAAAGCACAGTTTCTGCATCACCCTGTACTGAAGATCTCCTGTTTGGTAGTCACTATTTCAGCCTGTCGCAGGGCCTCACCCTAGAAGATTCTACCTGCAAGTAACTGGGATTACATGAGCTAATAGAATAAACTGGGTTGGAAGAAACCTTCAAGATCATCACGTCCAACCCATCAACCAATCCAACCCACCTAAACAACTAACCCATGGCACCAAGCACCCCATCAAGTCTCCTCCTGAAAACCTCCAATGATGGCGACTGCACCACCTCCCCAGGCAGCACATTCCAATGGGCAATCACTCTCTCTGTATAGAACTTCTTCCTCACATCCAACCTAAACCTCCCCTGGTGCAGCCTGAGACTGTGTCCTCTTGTTCTGGTACTGGCTGCCTGGGAGAAGAGACCATAATCTGTCTGTCTACAACCTCCCTTCAGGTAGTTGTAGAGAGTGATAAGGTCACCCCTGAGTCTCCTCTTCTCCAGGCTAAGCAACCCCTGCATTAGGCAGGCACTATCTTAACCCCTGTTAGTTTATAGCTTTCAGCATTCAGCAAGCAAAATGGAGGAGGAAAAATAAAAATAAAAATTCGAACAGCCTATGACAAGCTGCCACATGAGCTTACACAGTATTTATCTCTGAAGAAAACATTCAGTTCAGCCTTCTGAGCATGAAAGTACATTATCTGACAACATACTAATAGAGAAAATAACACAGCTGTATGTCTGTAAGGGAAAAACATTAAACAATGTAGAAGCTGATTCTCCTCTGTGAGACAGAGGAGGGAGATGCAAGGAGCAAAGACTTGCATGCCAATTCATTCATTGCCACATATAAAATGAAACCTTACTATCACTATCCTTCAGTGAACGAGGTGTTTTATTCCAGGTTGACTCTTACTGGCAAAGTGTAGAAAACAAGTCATATTCAAGTTTCCTTTGGTAGAGACTGAAATAGGGAAAGATACCAAATAGTTTTGGACTACTGAGTCTGTGTAGTTTGCAGCCTCCTGTGGAAAAGAACAACTTACTGCAGAAGCCATGCCTTTCCCTTCTCCTGATCAACTTTTAAGTCCGATATCACAGATTAAACAAAGACAAGCACCATTACAGATCTGAGAAGTAAACATAATCTTCACTATTAATAGAGAACAACTATTTTATACTATTTGCTATTCTACCTGGATGATAATGGCTTTATTATTGCAAAGTTTCATATAACAGAAATTAAAGCCCTCATATTAGCAGCAGTAAAGTATTTTTAACAAAAGATTTCAATACCTGAAACCTATCACTTTGGAAAGATCTAACAAATTATGAAGAAAAAGCCCAGTACTTCAAGTAGAATTACAGAGAGAAACTGGGAGAAAACTTTGTGCTGAATTCTCAGTTCCTCCCCAAATCATCAAGAGTCAGTTTTTAAGCCCTGTGAATCCCATCTACTAAGTATCAAAAGTAGTCTTCAAGTCTGAAGCATCCCAGACCAAGCCATGGCTTTCCTGGCTATACTTCCCCTATAGTTCTTTCGAAAAATACCAGCTCTATGTTCCTTCACCTTCAAGCCACTTGTCTAGTGTTTGGCAATTTTATTTAAAGCCAAGGACAACCAAAGGCAACAGTGTCTCTTTCATAACCAAGAGCCAGACAATTCAAGGCATGTGGAACATCAGAAAGTAGCAGCTATCGCATTCTTTGCAGCTTTCCTTTAGTTGTCTTTAATGGATATTTTGATGGTAATTTTGAACTAGTGTTCACATTAACTAGAATGTAGGGAATTATTTAATTTCCATAACATAAAATAATGATGAGCACACACAAACTTCAAGGGAATAGCAAACTAGTTAATTTATTATACTCTTGCTTAATAATGGAAACTGCTAACCTTGCTCAGTTCTGGGGTCTGTTTCATACCAATCCCAAACTGAAACCTCTTGAGCAGCATACTACAGAGTTGAAAGAAGTCTGTTCCCACCTTCCCCTTCACCAGATGGTACATCTTTCAAGTGTGATGGGATTGTGAGCCAGACCCAGCATTTTACTATTCAAAACTGAGAAAGAATGATAGGAGGAGTTAGATAAAGCCGTTCACCAGAAAAGCATGAATTCACTCAGGTAGTGTTCATCTAATCACTTATATGGAGCTTGCAGCAAAAAGAGATGCACTCGGAGCATGCCACTGCATAGCACACTATGACCTGCTCCAACACACCACATTTTCCCATTGAGTCCAACCACCAACCTAACACCACCATGGCCATCAAATCACGTCCTGAAGTGCCATCATGTATACATGTTCTCTACTACCACAAGTACTCACCCAGCATGCTTGTAACCATCTTGTGACCCACAACCAGGAAAATCTGACCAGCAAACACTCTGTTCTACAAAGGGTGACCGCTAATCCCAGTATGCATATTATGCTGCCCTATGAAACAGCTGTCTGGTACAAGGCAAAGCAAATGGGAGGACAAAGATGCAGAGATCAGGGAGGTAGCCTTGCCTGCTTAGTAGAGCTGCAAAGGTAGTCTGTTTTGCTGAGCTACAGCCTGAGCCAGCTTGTGCAAATATGTCACACCGCAAAGGCATCAAAAAAGATGTATAATTAAGCTACTTATTCAGCCTGGGCACCAAAGAGATGTGAACTGTCCAAAGCCTAATATTAGTGCTCAGAGACAATGCTGAAAGCATAAACCCAGAGCAAACCCCAGTGTAGCAGCTAGATGAGATGTGAGATTGCCCAAACTCTGCCTCTGGAGAGGTGAGTGCTGAGCCAGGTGTGTGTTGGAGAAGATGTGTGTGTGCAAGGTGTTTAGTTCTGATTCATGAGAAAGTAACTATTTGGGAAGAATTAAAATTTGTGTCAGTGGCTGCACTGTGCTCTCACAACTTTAAAATTAGGACAGCTTGCCAGTCATTAACTCATTCTTGTGTTCAGGGATTCTGGCTTCAAATTACTCTAGGTAACTCAAGGCAACCAATACTGTCTGACCCTCTTTCTCTTGAAGCAGGGAAGCTATCAGTGAAGCAGCTCTGAATGACATCACATGAAAAACCATATTTACATTAAATAAAATCTTTCACCAATACTCTTCTGTTCTGACTTCACATGTCTTAGAGAAAAATGTACATTCAACTCAGCCTACCCTGACATCAGGCAAAGGAATCAGTAATGTACAGAGCTACAGAATGCTGCTCTCACTCTGATGTAAAATGGAGCAGGATTTCTATCTTTGCTTTATATTCTCAAACAGGACTCCAGGCCATTGTGCACAGCAGTAGTTTCCCTTCCTTAAGTCTCAGTACACAAGCCTCATTTGCTTTTACCTTCTTTTAAGGCCTTGCATTCAAGTACATTGCTCTTCCTTTTCTGTAATATTATTAGATAGAATATCCTCAGAGAATAATAGGTCCTTGAATGTATCAATCCCAGAGTCTAGATGTAACTTTTACAGTGCTGTGATAAAATTGCAGTTTTTTACATGCTTACTAACAACTGCCAGACTGTCATTGCTACTCTCTACACTTTAGCTGCCACTTGCTAAATGACTTCAATTAGTCTTCTTTCTTGCTGCTATGACTCATCTCAGCTTCCCTACTACCTGCAGCTATAAAAAAACTCTTCTTGCATTCAATGAAGGACACATCTTCCCTGCTCTGGAACAGTTTCACAGACTCCTCCATCTCCCTCCACATTTCATTGAAAATCTGTGTCCTCCCTTACCAAGCTGCCTCACAAGTCTGCCTCTGCCAGCATCTGAGCACCTACTCCCTACTATGCCCTTCATGTCACAAAAGTTATTTGCTCACATGGCTCTTCTCTTCCTTACGTCTGTATTCCAGTTTCAGCAAGCATGATACATTAGAGTTGAAGACTTAAGATAAGCCTTCACAACAGTTTTCTAAGCAAAGTATGGATACAAT
Source organism: Dryobates pubescens (assembly GCF_014839835.1). Lineage (NCBI taxonomy): Eukaryota > Metazoa > Chordata > Aves > Piciformes > Picidae > Dryobates > Dryobates pubescens. Next base: position 34,887,249 of record NC_071613.1, read on the forward strand.
ACTCTGGTTGCCAAGTAAATATAACAATGTCTTTAATTACAAAATGTTGCTGAATTACTGCCTCAGGAGAGCAGTGAATTTCATAAAAGAAATATGAAATCCTGTTTACATACTCAGTGTGAAAAACTGTTTTCACTATTCAATTTTAAATATGCTCCTTTACTTTTTCATTTAATAACTCTTGGTTCTTTGCACAATGAGACAGGCATTTGCTGTTCTCCATATATTTCCATATGCTTTTATCTTATATTAAGGTGACCCTCTTTCCTTTCTCACTGTCTCTCTGATGTTCTGCACAATCCTTGTAGCATCCAGTCACTGTGCTGCTATTTGCATCTGCAAAGTACCATACTTTCCCATAACATTTAATTCAAAATGACAGTGAACAGCTTGTTCTGCTCACATCAGACTACCAGCACAACGTGTGCAGTGACAGGCCACCAGCTCTATAGGTTTACCAGCAACAAATACAGCTTTTATTGAGTAATACAGATCCAGCCTTTGTTGCCCCCTCTTCCCTTACATTAACACCATCATTAAATCTGTATTACTCAATGTATGAATCTTTAACCAAACATTTCATAAAGTCAAAGTTGCAAGAGGACAACTAGCTTGGATGGGCTCATATGCACTGTGCTCAGGGCTGGAACACTGACGACTATGCGCCCAGGATCTACTTCAATTGTGGTTCTTTTTTGTCACCCCACCCCTCTTTCTTTCCTTCCATCCATGCAAGAATGGTCCATGTCTCTGGAATACTGACTGATGTATCTCACCTTGTCAGAAAGGTATTTTTATAGCCTCACATCAAGTGTGTGCTGCTTGCCCCAGGGTATAATGGAAGCTCTGCTTGGATAACAAGACTATCCCAACTCAAAGTATCGGATTAATAAATTTTATAACTATATCATCTGTCTGGAGGAAACTCTGGAGGGAACTATCTTATCCCTGGATTCTTCTTTAAATACTCTTGGCAAGAGGTAGTAGCATCACCATAGAAGGGAGTCTAGTAGCAAATCAGTTTCCATGAAATGCAGCCCAAGGTAGAGAGTGCCTGGGGAAAATGGAGTGTAACAGTGGAAGTGTAGCCTTGTTTTGCACCTTGGTTTCACTGCAAAGGCAAAAGTGACTTTTTTAGACATTATTTTGGTTGAAGAAAATGGAAGCTGAAAGCTTTGGTTGGCTGTTCGTAGAGAGACACTTAACATAATGAAAACAATAGAGCCTTGCAAGTTTGATAATACCAAGATTCCATTTTTGCTATTAGTTGTTCTTTCTCTAGCATTTCTACCTTAGAAATCACACAGCAGGTTTATGACTCCATTCTTCTGGTGGTTAAGAATCAAACCAAACAAGGACACATTTCTTGCTTTACAAGCAATTTATGGCTATTTAAGAGGCACCAATATACTTTCCCCAGCAGTTTTATGACATACTGCTATCAGGATTCATTGACACAAAGCATCCATATCTTTTAATGGAAAGATACATACCACTTAGTCATATGATATTCAGTAAAAATAAAATAAATGATCAATAAAGACCTTGAGGAAACACCGTGGTGGTGGTCTTTACTTCTGATGAAGGCTGTTGGACTCAACCTTTACTGGTTTTTCAAGTGCAATGAGTAGAAACCAAAAAAGATGTCACATGGAGAAAAAACCAAAAAAAAGGAAAAACTGTGATGGGGCTATTTGTTATAACAACAACAACAACAACAAAAGTTTTTCCCAACAATAGAAAGTCTTGCCAACCATGAAAATTTATGCTATGTGAGAGTAATATCTCAGAAAATTAATTTGAGAAGGCCATACCATTTTACAACAACAGAACATGTAGCAGTTGCTCCTCTTTCCTTTTGATACAAGCTTGGCGTAGCTGGAGCATACAGACAGCAGCAGCAAAGAGTGACGCTGAAAAACTTCTTCCAAGTAGGATGACTCAAAATTTAATTTGCAAGGTGCTACCCTTTTTCTGAGTGAATTTAAAGAAAAAAATGTGCTCACACTGTTTGTTTTTATTGCCTCTAGTCTTGATTTGATACTCCCAAAGGTTAAAAGAATTTAGCTGGGACAGTTTGTCAGCTTGCCATTGGCACTCAGAGAAACTGGGTCAATCACAGCAGCTGACAGCTTCCCTGGCTTTCCCTTTCCAGGTCTTTTTTAACATGGTGGCATTCTGAGTTAGCAGCTTTAGGGAAACCACTTTGTTGCCTCACCTGAGCCAAAGCTGTCTCCTGCCTAAACCTGGCTACTGTGTTTGAAGGAATAGTCCTCCTTTTATTCTTCCTGCCCAACTCTCTTTGTTTTCAGGCCACAGGGGAAACAACAAAAAAACCCAACCAAATAAACAAACAAAACCCACAAACAAACAAAAAAACCCCACCCAACCAAACAAAATGTACATCCAAGCACAGAGATTTCCTACTCCTCACTGATACTACACAATGTGTTCTTCAGACACCATTAACAGACATATAAAGTAGCTGCTCCAATACTGTAAGATCCTGTGAAGCACTGATAAATACTTCACTCAAGGTCACAGAAAGCTAATTGAAAAGAAGTAAAGAAACACAAAAAAGCAAGAAAAATATGCAAATGTCTCAGTCTTTTCACCTGTATAAACAAGCATCAGTCCTATTAACTCTTTCAGCACAGTGTTTCAGAAGAAAGAAACCCTAGTCATTACTTTGAGGATTCCAGTACTAAGCCTTATTGCAGGGTTTGCTGCTAGTTTATGTGACTTTCAGAAGTTTTGGATTTAGCTTGATGCTTCCTCATTTAGGTGAGACTGCTATCCTATTATCATCTGTCAGCAGAAGCCTGTCCCAAGAGCAGATGCAACATGCAGCCCCACAGCAGGACACAGCCCACTGCATGATATTAGGAGAAGGAGCAGCAAAACTAAGTACCTGCCCAGTTAAAAGAAAGAAAATTTTAAAAATCTATCATTATAATAGCCAGAAAAGCGTCTAACTTTTTATCAGCATACTAGTCAGGTGTGCAGCTTCCCTTTCACCAAGCAGCTGGTTGGGTTACTAGTGCTTTAGATGGCCTGAACAGTCCAGAGCAGCAGGGGAGAGGTTGTGCCCCGTATCATCTGTGAGAGCAAGGAGGAACAATCATTGCTGTCCTATGGAAAACAGCAGAGGAAGATCAGGGAGATTTAGTAACTCTGTGACCACTGAACAATAACTATTACACTGACCCCAGAGCACACAGTATGGCTTTACAGACACATCCCTTGTTCTCTTTTCTGGTTGTGAAACACTGGTTACTCCTCTGTTGCACATTGCACAGAGGCAGCTGAAAAACCTGTATTTACAAACTAGAATTAAATGTACCAATAATACCATTTACCAAGTATTTTTGCTTGCATCTCAAAGATCAGTGTATTCAGCAGTGTTCCAAAGCTGATTTAAGAGGGCCTGAGGTTATTAAACATTCAAAGCTAGAAGCTTTCTGATACCTATTTATTTTTTAGTGCTTTATTGCTACGCACAAAGCACAGACTGATGAATTCTTTTATGCACTTTGTTAAGATTTGTATGAGCACAATTCAGAACTGTAGCAACCAAGCAGCCAATTTCTTTCTCTTGCATGTTTATTTTTCCAGTAGAGTTTTGTAGGAATGAATTACTCTGCTAGTCGAGAAAAGCAATATGGAAAAGAAGGTGCAAACCGCCCATATGATTCTCACACAAATGTGCATGAGAAGCAAAAATATCTCTCTATCTATACACATGCACATACATATATTTACAGTTATAGACAGATAAAATCTCCCCAAAAGCAATATGCATAAACATAATTTCCACACCTTAGGAAATAAGTTGCGTCCTGGCTAGGTGATGAGACAGACTCTTCTTTCCACTACATCAAAACTAAAAGATAACCCCACTTCCAGATGCTTTAGTATCCAAGCTTCTTCTAAGAGAAGAATGAAGGTAAAAACAAACCAAAACTAACAAAATCACCAACGCCAAAAAACACCTTTGCCTCTTCAGCTTGCGCTTTCCATGTTTTCACATGCAGACCATGGAATAACATCAAAAATTCTCTTGGCCATATGTTTCTGTCAGTCACTCCTTGGAAACTGTGTAAATGTCTCTAATAAACAGCTTGCTCAAATGTACATAGCTGTAGGACAGACAAGTCATGAGCCTGATGACATTTCAATGTCCCAGCTAATAACTTTAGAGTATCACAGGTTCTTTCCCTTTGCTCTGAACAAGGGAGGAGGAGAGGATGTTTGCCCTTTGTATACTGTTTAGCTTTTGAGAAAAGCAGTTATGCCTACGCACCAGTACTGTGAGCAGCACAACACATGGAAACAGGAAGAAACTGGAAGTGGTTTGGGAATCACTACTGCATTGGCTTTCTGATATTTCTGTGCTATATATATGCCCCAGTGGAGTCACTACAGTATTCGATCCGATTTATATCACCTGCCTATAAATGGATTGATAGCCTTTCGCCTTGTAAAGTACTGCAGGTACTCTCCATGAATTAACACAGAAACCACATAAGCTTCAGAAAAGATTCAAGGTAATCCACTTTCTGTGTTCTCTCATGTGCTGCATACTCAAAATGCAGAGCCCAAGGTCCTTGCCCTACTCTTGTTCAGGACAAAGCTTGTTTTCCTGATGTTGCCATGGAGACAAAGAGAAACTAACTAAAAATAAGAGAAACGCATGGCAGTAGAAAGGTCACTATACACACTCAGCTCATCACATTTTCTGGATCCTTCAGTTTGAAGAAAGAAGCAAACTGTCTAAATTTTCACAAGAGAAAGAAAAGCTATGGACAGACTTTCCCCAACAGCTACTATTGTAATCTAAGAGCCTGAGCACAACAATCTGAGGTTATTGTAGGTGGATGCCTTTCCTAGTGACTACAAACACTCTGTTATTAATGCCAAGTTTCATGTCAGAATTAGGAGAAATCCTTGAGAAACAACCCATTGACTTGCTAGAAAAATGATCCTCAGTACCCCTTTTATTACTTTCTGACTAATACTGGATCATGAATTATCACCTAGTAAAATTACCAATTTCATATTTCAGAGAGGTACTTATCATCATAACATCTGAAATCTTAAGCAAGTACATGATGCCATGAAAGTCTCACCATTAGTAGTCTCCACAGCTCTGGCAACCAAATGGTGCCTTCTTCAGACTGACACACTAAACTCTATGGGGTGATGGCTGGTTAAGGCCCTTGAAAAGCAGGGGTTTTTTTTACTACATTGCTGTGGTATAAACTGTATCGATAAACAGAAGATTTATTTCTCCATTTTTCTTCATATAACTACCATCTGGTAGCCATCTGACGAAGACTGGCAGCAAGGGAATTATTTCATTTGGAAAAAAAAAAAAAGTAGATTTTGCAGTTTTGCAGTTTCTCTACACTGTTTAGGATCAGAAATGAAGTTGCTTGAAAAGAAAAAGAAGGGGAGGGGTAGAGAAAGTGAGAAATCTGGGACAAGAAGAATCTATAATTAAGTTGCTATTTCATTTACCTCAGCCAAGCATGTTTATCACTGAGTTTCACTCAGCCTTTGTTCTGTTGAAGCTTCTCTACATTAAGATAGTACCCACATTACTCATTTGGCAAGGGAGATAAGGCAGTCAGAAACAGCCTACAGCCCTTCTGGCATAGCTGCCTTCTCCTTTGCATCATGGAAAAGTCATTGTGGGCCCAAGGAACAATTTTTCTAGCAGTGAATTAAATCCTCTTCATGTAAAAAGAGCTGGAGGTCTTTTTAAGTCACCCCCTATCTGCTGTGGGTTCTGTCACTTCTCTTCCCAAATCACAGCAATGACAGTTCAAGACACCTTCAACAGTTGAAGGTGCAGGTAGAGATTACTGTCATTTTGCTTGCTCTGTGCCTGCTTATTACATAAGAACACAATTTTTTCTCTGTCAGGGCCACAAGAATCTCCATTGGCACCCCAGGTACTGAAGATACGGAGCATTCCCCTTGTCTTATCTTTCATTGGAGTAAGTGTTTTATGCTGTCCAGAGCTCCAAAGCAGCTGCCTCACATGGACTCCTCATCTAAAAAGCCACCCCATTAAATCAGCAGCTGTGTAATGGCTACAGACCTTATACAGAACATTTCTTTCCTCCAGACACATTGAAGTGAAGCATCTTGTTTAATGTCCCAATAGATTTAGCTAGAAAACTGTTTAACATCCACACTGAGGGGAAAAAGGGTTTCCCTGACCTCCAAATGCCATTCTGAGTACCTACCAACAACTCCATCCAGCATGTGTGACATGACAGCTGGTGGTACACACTGCACCACTGGAAATGCTTATCAGGGCAATGCATGAACAATCTTGGACAACACCACATTCTCACAGCAGCATGTACATATAGAGATGGAGAGGTAACTCCCACTGTACTTTCTACAAGTCGTAAGCACAGAGAACTTGAACTAGCCACTTACTATTATTTATCCACTTTGATTCTTTTTGGACAAGTATTATGATTCCTGTTAAGTACACATATGGCACTAACGCCCAATGGCTCTCTCTAAAGGAAGCTGGTACTTAACTCTATCACTCTAAGTTAATTGCATTCATTACAACTTGACCTTACCCTTAACTTTGTACTCATAGCCCTCATTTGCACGATTTTTCCATAATGCATGCTACAACAGAGGACGTTCTGCACCCATAACTTTCCTATCTGTGTCTGTATTTAATGGTATGTGTAAGAATTTTCCAGCTCTAGGTCAGCCCAAAACTGCTGGCACTAATGCAAGAGTGAAGCCCTTGAATCAAGTTACACCCAAATATACTGCCCAGATATGCTAACAGTAACACAGTTTCAATTTTGTTTTGAGATTCTACAGCCTTTCCTACCAATTAAACACACAAGTGTGTACATTAACAGCTACAGCCCTTGGTGAAAAAAGGTTGCTCTTCATTGACCTCAGAAATTAGCAACTCTAAGACCACAGGCTGCTAGCAACAGGATGACTAGGCTTATCTGTAATCTCACTCAGCCTGGCTTTATTAAATATTAAGTGTGGTCGATATTAGCTGCAAATACCAAGTTAAGGACTTTGAGGCGTTCATCTGTCAGAGTGCTTAGTTTATTAAGGGGTAATCATCTTTAGTCAATTTCTCTGTCTTTCTCTAAAATAAGAAAAAGGACTCTGAGTCTCTGAGCTAGAGATAGTATGCTTAACACCAACTCTTCTAGTTTCTCTCCTATTCAATTTTTGAAGTATCAATCGCTACTTCAATAACATTTCATCTACAGTTTGGCTTTAGAAAAAAATGCCTTAGTATGTTATTTATCCAGGCCCATATAATGAATCTTCCTGTATGTCTCCATGGGAAAGTAAAGTTTAAGGAACACATTTAGGAAACCTACAAAAGGAAAAGGTATGAAATATATATGTATATGCCACAAGTTGTAGCATGTATATATATATATATATATATAAAAACACACAGACACTCCCCTCTTTCTCTGGCTGGTCTGCAGCATTTTTGTGATTTACTTGCAATTTCTTAAAGAAAATGTTTAAGAATTTTTAGGAATAAAAAAAAACCCCAAACTTGGAAAACACGATCAACTAAGATTTGCATTCTAACTTAAGCAGGCTGCCTCCATTTCTGTTGACATTTCCACCTAACACGTTCCAGCTAACAAAAAGCATAACTAGAATTCTAAGCTAACAATACCACAACTACTTGAACAAAAGGGTATAATAAAACAAACACTCATTTAGGGCTTCAGCAATATTTGCTAAGTCTCTTGATTTGGAGCATGTAAAATTTGCCTTAAATGTATAACCTTCCACATCAAAGGAGCTAGAGGGCTGAGGAAGGAATGGGTCTTTCAAATAAACTAATGTTCTTTGTGTTTTGTTATGAATTCAATGGCTGTCAGGCCTTCCTTAAGAAAAACATGTAAATATTTTAGGTAGACTTAATTTTTCATGCTCTTTCAATGTTAAGTATTAATGTGTTACATCCAGCTGGCATGGAAATGCCTCAGATAATAAAAAAATAAATGTTTTTTAGAAAAATGACCTTTATGTTGATAATCAGTTTGAAGAGCAGTGCACCCAAGGAGATGGGCCAGTAGCAGGGAAGAGGTCTGGGATGAGAAAAAAACCCATAACATAACACAGTTGTTAAACCCAACTGACTTCTATCTTTACTCCTCCATCTCTGTCAAGTTGTATAACTGTAAAGAGAGCTTCCCACCCTAAGACCAAGCAATTCATCTCAAAGGATCTGGCTGACACATGATTTCTGAAAGCTTTTCACCACTGAAGTTACAAGAAAAGTACATTCAGACCTCTTCAGGAGAAAGAAGATTGTTTTTCTCATTCAAGAAGTTATATTCTCCCAATTTGTATTGTTTTCTACTCATCTACAAAAGCAAAAGGGAAAACTGATGAGGACATAGGCTCAAGACTCAAGAGAAGAACACACATCCTTACATGCTCTCACAGAACTTTGTAAGAGTGCTGGGCTTTTCCTGGTTGCGTCTTTGTCGAAACCAACGTTGAATACTGCGTACATCCCAGTCCAACTGCTTGGAAAGGCCCTCCAGCCTCTTCTCATCTGGATGCTATAGAATAGAGAAGGATAAAAATTATTTCTTTCCCCAACTGCAGTAACTCCACTTTAAATCTAGAACCATTGTAATTGCCTCTCAGTGTCTTAGAGGTTGCCTGTCAAGACACATCGATACATAGAAATAAACTGACTTTTACAGAACTCTGCTGGCAGACCACACCAAAATACATTCACTGTGACTGTTACTAATCTAGAAGGACATAAGATGCATATTGCATGCAGTTTATTATTAGTAAGAAACTTAACAGGGACAATAGGATGAAAACTTGCTTGAAACTTGGAAAGTGGTAAGTAGAGATAAAATGCCACGAATTTCTTGAGCAGTTGGGCTTACAAACAACCCCCTGCCTCCCACACATTATGCCTTTTCCATCTTCTGCATCTTTGTCCTATTGACTGTTGCAGTAGTGAAAATTGACTGATTTGGGAAGAAGATAGATCCCATGTTTGTGCATCTTAATGTTAAATATTTGGGTCATTAAATGAAGTAACAACTTCAAAAGGACAATCACCTTGACAACAGAGAGAGAGAACTTTTTTTCTGTAAAATTAGCTACACAATTATTCTACAAAGCAGCAAATGTGGAACTACTAGAGTGGCTTCTAACCAGTGCAGAGGTACTGGGAGGTGGGGGGCGGAAAGGGACGGTCCTTAATCTGAATACTGTACAGAGAAGAGTGGTACAGGCTACATTTCTAATCATGCAGCAATTCTACATATACAGTACTGGCTGGGGACTATTGATGTATTTTTCCTGATAACAGGGAACTGCTGCACGTAACTCAAAAACCAAAGCTAGCTAAATGACACAGTTTATTTGAGAGCAGCTACCAGACAGCCCCACCAAACTCTTGCAGGAAAGTAGATACTTTCCTTTGGAGCTCTTCCCATTCATCTCTGCGCATGGGGCGCTGGGAGCTGTGTGTGCCAGCTCCTACCATGACTCACAGGAATCAGTGAGATCACTTCACGCACTCAGGCCCTGCGTCAGACTAGCATATTCTGCAAGCAAACATTTTGAATTATTTTTTTTTAAGTCCCATTCTTCCTCCATCTGAGTCTGGGTGAGAGCACATGCTAAAGATTTTAGAAACAAGGTATGTGCAGGTCCCTTCCTGAAAACAGGACAAAACCCATACCTAGTGTCATGGTGATTTCAGGATAGGATAGTATAGGACACACGTGCAAGACATCTATGGCATATTTCACTGTCCCTGACACTGAACCCAATTTTGCCTTTGCTGCAGCCCAGAGTCCAGGTGGGACTGGAAAGTTCCTGCTGCACAGTGGCTTCATCCTTCAGGCCTCCACAGACCTTTCTGCCACAAAGCAGCTGACCACCAAGGTCTTCAGGAGATGCTAAATGACACCTATCACTGCTCACTAATATGGCAAAGCTCAGGATGCTTCAAAAGCATGGAAGGGATGACATAAAGGTTTACTTGTCATAGAGTGAGACCAGTATAAACAAGAGACATAAATGGTGGAGGAAAAACTTGTATGGTACAGAAAAAAAATGTGCAAGTTCTGAAACATCATTTGGTCATTTCCCTCAACTTCTCCAGCTTTTCCCCCACAGTTTCAAAGGACATTTATTGCAATGTAAACAGCTGGGACACCAGCAAAGCTACTGGCACTCTAAGCTCAGGCAGTTTCCCCAGAAGGAGAAGATAATGAAGTTTCATGGAAAACATAGTAAGGCAAATCTTACTGACTCACAATTCACTCTTTCAAATAAAAAAGAAAACAAACCCCAACCCACCCCCCAAAACCTCAAAAAAAACCCCAAAAAAACCCCACAAACCCAAAACAACCATTAAAAAACCCTGATCATTTTGTAGAAAATTCTAAAAGATCAGAAGCAAAAGAAAGTAGGTGGCCATATAGCACCTACAAAATGTTTCTGTAACAACTGTTTTTTTGATTAAAAGCTCACAGGAGATGTCATGAAGGGATGCACAACTGCTCAGGCTGTCATGCCAGTGACAACCTTGACACTGGCAAGTTCTGACTTTAGCAGTAAAATTGCAGCATTGCATTTATCAGTTAGCTTTGTTTTGTTCAGACATGTTTCTATCCCCCTTTAGCCATATCCCATTTTATAAGGGGGTATTTCAATTAAATACTCTACCTTTGTAATAGCTGTGAAAACTTTTTCCAGGATAGCATTAGGTTGAGCTTTCTGTGGTCCATTGGCTTGGACTTTAAGGCCTAAGGCACATGGTTTAGCAACAAACCTGTAAGAAACACAAGAATGAAAATCCAAGTGAAATCCTTCAGTTATTTACTTCATTACTGTTACCAATCAATGACATGGTAAATAGGCAAATGTTATAACCCTGCCAACAAAAACAATACGTTGTGCTACAGCTCAAGAGCAAGCTCAGACAGGCAATTACATTGCAAAATAGATAACGCTACTTTGAAGAATGAAAGGAACTCTGTGGAGCACATGAAACAGAGATTTCCTTTCATCTTGGAAAAAAAAAAGAAAAAGATAGAACAGAAGCATGAAAGGAAGGCCTCCTGGAGAAGTCCCAATCAATTAAGAGAGCAGGGCAGCTTGCAGAGGTGAGGAGCACATAATATTCTCCTACTCTTGTCGTAGTTTGGGCTGGGTGCCCTCTGCTACAGGGGTGTTTCCTGTGTCCAGAAGTCCAGCCCAGTGGGTGGGCACAGGAAATTATATATTTCTACCATAATCCCTTGCACCATTATAAATTTTGCGGCGGGGTCTGGCACTTCCTCTTTCCTTCCCTCTCCGAGACTTGGTAACTGGGGGAGAGATCTCCTGGCCATGGACCTGATTCAGGCCCAAGGCCATGGGGGAATGGGCAGTCTCAGATCTGGCCAGCTGAGACCAGCCTAGCAGTACGGGGGGGGAAGAAGGAGCCCTGGGGGTTTTGGGTGCACCCTCAGGTGGGGTTGGGGTCTTTCTGGGTTTATTTTGGTTTCTTTCTTGTCACTATGTTTCCTTTTTTGTGCACACTCACTGTTCTCTATTTAAACTCTCCACTACTTTTGCAATCAGTTTGTCTGAGTCGTTATTTCTGCGCGTGGTGGGGATGGGGTCTGCCCCAACCCATTACAACTCTCCAAACAGAGCCTTGCTCATAAATTGATTTCCAGAGTTGCTACTGCCTGAGGACTCAATTTGCACACCGAAAACTCCAAGTCCTTAAAAGCAGCAACCACTTGAGCAGCCCAGTCAATACAATTTTCTGAAACACAAAGTTTAAATGGTGTTGAGCCATGTCTCAAAGCCTTTGCTCCTCCTCCATACTCTTCTGCTAAAATAAGAAGCTGTCACAAAACCAAACACCAATCCATAAATTCATCCAGTTTATAAACTGTCTCCCATACCTTTTAGAGATGAATTACATAGCTTACATGACATATATCAAAACCCATCATTCCACTCATTAAAAACTAAATTATTTGTAACTATGAGTCCAACTCTGGAACTCCCATGAAAGCTACAAAGTCTGTACAGGAATTATATTCATATATGACCAACATGTACTTCTGCCATATATAATCCAAGAGATAGTCTAAAATATGCCTCTGATTACAGCCCAAAACTTAAGGAGTGCACATCTCCTCTGATTAGCATTTTATTTTCTGGAAAGGTACTACAGCCTTGCACAAAGCATCTGCATAAAAACATCCCTGAGTCTGCTCCTACATGATTTATACTAACAGATTAAAAATTCCATAAAGCCATGAGGCAGAACCCTGGCTACAAAGTCCTCATAAACACCAAGAACAGCCTTTCATGTCTACAAAGACATTTGAGTTAACCGCTTGCCAGTGCATGATGAAGGCTTGAATCTTCCCTTCCTGTGCTGATGATGCATCTACATGGAGAAACGTAAGAAAACTACAGTCAATGTGAAGTGTGCAGAGCATTTCTGACTCATTTTCAAATGTAATGAACTCTACTTTGAGCTAAGTGCTATACTCGGATTACATGTATACAGCATCTCTGAGAACTTGGCAAAATCTCTCACTTGGACAAGTTCAAGTGGTGCTTGCATAAAAGACTACTCGTGTTGCTAACACCAGTCAGCTGTGAGCTTCATAACAAAAAAACCCAAGCAAGCTTTTTCGGCAAATTAAGTACATCTGTCAAATCTCATAGTCTCCTATCAGCATATTTACAAATACAAGGGGAGGCAGTTAAAAACAGCAAAAGCTATTCTCCATATTAGAGGTGCCCAAATCTGTTTTGAAGAGTCTGGCTTCCTTCTTGAAAGACTGGTATAGGATAAATTTTCCCAGCTTCTCTACTATATGCTCTTTTAATCAGAGATTGTTCCAGCAATTTATAATTGTCTAACTTGCTAGACATTGCTTGCTGGTTTTACAGAGAAACAATCTAAATCTGCTCTAACTACAATCTAAATTTGCTCTAACTTCAATACCTCCCATCAAATTATATGAGCAGAAGAGGCTTGTTTCTAAGCAGATGCTCAATACATTTAGTGCCATGACACAGAGAAACAACTAATTAACTTTTTGTTGCTATTTTTGTTTACCTGACCAACTTAATTCACAATTTACATATACATAGAATACACAGAATAAACCAGGTTGGAAGAGACCTTCAAGATCATCGCGTCCAACCCATCAACCAATCCAACACCACCCAAACATCTAACCCACGGCACCAAGCACCCCGTCAAGTCTTCTCCTGAAAACCTCCAATGATGGCGACTCCACCACCTCCCCAGGCAGCCCATTCCAATATATTACTAGTGGAAAAAAAAATGTCAGAAAAATCATAGTAATCCTAGGACAAATTCACTAGTAGGGTAGCCACTTCAGTATACCTATCCCAGCACTGATTTTGGCTTAACATTTCCTAACACCTTCTGCTACAGAAGGGTCACCAGGATACAATGTCTGAAGCACAGGCAAAGCTCTTAATCCAGTTAACCTCATCCAGTAGTTACACAGGAAATAAGCTTCACAAAAATTTGTGAAGTGTACTGGGAAAGAGGTCACAGCTCACAAGTGAAAACTGTTCAAAAGGTAAGAACCTGCTTTCCAAAAAAAGATGCCTAGAACTTGGCTTGGTACATCAGCAAAAGCTGCACTGAGCACCACAACTGTTGCCTTGGGCAGCAGCACAGAATTCAGAGCTGACTCTTTCAGAGGGACCTTCTCCCATCCTTCTGAAACAACTTCAGAAAAATATACACATGCACTTGGCCTTTCATCTCTAAGATCCAATGCTTTTCCTTCTCTTCTTGTTAGAGAGGCATTAGCCATCATTTCCATACCAGCATCATTATCCCGTATCTCCCAGCAAATTATACAAACTAAGCACTATACTGTGGAACCTATCTGCGTTGCAAGAGAATTCAGCTTACTGAGTTAATGAGGTTTTGTCTGTCTTTGGCTCAGATTATTGGACAGTACTTACATACAATAGAGTGGGGGGAAACTTTTGCTGGAAAATCAGGAGTTTGGGGTTTGTTTAATTTTCAAGGTTTTGAGAACTTCTTGTTAATGTTTAGAACTGAGAAACTTTTTCAACAAGCTAACACTTTTTGACCTCAACATTATTCTAAGTCTCATCAAAAGGCTTTAAAAACAACCCAACCCAACCAACCCTAAAAAACAACCCACACAGCAGTCACCAATATCCTACTATTCCTTAAGGATAAAGCTGGGAAGCTCCTTCCTGAAAAGGAGCATGCTCTTCCCTCGTAACAAAAATCAAAGTACAAGTCAAACTCACAGTATAAAATGCATCTTTTACAATACTTGGACCTTGGGGAGCATGGCTGCCAGCAGCCTGCAGTGCCACTGAGGACTGGGGGAACTAGTGGTGTGGAATGAGAAACTACTCATGCAAAATCAGGACGTGCAATCCTACATTTTAGTGAGCACAGGTATTTGCTAAAATCTGGCACAGGCAGAGCCCTAGAACATGGGGATGACAGAAGTCAATGCATTGCTGCACATGGGCTCTATTGGGATTGCTCCATTTGCCAGATACCCCTTGAATATCATTTGCTAGTACCTAAGTATGACACCACTCTCGTAAGACCCCATCTGGAGTAATGCATCCAGCTCTGGAGCCCCTATTACAGGAAATATGTGGATGTGCTGGAATGTGTCCAGAGAAGTGTCACAAGGATGATCAGAGGGTTGGAGCACCTCTTGTATGAGCACAGACTGAAAGAGTTGGGGCTGTTCAGTCTGGAGAAGAGAAGGATCCAAGGAGACCTTATTGTAGCCTTCCAGTATCTGAAGAGGGCCTACAAGAAAGCTGGTGAGGGACTTTTTAGGGTCTTGGTAGTGACAGGACAAGGGGGAATGGATCCAAGCTAGAGGAGGGCAGTTTTATATTAGACATTAAGAAGAAATTCTTCACCATAAGGGTGGTGAGATGGTGAGACACTGAAACAGGTTGCCCAAAGAGGTGGTGGAAGCCTCATCCCTGGAAGTTTTTAAGGCCAGGCTGGTTGTGGCTCTGGGCAACCTGATCCAGTGGAAAGTGTCCCTGCCCATGGCAGGGGGGCTGGAACTAGATATCTTTGAGGTCACTTCCAACCCTGACAATTCTGTGATTCTGTGAAGTATTGTCACAGCTCCTGTAATGCTAAATCACCACTCCCATGCATTTTTTTGCTGCCTTTTGACAGAAAATATTTTTTTCTTTAATATATCAAAGATGGATATAAAAAGCAAGTTGAGGAAAAACACTACACCTGTAACACTTGATGCCACTGACATAAACTGACAACAGCACATAAATGTATGTACACATACATATATTAGCTGTATATAACTATTCTATCTCTGCTTGCAAGAACAATGTTTCACCTTCAGAAAGGTTTTAGTTATTTTTCTGCTGGGAAACAAAGTGCTCTGTAAATGCAGCATATTGGTCTAGCACAGCAGCATTCAGTATTAAATGGCTTTTCGTCCTTTGGATGCTATGTAAATGCATAATATAAAGTTTCATTTTACTCAACAGTCTACGAAAGGTAGCTGTGGAAAAAAAAGGAATTTAGTAGCTATATTTCAGGCCAGACCCTGCTGATCTTGGCCCCAGTTCCAGCCCTGTTCACACATACTGCTAAACTAGACCAGTGAGCCTCATCTCCATCCCTGGAAAAATGATGGAGCAGCTCATTCTGGAGGTCATCTCTAGGCACTTGGAAGAGAAGATGATGATCAGGAGCAGTCAGCATGGATGTACCAAGGGGAAATCATGCCTGACTAATCTAATAGCCTTCTATGATGTTGTAACTGAATGGGTAAATGCAGGGAGACCAGTGGGTGAAGTCTACCTGGACCTTCGTAAGGCTTTTGACATTGTCTCCCATAACATCCTTGTGAGTAAGCTCAGGAAGTGTGGGACAGAAGAACAGACAGTGAGATGGATTAGGAACTGGTTACAAAATAGAGTCCAAAGAGTGGTGGTCAATGGTGCCAAGTCCAGCTGGAGAGTTGTAACTATTGGAGTTCCCCAGGGATCGGATGAGTTCCCAGGGATCAGTACTGGGTCCAGTCCTGTTCAACATCTTCATCAATGACATTGATGAGGGGACAGAGAGTTTGCTCAGCAAGTTTGCTGATGATACCAAACTGGGAGGCTTGGCTGATATGCCTGAAGGCTGTGCAGCCATTCAGTGAGACCTGGACAGACTGGAGAGCTGGGCAGAAAGGAACCTAACGAGGCTCAACAAGGATAAGTGGAGAGTCCTTCATCTGGGAAGGAATAATAAACTGCACCAGTACAGGCTGGGAGGTGATCTGCTAGAGTGTAGCCCTGTGGAGAAGGACCTGGGAGTCCTGGTGGATAACAAGTTGGATAACATGGGACAGCAATGTGCCCTTGTGGCCAAGAAGGCCAGTGGGATCCTGGGGTGCATTAAGAAAACTGTGTCCAACAGATTGAAAGAGTTCTCCTCCCCCTCTACTCTCCCATTGTGCATCCAGTTTTGGGCTCCCCAGTTCAAGATGGACAGGGATCTACTCGAGAGAGTCCAATGGAGAGCTACCAGAATGATTGAGGGGCTGAAGCACAGGCCCTGTGAGAAGAGGCTGAGAGACCTGGGGCTGCTTAGTCTGGAGAAGGGAAGACTGAGAGGGGATTTAATAAATGTTTATAAATATCTGAATGTCAAGAGGGAGGGGACAGGCTCTGCTCAGTTGCACCCTATGATAGGACAAGGGGCAATGGATATATACTACAACACAGGAAGTTCCACCTCAACATGAGAAGGAACTTCATCACTGTGAGGGTCACAGAGCACTGGAACAGGCTCCCCAATGGGGCTGTTGAGTCTCCTTCTCTGGAGACTTTCAAGATCTATCTGAATGCACTCCTGTGTGACCTGTGCTAGATTCTATGGTCCTGCTCTGGCAGGGGGGTTGGACTTGATGATCTCCAGAGGTCCCTTCCAATCCCTAACATCCTGTGAACTCTTTTGATTCATTCAGTCATTAAACCTATTTAATTCTTCCTCTCACAAGTAGAAAGGTTAGGGAGGAGTCTACCTCAAGTTATTGGTTAGGTCACAATAGGACTGACTGTAGAAGAGGTTATTCAGCCACTGTTACAGGAATACTCCAGCATGGTCTCTACCAGCAGTGCTCCAGTTGCTTATCCTGTTACTACTGTTACGATGAAAATGGGACACAAACTAACCCAGCAACTTACAAACAGAAGTAGCTATGTTTTCCAAGCATGGAAGTAATTGATTTATTTTAATGTACACACGCATGAAGTTACACATATTTCAGTTTCTCCTGAAACTCTGTAAGACTGAAGAGCTGAAGTGGGGAGGAACTGCATGCCTTCTCCAGAATATCAATGAGAATTGCTCAAACGTAGAGAAAGGTCACAAATAAATATTTTTGTAGCCAGCTGCCTAATGCTTTCTTTCTTTGTAATGTCTAAAAATAAAGAGTTTAATCACACTGCAACATTCCAAATGCAGATGAAACAGAGGAAGAAAGGAACAGAAGGGGAGATGTACTCTAGTCACCTCCACCTCTGAAACACTGTGCATCCTCTCAGCTGGCATCCATCAGCATCACAAAGGCTGGATATGGCAATACATCACTCACTCTTTCTGCACACATTAAAATCAGGATACATGAGTCAGGGCCAGCGGTAAAATGCAGCTCTTCAAAACTCTAGCCCACTGTTAAAGGTCAGTGGAGATAAAAATATCCTTCCAACTTTTAAAAAGCTGTGGCTTAGGGACCTTCTAGACCAAAAAAGGCATATTTGCATGCAGCAGTCCCCAAAGAGCTGCCTCTCCCTCCCCAAGCTTCACTAGTAGCTTGCTGAGCCTATGCGAACTTACAACAGTCTCTGGCAGAGCTCTCCAGCATAAATTCAGACTGTGTGAAGACAACTATTTCCCTAATTTTGAACTTGACACTTGCAAGTTTCATCTTTTCTGTGCCACTCCTGATCCTATAGTTCATCTCCTACTCCCCAATGCCATCTCTTAAAATGGGGAGCTTATACATCCCTTTATTTCAGCAAGTCTGGAACAACCGAAGCCATAAATTATCTACATATCAAAAGACACGTGACTCAATTGCAACGTGGCACAGAGGAAAGAGCAAGAAGAAAGCACAGATAAAGGAAAGATTGACAATGTCATTTTCAAATTGCAGTAGGTCACCCTCATACACTGACTCTGTTCTACACCCACCAGGAAGTGCAGCATTACTTATCTTTCACTTTGGTCACATTTTCAGCATGTGAGCAAGGAAAAAACCATTATGAGCAATACTAGTGTTTACATTAAAGCCATAGCCATGGAACATCATCTATCAGCTTCGAGGGATGTACACACACTTAATGCAGCTCTCCTTCACCCACCCATGCAGCTTCCAAGATGCAAAAAGAAGCTGCAATTACCTGCCACTTGGACATGACCTGAAAGGTCTTAAGTCACTCAGAGCAACTGTCTAAAGAGGTAAAATCCTTAGCAATCCTTTGGATAAATAACATGTTTGTCTGCTAGAAAGTCTATGCTAGTCCTCCAGGTTCTTTTGTGGACATTAAGTGATACCTCACTGTACTTATGTCCTCTTATATTTTAATTTATTTTCTTTACTCTGATCTATTTACTACCAGGAGGCAAAATAATGAAAGATGTAGTTAAAAATCTCTAGTCACAAAACAGAACTGACCAGTTCGGCAACATCCTCCTGGAAAATACTAAAGGTGTCTGAAATGTTGAGAAATTATATAGTTCATCTAGAACAGGAACTCATTAAGTTATGTCAGGTTAGCATGCATTTTTTGAAAGCAAAGATAAAAGATGTTCCATGGAACATTAGAAAATTTAAGTCCTCAAAATGTTTTGGTGCTTGTTGGGCTCCAAGATCCCACCCTGTTGCCTTCCTCCTTGGGTTATGCAATGAGCATCAGGGCAAGGACAGCTGCTGCATTACCACCAATGCCCAAACTTCTGCCCATCTGCAACAAATGAGTATTTGTTCAGCCTGCCTGCACAATTTACAGGCATGCTCTACTCCTGAACACTGTCTCATGCTACCTGGGAGAGGCACAAACTTCAGGTCTTGAAAGAAGATGGCACATGATGAAGTATTTAAATATTTGTAAGCTTCCTCTTTGTCCTCTTGGGAGTTTGGCTTCTCCACTGTGAGTGCGCTGTTATGGTACATGACAGGAAAGATTTAAGTATGTGCCTCAGTCTTACAGACCAGTACCTGTGGTACAAATCCTGTTTTTCTCTACATGAGCAGGTAGGACATATTTCAGGAACTTTCCTGCTTAGATGAAAGCTCACTAGATCTTTACTCTGGTGAAAACTGTTCCCTTTGAAGAGGGAACAGGTCATGGATACCACACAGCAGGATTTTATTTCTGTAAGTACTCAAAATAGGGATGGTTGGTTTGACTTGGAGGTTAAGCTTTCATCCCAAGAGCTAGGTCATAAAACCATCAAACCTTTTGAGGGAACTTCATGATGAACCAATTTCATCCTGGCTGGCAGGTAATAGCCACACAAGATGATCAGAACACCATTCATTGTATTTTTGATACGTGTGTGAATGCATGTATGTCGGTAGACAGAAACGTGTGTACGTATGGCCTGAAATTGTGCCGGGGAGGTTTAGATTGGATATTGGATATTAGGAAAAACTTCTTTGCTGAAAGAGTGGTCAGGCATTGGAATAGGTCAGCCAAGCAAGTGCCAGAATCACTGTCCCTGGAGGTACTCAAGTAATGTGTGGAAATGGCACTTGGAGGCACAGTTTAATGGCCATGGTAGTATTAGGTTGATGATTGGACTTGATGATCTCAGAGGTCTTTTCCAACAAAAGCAATGCTATGATTCTATATATAAGGCATATATTTGTGCATGTTATATATGTGTGTGTGTGTATACACAATTAAACTTCAGCAAATTATCTGACTACTTAATTACAAGAGTTAGAGCCCTATTTCTTTCCAGACACTTTGCACAAACTCATATCAAAATGTTGTTCCTAACTGGTACCAAAATCTAGATCCTCAGAATGTTAGTTTCCAATTCAAATAGATAACAGATCATACATGTAGATATTTATGAAACCTATTTCTGAAGAATATGCAGCCAAACTACACAGTAACTTGTTTTATCTATTTTATCCTCAAATTGTGATTACTTAAGAAGATAAGCACTGTTCAAAATTTGTAGCTGGATCCAACTAACCCAGGACAGGGCTCCCCCAAGCCAGCCCCATTTACCTGAGCATTGTATCCTGAGCAATGGCAGCCAACCAACAAGCTCAGGCATCCTTGCCCACACTCATTCAACCTTGCCACCTTTACTGCAGCCACAGAAGCAGCAGATTAGGACTTCAATAAACTGAAGACTATGTCCACCTCCCTAACAAACATCAAGTTTTCAGCTGGATCAGTGAGCTGGTCCAATTCACTTCACCGGCACTACACTGAGCATATTAGGATACCTCTAATTCAAAAGAATTATGAGGAATTATTTTTTTGAAAGAAATGTTTCAGCAAAAGATTTGCAAAAATACCTGTTTGAATGCTCACATCTGAAACCTCAAAACACAGCTCAGACAGGCCCCTTTTTAGACATAATTTCTACCTGCATTATATGATCATCAAATACTATCCAGACTCATCAGAACATTCAAAAAAGAAGAAAAACAACTAGTTCTCACCAGCTCCCAAGCTTTCCTGTACATTTTTCATCCTCATCTTTATATTCTGTTCCAAATGATTTCTGAATTTTCTCAATGCTCTCCTGTTTGATTAGCATATCATCATGAAAGGCAGAGGCAACCTGGAATGCAGCTGCGGCTCTGCATCCCCAAGCATGGAGTACACAGTCCTCCAGAGCTTACTGACCCTCTCTGTGCCCCACCATCTACTGGAGAGATGTGGAAACTAGTGCCTGCTGGAGTTCAGGACATACTGCAGTGTTTGAAATGTGGAGCTTTTGTTTTCTGCTCTCCACACTGAGGCTTTCCAAAAGCAAAACCTGAAATCACAGGCAAACAATGAGTCTTGCACACAAAATGCTCATAACACAGCTGACAGGGGTCTCATTGTACTCCTAATGCATGATAAACAATCAGTGATCGGACAAAGCAGAACAAGAACAAATCCTATTAACAAATAATAGGATTTGCTAGTGGATCACCCAAACTCCACTTTGGAAATAACTCCCTGGGCTGCTGCAGCCAGAAACAGCAGAGGGAAGGGAGTTTGTGGCACAATCTGCTGGTGAGCTGCATGCCAGCCACAGTGGTTCACCACATGAAAACAATGCTGGTGCACCAGTATTTACAGCAATGGAAAGTGCTGCAGTATGTGTCAGAAGAAAAGAAGTAATCGTCTGTATTGGACATCTGTGAATCATTTACACCTTGGATCCATAAGCATGTATATTTTGCACATCAAAACACAAAGAAACTGTTTTAATCCTATTTTCTTTTAGGTCATTACAAGATTTCCCTAAGCAATTTGCAAATGATCCCACAAAGGACACTTGATGGAAACATGATTCCCTGCTTGTAATTGGCCACCTCTACCAGCAAAGGGTTTCTTGAAAAATGTCAAAAACTTTAAAAATGTGGGCAAGTGGGTATTTGAAGGAGCCTGGCACTCCAACGTTGTCCCCCAGTGGCTGCTATTAGATTGTGCAAGATCATGAATTCTATTTTTCAAATGGGAAGAAACATGATTTCTGTGGGCATCGTGTAACTCTTATTTAGAAATATAACTAAACAGTCAAAAGGAAAATCATTCTGCCTTTAAATTAAGCTGTGACCAGGCAATGTGAAGGTATGGCTTGAGCAAAGAAGCAACACAGATACTCCTGAAGATAAAGGTTAACATAGCCCAACCACCAAAACCCACCCAGCAGAATTTTGACACATACACATTGCCTTGTTGGGGATCACTTCTCCCATACGTCTTTAAATCTCTTCCCACTGCTCCAGGTAGTGCAGTAAACTGAGCATTCTGGAGTGCATTGAGAATTATAAGACAGCCCAGCCAAAAAAGCACAAAAGCTATTTAGCACAGTATCTAGTATGCTGGTCTGTCAACTCAAATGGAACAAACAATCTCTCATCCAGATGGGCTAGAAATTAGCCACGTGTAATGCCGCTGCACCTGAACTGTGGAGAGCTGCTTGATTGGTAAGGGGGGAAAAAAAAGGAGGAGTTAGAACAGCGTGGGGAGACAGCTAGTCAGGAGTCACTGCAGGACTCATTTTGAAGAGCCTGTTCGCCCAGGCAAATACAAGTGTTTACAGCCCACTATACACACTCTGCCCAGAGAGCAGTGGTGAATAGTGCCACTTCCAGTTGGCACCTGTGCAGTGCTTGAACTGTGGCAAGGCTTTGCAAGCACTGAAAGCACTTGATAATTACCAACTTTACACAGAATTATAGATCAAACTCTACCTTCAATTGAGAACAAATTACACATGGCATCTGTATCCAGGGTACAAGAGGAAGTATCACAGTCCAGGATTGTAGCTTACTTAGTATGGAACTGGATGTCAGGCCAGCAGACACAATGCCTCAGGAGGACGCTCAAGAGCAGCTCCTGAAACCAGACAACTCCTTTCAGGTCCTAGGCAGATACTCTCTTTCTTGACGTGCATATCAGTGACTGTCCTCTAGAGAAATGTTACTGACACAGCCTGGCTTGCAAAGACCATGACCACTGCCTTTATGCCTACAACCAGGAACACAAAGAAACGCAGAAGTCTTCAGAATACCCAGTACTATGGTATCATCACTAATTCTACTTCAGAATAGGAAATGGTGATTAATTTACTCCACTACAAGATCAGCTTTTACCTACAGGGATCTCTTATCAGCTTCAGAGAGAGGCACTTGCAAAACCAAAGAGGGAAGGAAAAAGAGGGGCTAGGGAATGCTGTTACATCAAGGTCACAGCAGCATGCAGAAACTATCTTTTTCCAAGCCTAAAGCAGGTGAATATTATCGACTGACACATAGAGACACAATGAAAATAGCCTCAGGCCACAGCAGGTAGGAAACCAGGGCATGACCAGCAAGAATGGGTTTATAGAGTCTCCCAATGCAGTTCCATCTACATCTCAGAGTATCTTCAGGAACAAAAGTCAGTTCCCCAACTCTGAGTTGCATATAGTTTTCCTGTAGCAGATGCAAGTGGTTCAAGAACAAAACCAATTAAAGAATGCATAACAGGTAAAACCCTCATCAGTCAACAGCAGAGCCTTGTGCTTCTGTTAATGAAGGGGGCTAGAAGGAAGCATCGCTGTGATCATCCTGCTCCCCATCAAAGCAGCATCACAATTCCTGCACAAAGTGAGGAGTGACTATTTTTCACACACTTTGTAATTCTGCAGGCAGGATGACAAACCAAGTGTGTAATGTCACACTGCTGTCAAATACAGAAAGGAGAACAATGGAGAGGCAGGGTAGAAAGCAGAAAACCCCACAGCAATCTAGCAGGAGTAAGTGCCTCCCCTTACTTCCTCACCATACATGCACATTTTTGTGACACTACACAACGATGACAAAACTTTATATTTTAACCCACCAAATGTGAACATTCAAACCAACTGCAGCTGTTCATGCAGGGAACAAAAATAAAATTTTAAAAAAGCTCTTGTAAAGAGCCAGATTTATAACTGATTCTGTCTGCAGAGCCATGCAGATTGAAAGAACTAGGTCAAATCTTTTGCTAGATAGCCTTGCTGCTATTACTCTCCAGTCCTCCTCCCATTTAGCTTTCAGTAGTTATTGAAGAAGTCAGTTAATGAGAATGCAATGGACCTGTCATGCAGGTCTCAAATTACTTCTGCCTGGAACATATCATGGGGGTCATCTACACAACTACAGATGGAAGGAGGAAAAATTAAATCATTACAGTCTTTCCAATTCACAAATCCTAATCCTAGATCATATGTATTCAATGCTTCTAGGGTCCATTAGCAAGCTGAAAAACAGGAGGGAGGAGGGCAAGAGACAGACAAAGATAGGCTTGAAAGAGGCAAAAAACAGTGGAATTGCTGTGCTTGCAGCAAAATCACTAGAGCATCTGCTGCCTTTAATGACATCTTTCCAGTGTATTTTCTACAGCTTTATGAGTGAACGGTTTTAGAAACCTCATAAATATCTCCATTTTGACACTGTATTTCCAAGGAGTAACTGCAATACTAGTTTTTGTATCTCCTAGTCACTGTGTGTATCTTAAATAATTATTTTAGTGGGGAAAAAAAAAGGATTCATATACTGCAATTCATATATTCACTCTCACAGATGAATTAAGGGATTTTTTTAATCTTCATAAAATGTAAAGAACACGTCAGTTCAATTCCAGCTTACTCATTTTTATTCATTTGTCTCCTTCTGTTGCACAGACAGAAGGCACTGTGTCTCACCATTTAAAAAAAAAAAGAAAGAAAAAAAGGAGAAAAAGTGATGCACAATACTGAATCAGCTGAATACTAAAACAAATCACTCTTGAACTCCATTTCCATCACACACAATATGCTGCCTGAGAATTTACTGCAAGAAGGCAAATAAATCAACTTTCTGTCCTATTGCCGCGATGGCCAACTTAACTAATTTGACAGGCCACATACCACAGCCTTCATAGAATAGAATCAACAAGGTTGGAAAAGACTTCAAAGATCAAGTCCAACCTGTCACCCAAGACCTCATGTGTACTAGACCATGGCACCAAGCACCATGTCCAATCCCCTCTTGAACACCTCCAGGGACAGTGACTCCACCACCTCCCTGGGCAGCCCATTCCAATGGCTAATGACTCTCTCAGTGAAGAACTTTCTCCTCACCTCAAGCCTAAACTTCCCCTGGTGCAGCTTGAGACTGTGTCCTCTTGTTCTGGTGCTGGTTGCCTGGGAGAAGAGACCAACACCCTCCTGGCGACAACCACCTTTCAGGTAGTTCTAGACAGCAATGAGGTCTCCCCTGAGCCTCCTCTTTTCCAGGCTAAACAATCCCAGCTCCCTCAGCCTCTCCTCATAGGGCTTGTGCTCAAGGCCTCTCCCCAGCCTCATCACCCTTCTCTGGACATGTTCAAGAGTCAAAATGTCCTTCCTAAATTGAGGGGCCCAGAACTGGACACAGGACTCAAGGTGTGGCCTAACCACTGTGGAGTACAGGGGCACAATGACTTCCCTGCTCCTGCTGGCCACACTATTCTTGATGCTGGCCAGGATGCTATTGACCTTCTTGGCCACCTGGGCACGCTGCTGGCTGATGTTCAGGCAGCTGTCAATCATCACCCCCAGGTCCCTCTCTGTTTGGCAGCTCTCCAGCCACTCCGACCCCAGCCTGTAGCTCTGCATGGGGTTGCCGTGGCCAAAATGCAGCACCCAGCACTTGGACTTGTTGAATTCCATCATGTTGGACTCTGCCCATCTGTCCAGCCGGTCAAGATCCCTCTGGAGAGCCCACCTACCCTCTAACTGATCAAAACCTGCCCCCAACTTGATGCCATCTGCAAATTTACTGATGACTAACTCAACTCCCTCATCAATGAAGATATTGAAGTGGATAGGGGTGTCCCTGGGGGACACCACTAGTGACTGGCTGCCAGCTGGATGTGGCACCATTCACCACCACTCTCTGGGCTCAATCCTCCAGCCACTTCCTAATCCAGCACAGAGTGCTGGTGTCCAAGCCACGGGCTGACAGCTTGGCCAGGAGTTTGCTGTGGGGGACGGTATTAAAGGCCTTGCTGAAGTCCAGGTAGACAACATCCACAGCCTTCCCCACATCCACCAGGTGGGTTACCTGATTATAGAAGGAGATCAGGTTGGAGATGCAGGATCCACCCTTCCTAAATCCATGTTTGCTGGACCCGATCCCTTAGCCATCCTTCAGGTGCCCACAGATTGCCCACAAGATAATCTGCTCCATAATTTTCCCTGGCACTGAGGTCAGGCTGACAGGCCTGTAGTTTCCAGGCTCCTCCATCCGACACTTCCTGTGGAAGGGGATCACAGGGGCCAGTTTCCAGTCATTTGGGACCTCTCCAGTGAGCCAGGACCGGTGGAAATATGGTTGAATACCACAGGATGTTATGCTGACAGCTGGAGGCTAGAGAAATACTGGCATGACCCATGGGCTGGATAGGGGAGCCAGCCCCCTAGATTCTTCATGACATATGCCTCCTCTAACACTGCTTGAGTTGTTGCCTCCTTAGTGAGGAATACCCTGCTTACAAGGGGACAAGAAATTTCAATGGTGGGAAAGGAGTGCTGGGGTCAGTGGAGAGGATGCTGCTATGAATCTGGGCTGTCTCATTCATTTGCTTTGATGGAAAATAGAAGCCACTGTGAAAAGTGATATTTGCAGTCCTGGTTTGCAAAATAAACTCAGTCTAAAGTGGCTGAAGATTGGTTGTGTATGGAAAGCATCATAACTTGTCTTTCCACAGAGGTGCTCAGCAGAGTTTCTATGATGCTACTAAATCCTCTTCCTCTCTCACCAAGTAAACCCAGGACCATTACGGACCAGCCAGAAAAGCCATTTGGAGCACAGTAGATGGCGGAGCAGCTAAGTACACAGAATATATCCTAAATTCAGGAACATGCAGGAGAGCCTTAGTCTTTGATGTTTCTTTACCTTTACCCTTCCTGCTTTTGACTAAATTCCTTTGAAGCCAAGGCAATGATACACAGTCCCATTTGGCCTTTGTTTCTGAGATGGATCTTATCTACAGTCACTGATGAACTTTCACAGTCTTGGATAACTTTTCACCTGCAACTCAACATGCTGTAAAACAACTATTTTCTCAGTACCTTATTTATCTTTTGGGTTTTTTTAAAATACTGCCCCACAATGAGAAAGTCTGAATTTCCAAAGGGTTTCCCCTCCCCGCCCCCATCCTGTTCAGTAGATACAATCATTTAATCAGCTTCATTTGCAGAAGTAGTATTTCTTGTCCCACAATTCAGTCAGAAATTGGTATGGTCATTTACAAATGTCTAGCAGATCAACATTTTTGCTTTCTATGTAAAACAAAGTTTAATTTTACTTTAAAACTACCAGCTGAAAATATAGCATACTCAAAAATCAAGCTGCAAATTACCTTTCCCTTTATTTCTTTAAAAAGATACCCAAACCCATGTTTTATACAATTCAACAGCGTCTCTCAAGACAAACTGTATTAAGAATGCAAAAAAAATTTAATTGTTTAAATTCCTTCTGTTATATCATTAAATCATCTTATAACTGATAGTCTAATCAGAAACCTAACAGAAGATCTCCCTTATGAAATATGTGTTTCTCAATAAGGAAGTAAAACATTGTCCATTTCTTTCCTAAGCCTCAGTTATTGGGAAAACATAGCACCAATCTTTCAGACAACTGCTCCTGTCCTTTATTGAGTTCTTGCCATAACAAACATCTGCTAAGTCTATAAATTAATTGCTGAAAACATCTTGTGCTCTAGATGATCCAGGCAATCATAGCTGTTCTGTGTTACATCACCATTTTTCTCTCTTACAGAGGCATGTATCAACACACATATGCCCCCATACAGTATAGCATAAAGCAAGAACAATTATTTGGCATTATTTTCAATGTCATAAAATAAACCCTCAGTGTTAACCAAGTCATCAGAGAAGCACACTTTAGGTTTCTTTAGATGATTTAAACAGTACTTTTGTACCATGATAGCCTGAGGAGGGGAAGGATGCCTCATCCAAGCAACTGGAAATGCTACCTATCTTGAAATAAAAAAAAATTATTCTCATCTTGTTTTGTCAACTGCAGAGTTCAGCAGACAGTTGCAATGGTCTCTTTACAGTTCAAAGAAAAGACTAAACTCCACCTTAGAGAAGAACTCTTTACATGTAACAGTATTTCTTATTTGTCCCCAGAAGGCCCATCAGACCCAAATTTCACTTACTTGCTCCATCTTCAAGATCTCCCATTTTTCCTGATTCTGTTCACATACTATGGTATGTCACCTCATTTCATGCACAGCTGTGATTCCTCTGTCCTTGGAGTTCTCAGGTTAGTAATCAGAAATTGGCCAATTTTCATAATATTTGTAACTTCTACAGATGAAGCCACCTACCCTAATGAAAGTTTTACAGAAATCTGTATTTCCTTTGGGTGTTCCCAGTTTCATTAACCATCCACAGCTCTCATGAATGATGAGCCCATATCTCTCACCAAGACCTGACAGGAGTAATGGTACCTACATTTTCCAACCAAACCTGGAAAGTTATTATTGAGTTAGTTTGGAAAGACTAGCAAGAGCTTTGTTTCTCCTAGATGGTGGATTTCTGGATGCCATCAGCAGAAATACACAGATACTGGTCTGTAATCATTTTGGTCACATTAGCCAGCTGGCACCTCTTTTCTTTCTTGTTTGTGTGCTCCTTAAAGATGCTGCAAGAAGGTGGGGGTGGTGTCTGGGCATGCTACACCCTTCCCTGTTGGAGAAGATTGCAGTGATAATAACAGGATGGCTTTCTCCTACCTACTGGGGAAAAAAAAATACATTAATTTTTCTTAAGAATTTCCAGATCTGACCCATGCACATCTTGAGGCAGACAAATTACACATATGTCAGCTTTATTCCTTTTCTAGGATTCAAGTATTCTCATAATCCTGTGAATTTAGCGGTGTTATCTGAAAGGAACAGTTAGAAATACATGTTTCTGGTGAGAATAAATGAATGGGCATGCCTGGTTACACAAGGTGCACACAGATACATCATGGGCATGTTCTCCCCCTCACACTATTGTTAGTCTCACACCCCTCTCCCACACTCCAGAAACTACCTGTGTGTTCCTTCCAATTCTACTTCTCTTTCCCATCCCCACCTCTGCTCCTCAACCTCTCCATTAAAACTTTTTGTCTATCAAGTACAGGAGCAATTTGGGAGTAATTGATTTCCTAAGCTAAGTTCCAAGTAAGCAGAAGTGACAAAACACTGAAGAGCAGCAGACTGCCACACCACAAGCCATGTGCTGCTACACAGTATCTCTGCAATAATTATTACCATTACTCACACATGAGGGAGTTGACTTTTCCTCATCTGTCATTTAAGATGAAAATATTTATTGATGGCAGAGAAGTATCCCAATTTTTGTTTTTATTACTCATTATTTTAACGTCATTCATCAAAAGGCTTTGGAACATCAAAGTCACTCTATTCTGCAGTAGGACCAGAAGCCCTTATGTTTTATAACCATTTCATTAATATCGTAAGTAATTGAGCTGCAGGATCAAGGCCTAAATTAAAACTATGAGCTGAGAGCTGCAATAGTACACTGCATTAGTATGGTATTGTCATAAATAAAGCCTAAGAGTAAACCAAGCAGCCCAACCTTTCTAGGTGACAGTCTAGTTTAAGTGAGACAGCCCAGCATCTGGTCAAGTTGAGTCTAAAAAGTGACCAGTGTAGGGGAATCCACTACTTCCCTTGGGACATTATTCCAATTTTTAACTGTTCTCATCGTGAAAAACTTTCTTCTGGATTCCAGTCAGAATTTCCTCAGGAATAACTTGTACCCATTACCCCTTGTCTTTTCCATGTGACTCTGTATAAAAAGGGAGTCTCCATAACCACCTTTTATGCATTGGTATGTGGGAATAAGTTGTCCCCTAAGCCTTCTCTTCTCAAGGCTGAACAAACTGAATTTGCTCATATGGCAGGTCTTCCAGTTCTCTGATGATTCTTGTGGCCCTTCTCTGGATGCTTTCCAGCCTGCCCACATCATTTTTTGTACAGCAGGAACCAAAATTATATGCAGTACTCCAGGTGTGTCCTGACAAGCACTGAGTAGAGTGGGACAATGACTTCTTTTTCTCTGCTGGTAATGCAGCCAGCATCGTGTTGGCCTTCTTTGCTGCAGCAGCAGCACACTGTTCACTCATGCAGAGCTTGTCAACCACCAAGACCCCAGGTCCCTTTTACATAGGGCTGCTCTCCAGCCAGGTGGATCCCAGTCTGAGCTGCATTCCTGGGTTATGTATTCCCAGGTGCAAGACCCTACATTTGTCTCCACTTCATATGGCTCTTGCTAGCCCATTCATTCATCCTGTCCAGATCTTCCTGGAGGGTGGTTCTCCCTTCTGGAGCATCCAGCTCCCCACTCATTTTGGTGTTGTCTGCAAACTTCAGTGTGCTCTTGATCCAAACATTCCAATCACTTATGAAGATATTAAACAGCATCAGACCCAGTATCAGTCCCTGGGGGACCTCACTTGTGACTGGCTGCCAGATTGAGAGAGAGCACTATTTACTGCCACTCTCCATGTATGGCCTGTCAGCCAGTTCCCCACCCACTGCACAGACCGCCTATCTAGGCCATAACATGCCAGTATCTCTAGGAGGAGTTTGTGAGGGACCTTGTCAAAAACCTTGGAGAAGTCCAGGTAGACAATGTCAGCTGCTCACATGGCATTGACCAAGTGAGTTACTTTGTTATAGAAGGCTATCAAGTTTGTCAAATGCGATTTGCTCCTAGTGACTCCATGTTGGCACTTCCCAGTTACATGTTTCAGTTGACTTGTGACAGTCCTTCATTAAGAGTTACAGTTAAAGGACAATAACTTAGTGAATACTTTTTATATCCTGTCCTAAACAGCATTCACGTGTCCAAAACACATTCCAAAATTTCTTCCTTTCTATCCAAATAGAGACAACATGTCCCTTTGATAGAGGACACAGCTGCACACAGCAGCTCTCCTCTTCTTACAGATCTTCATGCCAAGTGCTACGCTGTGCTACCTTAGGAAAGCATTAGACCTTTCTCAGATGTACATATGCATTAAGTACCCTTTATAGACCTTCAGCTCAAAACACCCATTTGGAACAGGTAAGGGGTTGGTCTCTTCTCCCAGGCAACCAGCACCAGAACAAGGGGACACAGTCTCAAGCTGCGCCAGGGGAGGTTTAGACTCAAGGTGCGGAGAAGGTTCTTCACTGAGCGAGTCGTTCATCATTGGAATGTGCTGCCCAGGGAGGTGGTGGAGTCACCGTCCCTGGAGGTATTCAAGAGGAGATTGGACGTGGCACTTGGTGACATGGTCTAATCGTGAGGTCTGTTGAGACAGGTTGGACTTGATGATCCTTGGGGTCTCTTCCAACCTTAGTTATACTGTGATACTGTAATAATAGTGGTGATATTGATATATTTTCAGTACCATCTGAGAGAATCATACAATCAATAAGGTTAGAAAAGACCTCAAAGATCATCAAGTCCAACCTGTCACCCAAGACCTCATGACTACTAAACCATGGCACCAAGTGCCACGTCCAATCCCCTCCTGAACACCTCCACGGATGGTGACTCCACCACCTCCCTGGGCAGCACATTCCAATGGCTAACAACTCTCTCAGTGAAGAACTTTCTCCTCACTGCAAGCCTAAACTTCCCCTGGCACAGCTTGAGACTGTGTGGTAATGAACAAGGAAGAAAACCAACCCTGTGTGTGAACCTTCTGGACCCACTCTGTGCATGGCAAAGCAAGAAGATACCATAAAAATTAAGATGATTTGACAGTTTGCACATTCCTACCATAAAGAGTATTTGTTTATTTTCTTTTAAATAATGTTGGAACATTTCCAGGCAAGACAATATTTAAGAACATGGTCAGAAGTAAAAAGAGCAAACTTTGCAGTGGTCACTAGAGTTTATAGCTGAAATGCCTCTTTTCAAGGTTTGGGTTCTCCAAAACAGATTTATGATATGGATTCCCACAAGTTCTAGATATTGTATAGTCAATTTCATCTTGTTTCAGGTCTCCCTGCATCAAAGCAGGAATGAAGCTGATAAATGGCATTTCTTTAAAAGTGGATGCTTTATACAGCTGACAGCAACTGTCACTTACTGTGATTTTATACTTAGCCTTACTTAAGAGATGGTGAGAAAGTATCCCAGAAAATGGGAAGTTGAAAATTTTCTTCCCTCTATCCTCAGACATCCCAGTCATGTTTTGAAGTCATTCTAGGGCAAAAACAACTGCACCTCTAAGACCATAAACTGCATAAAAGGAAGGGGGTTCAGCAGAATGGCTCACCTTACAGTTAATTTCTGAGAACTTCTTGCTATTCATGATAGCTCTCATTAAACAGTGTGGAAACATTTTGCAAGCAAAAAGCAGTTAATGTCTTACATTCATATTATAAAAAAGGGATTCCAGGCCTTAAACTGCATTAACAGGTCACTCAAAAATCAGCAGCACACTAATCTTCAGTCCTCTGCTTTACTGTAACACTCAAAGTTGGACGTCCTGAAGCCAGCCAGGAGTCCTCTTCTTTCAATGTCAACAGCTTCAAGCCAGGATATTTCCAATCACTGTCCCACAGGCCAGATTTTGTGCAGGCTCTGGAAGATACAATTAAGCTTTCTGGCTGACAACTGCTCTACTGTGGGCAAAGCTGAGGGGAGACATTTGCCAAGTCTTCACCTGACTAGAGTTTGTTAAAGCAGAACTGTAAGAAAAAAAAGTGTGGATCCAGTTTGTTGGATTTTCCTATCCATTATGCAAGTGTTCTAATTTGGATGCCTCTTCGCATCATCCAGTATAAATAAATAAATACCTGCAGCAGTACCAGGCATGACAAAAACAACACCCTGTTGTGAAGCAGAATGGGAGAATTGTTGAGATGATCTTGAAGGTCATAATTACAACCTATTTAGTATCCACACGTACACACAAACCTATTTAGTATCCACATGTACACACACATCCAGTCACACTCTCTAAATCACGTGTGGAACAAACATCATGATCATTAAGGATGACACTTTTTCTGTTTCTGTGTACTCAACAAAGCTCTTAATAGATGCTTACATTACACTCTGGCAGTGACTAGTGCTAGTTTACATAGCACACCTGGGTTCACATTAAGCTACTTGCCACGTGAGCTGATAGCAACACAAGTTGTAGCACAGTACCTGTTCCTCCTTCACATTAAGCTACTTGCCACGTGAGCTGATAGCAACACAA
The DNA here is from genome assembly GCF_014839835.1 of Dryobates pubescens. Classification (NCBI taxonomy): domain Eukaryota; kingdom Metazoa; phylum Chordata; class Aves; order Piciformes; family Picidae; genus Dryobates; species Dryobates pubescens. Next base: position 34,920,338 of record NC_071613.1, read on the forward strand.
GTTGTAGCACAGTACCTGTTCCTCCTTCCAGATCAGGACAGGAGCTACAACCACTGCACAGATATGTAAGACCACCTTCTTCACCACAAAGTGCTTTATGCAAGAGCAGAACTTGATAAGACACAAGAAAGCAACAAGGTTCTTACTAATAGCTTTCTCTTGACTTGCATACCCAATTCCTTCAGTCACTATTACAGATGCTCATTCAAAATGGGCTGAAGGAAGGAGAAGCAAGGCTATTATGTGATCTCTTTGACTAACTGATCACCTCTGCAGGAGCAGAGGCCCACATCTTACTCTATCAAAAAAGTAGCGGTCTTTCTATTTAACATCAAGTATTAACTGACCACTTATGCATGAGATTTTCAGACAGACCAGTATTCCGTGGCTGCACACATGGGAAAAAAAAAGAAAAGGAGAAGGGGGGGGATGTGGCACTTAGTCAAGAAAAGAGAAATGGATTTAAAAAAAAACAACATTGATTTCAACCTGCATGTATAGATTGAATGGTTTCTGATTTTTAATTATTACAACAATAATCAGATGGCTACACATAACCTAACATAACAGTATACAATTTCTGGGTTTTCACACAAGTTTTAAATTGATATAACATGACATCTCAGCAGAGGCTAATATCTAGTTTATATTGGCAGAAGATGAGATTCAGAACCTTTGTGAGTAAATAAATCATATTCAATTGGCATGAATCACTCCAACTACCCTCAAACAAACAGCGATTTACAGCACCAACAGACCTCACCATATGCAAATAATCAAATAAGACTGAGTGACAAAGCTCTCTTTATGCATGTTACAGAGTTTCACAAACTGAATGCACTCTATACATTTACATTAATACAGAAAAGCAAATGCTAATATTCCAAGAGAGACAGCTTGCCTGATGTATGGACTCCAGGATGTTTCATATGAAACTGTAGGATGTCATTGGACAGGAAGCATGAAAAACTCCAACCACTGTAACCTTATTTTTTCATATGTGACTTGGTATTTATTGGCCCAAGTGCAGCAGGCAGGCCTAAAGCTTCAGAAGAGATTCACAGGAACACCAAGGGAAGTTATTACAAGTTTGAAAGAAAAGACCAAATGCAAGCAGTAACTTTGGATTCCACAGACTACATTTATATATGAAGATGAACTATTCTAATTAAGTTTTTTGTCCAGAAATCTCTACATGGAACCATATAAACAAGAAGAATTAAGATGCAGTAAAGCTCCTTGGCCCTTCATTCCAACAAGCCTTCCCTAAGACAGATGGCCATCACCATAAACACACAAAACTAAAATCAAGCAACAATCCGTAACAACACTTTCTTGTTCTAGACAGTCAGCCACAGTTACGCAAGGGAATAGAGAAACAAAAGTCCTCTGGAGATTGCACAGAAAGCACTGGCTGTGGAGGACTGAAATCACCATTACCTTCTCCTTGTTTTGTGAATCACTTCATGGACCACATGGCTGGCAACTTCTTTGCTTTGATACCTACATCCTCTATACATGGTTTCTTATCATGCTATGCTGTAATCTGGCATATTATTTACCAGATAAAGTAATCTTCTTCGTCAATGCACTTGGTTCATTCCCAAATCATTTTTCAGAGAATGGTATCCTGGTATGGATACAGGACTTTGTAGAAAGAAAATGTCAATGCAGCTATGATTTTTTTCCTAACACTCTGAGGGCTTTACAATTAAAATGACCAACATATTCTTTTGCCACTAAACTCAGTAAAATCCTTCATAAAATCAGGTCATCATTAACCAGACTTTCCCGAACCAGTCTTCCAAGACACTGCTGCATTCAGCAGGCCTTCCTCTATGGCTGCCTTTACAATTAAATGACATTTTAAAAGCAAAGTTAGGAATCTCTAACGCTCTTACCACAGTGCTTCAATGAAGGTGCAATGGAAAAGCAGCTCATCTAGAGTTCCTACACATGGAAAAGGGGCAAAAGACTGTTTCCTTTCTATTTCAGCTGCTGCTTCTTCTATCCATATGAGCTGGGTCATGATGGATAAATGTCAAGACAGGAACATCACATATGCCCTTGTTCACCACTAACAGCTCTGCGGAAGATGGATAGACACCTTTTGTTCAAGGCAAAGAGAAAAGGGAAATGAATAAGAGGGCAAATAAAGATGGAAGCAGATGCAGGACAAGAAAATATTTATGGGGCACACAGAAGAAGAGATAAGAAAGATGCATAGCAATAAATACTGGAACAAGTGTTAATTTTCATTTAAATGACAGAATGCAAGGGAAATTTATTTTGGGATGGGGATACAGCTGTGAAATGAGAAGAGAGAGTTAAGTATCATATGCTTTGCCCCAAAACAACACATTTTATTACAATCATTAATATAGGCAGCTTCCATAGCAGACATGAAACAATTGGAATCCTAAATTGTACTTGTATATTCATAGAGCTCTGGTGCTTCAAAGACATGATGGCGGTCACGTTCCAAGTTACAAATGCAAGCATGGTAATAAAATGTAACAAACAAACCCACCCCCACAAAAAAACAACCCACCGTGACCGCCAAATCCACCCTCTAGAGAAAAGAATTGAACTACAATGCACATGCAAACAACTGTAAAAGTAGGTGCTTCAAGATAACTTTGCAGTTTTCTATTCTCACTCAAGTAAGAGATTTGTTATTAATATTTAAAGCTCCAAGCCACTCTGGTGTTATGCCTGAGTTATTCCTATCAGAAAACAAGGCGAAACACAAGTAATGCTAGGGTGATGGATACCAAGTGCTGCTTTCTCTTCAAAACTTGAAGTCAGCTCTCAATGGAAGAGTAAGTAAGATGAAGTAGTGTTCTCTCATTTCTCTTAGAGCACTTTTCATCTTGACAACTGAAGGTAAATACCATGCTCAAGGTTTGAACTCCTACCATGATTCTAGCAATCCATCAGCCCATTTTCAAGAAAAAAATCAACCTGTTCAGAGACATTTTTCCCCTCAAATAAAAGACAAAACAACAACACCAAAAAAACCAAAAACCCACCAAACAAAACTTCCTGAATCACTCTTAAATTAAGAGCCAGGCAAGAAGGTAAGCTTCTGGAGGCTCACTTTTATCTCTACATTGTTGTCTTGTAACCAGACCCATTTATCATCAGTACTAGCTGAAAGTCAAGACATCTGCTCCTCAGAAAATTTTGACATTTCTAAATTTCTATTTCATTCCAAACTGGAAGAAAGCCAAGAAATTTTCACATTTCCTATAATTTAAGGGGAAAAAAAAAAAAAAAAAGTTCCAAGTTAGCATATACAGCAATTCCTCTTATTAGGATATAAGGTGTTTCTTCTGTCCAATATCATATGGTTCCATCATTACACCAAAGTGATACTTAAAAAATATCTCACTTTCTAGACCACTCAATATTTTATAGCTGCTCTAGAAATATTATTTTTAAATGTTATGTTTTCAGAATACATACAATAAACCAGGTTGGAAGAGACCTTCAAGATCATCGCGTCCAACCCATCAACCAATCCAACCCTCCTAATTAACTAAACCATGGCACCAAGCACCCCATCAAGTCTCCTCCTGAACACCTCCAATGATGGCGACTCCACCACCTCCCCGGGCAGCCCATTCCAATGGGCAATCACTCTCTCTGTGTAGAACTTCTTCCTAACATCCAACCTAAACCTCCCCTGGCACAGCCTGAGACTGTGTCCTCTTGTTCTGGTACTGGCTGCCTGGGAGAAGAGACCAACATCCGTCTGTCTACAACCTCCCTTCAGGTAGCTGTAGAGAGCAATAAGGTCACCCCTGAGTTTCCTCTTCTCCAGGCTAAGCAACCCCAGCTCCCTCAGCCTCTCCTCGTAGGGCTTCTGTTCCAAACCCCTCACCAACTTTGTTGCCCTTCTCTGGACTCATTCCAGCAAGTCAACATCCTTCCTAAACTGAGGGGCCCAGAACTGGACACAGTACTCGAGGTGCGGCCTAACCAGTGCTGTGTACAGGGGCAGAATGCCCTCCCTGCTCCTGCTGGCCACACTGTTCCTGATGCAGGCCAGGATGCCATTTTATAACAGAAAAAAGAAAAAAACATTACTGTATCATTGATATGATACCAGTGTTATGTATGTATTACTCTGACACACACAAGTACATATATAGAGAGGTTTACAAATATATATACACATACACACACACACACATTTATATATATTAAAAAACCTTCATAAATAGTGATTGCAGAACTAAAGACTGACTTCCCTCATTTTTTTTTCTAAGATTAATTTACTCTTAAACTAATAAGCACAAAGGGAATACAAGCTTTTCCAGTAAAACATGTGATCACCATTCCTTGTCTTGTGAGAACCTCCTTCTGTAATTTTTTTTTCATTCAAAAGCAAAATTATCTTGAAGATAATTGCAGTGTGGAGAAAAGTCAACTTTAAGGGAACAAAACTAAAAATCTCCTCAAAATTGCTTGTTATAATCAAATTTAATGCTGCAGGATACTTGAAGTATTGATTGAGTAGGGAACAGAATGTGTTTATACCACAGCAACTCAGACTTCATTTTGGGTACCCACAACATAATCCCCGGGTTAGGTAAGGAGGTCTACATCTATTTCTTGATTTACATCCCATCTGCTTACATGGCAGACCACAATAAAATCAAAGACCCGTTACACAGCAAGTGGAAAATCCAGATGTCCATTCAATCAAGCGTTATGTGCTCTGCCCTAATTAAGTTTCTCCTGCAGGCTTAGAGTGAACTTCAACCTGATCCTCACCTATTCAGGTTTCCAATATGACCCTCATATAGATGCAGGATCCCAAGAGCCCCTTGGAGCCTTGCATTGTGAAAACATGTCATTTAGTGAGATTTACGACTTCACAGAATCATTGAGTTTGGCAGCAACCTCTAGAGATCTCCAAGTCCAGCCCCTTACAACACGATCAACTAGAGCAGGTTTTCATGTTTAAACAGATATTTTTCTGCATATCAATAGTTTTGTATTTTCTCTGGACACCAATAAGAGCCTGGCTCTGCCTTCTTTACTCTCCCTATGAGGTATTTGCACTCAATGCTAAGGTCTCCATGAGCCTTCTCTTCTCCAGACTGAATTGTCCAGCTTCTCAGCATCTCATTATTAATTAGATGCTCCAAATTATTTATCTTCTTAGTTGCCCTTCACTGCCCTCACTTCAGTAGCTTCACATCTTGTACAAGGGAGACCAAAACTTGACTCATCATTCCAAATGTGGCCACACCAGTGCCGAGCACAGAGGAATAATCTCTTCTCTTGACCTGCTGGCAATACTTTTCTCAATGCTGCTGGTGCATTTCTGGCTCATGTTCAACTTGTTGTCGACCAGCACTCCCAAGACTCCATTTGCAGTTCAATTTGTCATAATCACGTCAATGCAATCACTGCAAAGTTAATTTAATATAATGGGTGTTGTAATCTTGGGGAGTGTTTGGTGCTGTTCATATTTTCAAGCTACTCTTATCATATCAGCTCTCTCCCTTCTCTCATACTAGGTGTGTGGGAAAAGTTGACAGATAAATATCAGCCACTCAATTACCACCCAATTATTGCTTCAATATATACAAAACACATTCCTACTTGTGGTCTAACCACTTGCTTTTCTTTTTCTCAACAGCTTCTTTCCAATATGATGCTTGTAAGAGGAATACATACACCAAATCAGACCAAATTACTTCATCCAGCAGTATGCTTCAGACAACTACAAGTAGCAAACAACAGGAGGTTCAAAAAAATCTAATGGACAAGTGCAGAAAAGCTTGTCAACAGGCATATTCCTACTCAATATGCACTCAACACTTAAAACTTTGTTTTTTAACAGAACCAACTGGTCTCACCAGTTGCAAGGATTCTGGTCTTGATATCTCACCATCTATTCTGCTACATTAGTGCCCAGGAAAGCCATAGACCTGACAGTGAGTTGCTAAGAAACTTAAACCCTCCAGCTCCCCAACTGATCAGAGACTGTCCTGGTTGAGAATTGTTTTAAACAAACCCAATACCACCTGATTTCACCCACCACCCCCAAAATTTCTCAGCTCACTTTTATTTCACATGGATTTAATTTTGTCTATCATGCTGTAAAGTTCAAGGGTTCAGAACAGTGTTCCATGTTTGTGCTGCTCACCTATAAAGTTTCAGCAGTTGGCATATCAAGGCTAATTTCTGCAGTTCTTAAGGAACATACCTTGTTTGGATTCCCCCTTCATGACAGCACAGCAGGAGTTTGTATCTAGTTATGAAAACCACTGCATTTCAGCAACAGATACATCACACAATCACAACAGAAACAAGCAAAAGGGATATTATGCAACACAATGTACCACTCAAGTCTTCTTTTCACACCACTGATTTTTATGGTTAGCAACTTCTTTTGAGTAAGAAGAGTCTCCTTACTTTGCACTGTACCGCACACTCTCTATTTCCAGAGAAGCAATTCCTTGCCTCCACATGAAGTATGTCTTTCATTTGCCTAGGCAGTTACGCTTATCAGTACCACCAGTCCAGGTAGACTGTATTGGTACAAAAGCAGCTTTCATAGTTTAAAGTTGTGTATAGCTACAGAAGGTCAAACATGGGAGTGAAGTAGAAGCTGAGAGTGGCCTCTGCTTCCACTCTCTTCTCAGTGAGAGTAAGAGTCCCAGAGACACAGTAACCAACAGCCCCAGTGAAAAGTTCCTCCAAAGTGAAGATTTCAGCACCACTTCCTCTCAAGCCTTTTTCTCCTGCTTGCAGAACTAAAATCCATTAAGTTTATCTCAGAGGATGGCAATGAGTAGATGTGATGACACTACACATAATAAATAAAAGAAGGAGCTGCTTTTTCCTCTGGGTCATCCCATTACTGTTAAAAATAGAGCAAGTAGCTTGTTACAATGCACAGACAAACACTACTGCACACACAAATTCTCAAGCAGCCTCAGAAATATGAGATTTCATGCCAGAAAACACCCTCTGGACACTAACCTTTGTTTTTTGCACCAGTGTAGCTAGATTAATTTTTTTTATATATAGTATTGTAGGTTGTTCTCCCTCGTCTCCCCGCAGGAGAAACCAAGACAGGGAAGATACTATTAAAAAGAAAGCTTTTACTGCATTCACACTGGGAAAAAAAATGCAAGTGATTCAGATATATTGCTTTAACCACCCTAGTGTGACCTGTGAGTGCAAAGGCGGCTTTTCATCAATTTCAGAACAAACTTTTAAATGCACCATTTATATTATGGTTTAGGTTAATGAATCTGAAAGACACTTCATTAATACAAGGCAGTCTGGAGATCATTAGCAATCTGTTCCTCTCTGTGCAAAAGGTAGCTTGAACTAATAGCCAACATACAAATATATATTTATCTTGTACTATAAAACACACAACATGATTCATGTTATGCTTTATGGCTCTCATCCTTTCTTAGTAATTATACAGTTACCTCCAGAGTTAAAATTTTGTGTTGCTGTATCAGTAACAGTTACATGAGGCTTCACAATTGCTCAGCAGTATGAAAGCTTACCAACCACAAACCTTGTGATTATGAGAGCTATTAACTACATAGAAGAAAAAAAAATTCATTAGTGTACTCTCTGCTTTTGGTACAGAAGTCACAGCTTTGTTACAGGTCCACCAGCATGATGAAAACCACCTCTATCATTATAACTGGCTCCACTAAATGCTCCAGTTCTCCCATCTCCACCACAATTTGACTGCTTCAGAATAACTGTCCTGGTTTAAGGCTGGACAGATCCTCTGTTGCCCTGAAAGGGGCAAAAGAATGACACTCACACAAATGGATTGGATAGTGATGGAAAGCTTAAATGGAAAAGCAATTGGTGTTTTACAGAAATTGCAAAGCATTGTGGCAAAGATATCGCAAAGGTACAGAGTCCCTTACACCACACCCAAAGGCCCCCCAGCACTTCCTTTCTCCCCACCTGAGGGCGTACCCAAAACCCCCAGGGCTCTTTCTTTGCCCCCACCCCCCCCCCCCCCACACACACTGCCCCCCCCCCCCCACTAGGCTACTCTTAGGCTGGCCAGGTCTGAGACTTCTCCCCTCCCCCACCCCAGCATCCCACAGAGGCAGAGAGAGAAGAAAGACAAAGCACATGACTTTGCAGTTAGATTTGTAGGGTGCAGGATTTATGGGTAGAAATATGTTATTTCCTGTGTCCACCTCCTGGCTGGACACTGGTGATGTAAGTATGTGGCAGCCTAGGAGGCACTCAGCCTAAACTGCCACAATAACAAAAAAGGTACCCCTGCAAGAAACTGATGGATGCCAAATGATGCAGGAGTTAACCTTCTGAAAGCACCATGTGCTAAAAGGACTTCCTCACAAAGAAATTTTGCTCACCTTAAACAAGGCATTAGTAATCTCTCCTCTTTGAACTAATCAGACACTGACATGTTTCCTTGCTTTTACCTTGGTCAGGATATGGCCAACCCTGCTGCATCCCAAAAAAGCTGTAAATGCCCAATAAATGAAGAGGGTCACTAGTGTGGGAGACCACAGAGCAATCAAGGTGTTAGATGAACACCTCCAAGGAACTGCTGATACACACCATACACATCTAACTGTCCACAAGGTGCCAACTACAGTATTAAGCATGCCACTGCGTATTACATAAGGTTACATCACTTACAAAAACTACAGATTTTAGGCTATAATTTTAACTTCCTTGGTGAAACTCCAAGACCACCTTGAGAGAGGCACAGAGATCTCAAAAACTAATTAACTGTCAAAGTAGTGCAGGCATGGGGTGTTTAACAACTGTTGGGAAAAAACCAAACCCAACCAGCAACAACCACCACCAAACAAATAAACCAAAAAATCCCAACCACAAATACAGTCAAGTAAGCACTGCTCAGCCCAGAACACCCCTTTTCTCTCTACCCTGTTGACAAACAACAGAGATAGAGTCAAGGGAGCAGATTTATTTCACCAAATACTATCTACAAAATACTTGGTATGCACTGCCAAGACTGGTCAGCAGATACATAGAAAGAGGCAGCATAGCAGCAGCTCTTCTCTTTCTGAGAGAAATTCTTACCAAATGTTTACCAGCAACAGAGACAGAAATAGGAGTAATGAGAAGAGCCACAGGCAATTTGGATCCAACTGTGTCATTACAGAAATCCTGAGAAGAAATGAATGAGAGTTTCTAACAGTAACTGAAATTTGCACTCAAAACCCCACTAACAGCAGCTCTGCCCCAGTAACAGGCTCCCAGTAATCATTATTGACCTGCCACTGAAACCTTTCCCTCAGCCAAGCTGTGGTTTGACTGCCATGCTTCTATCACTTGGGTATTTTAGAAATCTGTTTTAATGGCATAGTCTATTGGAGCTCAAGACATATTTCTTATTTAACTCCCAATTTTAAGAGTGGCACAAATACGTATCTCCAGGTAAGAACAGCCATTTTGTTGTGAAGTATTTACTTGTCTCAGTGGCTGAAGCTCAGACATTGCAAACTTGGGAAACAAAACACGGTTACATAAAGGAAAATATGCATGACAGAAATTTAACAAATAATTTAAAGAAACACAAAAAGCATAGAAAGATAAGGAAGATGCACATTTATTTTAAAGTTATTTACTGCTAATGTTCTACTGTTACTGTTTTTAAAAGTAATAGCTTTTTCAGTTATTTTCTTTACATCGCCTGTGTATTTCCACAGGAAATTATCACTTCCAAATTCCTATTCCATTTCAACTGAATTAAGCATTTATTAAATAGTAATCAAGCAAAAAAAAACCCTTACAGGCCATCTTATGAAAAAAGAAATTATTTTTAAAAATTATACAGAAAACAACCAAGAAAGATACTGTCAGTGAACGCACAAATTACACAGAAATGGATGATAATCTGAGTGATCAGATTTCACCTGACACGAGCAACTAAGCAAGAAATCTAAAAATATCACAGCCTACAAACAGGTTTTGATAAAAATAATGATCATTGCCCTACCTAGCCTCCCCAGATGAGGTTTTAAGCTGCTGGAAACGCAAGTTTATACATTCTCTTCCAAATTCTGTATTCTGTCTAGCCTCCTTACTGTTGTAAGAAAGCACCAATATGAGATGTATTAGGGATCACGAAGATCAAATTTGTATTTATACGCCACACAGCAGAAACATTTGCAAGGCTTTAATGTACTGTCATCTGAATTACTTTTTACAGATAGAAATATACATACATACATACATATATATACGCACACACAGAGTCATTGTATTAGGCAACCTCAATCCACTAGGAATTCTACTGTGTCATCCTAAATTAGAGTCAGCTGAGGTTCCCTTTGAGGCTGAATTATCATTATAAAGGCAAAATGTCATACAAAAGCCATGAATTTCCATACACTCAGTGTCTAGCGTATCATGATCTGACTGATAGTAAATGATGAGGCTGGCTCAGTTTAAATTAACACAGCTGGTGGGCTGTTCCTATGTATAATTGAGCCACCCCTGACCATATGAGCCATTCCACCCATTGAGCAATATCAGCTTTATCCTTGAGAACTAGCCCCCTCATCAAGGATAGAGGACAATAAAGGCATTGTAAGTCTAATTTGCTTATAAGCCTAGTTTGAAGTGATCTGAGCCCAAACTGCTGCTACAAGGTGAGAGAAAGGATACTGCAACTACAAGTAAGTGAGACACAAGAAATTCAAGCAGATGAGCCAAGTGTAAAGGAAGCAGTAACATCAAACTACTTGACTCAGAAAATTGCTGGATCGCATCACAAAGCCAGTTAGTTCTTCTTTTGGACAATTCAAACAACTTGTCCCTTGACACAAATCTCTAACTCAAAGGTGTGTTACCCTCTTGTTTCATGTCCAACAAGCACACCGACTGCTGAATGAACACCATATAACCACACACTCCTTACAGAGGGCTTACTTGGGAGGATAGGAAAGGATGCTGCTTCTAAGCAGTGAGCTCTCACACAGTAGGAGAAGAGCTATGCAGTCACATAAAAGAAGGGGAAAAAATTTATTTGCCTAGAATAACAGATGTTTCTTTTTCAGGCCGATCAAAAAACTACACTACTCTGCTATTGGTAAGACCAGCTGCAATTCAGCTTTAGCCTATCTTGCCTGCACTAGAACTAGAAAGGATCTGGACAGACAGAGACAGGTATTATTGAGCACTTGCATTATCTGCATTGTATAGTACAAGAGGGATACTTAATTGTTTACATGCCTTTTAAAAAAAATGGATGGATACATGAAAAAGTACATACCCATATTACTGTTGCATTGCTGAACTCCTGCCACATTGCAAAGTACTAGGTAACACCACCTTTACACTTAGCTGTAATAGTTTTCTAAAATGTACTTTGTGTTTAAGGAAGGAGATGAATGAGAAGGAAAGGAAAAGAGAAAAGGTTAAGGTATTCCAGCACCTCATCCATAACTATGATGGCCTGAGCAAATAGATCCACCAAACAGTTATGAAATTATACGTCAGAGTAAAGCTTATTTCAAGAGCATTTATCGTCATCAGATCCAATTTCTGAAGCAATTGAGCATACAGTTAATGTTTTCATCTACTTCATCCTTTCATTCAAGAGTGCTGGTCAAAGATGGCAGGACAAGGAAATCAACTAAAAGCATTTGAAAAGGAAAAGAAAATACAAGGAAAAATATTCTCAGAAATGTCTAGCTTCTTTTCTTGACTTGTTTAGTCAGTTCACCAAAGCAGTAGCACAAAAAATCCCAGTAAGATTAACTCTGTTAATGGGTAAATATGAATAAAACAAAATTTCCAAGCTCTGTAATTTCAACTGCACCCACAAACATGTACATACAGATATATGTATATAGAATATAAATATATATATATACATATATATAAATTAAGTAAACTCTTAACTCCTAACTTGACAAGTTTTATCCCCAGACATCTCAAGAACTTCACAAATAAATTCACCTGCAGTCCAAACCATAGCTTCCCCTGAACGATATTTTATTGCTGTGGAGATCCATGAAGTTAGTCACCCTTCTTTGCAAGGGGAGTAAAGCCATACTGTTCCAGTAGCCAAACAATCAGCAGCTGTGAAAGAGTTTGAAAATAATGGATATAAAATACATAATCACATTCTTAACACCCTGTGGCTGCTTACCTACTACTAAAAAGTTTTAGGTATCTCACCAAAAAACCCCAAACAAACCCAACAACAACAAAAAAACCACACTAATGTTACAAATATTTTAGTACAACCATGGATTACAGCATCTGCTTTTATTTTTTTCTTTAGTTGCTACCACTGCAAAATCAGGGAACCGTTACACATCTGCAAAAGTTTGTCCTGGGATGTAGTATAGAACATTAGTAATCTACAACTTGAGTTTTGAAAGGAAAAAAAATGTTGCTGTTCTAACATACATAAGAATGAAAATGTATCAGTTTAACAGATATTCCACTCTTTCCCCTTCTACTTCTTCTATAGCTTCATCAATTGAAGTAATTGCAAGTCTTTAATTAATGATGTGCATGAAGCATTTCTGCAGCTTCCAACAAAGAGAAGTCTGACAAAATAAGTTACTAATGAGTAATACTATGGCTTGCTATTTCCTACTATTCAAGTCCAAGACAACCTCCCTGCTTTGATAAGGGGAATGAGGTTCAGTTACTGTTGCTCAGCCTGCTTTAATAAAATACTCAGTGTGAAAAATTACCATTGTCCCACATTGTGTGGATTAATCTCATACAAAATGGCCTGATTCTCTCTCATAGTGGAGTTCTGCTAACAACAGCTGCATCAGAACCAGCAGAAACATGATTCTAAGTTTAGGCTGAAATTGTCTCCCTAACTGTTCCTCCACCTAAAGACATCCCTGCTGTGATACATATTGCAGTTCAGATGGCAAGAGATGCAATATCATGCACCCATTTTCGGAGCTCAAAAGTACACACTGTACAGACCACAAAGGGGGGAAGAAAGCCACTAATGATTTGTCATTATCCAAATAACACTTTACACTCGAATTGTAACTATATTGCAGTATTTAACTCAGGATAAGCATTTAACTTCTAATAACCTCAAATTTTCAGGCAAATGCAGATTTTTCAGTCTTTTTCAATTAATCTGTAAAGCAACACAGCCCACGACAGCTTATTTTTCAAAACAAGTATGGTCCTTTCAACTGAGTCATGAAAACAGACAAGCTTTTCACAAACCAACATCCCAGGTGCCATATTTTAACCAGGATTAGAGAATGCTTCGGAGATGTGGAGGGCTAAGTGGTAGACCAGCTATTTTATGATTTTAAAAGCATCTTTACAGCCTTTCTTTGGCATGTGGAAACTACCAGACTTCCTTTATCTTCCTTAACTACTCTAATAGCATTGCCTAGGGAGACAGCACTGAAAATACGTAGGTGTTGGCAGAAGGAATCATTCTTTTGTTCTCTGCAGATGGAGGGAACACCACCTTTGTCAGTCAGTGCAGAAGCGTGTGCAAGCAAGCAACCCACTTCACTTCAGCTGCCTCCCGGCGACAGGCGGCCTGCGTTAAATACCTTAAATACCCGTAAGGAAACGTTCACAGAAGACAGGCCAATCAGTAGTTAGACGTCTCGCATTTCAATACACGTTTGTGAAATGTGTGGCTTGAATTCCACAATCTCAAAGAATGGCAAGTTTGGCTAACAGCACGCATTTCCAGATTTACTCGACAGATTGGCTCGGTGATGGACAGCGTCGGGAGCGCTTCCTCACCGATATCCTACGCCCTGGAAGGGCTTGGAGACAATCCGACAGACGGCAAGGACCGTTCATACCGCTACCACACAAACCGTCCAAGCAGAACTCTGCTCAGCTATACCACAGCGCCCTGCCTTCAGGCTTCCTGGTGCTCACCAGGCTCCCATGCCCACCTGATGCCCAGGTTTAACAGCTACCACCTGCCTTCGGCCGGGACTTGGGTCGAGCCCAGCCCCACGGCCGCGCCGAGGATGGGGCAGCGCGCGCGCTTCGCACCAGCTTCTTCGCCCGACCCTGCAAGGCCCCAGGCAAGCGAGCAGGACCCACCGCAGTCCGTGGGTAGCGACCTGCAGACTGTCAGGCACCGGGTGCCAGAAGACCCTTCTCCCGCCGCCACCAGTGTCAGGCCAGGGCGCCGCGGCCGCCGCAGGTGGAGGGAGGGCTGCGCCCATTCCCGGGGAGACCTCGCCTCCTAGCGCCCGTGCCGGGCCGCGCTGCAGGCAGCGGGAGAGAAGACTCGGCTGACTCCCGTACTCCTCCACCTTCCCGCAGCGGGCCCGCTACGTGACCGACCGAGTGGGATAGGGGAAACCTTAAGAGCCCAGCAAGGCCAGCCGAGAAGCGGCGGCGGGAGGAGGACGCCGAGCAGTCAAGGTTCATCCGCTGCCCCTCAATGAGCGGACGCTGCAAGCCGCGCGGCCCGCCTGGCCCCGCCAAGCTTGGGGAGGCGCAGGCTGCTCAGCGTTACCTTTCGAAGAGCAGTCGGATCATGAAGATGCAGAAGGCCAGGGGGAAGGCGAGGTAGAGGTCCTCCGCCTGCGGGAAAGCGGCTTCCTCCGTGCTCTGCAGGTCCGCCCAGGTGACGTTGTGCGGCAGCCAGAACCGCTCGTTCCAGAACCATGCGAGGATCCCTGCCATCTTTGCTTTGTCTGCCGCGGCGCCCCCCGCTCCGCTCCGCCCGCCGGCCTCTCGCTGCCGGAGAGGATGATGGAGGCGTGTGTCAACCCCGCTACCGTGGACGAGGCTGCCGAGTGGCGCGGGGCTGTGCTGGCTCCCCACCCCGGCCGCCCGGCGGGGGCAGCAGCCGCCCCGCCTGTCACACGGCCGCGCCGGTCCCCATTGGCTCCCGCCCGCACCCCGCCGCGCGGCTGCTCAGCTGCCCCGGGGCCCGCCGCGCTCGTCAGGCGGTCCCGGAGCTGGCTCTACCGGGTGGCCAGAAGCAACCTTGTCCCGCCCTTCTTCCCCCTCCGAAAAAACTCGCCAAACCTTGAACCAGAAATTATGCGGCCCAAACTGCGAGCGGGTACTCACCGCGGCCAAGACTGCGGGCAGCAAGCGTGCTGCACCCGACTGGGACGCAGTCTTCGCTTCAGCGTCGACTGGGCGTCCAACCGGCCTGGCGGCGACGCGACTACGCGCCTTGTCACACCGCTGTGCTGCCGCGGCCCTCTCCCCCACCGCTCAGACGGGCTGACCCGCCGTGCGGTACTGCCGGGCTCCCGGCAAGCTGTAAAGGCTGTTGCCTGATTTAAATAGGCAGACTGCAGCAACAAGAAGCCCTCCTTTTCCGAACTCTGCACAGCCGCACGGACTGGAATCGGCTTGCTTAGCCTGGCCCTTGCCTGAGTAACCCCTGCCAGAGTCGCCGCTCTCTACCCTTTTCTGCCAGGACATTTAAATGGGAGCGGGACTGCCCTTGATAAAAGGATTCTGAAACATTTATGACTTCAGCCTATATGCATGTATAGCAAACAGGCATAAATGAGGCATAGAAAATCATCTAAGAACACACAAATCTCAGGCTAGGACTGTGGCTTTGCACTCCTAGCTAAAGAAAACCTTTTCGTCTTTATGTAGGTTTTTGGGTTTGGTTCCATATCTCACTGCCCTGTCCCACTAGAGACAAGCTGCAGGAGGAGAACTATAACTATCCCCACCAGACTACACAGCAAAGGTGACTTGCCAGCTTCAGAGACGTTGTTGGACTGTACACGTGGTGGTCTAAGCGCACACAAAATTACTTCAAGGAGTAACTATGTTGTTCCTGAAACAGCACTAGTTTGTCTGTCCTACCTCACTTAATTTTAGATGGCTTCAGTTTTCTCAACTGTATCATCACACTCTCCAGCTGGGCCTTCTCTCTCAACCCACCACATTCCTGAATACTAAGAGACACTGACTTACGGCACGCCATACTCCAGGTTTTTGTCATCCTGCCTTTACGTTTTCTGCTAGCTTGCCCTTTTCCCCCCACTGACTCTACTTGTCCTTTTTGAAAATTTTATTTCACAGCTCCTCATTTCTGTGCTGAAGAAAATTTAAAGTTAAACACATGATCCCAATGCTGTCAAAAATGCTATACCAATTAAAACAAAACCATTTCTGTATATGAAGAGAATTTCCACCTAGGACATTTTAGGAAAGTTTCAGGGAATACTTTGGCAGGATGGTTGAGGAGCCATGCAGATGAACCTGCCACTGGCTATTTCTGTTTTACTGCAGAGCCAACATCTTAAGAGTCTGTAAATGTTTTGATGCAGTTCTTATGATTACTTCTTGGAGAGAGAGAAAAGAGCTGGTAGCTGGACCCTGCTCCATGGACACTTAGTCCTTCAAGTCACCTGAAAAACAATGTGTGCTCTAGCATCACTGCCAGATCTACCTGCCCCCATCTCTTCCTTCACAGTGCTTAGCATGGTGCTCACTGTGCTTGTCTAAGCTCTCAACTCCTCTCTGGTTCTTGCCTCACACATGATCATCTCAGAATCTTTCTGTGAGTCTCTGACATGAGCTATCTGTCAAATCCCAGGGCTTTTCTGTGGTTCAGGTTAGAAGGAAAACTGACCATGGGAATTGCACACCTCTAGTGCAGCCACCTTCAGATACAAATGATTTTCTGTGCAGAAGAAAACATTCCTTTGCTCAAATCAGCAAAGCCACTTTTAGCCAGTGCTGAAAATATAACTGGCTAATAACTCCTTCTTCCTTCCAACCCCTCTGCCTTGTTCTCACAACTGGATTTCCCCCCTCATCCAGCTGACCTAGCTCCCAGAGATTCCAGAATTTTCCAGAAGCTCATCTTCCAGCACTTTAATGAATGCTTGAGCTATTTCCTGCACACATACCTTAGCCCCTCTTCAGTTACAACACACCCAAATGATCCAGATCACTGTTTTCTCAATGGGCTTGCATGAACTGTTACATGAGTGCTTGTCTTCATAATCACCTTAGCTCTTCAGATATTATTTTAAAGGCTAATGGGTAACCATTTGTTTCATTAATGATAATTGTGTTTAAGGCAAAGTTAATTTTAATCAGAAAAATTGATATAATTGTCTGCACCTGAAAGTGCCCTGATTTTTTTTGCAGTATATTTCAATATTCCAGTCAATATAGCAGTACATTTAATATGTCTCTTTACAATACAGTGAAATAGTTCTTTCCTAGCCAGTACTGAGGCTCTCAGGCACTATTGCTCAGCATCGCTTATGTACGGATACAGGAAAGGAACAGATCTTTGCAAAATAAACTTAGCAACAGTAATAACCTAATGATGCAGTAAGAGGTTAATTCATGCTGAACAATTACTGTAATTGACTTTTGTGTCAGGCTAAAATGCTGTTAGGATGACAGATCCCTAAGCATATCTGAAAATGAATGACATTTCTGAAACATCTGGGAGGATGACCAATTAAAAGCTTTTAATTGAATTAAAATTGCTGCAGCAATTATGCAGATGTAGCAAAGACAGGACTATGGAATGAGGATGCCTGAATCTTGTGCTTTGGATGGAGATATTACCAGTATTTGTTTGTCTGCCCCTTAAAACTGTTATATCACAAAAAGGACCCCAACAGAACTTTTAAAACTATGGTTTCATATGTGGTCTCATATCCTGAAGCAACTAATTCCAAGAGAGTGTGCTGTATCAAGCAGCTAGGTTAGATTTTAGGTGCAAAAGAAAACATCCCTTGGCTTTAGAAATAAAATTACTGTTCTTAGTCTAATGAAGTTCCTTTTTCAGACTTATAACAAGAGTGTTAAAAACATTTTCACAGAGCAGATGATTTCCTTTGCCCACCAGCCTCCCCATAGCCACAGACTTCCAGTAACCATTTTACACATCAGACTGGGAGACAGCTAGTACTTACTTCCTCACAGATCAGAATGAACCTTGTGACACTTTCCAGAAAGTTTTCTGGAAAATGAAATTAGTTTTCTATCAATATTAAATGGTGTAAAATAGACAGTGGTTTATGCTGCCTTAGGCTTCCACACAAATATAAACACACACATACAAAGCAAAGACTAAAACCTAAACTGAGCAGTATTTAGACATTAAGAGAAGAGTTACTGTATGTAATGGGACACAAAATTATCAGTTGATCAGGACAATGCTACTGCAAAAATTGCGCAGGAAAGCAGCATGCTGTTTAAAGTCAGCTGTTTAACACAGAAATGCCATTTAATGTTTTCAAGCACTACTTTCATGATGAAAATACAACTCAGGTTACAAGCTCATAACAAAACTTTGGAGGCTTTCTTGAAGGTTACTGACAGCAGTTTTTCCCACTGGGAGGATGTCTCAAAAGGAGCTTTACTAGTTTATAGTGGTTAATAGCACACTATTTTTTATTCACCTGTCATGGCTTGTTTATTCATCTGCAATCAACAGGAGTAGATATTGCTCTAAACCACTTTGAGTGAGTTTGGTGGTATGTATTGGCGCCAATGTGCCTTACTGCTGGCCACCTGGAGGAGTTGCTCCACCAAACCAGGAAAAGCTGCAACAAAACTATTTGATTTTAAAAGACTCCTGAAGAATTGAAAGCAACCAGCCAAACTTTTTATCTCATTTTGTCTGCTGTAATTTTTGAGTAGTGCCAGACTTCACACACCAAACAGCAGCCAAACTCTGGGCCAATGAATTTAATGGACTGGATAGTACAGGTGGCAGTAATGTGATCCACTGATACTTTTGTTTCCCAAATATGACCCAGGTTGCACTTTAGCAGAAGAGATGACTATGACTGACCTGCATAAAAGCAGTGGTGCCAATCCCATTTCTGTAAGCCTATATCATTAGATCACTAATGATGTGCCTAGCAGAAGGGCCAGGAGTTGCACAGGTGTTGTGCAATTGCTTTGCACTTTTCTGGGGATGGTGGAGGACCATGGGCATGTGGGAAGTGACAGTGTGAGGCATGGCCCTGAACTGTCCTTCTTCTAACATATCTTCTATCTGCTGGTCTCAGCAGCTGTGGGGAATTTCCAGCTTCTTGTGCAGCTACTTTTGCTAGTTTCTCTAATAATTCCACTGAAATAAAATCATGCTAATAGAGCAGCAGTCTTCAGGCAGCAGTCAAAGCTATGCTGGGCCAGTCACATCAGTTCTGACTCCAGTATGGGGATGTATTAGTCTGGAGAGACAAGTCTGGCTTTACCCAGTTACCAAATTATGTACTCTGAATTCAAATCATTAGCAGACCTCAATGTAATAGTGCTAAAATACATCAATAAAGTGAGTGTCCCCAAGTGATAGCACTTAACAGCCTTCCAAATTTTTTATGTTGGCAAACAAGCAAGTTTTGTCACTTGGGAAGATATGTAATGGTAATTAGCATGGCTGTTGTGAAAAGATGGGTACACAAGTAACTCTAGCTGAAAGAGAGGTTTACAAGCCTTGGGAGGGCTTGTGCTTTGTGCTGGACTCCAGTTAAAGTCAAAACCTGAAGCCAGACTGCTCTATAAGGACTGGTCAGAAGGAGAGAAGGGAGCAGGGATTGCCTGAGTCACTGTATGTCTCCATGATTCATCTGTCTCCATTGTTCACTTTGGCTTGGATTCCTGCTCTAGATTAAAGAAAGTGTGCCAAAGTGTACATCCTAATTATTATACAGTCATACTTAGCTCAATTTCAGTGTTGATTAACTATCTGTGCTTACACTACACCAAGATAGATCCTATTCAAACTACAGTAAGGGTAGCCAGAGTCTTCTGCACCAATTCTAACTAAATTATTATGAAAGACAACTTATTATGAGGCTTCCACAACTCTTAGCATAGACAGGTGGCTGGGAAAAGTGCCTGGTTTATCTCAAACTATATACACTGTATTACACTTCAACTGGAATTCAGAAACTTCATGTCTATTCATGTGACCATGAATATATATAGTGTCATACAAGCAGTCACAATTTACTGTTCAGAGTGTTGGCCAGTGTAGATCTCTATTGGTCTTGTCTCCCCATTATTGGCAGATGCTCAGGGGGAGTGCAGACTTTCAGTAGCCAAGCATTATTTCCACGCTTACTAAAACCTGGGCAATGACCAACTACATCATTGTGCCCAACTCAACAATGAATGTGCAATCTGGATTCTATGCCATCTTTATGTCAGCTGTGAAGGGATAGACAATACCTGACCCTACCCATGAACAATACCCACATAATGAGAGAGCTAATCTGGCATTAAGAAATCAGCTACTACAGTGCTGACTATCACACTATTTACGGGGAATTTGCACTGCCATGTGAGCTTCTGCAAGTTCAGTACCTCCCATCTCATGCCTGCTAGCTGTACTTCATCTTGACAGCCTGGAAGTTATCAAACCACAGTCCTGAGAACTCCAGAAAGTACTGTCAGAACTGAATTTGCTTATCTACCAGCCTTCTTAAGTCAGCTTCCAAGGTAAGCTTCCATAATACAGTAAGCTTCCATTACATAGTGCCCAGAAGAACATTTACCTGGGCATCCGAGCTTTTTCTTCAAAGCTCCTTTAACATCACCATCACAATGTTGTCTTTTACTTATCTGATGATGCTTTGTTGTGGTTTCAGGCCCAGCTGCAGCTGAGCCCTATAGGACTACTCACACAACTGTCCCCCGCTCGACCCCACCCCAATAGGATGGGAAGGAGGATTTGTGAGCAAAATGCAAAACCCTGCAGGTTGAGACAGGGAGAATTTAATATAGCAATATAAATAATGACCGAACAACTGGAATAATAACAATAGTAAAAAAGTGATCTATAAAAGGAGTGACATGAGACGGAGCGACATGAGGTGTGACATGCTTACTCTGTGCAGCCAAGGCTTTGCTCCTGCCCAAGCCAGCCCTCCATTTACATTGTGGGCATGACATTTATTGTATGGAATACCTCACTGGCTGCTTCAGATGGCTGTCTTGGGCTTGCCCCACCACAGTTTCTTGTGAAGAAAATTGACTCTATCTGAGCCAAACCCATGACTCATCCCATGTTCACACATGAATGAAGGGTTAAAGACCCCATATAGATGTAAGGTATTATTTGCCTATAAGCTAGAGGACAGGTAACTTAATGACAATAGATTTTTATTTTCTTACTACACAGTTTTAAATATCCTCCTTGTACTTTTTGCTGTACTTACTTCATAGCTTTGCAGTTACAGCTGGGCAGAATTATTTTATTTTCACCCAAAACATATCTTTAGCTTGACTGAAACTATCACTAAATTCATGCTGCATTATCAAATTAGCATTTTCATTTCTCTATATCATCAAATATATTATTCTGACATTTTAAAACCAAATGATCCATTTTTTATTTTGCAATGACATTGCAAGAGTGAGGTTATTTAATTTTTTAAGTGAATTGAAAGTAAAATATAATTCAAAGGACTGGACAAAATCAGACACAACGTAATTGTATGATACAACTGTAGACAGTCATTAAAAATTCCCTTAGCTATACGGACACTGTCAAGGCTCTCAAGATTTTAGATCATGTATTATTGCATAGTTAAGTGGAAAAGGTACCATAAAACTGAGCTGATAACTCAATGGGCCACATTCCCTGCTGGAATAAGTCTAGTACTGCCTATGCTCTGATCTAATGGAGGATGTCCCTGCCCACTGCAGGGGGGTTGGACTAGATGACCTCTGGAGATCCCTTCCAACCCAAACTATTCTATGACAGAAAAGGCAGGTGGCTGAGCTTGTTATTATCTGTCAGATTGTTGCTATTTTCCCGGAGTAGTGTACATTTGAACTACCTACAAATAATAAAGGAAAGGAAGAAGCTATTTAAAATTATGAGCAGTACCATCAAAAGAATTTGTATTAAAATGACCTGAACAAATCAAGTACATCAAATTTCTGGAAATGGAATTTTTGTAGGGGACATTTTCACCATATGCTGAGCAGTTGTACTGTTTTGTTAATTTCCCAGTTAACAGTAGATGGTCATCATCATTTTAGAGCAA
Organism: Dryobates pubescens; assembly: GCF_014839835.1. Taxonomy (NCBI): domain Eukaryota; kingdom Metazoa; phylum Chordata; class Aves; order Piciformes; family Picidae; genus Dryobates; species Dryobates pubescens. Next base: position 34,942,327 of record NC_071613.1, read on the forward strand.
CCAAATGCAGGTATCAAACTACATGCTGATCAGCAGTGCTGCAAAACACTGTGCTAATAGTGGCTCCTTACATTCTGGCTTTTGTTACAGTGCTGAGAAGGCTTTTATTTCTGCACAGTGAAGGGTGCCAGGCTGTAGTTTGGGAACTTTACAAGCAAATTGTACATTGGAAACTACTTTTCATAAAAGACCAGCATAAATACAGTTGTAAAAGCCCAGGAGCTTCCTGCTGGGTGAGGTCTGTATCAAGACAGTTGAATTAAATAGGACAACTTTAAACCAAGCAAATGAGGGTAGCTGAATAATATCAATTAACATTGGCAAGCATTAAAAGGAAAAAAAATTGAATTTCCCAAGTTTCAGTCAAAACAATGGCTTTTCTTTGAAAGGATACTTACTCCATGGGGTAGGGGGGTGAGGGTGGGAGGTGGAAATTAAATTGGTGTCACTTAATGTTAAATGTAATCTTTTAACTGACATGCTTATCCTGATATTGTTTGCTATTGTTTATCATTTTAATTTACTAAAACCCCAAGTAATTAAACTTCAGAAAGAAAATGCTGCTTCTGGAAATAAGAACTCATCACAGAAAAAAAACCCAAACCACTAAATAATGCAAACCACAATGAGCTCATTTCTAACTATGCATTTAGGATATCAACAGCAGATAAAGATCCAGCTGGCTGGGGCCCAAAGTGTTGGCAAGGAGAACAGGAAAGGGAGTTAAAGAAACACAGTTTAAAGTAAGGAAAAAATTATGTTTCTCTATCCCATTGCACCTTCCAGTGGATTTGATCCCCAAGTGCAACATATTTTTGTTTTGCCCTCAGGGGCAGACAGGGCATGGAGGTAAACACTGACATGATTCCAGCTGAACATGAATTGATTGGATGAGGCCAGTGCACTCTAGTTGCACTGCAAGTTCAGGGATTTCAGGCTTTTTATTTGGAGCTCAAATTCTGCTGCTCATGAAATCTTATGGCTGTGGTTCAGAGCAGAAGAAAAGCTGCAGCCCTTAAGAATGGGGAACAGAGCTGAGATGGGTTCTACCTTGCTGCCTCAATTATGGAGCAAAATTTTCCTGCATTGAAGCACCCTACAAGCTTTTTCAGAAAATGATGAGGGCAGGCAGTCAGCATGCTATAGCAACATGATTTCAAACACACACAAACTCTTCATGTGAGCTGTGGTTAAGCAGAGACAGGCATACACAGCTGTGTTGCATTCCAAAATACACCCCCAGGCCCCACTTTGCCTTAAACTTGATCTTTAAATAAATACCACTTCTTTAAAACACATCAAGCCCCCTGTGTTGTATTTCTCTAGTTCTCTAGAGCACAGCTTTGAGAGGATGTCTGGAGATGATTCTAGGATTTTTATAAAACTATTGTGTAGTATCTATCATGAATTTCCACTATATGGCAAAATAAACACTCGTCAGCATGATATTTTGGATCATACATTGTGCCTTCTGCTACATGGGTGTTTAGATCCCGTTTGCGGTCAGATAGCAGGGAAAGTCACAATAAACCAACTATAATCTTGTTGCAGTATGTATGTAAGATGTTCTTTTCTGCCATATAGCATGTTTGATATAATTATTTCACTACAATTGTATTTTATAAGTCTGTTTGAAAGCAGAGAGTCCAAACAATGTTATGGGATTAAATCTTCAACACCCATCTTCTAAGGTTTTACACTCTACATTATTGTGATTCAGGCTCTGTAGTATTAAAAAAACTCCATTTCAAAAATATTGACAATTTGTCAGCATTAGAAATGGTTAGCATCGACACACTTACATTTTAATGGCTTTTAAAATTAAAGCTGGAAAATACTGCTTTCCATTTGGTAAATTTAGTCTCTTGTGTCGAATTTTGTGATATAGAACAAACCAAGGAGGAATTCAGGATTGTAATACTGAGCACTAAACAAAGCATCTGCATTTACAAGGATGGGCTGAGTTAATAACAACGTGGATAGTCACTATGTGAGGGAGCACTTAGTGCCAATTTGTCAACTCCTTTTAACTGCAGCAGGCAGTAGCAATTTTCTCCATGTTTTTTTTTCTTCCACCAGTCAACAACTGTAAAAAGACCCAGTAGTCAATGCTTTGCAGGTGTTCTGTTGTAGCAAAATAATATAAATTAAGTATTTATATCCCTAATTGCTGCTTATTTCTTTGACTTTTTGCATCAACAATTCTTGATGTTTTTGCAGACTTTTTGCTGCTTTGTTAGCCATTTTTCTTTCTCACTTGACTTCCTCTTTTCTGTCCTTTGCCATGTATGTGGTCATTTCCCCACACATTGTTCAAACTCAATGTTAGCTGTATTTAAGATGTGAAAATATCTGTATTTTTACTGCAGTATTATTTGAGATGGTTAGTGTGCTTCTTTATTGGTGCACTCACAGAATTATGATGTTTTGTTTGATTTCATGCTGATTTGATTACAAAATCAGCATAGGAACCAAGAGAAGCCAGCAAAGAGCATATAGTCAGAAGTTGTTTCAAAACAGAATTAGGAAGGTACTAAAATATACTTTAAAAATCGCTCACCCCAAAATATTGGAGATAGTCAGCATGTTTACCACAACAGTCTCAGCATGTATACTAGACTAGGAAAACACAGCATGGAGTGAGGCAGGTACAAGTACAAGCAAGGATTTTGCCCATACCAATTGTATTTGGAATAACACTACTAGATTTAAGGTGATTTAAGGATGATTTATGGTCTGCCTGGCAGAAGTAGAGATCAATGTCTTGTTCACAGCACATGATTTACCCTAAGGGCCACTATTTCCCAACCTAGTAGCTCAAAACAACAGAAAAATATCTTACTTAAAGATCACTCATGAGTGAGATTTACTAGTAGGGTGACTACCAATTGCCATTTCTTGTGTTGGCCATGTCATAATATTGGGTTGAAGACAACATGACAGAGGAACTCCTATGCTAATAAAAACTGGGACCCAGAGATTTCTGGAGAGACCAAAAATAACCAGATGATTTATATGCCAAGGCACAGATCTAGCTAAAAGTAAGTCTATGTTAGCTGTCTGGAATCACTCTAATCATAAACAAGATCCACCTTAGATTCACAGTCCACCTAATTGTTCCTATCATTGTGTAAGTGATAATATGTTTCAGATGACTACCATGGCATTATCCAGCAGCCTTTTAATCCCAGATTCTGTTTTCTTCTCATCTTGTCTGTTTCTGATGACAGATATCAGAATGTGTCATCACATTCTGATTCTTAACAATTTTTGTCTTCCCAGACTAGATATAAAAGGCCTTTAAAAATATAGAAATATGGAAAATTCGAAGATACTTTGGAGATTTTACAAGTTGTACAAACACATGTCCATACATAGCTCAAGCTACAACTACATACCTATGTCCATCAGATGCCACTATTCCTCCCCGATGCAGTAATTGATTACGTGCCAAAGACAACCGACTAGCAGCTTTTCCTTCTGAGTTTGCTGTTTTCCTAAGCTTAATATTCCTAATCCTTAAATCCTATGGCCTTCTACTTTTAATGTAATTCCATCTTAAACAGTTGACTCTAATCAACTGCTTCTAAATACCCCTCTAATCCTATCAGTTTTGTCCATTAAGTCTCTAAATGTATTTCCTTCCATAGACCAGCTATAGCATAGTCAGCTCCATGAGATCATTTTGTCACCATGACTCATGGCCTTATTTCCCAGCACACTGTTTCTTGCCTTCTCTGTCAATTTATTCAGCTACAGGGTTGTAACTCTCCTTAATGTCAGACCTTGTTAAGGGAATATTTTACCAGTATTAAGACCCCTCCTGCTTAAGAAATGAGCTATATTCAAAGTGGTGCACTAAAGAGTATAACATAATAAATAGCTCAGATGGTGGGACAAGATTCATAAGCCAAAACACATCTTAGTCTTCCTGCAACTCTGAGCAGCATCATAATCATCCTACTGGTTTTGAAGTTTTCCTGTCATCTCAGTGAATCCCTGTTGCCTCCTGTAACCTTAACTTTTACACTTAGAAAATACAGAAATAGTATACTGCAGTTTTTCATTTCAAGAAAACACAAAGTCTGCACTTCTCTTTATTTTGAGACTAAACCTTAAGAAATTTCACAGAGAAAGAAAAAGAACAGTATAGTGAACTTTACCAACCTATATCTTAAATTACCCACTGCATAACTACAACCATCTAATGCTGGCTATGAAGACTCTCAAAGCCTCTCTTAGACATCCCTTTCTCTTTGGCAGTCTAGAGGTGCGTGGTAATGCTGGTAGCCAGGTTAGGACTTGAGCAGTTTGAAATATCCTTCTAGTCTGCTAACAACATACATCTGCAGCTCTGCTCACAGCCACAGTGACAGCTGTGTGGCTCTGAAATACAAAATAGAAGCAAAAGATATGTGAAAATTTATGCCAGTCAACAGCAACTGGAGTCAGAACAGTAAACTCTAACTATGTGCCTATTGAAGCAATAATTTCTGTTCCCTGTTAAAATATCTGGGTTATCTTATCCTGGACCATGCCTCCATTACTGCAGACAAGGCCATGAATCTTTCCTTCTCAGTTTCTGCTCTATGCCCAAAAGGGCATCCTCCATAGTTCTACACTGCATCTTGTACTTGTGGGTCAGCAGGCAGCAAAGGACAAAACAAAGTGTGGAAGAGCTGACACTGCGTAAAGAAGAGGAGGCATAATGCATATTCAGAAATGGTCAATGAAAACAAATGCACAAGAAATATGGGCTGGAGAGGTGGTTGGGTCACATGCTTTGGCATTTTCTGCATAACTGGAAATTCATTGCACACATGTGAAGACAGTTGTATCCTGTCCCCTGTCACCCCAGCTTATCAAGCCAGGCCAGGTAGCCCATGCAAGTCTGAAGTCAAATCTGAAAGAATCAAGAAAGCATAAACCATTTGTTTTAACTGCTTAAGCAACAGAGGTCCAGTACTAGTGATAAAGGATAAAAAGAGGAAAGTCACAGCAGTGGTGAATTTATGTTAATTACAGGCAAAGGAGCTAAGTATACAATTTTCAGGTCATTGCATCTCTGCTATTCCCATGGCTGTAAGGACTTAATCCTCATCTATCTTGACTGCACATTGTGTGAGTTAATTGGCATTTCTGCATAAACTATGAGAAATTAAATGTGCTAACAAATTATAAGAGTCCTTAAAAAGTATTAACTGCTTAGAAAATTAGTAGTGTATGAATAACTTAGTTCTGAAAATCATTACATTTAAGCATTAATTTTACACCACTTTAAATTTCAGCAATAAACACCTTCAAACCACCCCTTCTTAGAAGCAGCAAAAAGATAGGACAGAAGCTAAGAAAGATTAGCAGTTTGAAGAAGAAATAATTGCCTTGCCACTCCATTATGCTTCAAGTTCCTAAGGTTCAGAGAAATAATCTGTTTAATGCTGCTTTTTCAATTCTTTGTCTTCTGATGCCACAACCTGGGCGAGAGCACGCTGCGGCACATCAGTCATCTGAGACAGACAGAAATGGTCTCCTGATCAACATCCACCTGGCCCAGCTGTGAGGGTGCCCAGTGCCCTTTGTGCTGCCAAGGCTCCCCAACTACCCTGGGCTCCTGTGGGTGCTCCGTTTTTGCCTCCTGAGCTAATGGCAGATATGCCAGCAAGGGCAAAGTGCAAGGTGTGTAGGGTCTGTTCTCTTTTGCAATTGATGACATAAGAGGAATAGAGCAATTAGATGTAAACAATTAGTCACACCCTTCTAAAGAAAAACTATAGACTGCAATGCCACCTGTATGAACATGCCAGGAGGGAAACATGCCACAAGGATGAGCAATGGTTGCAGCTCACATGCTGTTACCATGTCCTGTGGCTCTGGAAGGCAAAATGGGAGTGTCCTATGGTCACTCACTTGAGTGGACTCTTGAAGTTGTCATTACACATGTAAGTTCTTTTCTGAGACAGGTTCCCCAGGAGAGAAACTGTTTTACTCCAACTACTTTGCATACATTCACATAGCAAAGACACCAAATCTTCACAATACCAGATAAATTACTAAGAAATGTGCAACATCCACCATATGTTAAAGTTAACCCCAAAGCCAGATGTCTAGAAGTGCATTATGCAAAACTGAGGCCACAACTGAAAAAAATAGGAAGGTAGCAGACCGGAAAGGAATCCTTGGTATTGCATAACTCTGGAAGTCTGAGTGATGTGGTCCACATGTCAGACAAACTCTGCTCTTTAGAAATCTGGCCTCTTTGTCTGCATGCTGCATAGAAACAGGGTGCTGCAAGTAGTCAGCTTTTTGGCATGCAAGAGTTTTAGGCAGTGGCACATGCTGGCAGCCAGATCATATCCATCTTGCCAGGCTAGGAACTGGGAGAAAAGGATGCCCCACCATGAAAAATCTTTCAGCTCACTTGGCAGCTGTTATCCTTATGTACACTGTGGCTGTGCTTACTCCACAAAGACTCTACTAGAGAAAGCTTAAATTTAACATGCAGAGTTTATTAACACCTTCCCAAACCTGAATGTAAACCAAGCTGTTAAAAGTTTGCATTCATGAACTGGTTAAAATTAAACCTAGCATAAAGCCAAAGGTCTAGCTTGAGAAGCTAACAGATGATAAACCACAGACTGTCACTGCACCAGAATAAAGGCACTTACTGGGCAGTTGCTCATCATTTAAATGCCACATTATGAATAATTATATCTGGATGAAGTGTATTTTGGTTTTAAATAACTGTTTTGAAATACTGTTGTAAGCAAAGCAATTTGTATTCTTATGTGTTTTAATGTAAGACATCTGAAACACAAATAGTTTCAAACTGTTTCCTTCTACCCTCAGCTAGCCTTCTCCTCACTAGAATGGACTGTCTCAGCATCATTCCTTTGTCTCAGACAGGAAGCAATCTCTCTGTGGAAAAAAGTGCAAAAATTCAAGCTCCTTATTTCTGGGAGAACATCCTGTAATCCTTATGACCAATGCACTAAGGGACCTGTAAGAGGACAGAGTGGAGAGTCCTGATAAGAGCTGATGACTGCAGGAGACGGAGAGAACACAGGTTGAGTCAGATCTGCTGAGAATCCAGCCCAGTGGTTTCTGGTAGGTACAGCCTTTGTGAGTAGCCTGGGAGGAGCTCTTCCTCTTCTCCTGACACATAGTGCTTTTCTCCTGCACACACAGCAAGCAGGACTTTATAGAGTTCCAATATTGTAAATTGATGTCTGAAATTCATCATAAGGCACAGGCTACTTCAGTGTTTTGGCATCACTGCATTTGGTCATTTGCAAATGCATTTGATTGATTGTTGATGCAATTGAGGCAATTAATGCATATGCAGAAGGTAAAGTCAAGAGCTTAATGTTTTTATGTGTTCAAGTATGAACTGAGAATTTGGCAGCTGAATCAGACCCAGGATTCATTTTTTTCTGTCAGCAGTCAGTACAAGGTACTTCAGAAGAATATGTAATACCTCTGCAGGTGGCAGATGAGTGTCTTCCATTCCCCCCCTGCACATGCTTTAGAGTTCTTCTGATCTAATGGAGATTTTGTGAATCCCCCCAAAAAGTATTATTCAGAGAGCTTTGTCCATAGTTAGAGCTCTGGATGTTTGTTATCCAGTGACACTAACTATAAAATTTTCCTCATGCTGGTGATCACAAAGGTTGTATTATGTGCCCAGTCTTACTTTTGTATGCCCATCCTTTAACTGAACTGAATTTTGCCTTGTTTATGTCTTTAAAAGTAGTGCAGACAGAAAGCTTCAAGTGGGTTTGTAATTTTTTTTTTTTTTTTTTTTAAATCTGCTATGTTCTTATTTATCTCCTCATTAAAGCAAACAATTCTTGTCCTTTAAATTTGCCTCCATGGGAGAGTTTTTTGCATTTCCTTGACTGACCACCTCTTTCTGATTCACCTCTTTTTTTCTGAAACTACTCTAATTAGCTCTGTGGTATCCTTTTGGACATGGAGTTACCAAAACCATGTAGCTGATGCTGCAAGTGTCAATACAAACAATGACAGATTTCTTTTTCTCATCACACCATACAGACTACTATTTTTTTCCCCTTTGAAGACTTGTTTTCTCTTTTGTCCACAGATGCATATACAGAAATGTGCAGCGATGCTTCATTTTAAGTTTTAAATTGGTTTGGACTCCTATGAGACATATTATTAGTTTAATTTTCCCCTTCCAACCTACAATGTGTTGTATATCTCAGCACTGAAAAGTCTGTCCCATCTAATCTAGGGAACTTCAAAGAGACCATTTAAAAATTTTTCCCTCTCTCTTCATAAAATGTGCTTTATTCTCATGTGTAATTTCCTAAATGACAGCCTCTTAGATAATTTCAAATTATTTTCTATTTTGGAAGTAAACTGGGATGACACAAAACAAACTCTTTTTAAAACTACTTCCCTATTCCCCTTCATGCTACAGTCTCATGGTATAAAAAGTACAGGAAAATGATGAGTTTGACAGGATCGATGGGTAAGTTTTTAAAGCTATTTTAATATAGTCTTTTCTGACAATTGTGGAACAAGGCTGCTTGGTGTAAGTTTTTAAAAGTCTTATTTAAAAATGTATTTAGGGATGCCAGCAAGTCAAGTATACTCTATTAAGTGAAGGTATTTCAACCTTTCTTTAGCAGTGTATGGCAAGTAACTCTTCATTAGTTACCTAAACTAAATATAATAATGTTGTTTTATTAATATATCAGTTGGAAGATTCTGGTGATTTCAGTACCACCAGATCATCGATGCATAACCTCCTTGTTTGATACTTCCTGGACACATCAGCAATTACACGTCTTCAGTAATGCTTGTGTGAATGATCTGATCAAACATTTCTTTGAAATTGAGAATTAAATGTTTTGCTCTACACAAAAGGAACCATTCAGAAGCACTTCTCATCATGAATACATTATGAAACACTTCTGTGAAACAGGGTACGCAGGGCTGCCTGGCAACTGGCCACGTAAATTCTTATATCAGAAGAGTGAATTTTTTCTTTATGTTAATTCTAGTTTCAAAAAATTACTTTGGCTTTTATTTCAATTACATTCCATTGTTGTCTCAAACATGGAGATTAGCAAGCTGCTTAAATGCTTGCACACATTTCTTGCTTTGTCAGGAGGAAAATCTGTAAAAACATACAAAAATTATCACTTGATTAAAGTGTGAGAGTAAGAATGGGGACCAGAACTAGCCCAAGAGACAAGAAATAAGAATTCATATCCTTATGTCTGCATAAGACACATGTCATGGCCTTAGGCAAAACATTTCACATTGCTGTAGTTCTACTTCCTCTCCAGGTGATAAACAGGGATAATTTTAGCCTGCAGGACAGGAAAAAATCACGCAAACACAGTAATTTCCACAGTAAATAGATAGTAGTATGTACTATTAAAAGGCTGGCAGAGCCCTTCAATTAATTGTCACCAGGATTCTTTGTCATCAGGCCTGAAATTTGGATCCCATGTGCATCCAAACCATCTTGGTCTGGGAAGTGTTCAGGCACTGTTTCTAGCTCAGTCTGACATTTTCAGAGGAGACAAGACTTGGCAGCACAACTCTTCAGTGTTCTTGAACCATTCCTGGGACATGCCAGGATGGCCCTTAGACATCTTTCTCTGGTTGGCAAGCTGTTTGATAGGTTGACCTGCCATATTAGCCCCAGGTAGTAACTTGTAACCCTCAGTGATACCAGATTCATGGATCATGGAAAACAGCAGCCCTCCAGGATACTTGTTAGAATTACCATTACACCAAGTAAATTGATTCAATGTTTCTCCAAAAGCACATACACGAGTTTAGTCTGATCTTGCCTTCTATGTGAGCTGGATTTAGCACTTAGATGAGCAAACTCCTGATACTGCCCAGCAGCAGTCAGCTAATGAGAAGAAATGTGTTCTGATTCTCCCCCTCTAGTCTGCTCTTGTAAGACCCCACCTGGAGTACTGTGTCCAGTTCTGGTGGCCTCAGCATAAGAGGGATAATGGAGCTGATGGAGCAGGTCCAGAGGAGGGCCACAAAGATGATCAGAGGGCTGGAGCACCTCCTCTATGAAGACAGGGTACGAGAGTTGGGGCTGTTCAGCCTGGAGAAGAGAAGGCTCCAGGGAGATCTTATAGCAGCCTTCCAGGACCTGAAAAGGGCTTGCAAGTCAGGAACAGACTTTTTGCAAAGGCTTGTAGTGATAGGACAAAAGGGAACAGATTTTAGCTTGAGGAGGGTAGATTTAGACTAGATATTAGGAAGAAATTCTCTACAGTGAGGGTGGTGCGATACTGGAATAGGTTGCCCAGGGAGGTCATGGATGCCCCCCTCCCTGGAGGTGTTCAAGGCCAGGATGGATGAGGCAGCCTGGTCTACTGGAAGGTGTCCCTGCCCATGGCACAACCATTCTATGAATCTGTGAGTGTATCCTTATGCAAGCCACTTACCACCTGCTCTACTGCAGCTAAAAGAAGGGAGTTTTAGCTTTCTGCCACCTTATTTAATATGTTTGTGCATGTTTAAGTGTTCGGACCAAGAGTGAAATAAAAGCAACTGTGATTCTGAGTGCCTCAGTGAACTTACTTAGTTAGCAGTAGCAACAGGGACTGGGAAAATACTAGCATGTGTGTGTCTCACTTTCCTATTGCAGAAGCACAGTTTTAGGGAAGAGGAGGGGAGTTCTCAGAGATTTCTAGAAAGGTGGCATGGGTCCTACTGCCACTGCTAAGCCTTCCAAGTGTGAAGCACATTCCTCTCTACCAGCTGATGCTTGTTGGAACTGACACCACATGAAGTGAGTCTGAATCAAAAATAATTCCTTCAGAAGGAGCTGTTTCACATCCTTCCCTTTTTTCTTTCTCACAGTCTTCATACAGCAGCTGCAGGCAATGTAGTTGATGTTGCTGCCAAAAGTCACTCAGGATGCTAATCCCTGATTTGCAAAACTGATGCTGTTTTACTGTAAGATATCAAATACTCATCAACAAGCTGCAGCTTGTCTGCAGTGATCAGGACTGTGACTTGGAGCATCATTCATGCTGGCAATAACATTGAAATGGTATTATTGAATTAAAAAGAAGGTTAATGAGATGGCAATAAGGGGATTGCTCTTTATACACTTTGGAATATGGAAAAGCTGCCTGCAATGTTGACTTATCTAATGGGAAGACAATTTGTCCTATGAAGAAGCACTGATTGCTAGAGTAATATGGAAGGGCTGAATGTATGGAATCAACTGCAAGATGACTACAGCTTGTTGTAAATGACAGTTTTTCAAAAGGATAGCCTGTTAGAGGCACTTTTTTTCTGGACACTGATGACAGCAAGGAAGACTGCCCTTCAATGTGCAGGATCTATCTCTGAAAGCTGAACTACCAAAAAAACCCTATCACATGAAACTTCCATCTAGAGGATGATACTTTCTTTGAAGCCTTTTTGCTTATCTTTGGTCTTTTTTGCTCCTTTTAAAATTGCATTAAACCGTGGAAATCTAATGTTTGATGCTGAATTCCACTTGCCATACTATCTTTGCATCCTGCACCAGTGGTATACCACATGCAGAGGAAAATGTCTTCAATGATGATTCTTTATCAGTAATACATTGATAATAACATTATAGCTATATATATATTATTTTCTAAGTATCTTAGCAGTAAACAGCATCAACCTTTTGCAACTTACTAATATGGGAAATCAATGGGAAGTTGGTCTCTTCTCCCAGGCAACCAGCACCAGAACAAGAGGACACAGTCTCAAGCTGCACCAGGGGACATTTAGGCTGGAGGTTAGGAAGAAGTTCTACACAGAGAGAGTGATTGCCCATTGGAATGGGCTGCCCAGGGAGGTGGTGGAGTCACCATTATTAGAGCTGTCCAGGAGGAGACTTGATAGGGTGCTTGGTTGCATGGTTTAGTTGATTAGGTGGGTTGGATAATAGATTGGACGTGATGATCTTGAAGGTCTCTTCCAACCTGGTCTATTCTATTCTATTCTATTCTGTTCTGTTCTATTCTATTCTATTCTAACTATAGTAATTTTTCCTTCATGTGCTTCAGGACAAATACAATATCCCTCCAATTTCTTGTTTGTTCATTTAATGAGTTTATTTGTATGGAGGGTGCTTGCTTTTTATATGTAATAAAACTGGGGTTGGATCATCACGTTGAAAAGTCAAGAACTGCAGAGATACAATACTGGTACTGGATGTATTTTTATTTTTATTTTTAAAAAATTTTTGATTGTCACTAACTTGAAAGAAAACTGTTACAAAGAATAAAACTTGGGTGCAAATTGATGACATGGTGGCCGAATGAGCCCATATCCCTCTGTTTCCATGTAATCCTTTATGGGGATTTGGATAGTTTCTCATAAGTCACAGTACAAAAGATATGTGGGAACTAAAAATGTGGGATTCTATTAGCTTTTTATCACCCCCACACAATGTGCTGGAAATATTAATTAGGTCTCACACCTTTAGGATAGCTCAGTACTGTGAACTCAATTCCAACATACTGTAAGAGATCACAGATATTTGTAAAGAAGGATATTCAGCCACAATTGTTTCAATATTTTGTTGTAATCATCAGTTAGCACTTCCTCTCTGAATTATTTGTGCACTGAAATGCATCCACTTACATTCCATACACCAAGGTGAAAACACTCTGAAATTAAAACTGAACAGTTAACTTTGAATACTTGAAGCAGATACCCTCCTTATGATGTATGAATTTCTGTTATTTGCTGACAGATTCTTACAAAATTACCATTGCATATTCAGAGTCCTTTTAAAGTGTACATTACTGACAATCTAATTCAGTAGCTCATGTGCTTTATTACATATATCTATCTGTTTCAAGAGCTATTCTCTCAGGGCTGAATATAAATGTTTATTTGGAGCTGACACAGGTTTTTTCATTTGCAACTAATTAGAGGTGCTGGACTGCCGTATTAGTCATACAGTTCATGTATAAATATGTACTGAGGGTGCCTACAGTAATTTGTGTGCACTAAAAGCTGTATTTTCCTGTAACAGAAACATCTTGTAATCTTCAAGAGATGCAAGATTGAGCCTTATTATCTCTGTATTAACAACCTAATGTTTTTTTGCTGAATAGGTATCTCAGGTTGGAAGAGACCTCAAAGATCATCAAGTCCAACCTGTCACCACAGACCTCATGACTAGACCATGGCACCAAGTGCCACATCCAATCCCCTCTTGAACACCTCCAGGAATGGTGATTCCACCACCTCCCTGGGCAGCCCATTCCAATGGCGAACAACTCTCTCAGTGAAGAACTTTCTCCTCACCTTGAGCCTAAACTTCCCCTGGCACAGCTTGAGACTGTGTCCTCTTGTTCTGGTGCTGGTTGCTTGAGAGAAGAGACCAACTCCCTCCTGGCTACAACCACCCTTCAGGCAATTGTAGAGAGCAATGAGGTCTCCCCTGAGCCTCCTCTTCTCCAGGCTAAACAATCCCAGCTCCCTCAGCCTCTCCTCATAGGGCTTGTGTGCAAGGCCTCTCACCAGACTCGTTGCCCAGCTCCCTAGGTAGCTAATGAAAAGCTTGAATTTAACATAATTTGGGTCAAAAGAAAAAAAAAAATCTCCCACTAACTTGAATGTCCCAAGTTATTACATTCTACAGTGGCAAACCACTATTTAAAAAAATACACTTTGTTTTTATCCAGTATAAAATAAGCTCATTGATATCAATACAGATATATAGCCTTAAAATGTATTTGATTTGAAAATCACTTAACATAATGTTGGGGAATTATCTGTATTCTCTTTTCTGTGTCATTAAAATATTTGATCTATATTCAATAATAATACTTTTAATTAGGATCTAATTTCACCAGGATAGATCCTAGTCCACATATGAAATTGATGATTTTGCAAGGAAGAGCTAGTAAAACCACAGAAATGTGAATGGTGATGCCTCATAGCTGTAATGACCTCCTCTTGTATCTACCCTGTTGAATTAGCTTTCACAATGAGTACCTTCTGCATGGTGCTGAGTAGCTCACGTGTACTTGGAAGGGGAACTTATACCTTGTTATGAGTCACTGATTAACCTGAAGGAACCAGCATATTTGAAGTGGAACCTACAACATGAGTGTTTGACTTCACCCATTTATAACTAGTTGTGGGGAGGAGCTTTTCTGTATTTTTTCACTTTGGAACTGCTGAAATTACTGCTTGCCAGGCCCAATCTACGGTCAGTGTCACTGCTTGCATTTAGCCATCCATCTGGAATGTCTGTGTTTATCTTGGTCTCTTTCTGGCAAATAACATCTGAGCACAGCAGGTACCAAACCTCCCTCTCCCTCCCACCAAATATTGTCTTCATATAGGAGGACTTGATGACTTACATCAGAAAGACTAAGGTACATGGGAAACCAAAGCTGCATTTTCACAGATCATGGGAGTCGGCATTTTCTGGCTGCTTTAGGAACAGAGGGTGATGTATCAGCTAGTTTCCTTCTATTTTGTAGTGTAAGAGGATTGTGTAAAGGACCAAGACATCTTGCAGCCCTGTTTCCTTTCATGGAAATCAAGACACAATAAACCATTGATTATTTTCTATACTAGACACATTTTCTAATGCAGAAGTATTTTCTTGACAAGACACAGAAGCTGACTTTTCCATGAATAGTATTCCAAACTTACAAATACAAACTCCTGCATAACATTGACTTTACACAATACAATCCACAGGACAGAGACAGACAGGAGGCTAATTTTGTTTCTTTAGCTGTTGCTGTGCTGTTGTTACTGCTTATCAAGAATTAACTGGCTTTTCATGTCTTGGTGCCACTGTGCAGTATACAGTGTACACCACTAAGACGTTTAGATACCAAGCCATATGGAATGCCTGAAAAACACAGGGTGAGAAATTAGCAGATGTAACTTTTCTTGCTTCAAGCAGAGTTTTGAAAACATGGTGGGAAAAAGATGAGAGGGCAAATGATCACAGGCTGGGCTGCTAAGGAGACCTATCAACAGAGGAGGCTAAATGATCTTTAGTGAAGTGTACTTTTACATCTCACTTGAAAGTTTCCTGGAGAACTATATTTCAATATATTAAGAAAAAGAATTGTGCAACAAGTAAATAATAGTCCTATATTTTACATATATACATGTGTGAGGTAGAATTTTAAATCTCATGGGCTAGAGGAGGAGCTCTTGCAAATAATGCTTTACAAAACAATTAACTAGATTTTGGAAATCTACTATAAAACACCAAACACTGCTTTTACTGGTGTGTACTCACTGTGAACTCTTCATCTCTAGCTTGGGCACAATATGGAGCCTCCAATTCCTTCAAAATTAAATAAAATGTCCTCAAAAAAATTGCATTCAGATTACACTATACACACACACATATATCTATATTTTCTCTCTCTATATATATATATATGTATACACACACTATATATACTCTATACAGGGCAGGCATTGTTTCAAGTTGTTGTCTCAGACCTGAAAGACAGCATTTTCTGCAGTGTCAGTGTTTTTACATGTCATTTGCCAACACTTTCTGAATTAGGATGACATTTTCTATTGGTATTGAGGGACATAAAGTGAATAATCAGAGCACAGGCATACAGTAAAAATCTATTTGGTGAGCAGTGCCAATGTTGGATATATCAGATTAGATTGTCACTACAAGTGCGGGAGAGCTTCAAGTGTAGAAAGGGGAGTAACAGCTCTCTCTCAAAAAAAATTAATTTTCTTTAAATTGTTTTTTCTTGTGGATACTTTCATCCTGTTCTGAAACAGTTAAAATATTTTAATTATTAGTGGAATTGCAAAGGGTCAGTGTCTCTGTATAGCCACCATAATAGGTACCAAATCAAAAGCAGGAAGGCAAAACAAGATAGAAATGACAGTTTATCACAGCATAGAAAATTAAGTATGTACCACTTAGTTTTTGAGGCTGGTTGATTCCTCTTCAATATGAGAGAAGATAAAAAAATCGACCTTTTAACTGTGAATAATGTTTTCTAGGAAAAGGGAAAACTCAATCTGTGAATTCATTACCAGACACATAAGGGTTGATCAAAGCGTGGAGAAGGAAGACATTTAAGAGAGAGTGCAAAAGCATACCACTGTGCCCTTGGCATGTTACTATGGCCTGAATGGACCAAATGAATTCAAACAACAGGAGCATACAGCCAAAAGCTTGCCTAATAAATCATATGGGTAACGGTGTTATCTGCCAGGGATGTATGTGATGGCTGCATCAGCTGGTGAGCTACCTGTATTAAGTAATGCATATGAATTGATTTTTCCCTCTATGATTTCAAAGATCATGCATTTAAAAATCTGTTGCACTTAAGAACTCTTGTGATAAACTATCCTATCCACTGTGCTATAAGAACTGGTATTTTGCCAGCAGCCAAACAGGAGGCCTTAATGATTGTAGATTTGTCTCAGACAATTTTGTGCTACTACTCCTTTGAGACTACTGCTTTTAACTGCATAGAACCATCATCTGAACTAACTCTGTAAGTTGTAGCACTTTATTTGTAGCCAAAGCCTGAAGAACTCACTGAAGAAACATTGTCCACAAAGTTTGTAATACAAATAGGATAGGACTTTTGAGTTGCTGGAACAGGGTTAGTAAAACACAAGGAGTGTTACTGGGTTTTACAGAGAAAGATCAGGATCAAAGACCAGTTAAAAAAACCTAACCAAACACATTTGATTCAATAAGGGATTCTGGAATGCAATCTGAAAGTACCTTGATAGGGAAGAGATTGGCTAAATCCTTCTTTTCTTCCTTATAAGCAGATACAGAATTTTGGGCTTTTTTAAATGCAGGATTTATGAAAAGTATAGTCATAGGATAATACCAGCAACTTGCACCTTCTCTGAGTGCCTTCACATTAGAAATACATCCAATTTTGCAATTCTTTTACAAAGACTTCGTTTACTGCGCTGGACACCAATTAAATTATGTTGTAGGTTTAGACTGGGGAATACACTGAAAATTTTTTGAACAAGTAAATCTTCAGCATTTCTCTTTCCCTCTTTTCTCTCTTCCTGTCCATTTGAATACAGAGTTATATAAGACATGTTTTAAAAACATGTAAAGTTTAGATGTCCTATCCGATTAAAGAAAAATGCTTTTGATGGTAGTTCTCTGCACTCAGATTCTGCTGTTAACCTCAAACATCTATTTATTTATTTATTTATTTATTTATTTATTTATTTATTTATTTATTTATTTAAGAGACGAGCACAAGGTAAGGAAAGGGAGCTTAAGAAACAGGCCACATAATGAGAATAGGATAGAGAGTATAAATAAATGAATAAAGCAGAGGTGGAGTGAATACACATTGGGAGAAACATAATGTTAACACACAGTTTCTGTCTGCGTTTTCCATCTCACCTGGGCATGTTACAGAGAAGAGCCAGCTACAGAGCTATGAACTGTTTGGATCCCTGTGTGTGATGAAAATTTTCAGAACTTCACTATAACTGCATAAAAAAACCACTATATTTTTCACTGTGATCACCATTAAACATAATTCGTAAGAAATGTTAACCTGCACCTGCTTCTTTTCAAATATTACAGCAGTTGTGGGGTCTTGGTCCTAAACTTTAGAGCTGCGTTAGATGTGACAGACTCAAGTCAAAGAGCACTGCTTCTCCTTTGACTACATGTCCCACCAGCAGCCGCTGTGCTGTGCAAAGCTGAACTCCCAATGAACAAACCTCAGTTAAACAAAAGCCATAATACTGTCAGGCCCCTGAGTGTACCACCAGGTAATGCACCTTCACAGAGGTTTCACTGTCTGTGCTCAAGGCCTGCTCCAATACACTATGGCTTGGTGACCTGGAACAACCTGCTGGAAGAGTGGTAAGACACCTTTCCTGAGGCCTCTGGTCCTTGGCTCAGACACTGCACCTAAGATTTGTCTGTGCCAGGATTGTTCTTTCCCCATCCTGACCATACCTTGTGGCTTGAACTTTCTGATTCAACCTCTGACCTGCCCCGTACCTACACAGCCTCACATGGCTGTCATCAGTCTGATGCTGACCCTGGCTGCCATCTCTTGAACATTTTCCTCAGTCCTGGAACAATGCCACTAAATCTCAGGCAAAATACAGGCAGGGAGCAACCACAGGATACAGGATACAGTTGGCTTTCTGGGCTGCAAGTGCACATTGCTGGGTCACATTGAGCTTCTCATCAACCAGCACCCCCAAGTCCTGTTCCTGTGGCCAACTCTTTAACCATTCTCTGCCCAGCCTGTATTCATGCTTGGGATTGCCCCAGATCAGATGCAGGACCTTGTACTTGGCTTTGTTGAAATTCATGAGGTTGGCATTGGCCCCCCTCTCAAGCCTGTCAAGGTCGTTCTGGATGGCATTCCTTACTTCCAGCAAGTTGAACACATCACACAGCTTAGTGCTGTTGGCAAACTTGCCGAGGGTCAATCCCACTGTCCATGTCACTGCTAAAGCTGTTAAACAACACTGGTCCCAGTACCAAGTCCTGAGGAACACCACTCATCACTGGTCTCCACTTAGACATATGACAGCAAGGAGAGCAGCAGAGAAGCTGTCAGGTCTGTAGGTTCATAGAATCATATAATTGTTTTGGTTGGAAGAAACCATTAAGATCATCAGGTCCAACTGTATGCAGAGAGTCAGGAACTCTGGACAACAGCAGGCACAATATGGCAAAAATTATCTTTACTGAATTATCTGGTGTTTAATATTGGGTGAAGTGATGCCTCTGGAAGGCAGCCTAGGATTAGACTAAGAGGCCAGAGTTGCATTGACTATGCCCTAAAGCTGTTCTGCTGAAGGCAAGGGGCATTTCTGTCTTTGCCAGCTGTCTCCATTATAACCTGCATCCATCTCCAAGCTTGTTGTTTCTGCTTCAGAACTGAAGAACTTGTGACCTAAAAACTTGTCTTTCCTTTTCATCTTCTCAACAGCATCAAATAGAATGATAAGTGATTACTCCCTCCCACAACCTTCTTTCCTGAGAGTACATATATATATATATATATATTTATACGTGCTATCATGTATGTGTGTGTGTATATATATATATATATGCTATAGTCTAACAATAGCTCCTGAGCAGACCAAGTAGCAGAAGGATGTATATACCCACCTAGTAAGAATAACCCAAGCTTCTGCAAATTGCTTAGATAGCTGAACTTTGCTTCTCAGCTGAAGCAAAGAGTAGACAATAGTGGGAATTAAAAATTAACCTAGAAATCTAGAAACTGACCATCTGCAGGTGAGATGATAGGTCCATTATCCTCTGATTGCAGAGTGTACCTGACACTATCACCTGGCTGAGTGAGTGGCAGCAGCTTTGAAATCAGTTTATTGTCTCCTTGCAGTTTGACACTGCTGGTAAATGATACTTGGTGGTATTCTCTGCAGAGAGACTGAAGACTGATGGGGTGTGAAGTGTGAGGCTGTTTTGAGTCTGCAGCTGGAGGAAGCCTGGTCTGTCTACCTACACTATTATTCTTCTTCCATTAAATAAGTAGTTCTAGTATCCAGGATAGCCACCATGGCAGCTTTCAGGGGCACAGGGTTAAAAAAAACTGCAAAACATGAAAAAACATAGGCTTTTTCCATTATTGAATCTCTCAGTTGGAAGTAATAGTTCTTTGGGCTTGTCAGGCTTGTCTCTACAAATGATATGAACTTATAATTCCTAAAGGGAGTGGAAATGTCTCCTGAACCTTGCTGAGGAATGTGAGATGAGATCAGCATTAACACAAATCAATACCGTTTACTTTCCTGATTCATAATGCATGTGCCGGGTTGCAGTTCCCCTTGTTGAAGGCAACCCGATATATTTATCTAGTACTTTAATCCGTGCCTAGCACTGCAGAATGTAAGATTTCCATTTAAAGTAATAGTGAGATTTGAACCCCAAGGTTTATTCAGAGATCTCATGTTGTTATTGGGGTGCATTGGTGTTTAAATATGGTTGAATGTGTGCCCTAAGAAAACAGTCCTAATGGTGTCATTGAGTGAGCAGCACTATTTCCAGCTTGAAGTCCATGGCAGTCAACAGGGGCAGTTTTCTGAAGGGTCTCAACATTTATATGGATTCATAGAATGGTTAGATTGGAAGTGACCTTAATGATCATCTAGTTCCAACCCCTCTGCCACGGAAAGGGATACCTTCCACTAGACCAGGTTGGTCACAGCCTCATCCAATCTGGCCTTGAACACCTCCAGGGAGGAAGCACCCATGACCTCCCTTGGCATCCTGTTGTAGCATGACACCACCCTCACTGTAAAGAACATGCTGATGCTTCATTTGTACTTATGCCAGTGAGCCTTAAACACTAGGGCTGAGTCCTTCAGCTCTTGTGAGTCACATTCATGTTCTCTGCCATAAACTTAGCCGATGGTTCGGTGTGTGGTTCTTGGGGGTTTTTTGTTATGGCTTTCTTTTTTTTTTAATAAAAAATATGAAATATTGTTCAGTTTGGGGTAAAAACCCCCAAACATTTAACCTGATTTAATTTCTTTTTCCTGCTTTTTAACTATTTCATATACCAGTGCTTCACAGAAGTTGCACAGTTGGATAAATAATTTTCCAGACTCTCCAAGCAGCTGTGAAGAGGACTATTCTGGACAGCCTGATCTAGTGTGGGGTGTCCCTGCCCATGGCAGGGGGTTGGAACTAGATGATCTTTGTGGTCCCTTCCAACCCTGACTGATACTATGATACTATTACTGCCTTCAGTGTTAATGTTAATTTAAGCCTAGAGTAGTTAATTTACAGCTCAGACTCTAAGGCACTAACTAAAAGTGTAAGTCTTTATTATTTCATTTAAGACATTTGGCAAACAAGATCTGAATCTAAAATGTAAACATCTTTTCTATCTACACATATGCTGTCTCTACACATATGCTGTTGCTTAATTGTTTAATACAGCATTCATACAGTGAATTCTATCAGAGAATGTCAATAGCTACATGCACAATTAGTGTGAAATCTTTTCTGTTGTTTGCTTCATTAAAAATGAAAGTGTTTTACTATAGCAGAAGAAATATACCTTGCAAATGCTATAGCTCCTACATATTTTCAGTGTACATATTGCACTTCTTCAAGCAGTGAAAAATACTCTTATATATCTTTAGAAGTATAACAAAGAGACAACATAAAATTGTCCCTTTAAGAAAAAGACAACAAAAACCCTTTTCTATATTGTCACTTGCTGGGTGATTGGGAGAAGTAACAAAAAAAAGGACTTCTACTTAATTCCTTGTTTGACAAAGCAGCAGAGGAAATATTAATTTCCTTTCTTCCTTTCTCATTATTAAAGCCTACCATGTTTCTGCCTATTAAAGAAAAAACTATTAGATGTAAAAGCAAATAAAAATCCTGTTTGGTCTTCCTTAACCACAGTATTAATAGATTCTTGGAATACATTCAGATATCTGCTTGTTAAAAAGCTTGTAGCAGAGAAAGGAGTTTCTGCCCTTCAATCGAGGTAGTGCAAATGACCATACAAAAGCTCTTACCTGATTTTAGTGCTTAAACTTTCGTTCTGGATATAAACATTAGAAAACAGATGAGTATTTAAAACATTTCCAGGTAATAAATGGAGCCTACTTAAATGGCTTACAACTTGAAATATCACTGCCATTGTTGATATGGAAAATTCATTTGTTCTGTTTGCTTTATGTCAGGGGATCTATTTGTCTTGCCTCAGTTCTGCAACAAACCATCAAGCTTACATCTCTTTCCATATATGTCTGGTCTCTTTCCTTTCTGGGATCTGGGTAAAGTGCTGTATGTTTCCTTTACTGTCTCTGGCTGGAGATGACCTCATCTGTCATGTCTGATACATGAAGCGTTACTTCCATTTCTGTCTTTTGTCAGAGAGGCATTAATTCCTAGGTATTTCCTACATTTGTAACTTGAGGTTTTCTATTTCTTTATGGAAAAAAAAAAAAGGAAAAAAAAAAGGTTTGCACATCCTATCTTTTCCACTTCCTCTAGCTTCTTCAGTTATGTGTTCTAGTTTGGAATTTTCTGCCAAAAATGTCTGCCATTGTCATGGGTTGACAGGAGGAGACTCATTGCTAATTAAATCATACTTTGAACTATTAAATAACAGGATATGGCATAAATGCAACCGAATCTGACATGTTCACTACAACCCCCCTTGTTATGGATGGTATTACTTTAAAATAACTTTGAGCAATGTTATGAGCTAAGCAAAAAAGATGACCAACTTTGTGACCTGTTCAAACTTCTGCCAAGTGAACCACAACCCAGAGTATTTATCCAGTTGAACAAGCCTGACTTTTTCTATTAGCTACTTAGCTGAGATACTCCACACAAGCCTTCACAGTTAATTTGATACCATAGAATACACAGAATAAACCAGGTTGGAAGAGACCTTCAAGATCATCGCGTCCAACCCATCAACCAATCCAACACCACCTAAACAACTAACCCACGGCACCAAGCACCCCATCAAGTCTCCTCCTGAAAATCTCCAATGATGGCGACTCCACCACCTTCCCAGGCAGCCCATTCCAATGGGCAATCACTCTCTCTGTATAGAACTTCTTCCTAACATCTAGCCTGAACCTCCCCTGGCACAGCCTGAGACTGTGTCCTCTTGTTCTGGTACTGGCTGCCTGGGAGAAGAGACCAACATCCATCTGTCTACAGCCTCCCGTCAGGTAGTTGTAGAGAGCAATAAGGTCACCCCTGAGTCTCTTCTTCTCCAGGCTAAGCAACCCCAGCTCCCTCAGCCTCTCCTCATAGGGCTTGTGTTCCAAACCCCTCACCAACTTTGTTGCTCTTCTCTGGACTCGTTCCAGCAAGTCAACATCCTTCCTAAACTGAGGGGCCCAGAACTGGACACAGTACTCGAGGTGCGGCCTAACAAGTGCAGATGCAATCAGGCCAATAAAAAATTTACTAACCCTTTTGTTTGCCTTTAAAATCTACACATGGCTTAGAATTTTCAAGACATTTTTCTCTAGCACATTAAAGATCAAGTGATCTGCTGTCAAAAAAAAGCCCCAGTTGACACAGAGGGGGAATCATGCTCCAGAATGGTAACTGGAGCTGGGCACCTTCTGTCCCAACCTGTGCTGAAGAATTTAACTTTGTAGGCTTTGCTGTTCAAATATATTTTTGGAAATCACAGTTCATGTTTTGGTCAAATCAATTATCTTCTTTTCTTTTCTTTCTCTCCCCCCCCTCCCCCACCCCCCCCTTTGTTTTGGTTTTAATATCTAATAATTATTTACCTGCTTTTTGCTTTTCTTCACTCACAGAAGCAATAGTTTTGATGGCATTTCTTTGTTTTCTGTGTTAGTTATTGTCCTCATTTCTGCTACTGTTGTTAGAATCATCTGCAGGTCTTTCCTGGGTTTTGAACTTTGCTACCTTCCTCTCCTCAGGGCTGTGCTGGTTCTCCACTTGATGTATAACATTGGAGTGTTTTCAGTCCTCTGCAGATTTCTTTCTGGAGTGGACAGCTTCAGCTGTCTCAGCATGTCAGCAGGCTAGCCAAGATTTTGGGCTGCTGAAAGATAAAGATGCAGCTTTTGTTCACAATTTCAGCCACAAACCAATTCACTGTAGGAAAACAGATTAAGTTCCTAAAAGCTCATAGCTTAGACAGGTTGCATATTCCCTTAGTTCCACTTTCCTTTGGTTAAAAGACATTGCACTCATACATTTCAAATACACGTGTAACACGTTCTTCAAGTCTTCATAAGACAACTTTATAGCAAACTTACTCTGAGTAAACAGTGTCCATGTCTGTATGTGATGTGTTAAAGAGTTTTAAGTTACTATAGGAAATGAGGTGATATGACAAGACAGCATGGTTTTTGTTCACTGACACGGCAGATTCAGGTGAAAGCTCTTTTAAAGTATCTTTTTGTTTTCTTGTGTTTTATTGGATATTTGGTTGTCCCAGAGCTTTCAGTTACCCCATTCTTCACATCAAATACTATTCTTGCCTTTGAATGTTACCCAGCAATATTCTCCCAGGGCCCTACACTTCCAAGGCAAGATGCGCCTGCTCCCCTTGCTCGTAGCATTCTGTTCCCATGTGCCATCATAGGACTAAACAGGCCCAGCACAAACCCAGGCAAGTACTGATGTGTCTAGGCACAGTCCCCTTCTCTGCCCTCCCTCCTGCAGAAGTTGGGGTAACGTGGGAAAAGGGACAAAAGAAGAGGGCCCAACATGTCTGGGTAAACAAGCCTCCTCCTGGGGTAAGAGCATGTGTACTGGCCACTGCCTCCCCGATCAGGCCTGTGTTTCTGCCTTTTATGGCTACAGCCTGCAGTACTGCTGACACCACACCAGCCCCGAGACCATGTGGCATTCTTGCCAGCAACCAGCCCTGCCTGGCACACAAGAGTGCCCTAAAGGCCTCAGTGGCTTATACAGCAGCAGCACCCCCCTACTTGGGGTAGAACCTCTCCTGAGTCATTCATTTCTTGCCTCCTTGGCTTTACGGTTCTTGTTGAGTCTCCCCCCCGTGGTCGAGTGCCATTTTGTGCCGGGGAATTCTCTCTTTCCCTGTTATTCCTCCCGGTTTGCTTAAAATTGTTAAAAATTGTTCTATTGCCTAAAAATTGTACAGTCACACTGTAAATATATGTTCCAACTGTACATTGAGCCCATTTGATAAGTTTATGCAATTTTCCATATTAATATTTTTATTAATATTCATATTTAACTTACTGATTTTCCTAGATTCGTAACACCATGCAGGTCTCTCTAGGTGCCACTCAAAGATCATACCACTGCAGCCGATGTTTTGTGTAAGTGCTGTCTGTGATCAGTATCACTGAGTACTTTGATACCAGCACTATACCATGTGATCACTGGTAAGACAAAGCTGCATCTATGTTAGAACTTGTATACCAACAGAGATAAAACCTGTGTTTTACTGGTACCATTTCCAAATATGTTTTCTTGTATATTGGCAAAATTAGACTTTTATTTTAATACAATAAACGGCCTTACATAAGCATAGCAAACAGAACTAGTCCAAGTATGGTTTCTGCTGCTATAACTGCTTTTGTAGGTGCAACCATACTGGCCAGAGTACCAGGTCAGAGATCTGACTTTGATCACTATTTGCAAAGGATGGACTGCAGGCTGTTATAGCAAAACCTGGTTATACCCAGGGTATTTGACTGTTGTGCACAGTTGATTCTACTATTGGTAATGACTGAGACAAAATTAGGAGCACTTCTTGGAATGTTGTATCTAATGATACATACCAAATGTAGGGGTTTTATGGGTACAGCATCTTTGGATGACATCTGCAGGAAGTGTTTTGTTTGTTTTAATGATATGCCAGTAAAACCTACAAATAGGTTGTGCCTGAACTGCCTAATTTCTGTTTCTTTTTTTATTAAAAGCACAGCATTGATGAGTTTAAGTTTCTGCCATTCGTGGACAAATTAGATTTTTAAAGAAATCATAAAACCAGTAAAGGATGCATTATTTTTAGGATGTTGTTTGTATCACTATATTTAAAGCCTCCTTTCCTACACAAATGGTGTGAGACCCAACACGGTTGTTAAAGAGCTTTTAAAGAAGACTAAAATCTGAGTCAATAAATGTTTTTTTAATGCTGTGAACATTAGAGGATATTGCTACTGCACATTTTTGCTTTTATCACAGATAGGAAAGAAAGGAATTAGAGTGTTTAGGAATTTTTAAGGACCTCATTGCTCTCAGGAAGAGATAGTAATTCTTCTTTAGATGTAAATTTTGTTTTTAATGCCTTAACTGACAATGCGACTCCTCATTATTTTGTTCAGACATTATTCCATAGCTTGTCTTGGTACCAGGAAGCTTTGCTATTTTTAACTGGTATATAGGAAAGGATGGCAACTTCTGATTTTTCTCCTTTGGGTAGATTACCACATTTCAACATGTTGTTGGAGGGAATTAGAGCAACAGGCAGTTTTCGGAATTCAAATCTGAAGCTATGCTGACAATACTTTGGCTCTGTGCTGCAACTCTGGAAATTAATGGTGGATATGGCAACAAGAGAAACACTTGAGCTGGGCTCTGAGCACAGCAACTAGATAGGCCACTTTTTTCCTTACTCCTAGGGGGTTTGATGTCTGTATTCAAGGCCAGCTTGGACATGGTAGTGGCGAGGTGCTATAAAAACAGGCATTTTGCAATGAAGAGCTATGAGAAGCCTTGCTTTGGTCTGATGCTGTGTTCGTTTAGGCCTTTGCCCATGACCCTTGCCTGAGCTACACTGTAGCTATACTTGATCCCTCCCCGAGACTGGTATAGTTAGTAGTGCCCAGTCTTACACACTTCTCCTCCTGACCTTGATGTGCTGACTGAACTTCCCAGCTGCAGCTTAGACCTATCCTGTCCCTCCAGATTTGCCTGTCTGTCATGCCATTGTCACAAGCTCTGGCTGCCATCACTGGGACTGCTTCCCTCACCTGGCTGGGGTCCTGCAGGCCTGCTCCTTGCTCAGTGAGGCCACTGCCCCTGCTGCCTTGCTGACATCCACGGCTCCCAGCCCACCTGTCTTCACAAAGCAGTCCAGGCCTTGCCAGCAGGAGCAGGGAGGTCATTCTGCCCCTGTACACTGCACTGGTTAGGCCGCACCTCGAGTACTGTGTCCAGTTCTGGGCCCCTCAGTTTAGGAAGGATGTTGACTTGCTGGAACGAGTCCAGAGAAGAGCAACAAAGTTGGTGAGGGGTTTGGAACATAAGCCCTACGAGGAGAGGCTGAGGGAGCTGGGGTTGCTTAGCCTGGAGAAGAGGAGACTCAGGGGTGACCTTATTGCTCTCTACAACTACCTGAAGGGAGGTTGTAGACAGACGGATGTTGGTCTCTTCTCCCAGGCAAGCAGTACCAGAACAAGAGGACACAGTCTCAGGCTGCACCAGGGGAGATACAGGCTGGATGTTAGAAAAAAGTTCTATACAGAAAGAGTGATTGCACATTGGAATGGGCTGCCTGGGGAGGTGGTGGAGTCGCCATCGCTGGAGGTTTTTAGGAGAAGACTTGACGGGGTGCTTGATGCCGTGGGTTAGTTGCTTGGGCGGTGTTGGATTGGTTGATGGGTTGGACGCGATGATCTTGAAGGTCTCTTCCAACCTGGTTTATTCTATGACATGGCTTGCTTAAGCAGGAGCTCTTCATTAAACAGCTTTCCTCCTCAAGGATGACCCAGGTTGAGGAAACTGCTATTTCTGTGAAAGCAGAGCAAACTGCCCTGAGATAGCAGCTCAAGCTGGACACAGAATCTTGTTTAATTACTTGAGGTGAAATTTAACCAGCAGCCCTGGACAATTTAATTTCTCATTTGCAAATCATAATGGTGGAAATAAAGCATGAAATATGAGCAAGAGCAAGGTTTATTTTGTTTTTTATCTACCATTTTGCCAATCAGAAAAAATAATTTGGAAATATAAAATGTAGTTGCAAATTTGTGCTAATGGTTGGGCTTTATATACAGGCACACTTATGGCATTTAAATCACAAAATTATTTCATCTTACATCCCCTCAACTAAAAAGAAAACATCTAAAAGTGTTTCAAACCCTAGAACACAAGCCCTTTATAAACATTGCTGAACTCAAGTTTGTATTTTTCCAGTAAAGTATAAACCATTCCTTCCCAATCTTATAATTAGAAAATGGGGAAAGGCCAGAATCCTTTACTGAAATGATAAATAGCCTTTCATTGAGGTCATTGTTTTGGACATAGCATCAATTCCTGACAATCTAACAAAGCTAAACCTGTGTTCCTGTTTAAATGGTGGTACATCCCATTGCCCACCACTGACCACATTTTTTTCACATCTCTCTTGTTTATCCCATCACCTGTTTAGGTGCCCAAGGGAACTAACTAATGTTTTCAACTGAACTCAACTAGGAATTCTCTCCCAGACACATGAGGTCCTTGATCTGGCTGGGAGGCTGTGTGAAATGTGTTATATTTCTAGTTTTGCTACAGACTTCTGGTATGACCTTTAGCAAATCCCTTACTCTTTCTCTCTTTCCAGTTGTGAAATAGGTCATTATATTCCCCAGCCTTTTGGTATCTGAAGATAGATTTATTAATATGCATGAGATGTTTATAACCTATAGTGGTCAACTTCTTTTATATGTTTCAGTTTCACCCATTCACATCTATAAAGAGTTCATTCACGCTAAAAGCTTTGTAAAAACAGACATCTCCATAACATCTTAATGATATTAAACTACAGTTCAAAAGTAACAATATTTAATCCATTGTCATCTTCATGGTTACAGTACCCTAAATTCATTCAAATCATCATAAAGGATGTTGTGATTCTGCAGGTTCCAAAAGGCATTTGTTGCAAAAAGGCTATTGCTGACAACACATAAATGACTAGTGTGTAAATATCATGAATGTATGAACAGTTCTGAATTTTGAATGTTTGAAATGTATAATCATTGGTATGCCATCACAAATTAGGTAGCAAGCTACTGGTGCTGGGATGAAATAGTCATTTGCAAGTTTTGGCTCATTTGGTAGCAACAGCAAGTTAACTGCAAAATGCATTCTCATGGTCTCATCTGAAAAAGTGGATGTGGAGCATGTTAAGTCTAAACAGTGGTTTCTACCATGAAATGCTAGGTGTGATACTGAGCAACAAGCTCTACTGAGGCTGTGTCTGCTATACAGCTCTACAGACAAGCACATATAGGCTCCATTAGCCTTTTAAGCGACATCCTCAATATGCTTGTCAAGGTCACTCACATTTAGAGTTCTTGAGACAAAGATGTGAACACTTCCTGTACCTATGGACTGAAAAATAGGGTAATCAAATGAGAAAATACTTTAAAAAAAGGCTTGATGTTCGCATGAAAGAGAACAATACTTCATTCTGTTTCTAATAGAAAGAGTCACTAATCACAATGGCACATATTGTGGCACTGACTGTACTTACCAGAAAGGCAATGGAAGTTTCTATTGCAAGGACCAGTAACAGCCTTAGATATGGCACATAAGGAAATACAACAATAAACTCTAGTTTAATGGTTACTGGTTCAACAATCATTAATATCGAGAAGACAAAATCTTCCTATCTGAGTTTAAGGAATAAGTTTGCTGCTGAGTGGAACAGTTTGCAAAGGTTCTTAAGGAGGAGTGGATGAAAAGAGACAAAGGCATGAAGGCCTTCAACCTCAAAAAAAAATAAAAATGGTTTATTTTGTAAGGTCACCATGCTCTGATAGTCATTAATTTCGGTGAGACTTGGTATGAACACAGGTGACAGTGACTTCTGAATCAAAGGTTTTCCAGTGTATTAAGTAAGATGCTTTTTATAATGTAAATTGCCATGAAGTTTCATGTCTTCTGTGTGAACAGAAACTAACTTAAGATGAGAGTTTTGATGAAAGTAAAGATTCTAGTGACAATGGACATGTTACCTATTTAAGTATAAATTCCCTAGAACAGAAGGGGAGGTTGAAGGCATTTAGTCCATTTCTATCAGAACTAGCTGCTGCCTTCATGACACCATTTAAAGCACAGCCATCCCTCACCACTAGAAGCTTTCGGACTTTACATGAATTTCAGACAGCTATACTATACCATGTTATGGTCATAACTGCATGTCCACTTTTTGGGAGAGAGGATGGTTTTACTTCACTTGTTTCCCTGAAGTAGCACTGATACCAGTGAGAATAGTTTTCTCTCACTATGGTTTAGTCTGTGCTAGGTTATTTGGCTCTTTAGGTTGCATCTGTTACCTTTCTACTCAGAAAAAAAGGGACTGTCTGCATGCATATGCATGCCACTAGTGTATGTACCATTGCTTACAAACCACAGTCCTCATGCTTTTGACTTTATACAGGTATATTTGTATTTAATTAATTGGCCTGAAAAATAATTTTAAGAACCAATGCTGTTGTGTAAGTCATTCAAACCTAGAAATGAAGCCTGAGTTATTTTGCTCTAAACTTACCTTTTTTGTTCTTGTCTGGATAGGGTACTGCTGAGGACTCCTGAGAAGTCTGAGCATTGGCTTAACCCCTCTTCCATAGCAGCCTACAGTTTAAATGTTGCTAGTTTTGATTATAGCCTGGCTATATAAAGCCCTTTTTCACTTTGAAATCAATGTTCAGTGATTGGATTCAGTGACCCTGATAACACTCTTGGGAGTCATGTGCTCAAACACCAGTGGAAAGGCCAGACCTTATTCAGACAGGACTGAATTGTCTTAAATTTGGAGAATACTGATTTTTAGTGAGCCCTAGATGCTTGCCTGGAATCTTCAGAATCTGCAGATTGCTATTCTTTTCAGTGTTTGAAAAGTCTTATAGAAGAGCTATTGCCTATAATGCTTTGAATACTAGAGCCTTCAGTACTGCAGGATTCTTCTCCTATGTGTCCAGCAGAGGACCTGCTTTTCAAAGGCAGCTTGGCCTACTGGCACAGACTAACCACTCCAAGGTCTTGCTGCTGCTTTCTTCTCTGTTACCTTATCCGTCTTTGAGGCTCTGGTATTTTCGAGTTGTACTCTGAACGCACAAGTACTACTGTTTATAAAATTGTGATCCTAAAAGGCTCTTTCTGGAGAAGCTACTAATTTCAGCAAACTGCAGAATGCAAGTGCACTCTACTAATTCCCAAAGTTCTAGAATTACTGGGACAAAATCAGGAGAAAAATAACTATATCAGACATAAACCATGAGTTTAAATAGTGATACAGCAGCAGCGCAGAAATTCATGGTTCAGGAACCACCCCCTTCACCACCTGCAACAACTGAGTACAGATGGCAAAGTTGGCCATTTTCCATTAATAGTGAGTAACCCATTTTTCTGTGCTGATTGATTTGGCCTTTGCTGTTGCTGTCTTTTTTTCATGCTATTGCTGGTAGAAAGGTCTTAGTAACAAGAAGTTTGCCTAGCCTTGGCATTAAGTTTAATATTGAATGACAATTTCACACTTCCAAGTCCTGTTGACCGATAATGTTGCAGCAGGTAATTTTTAATGCATGTACATGGAAATATTTTAATCACCTAGTTTCTTAAAAATGAGATTGAGAGGATACTTAATTTAGCATAAAAACACGCAGTATTTTTTCTACTACTATAAACTTAATGGAAGTTCAGTGCCGATTCCATGTTTGAAAGTTAACTGATATGCCTTCTGATGAAATGTTAAGCAGTGGCAAGTTTATTCTTTCTACAGCATTCTCAGCAATGCAGAAAAATTGAAGTAACTTGCTTTCCTTTTTGGAATAATCTATTAAATCAATGTCTTGGTTGAAGATGGTACACAAGTTTAATTAGCAAATGAGGGTTATCTTGAACTGAACTAGAACTGAATAAACTAACAGGCTGTGTTATGTGTACCTTTTCATGACTTCAAATCACACTTCATGATACTTTCCAACAATTTATTTCAGCTCTGCTTTTTAACGAGTGCTAACATTGAAAGCTTTCCTATTTCCCTATTTTAATTACTAATTACCTTCAATTCCTCCTGCAGCAGGAAGTAAGACTTCAAAATCTAGGGAGATCTTTT
Source organism: Dryobates pubescens (assembly GCF_014839835.1). Lineage (NCBI taxonomy): Eukaryota > Metazoa > Chordata > Aves > Piciformes > Picidae > Dryobates > Dryobates pubescens. Next base: position 34,973,862 of record NC_071613.1, read on the forward strand.
TTTTTCCTCTCCTAGATTGCCATCAATTTTAAAATAAAAAGCATTCAAAACAGTAATGAGGTGGTAGACAGCACAAATAGATGTTTTCTGTAAAAACTGAATTATACACATACATGGACACTACCAAGACAGTAAAAAGCAAAAAAATCTGTACAAAGAGCAGTTTCATCTAACCACAGAGGGTTTTTTATATCAATTTGTATAATGGGAAGGTGTAGTTTAATTATGATTTTCGTTTTGAATATTTGCTTAAACTACTTGCTAGCCAAGGGGAACATTCTGAACTTGTTCGTAGCATGAGCTGAGGCAGCACCCACAGGTGCTTCAATGCTATCTTCCCTGGATGGGGCCACTCATGTCAAGAGGCAGCTTAACCAGTTTGTAGGACTGGAACCCTCATCACTGACGAAAATAAATGCCTTTTCCCACCCCACGTCCTCAAATTTAAGTACAAGTAATCTTCCAGCAGCAGTCCTCTCAGCACTAACGTCCGTATGCTCGAGAGCTACGCGCCAGAGACGCCGAGCGCTTGTTACCAGCCTAACAGGTGCTTTCCAGCATCTCCACCATGAGATGGGACTTGCTTCAAGCCCTTCCCTGGCCCCCGTGCTCAGCCCTGGCAGCACCAGGCGACGTGCCTGGTGGTCTGCTGGCAGGGCCGTGGCCTACACAGGTTCAGGCCGCCACCCTTTACAGGGCCTCTAGGTACTTCCATCCGAGCAGACTCTCACACGGAGTTGCGGGATGAGAAGGAAAGATGGCCGGAGATACAGCCAGCCAGCAAGCTGCGGCGCTGGGGAAGGCGGCGAGCCCCGAGGGTTAGCGGGGCCGCCCCTCCGCCAAAGAGCCCACGCATCCCCCTCGAGCGAAGGCTCTGCCGGCGTCGCACACCGACAGCAGCCGGGCACCGCCAGGCCCAAGCGCCGCTCTCCCTCTCCCCGGCGAGCGGCCGCGGCCGGCGGCGGCGCCCGCCTCTGCCTCCTCCCCCTCGGTGCCCTGCCTCCTCCCTCCATCGGGCGCCCGGCTGCGCGGGGAGCGACGGAGGGAGCGCGGTCCAAAGGTGTTGCTGGAAGGGAAGTTTGAAGAAGGTCGTCGGGTGCCTGGGCGCTTCAGCAGCATCATGGCGGAGCAAGGCGAGTCGCCGGTACACGTCCAGCAGCCCCAGCCGGCGCCGGTGCCCGCGCCCACCGCCCCGGCCGTCGGCTGGCCCATCTGCAGGGACGCCTACGAGCTGCAAGAGGTTATCGGTCAGTAGAGCGGGAGAGCGGGGAGGGCGGCGGAGAGTGCTGCAGGGCGGAGGCAGGGGATGCCGCGTCGGCAGCCGGATCCAGGCCTACCGGCGTTCGTTCTCCCGCAGGCTGGGGCTCACTCACTGCGGCGGATGCGCCAGGCACTGCAGTGGCGCCGCCGGCGGCTGCTGCAAACTTTATCCGCCCGACAGCGAGCGGGCGGCGCGGCCCCGGGGGGCGGCGGCTCCTTCTAGAACCCGCCGCGCCCCGCCCGATGCTGCCGCTGTTGTCCCGTAGTGCAGCGTCGCCTGACGCGCTGGTGGCTGCTGCCGCCTGAGCCCTAACCTGTGGGTTGGGACCCTGGCAACTCTGCTAATGTTCTCTCTGTGCTTTATGTGTGCGCGCACCTGTCTGTGGGTGCATACATGTGCAAGCATCCGCTTAGATTACTCTGCATTTTTCCGGTGGTTTCTTGAGGGAGGTCAATCTCACTCTTAGATCTACTGCTGTCGTGGTGACTTCCTTTAATTTATTTATTTATTTTAAAATTATAGCTATAAAGCCTCTTTTCTCTGACAGTTTAATCTTGCTCCTATCTCCTTGTGCCCCTCGGTCCACTCCCGGTGCCATAAAACCAGCGGGGGATTACAGGTTCGTTTCACCCCATCCAGCCTTGTCATGTCTCGATTTGCCGTGTGAAGTTTAACCCATCTGCTGTCCCCTTCCCTACGTCCCTGTGAGTAGGGGCTTTCCGGTAGTGTGCTTTGTTCACGTCCAGCTAACACAGATTAGATATGTTCACTCCCCATCCTGTTGTGTTTGAATGGGATTATTTTGCATTTTGCTGTGTAAAAAGGTGACTTAGCAGTATGTGTGATGGAAAGTTTTTTGTCTCTTGACCTAGATGTTGCTAGTTGCCGATAAACTACTTTGGGAAAACTTACTTTCAATTGTATGTAACATTTTAAACCTCTAGCAAATACTGCAGATGATGAAGGCTGTCTGTTAAGGTTGTGATTGCTATTCCTTATGAATGAAGGCACTTTAAAAAAAAAATAAAAGCCTTGAGTGTTGCCTGCTGACGCTGTTGGTTATCTTCAGTATTGCACACCGATTGCTAACTTGTCGGGCTGAACTGCCTGTTATTGATCTGAATTGCAAGTTATCTGTACTCAGCTTTGACATTAAGCTTTCTGTTTCCCACAGGTGGAAACAAAATATTTGAGTAAAGCATTTCTTCCTTAAAATAGGATGGCTTTTTGTTGACCCAGGTGGTATTTCTCTTTGCACTTTCGAGGCTATGACAAGGGACTGAGGAGGGATGAAGGGTTCGGGTCTCCTAAGGTGGCTGGCCTGAGCTAGACTGGTGCTCAGCATCACTTGAGTGCTGCCAGCAGTGTTGCTCCTCCCATGCCATGAATTTACTGTCCAGAAGACTTTTTATTAGTCTGGGGTATAGGTCTAAATTAGACAAGTAGAAGCAGTTCTACTGGCATAAGCTGTATCTTTGCTGAGGTGTAAATCCCCCTTCTAAGGTTAAAAAAAAGGCCACAAAGGTTTTGGATTAATCCTTGTCTAGGGTGTGACCTGAGTCATTTAAATAGTAGCTATTTTCTGTTGCCTGGTGAGGAAATTAAGGTTGGGTTATTGTAATGAATCAAATTTTTGGATGCTGAACTTGTCTGACTTCTGCTAAGCTTAGGTTGCTTCGATGACTTTCTCTGGGAAATTCATATTTATTTTGTACCACTTGACTTAAAAATCTCGTTCTCAGTCAAATATGCCTCTTTTTCATTAATGCCTTGGATTTCTTGTTTTGACTTATAGGTGACCCACTATGAGATTAAAGTTATTCTCAATGCTATTAAATATAGTAAAAAAAAAAATAGCCAAACACACCTTCACCCCACTTCCTCACCCCTCACCCACCTTATAAATGCTATGCATTTGACCAAATATGGACAAAATTGTTGGATGAATATTGCTGCTTTTAATGAACCTGGTGAGAGACTCAAAGCATTTTTTTTTCTATACCTGGGAGAGTGGAGAATAATACTGTCTGAACTTGGTTCAGCACCAGTTTAAGTCCCTTTGTGTCAGCCATATCAGGGTTAATTGCACTGTGAATGTGAATAGTTGCCAGTTGCAAAGCCCTTTACTTCTGGAAAGTACTACATGTCTCACCCTAAGGAGATGGGTAGCATCTTCTGGAACTGGTTCAGTTACAACAGCCCTTTGCCAATTAAATTAAAACAATGGAGCATATTGATGCATCTTCAATGGCTTTGCAAGAGGAAAGGTATGCAGGGTGAGGTACACCAGCATGGCTTCCTCAACAGAAGAGGTTTTATATTATATGGTAACTAAACCAGAATGACTTCAACAGCCTGCTTTAGAGGGCAATTAAAAGTTTTGGTGGTGACCATAAAATGAAAATCATTTAGTCCTAGGGACTGTATTCATCCTGCGGATTTGGGAGGTTGGAGAAGTTCTGGTTTTTTTTTGGTTTGGGGTTTTTTTCCCCCCCTCTATCTGAGAATGTGAATTTACCTTATTCTATCTGTGTCTACCCAAATGCTATTTTGAAAACCAAAGCCACATGAGACGGATTTCAAATGATAAAGATCTTTTTTTACCTTCTCTCTCTGTTGCTTCTTTTGTGATGTTTGGGAGATTCAAATTCCTGATAGAAAATGCTGGCTTTAAAAAGTGCTTCATATGAGATGTAATTTCATGTTTGCTTTATTTTTAAGGTGGTTAGCTAGTCGTTTGTAAACTCTTGGTGTGCAGTTTCACGATACATTTAATCTGCTCTAACATGGAGCTGTTGAAAGGATCGCATTGATCTGACAGAGAACTAGTTATTGTGCTGGGTTCATTTTGTGTTGTATCAGGTTCCTTGTTTGACTTGCTGCATAGCTGTGTAATTGATAGATCTGATGCAAGTAAGAGGCTCTTCCTGTTAGTGCCTTTATACAAATCTTTTCTGGAGCAGGAATAAACTGTTCTGATGTCTGTCTGTACATGTGTAGGTTAGACAGTAAAGAGGAAATTCTTACATTAATTCAAATTGATAGAAGCTGTCCATGTACATACCCATTTTGTATATTAGAAATGAATTCTTAACTTAGGACAGGAAGATCCAAACCAATCTTCTGGTAGGAGTTAAGGAGATACGAACTGTAATTGCTATTAAGGAAGAGCGTGATTTGATTTAGTGAAGACCTGGGAGATCTCTTTCTATAATTTTAATGCACTGTTAAAATGTGCATTGGATTTTAAAACATGTGCTGGAGAGGGTTTATAAGATAGATATAACTTAGATAAAAAAAAAATAAAATAAATACTATGAGAATTGTTACTCAATTTGAGTTTATAACCAAGTAATTTTAATAAAATAACTGAACTAGATTTCCATGAATTTGTAACTTATATATGCAAGTTTTTTTCCTCCAATAGAAGCAATAGACTGTTTAATTAGTAATCAGTATAAAAACCTGAAAATAGTGTTAAAACAGCATTTGTAACTTATTGGTGACCTTATTACTTTCTACAACTACCTGAAGGGAGGTTGTAGACAGGTGGATGTTGGTCTCTTCTCCCAGGCATCCAGTACCAGAACACGAGGACACAGTCTCAGGCTGTGACAGGGGAGGTTTAGATGGGATGTTAGGAAGAAGTTCTATACAGAGAGAGTGATTGCCCATTGGAATGGGCTGCCCGGGGAGGTGGTGGAGTCACCATCATTGGAGGTGTTCAGGAGGAGACTTGATGGGGTGCTTGGTGCCATGGTTTAGTTGATAAGGTGGGTTGGATTGGTTGATGGGTTGGACGCAATGATCTTGAAGGTCTCTTCCAACCTTGTTTATTCTATGTATTCTATGTATTTTGGGTTGTAGTGAGCCCTGTATCACATGGGTGAGAGAAAGCAGCATTAAATCTAGGTTTGTTTAATTAATAAGTTTGTGTTTTGGTTTGGTTTCTCAGAGTTTCTTCCTTGTTTTGTTTTTAAAAAAGTTTCTTACATGGTTATGAACAAGTTGCTCTGATGTGTTTTTGGAAAACTACATTGAAGTCAATGTTCCTCTGCTAGATGTAACTTAACTTTTGTCGGCCTGTGTTGATAATTGTGGGAGGAAGATTCTTGTTATGGAAAAGCAGTGGATTATCTCTTGATTAGGCTGGGTGCTAGCTTTCCTTATAAATTCGTATTTTCATCTCTTCTGCTGCAACCCACTTGGAAAATTAATTTGGCTATAAATCAGACAGAATTAATTGAGAAATAAAGGGCTACTGCTACATGATGGCTTATCTATATTGGCTGCAACTCATTTAAAAAGTTAGCCTTAGTTGAACTGAGGCTTTCATCTAATTTTGCCTTTCTGAATTTGGACTAAAAAATACCTTGTGGTTCATTGCTTCATCAGGTGAAGTGTTGCTAAGTCAAATGTGTTGGGAATTTGAGTAGAATAGGTTACCATTCCAGACTGTTCTGTAGATTTTATAGTTCTTACTGTAAGTAGCCTGTGAGCCACTCTCTGTGAGCCACTGGGGTCTCTCTTGTTGTTTCTGTGAAAACATTTTACTCATTTTACTCTCCTGCTTCATGTATATTGCTAATAACTCTTTGACTCTGCTCTATTTATTGTTATCTGAGATCTGTGACCCTGTAGAGAGGTCTCTAATAATGATGCTGAGGAACTGATGTTCAAGTCTGTAAGCATGGTGAACACTTTCTAAAAGCTTCTTTATAGTTAAAATTATAGTACTTTGTTGCTCTGTTAATCAGAGGCTTGTGTTCCATTCACACTTAATTTTTTTTTACCCCTGTGCTTAATTAGGGTAGGTTTTTTTGAGTGGGGAAAAAGTTGAAGGGCTTTCTTATGCAGTAGTATTTGTGTATAAACTGTGAATTAGAGCAGACTGTGCTAAGTGACATACTAGCAACTAAAGCTATGGTCAACTATGATATTTATTCTTGCAGAGATTCACTTCCAAACATCCTCTCTTTCTTGCATATGAAGCTGCATAGTTTTTAATAAATAATACTTATACTGCCAAGGATCTTTATACTGAAACTTTGTATTAAAAGTTTCTGTAAAATGTGCCTGCTTTAATGCTACTCCAAAAGAAATTCTACTCCTTATCAATCTTAAAAGTTACTGCAGCAGCCTCAGCATATTGTACATGCACATATTAAATATAACCGTCTTAAAATCTATCATAACTTAATACATATGTAGCTTGACAGGAAAAAAAACATTATTTCATAAATTAACATTTTAAATTTGGGAAAATTTGTCAAGATTTGCAGTTGGCTAATAACCATTTGATGAAACTGTAGAAATGTTAACTCTCCATGTAGTATTTTTGTAAGGAGTGGCTTTTAATTAATTTGTCAGAGTAAAGATGACCATGGTGCAATTTTAAAAACACCTTATGGAACACTCACAATGTTGTGTAGCTAATGAGGCTGTGCAGAGCTCGTAGTTAATTATTCACCTTGTCTCCACATGACAGTAATGGTATTGGGGGAGGGGGCTCTGTCTTGGCTTTTTTTTAGAAATTAGAAATACCCAGATTGGAGGAAAGGCTGTAGTTTTTATTGCTTCTGAGGGCTTAGGCTTTGTAAGTTGTTGGATGATGAAACTTTGTTGTATAATGACTTAACAAAAAAAATAATAAAAAAAGTAACTCATGCAATTAGAAGCAGACTTGACAGGAAGAAGATTAATTATATTTTATAAGAACCTGATTATCATGAAAATAAAATTATGCATAACTTGCTTTGGGTTTGTCACAGTAGCAAGTAACTAGCAAATAAAGCTTGTTTTAAAGTTAATTTGTTAACTGGAAGGGTAAAGGAGCACACAACATTTCAGGCAGTTGGCTGGTGCTATGTAATGACAACTTAAGAAACTGTGCTATGCTTTTCTCCTTTTGGGATCAACTTATCTTGTTGTGCTTGGCCCTCCTGTGGCTGTTATTTTTCCTTCCCTTCATCCAAGTCCTTCCTACAGAGAAGGTACAAAACCTCTGAGACCCAGAAAGTCCTGGTTCCAAAGAGTTGCTTGAGTGCCAGAAGAGGAGCAGTTCTGCTGATGAGCATATGGAAATTTGAAGGAATTGCATAATTTTGGTTATCACTAAGGTTTACAACAGCAAGGCTTTGTACCTTCAAAGTGAGACCACTGCTTGTGCTAGCCTTGTCAGGGTACCTCTCTAGCAGCAGCCAAACTCAGACCTGAGAGAGCAATTTTAGATTGGATCATGTGTTACTGTGAAACAACATTAGAACTTCTTGCCTTTTTTTCTTCTGTGAAGAATTGCTTTCCTTTGGGTCACAGACCAGTTTTTTTTTTTCCGGAATCGGCTTGTCAAATGGAGTTTCTCTTTGTTAAGTGGAAACAGAACCACATCTGTTCTGACTGGCTTGTGGGACAAAACCAGTGAGCTCTCCATGCAAAGATGTGGGTGGCAGAGACAGTGGCTGCATGTGTAGGCCATATTTCATTTTTGTGTGACCATTTCGGTTCTCTGTCTCTTCCCCAGTCCTCCCTTCCAAAATAATTCAGAACCATAAGGCGGCAGTAGATAGAACCTGGTTTTATTTCCAGTAATAATAAGCAAAATATCAATTCTTGGTATTTAAAGAATGGACCTTAAAAATCAAGTGCTGTTAGTTACTCTTGTTAACTTCTTGGGTTTGTAGAAGTGATTGGAATTGCACTGAGCAGCAGCAGCAGAGAAACAATCTGCTCGCAGAATTTGGAAGATAAATATGTCACTACGAAATTTACTGGTGTCCAAAATTAAAAGTGGTTTTGATTTTTTTTTTTCCCATAAAGAAAGTTACACTTCACAGAATTCGATACTACTTATCCTGTGTAAATAAGTAAGCTTTTTTGAATAAGTGACTTCTTTCTGCCTTTTGCGGCACAGCCTTGCTGCTAGGATGAAATCTTGACAGCACTGTTAGATTTCACTTTTTCTTGCTAAGTTTGAAGGTCTTTGGGTATGTGTAAGGGTTGCACAGTTGAAGCTTGTTGTAAGAATATTGTTATCCAGCAGTGGCAGACTGAGGAAATGCTAGTATGAAATCCTGGAGAGAAGAATTTTCTTTAAAACTTTTCTTTTTCCTTCTTACATCAGTCTTTATATTACTACTATCATACTGTACTATACTATCAGCCAGGGTTGGAAGGGACCACAAGGATCACCTAGTTCCAATCCCTCCGCCATGGACAGGGACACCCCACACCAGATCAGGCTGGCCAGAGCCTCGTCACTGTACTAGGTTCTGTGTGGTTGTGCAATCATCTCTGACTGGAGCAACCACATCTTGAATGCTTGTATCTTGCCTTCTTTCGTGGTGTTTGGCTGCTGTCTTCTCCCCTTGTCTGCTCTAGGGCTGTGTGGTGTCAATGAAGCTCTTCCCTTTCTCTGCCACCAGCTTCCTCCTGCACACTGCTTCTGGCAAGAGACCATGCTGTGATATTTAACATGTAGGAGTGCTAAACTAAAATGTCTGGGGAGTGGGAAAACCAACCCTTTCCTGGGACAGCGGAATTAGTAATGAAGACAGACAAGGAGAGTGTACAGGGAGGCACAAGCAATCATGTGGTACCTGACAGTGCTGGAGGAACCTAATTTTTACTTAAACTGCTGTCAAATCAGTTACTTGAGAGTTGCTTGCCTTCCAGGAGAGAATACGTAGTTGGGAGATACCAGAAGAATGGGAAGAAGCTTTGTGGGGAACTATGCATGCTTCTTGGCATTTAGCCTTCAGTGAATTGGTGGCAAGTTTCCATGGTAGTGATCAGGCAATGCTGATGAAGGTGGCGGGTTTTTAAAGAGTCCCTCTGAACAACTGCCAGGGTTGCTTTTTGTGACAGTCCTGCAGCTTCCTTCCCAGACAAATGCAGTGAAAAGTTTAACAGTGTTCTTCATTTGTTATCTGAAGTATTAAGTTTGTGTCATCGATGGAGTAATATTTCCACTCCTTTGTCCCTAGATATTTGAATAGGTATGTGACTTCTCTCAACAAGTTGTTGAAACCTCAGTATGATAAATTAACTATCTCCATGAATCCTTTGTCTTTATGATTAACAACTTCTGAATTATTTTATTAGCCTAATTACTCCTGTGGATGTCTAACTGCCTCGGAGGTATTCTGATCAGAAGTGAAACAGAGGTGAAATTTGAGGTAATCCTATAAGGCTGATATAATGATTATGTTACATAGCTTTTAAGCTGAGGTATGCCATCACACGTAAAGAGAAATGAGGAGTGGAAGCAGGCTGAAAATTGGAAGCTTTTTTCTGTTTCATGCTTTCAGAAGTAGTGTCAGCTTAAATGTTTTGAAGGTCAAGATCAATGTTGAATGTCTGGGAATTTTCTTAATAGGAACAAATAATTATTATAGATGTGAGCAAATTATGTGCCAAGTATACTTGCTTCAGGGTAGTGGTACAAAAATAATTAATTTACCCGAACAGAACAATGTTCTGTATTTACTTGTTGATTATGGTTTGTGTCCTGTAAGAGTAATATCATAGAATCATAGAATCAGTCAGGGTTGGAAGGGACCACAAGGATCATCTAGTGCCAACCCCCCTGCCATGGGCAGGGACACCTTACACTAGATCAGGCTGGCCAGAGCCTCATCCAGCCTGGTCTTAAACACCTCCAGGGATGGGGCCTCAACCATCTCCCTGGACAGCCCATTCCAGGTCTTCACCACTCTCAAGGTGAAGAACTTCCTCCTCATGTCCAGCCTGAATCTCCCCACCTCCAGCTTCATTCCATTCCCCCTAGACCTATCACGCCCTGACACCCTAAAAAGTCCCTCCCCATCATTCTTACATAGAATACCCCAGGTTGGAAGAGACCTTCAAGATCATCGTGTCCAACCCATCAACCAATCCAACACCACCTAATCAACTAACCCATGGCACCAAGCACCCCATCAAGTCTCCTCCTGAACACCTTCAATGATGGCGACTCCACCACCTCCCCAGGCAGCCCATTCCAATGGGCAATCACTCTCTCTGTATAGAACTTCTTCCTAACATCCAATCTAAACCTCCCCTCTCGCAGCCTGAGACTGTGTCCTCTTGTCCTGGTACTGGCTGCCTGGGAGAAGAGACCAACCTCTGCCTCACTACAACCCCCCTTCAGGTAGTTGTAGAGAGCAATAAGGTCACCCCTGAGTCTCCTTTTCTCCAGGCTAAGCAATCCCAGCTCCCTCAGTCTTTCCTCATAGGGCTTGTGTTCCAAACCCCTCACCAACTTTGTTGCCCTTCTCTGGACTTGTTCCAGCAAGTCAACATCCTTCCTAAACTGAGGGGCCCAGAGCTGGACACAGTACTTGAGGTGCAGCCTAACCAGTGCAGTGTACAGGGGCACAATGAGCTCCCTGCTCCTGCTGGCCACACTGTTCTTGATGCAGGCCAGGATGCCATTGGTCTTGTAGGCCCCCATCAGATACTGGAAGGCCACAATTAGGTCACCTCGGAGCCTTCTTTTCTCCAGACTGAACAGCCCCAACTCCTTCAGTCTGTCCTCATAGGAGAGGTGCTCCAGCCCTCTGATCATCCTCATGGCCCTTCTCTGGACATGTTCCAGCACGTCCCTATCCCTCTTGTAATAGGGGCTCCAGAACTGGACGCAGTACTCCAGGTGGGGTCTCACCAGAGCTGAGCAGAGGGGGAGAATCATCTCTCTTGACCTGCTGGCCACACTTCTCTTGATGCAGCCCAGGATCTGATTTGCCTTCTGGGCTGCAAGTGCACATTGAGAGCTCATGTTGAGCTTCCTGTCCACCAGCACCCCCAAGTCTCTCTCCTCCGGACTGCTTTCCAGCCAGTCACTGCCCAGCCTGTATTTGTGCCTGGGATGCAGGACCCTGCACTTGGTCTTGTTGAACCTCATGAGGTTGGCTTGTGCCCACCTCTCCAGCCTGTCAAGGTCCCTCTGAATGGCATCCCTTCCCTCCAGCGTGTCTGCTACACCACACAGCTTGGTGTCATCAGCAAACTTGCTGAGGGTGCGCTCAATGCCACTGTCCATGTCACTGACAAAGATGTTGAACAAGACTGGTCCCAGGACTGATCCCTGAGGGGCTCTGTTTGTCACTGGCCTCCACTGGGACATGGACCCATTGACAGCCACTCTTTGGGTGCAGCCATCAAGCTAGTTCTTTATCCATCTAGTGGTCCATCCATCAAACCCATCTTTCACCAGTTTGGAGACCAGGATGTGGTGCGGGACAGCATCAAAGGCTTTGCTCAGGTCCAGGTAAATGACATCAGTTGCTAGGCCCTCATCTATGAATGTTGTCACGTGTTCATAGAATATGATCAAGATCATAAGCTTGAGCTATTGCTTTAGTCTTCTGAGAGGAAAGAGATTTAGATTCAGAAGGATCAGAATTCAGCTAAGAAGTTGCTTTTCTCTTCTCGCCACTTTGCTCTGAGGACATTTTATTACAGGGACTGAATTTAAACTTGTAATTTATTCCTGTTAGTGTCTTGTGCTTCCAGCCTCTGAGCCACTTGACTATAATAGGAACTTCATTAGAATTAGATTAGCATCACCTGATGAAAATTTAATGATATGATAGCATTTTCCTTGCTCTGACTCTTCCATTGTTTAGTGAGAAGCAGGATGAGAAATAGGTATTTTTTTCTTGCACTATGTGGCCATGATGGACTTCTAGCAGACATGTTCTGTTGGGGTAAACTAGCTAAAGATGCTTTGTAGCTCAGCACTGTGGTATTAATTAGAGATCTTCATGACAGCTCAGTAGCAATACTGCCTTTGTTTTGTTAGATTGCTGTTCTTCATTCTCGGAAGAGAATGATGTACTATGTGGTAATATCCAGAAGACTTGGAAAATACTGCATTCATGGTATTAGAATTGTTACAAGTATTTACTTTCAAACTAAATGAGAAACAAGAAAATATACCAGCTAAATCAACACCAGCATTTGTTTGTAATACCACTTCAGAAAGGAACAGTAGTTCTCTTTTAACAGCTTTTTTTTCTAGGCAGGAAATGTAGTACAGCATAGCTCGTATAAGGTGGAGTTAGGCAGTATTCTGCAGAGTTCAGGTAATAACCTCATAAGGTAATTTCCGGACCCACAGTGAGTACCAGATACCAAGTTCTCATGTAGTTATGCAGGGATGTTTCTGCTGTGAGCTTTGCCTTCCAGGTATCAAGATTTGTATGCATATTGAATAATGGTTCCTGTATTGATAAAACAACAAAGAGAATGAAATTATCACAGTACATGTATCTTTTCTGAAAATATTTTAACTAACAATTAGACCTTGCTGTTTATCTTAGGGGGGGCATAATAGAATAAAGATTGTAGTAGAACATATGATAAGGAGTTGTGGTTTTATTTTGCATTTTATTAGGAAGAACTGGTTCTGTATGAGAAGAGTGCTGGAAAGAGAACTTTGAAAAATAATCCGTGACCTTTGAAAGAAAAGCTTTATTTCTGAGGCAGTGATGTGAACTGATACTTGATTTGATAGGATGCCAGTGCAAATTAAGTGCTCAGTTAACTTTTTTACCTTAATACAAAAAGGTAATTTCTGCCCCCCTGCCCCCTTCTTTAGTCCTTCTAAATCTTTGTTCTCTAGATAGTTGTAGCCCAAAGTAGCTGTTTCTTCCAAATACATGATTCAGAGGATGTTACTGCAGGGATTTTCTTTGTATTGTTCTGAAAACAGAGCTGAATGAGGTTTGGACAGGCAGGTAAGGAGATTGGAAGCAATAGAAACTTCAGCCCTGCTGGACATGTCTCAGCTTGGACAAACTAAACTTGTTCAGGGATTCTCTCTTAACAGTGAAAAACTGACATCATTCTTCCATTGTAAATTGTGTATCCAAATAAGTTGTTTCAAGGATCTGGAGTTTTACTGTGGAGTGAACAGGCAACATAAGAGTTTCACAGGAAAATCTTAACAGTAACACTTCTCAGCTTTGTACTTCAACTGTGTGCCTGCAAAATTTAAGCATGTCTGTGGCCAAAGAGATGATTAAGGGACTGGAGCATCTTTTGTTTGACTATGCGGTCTGGAGAAAAGAAGACTCAAGGGGAACTTGTACATAATGGGAGAGAGTGAAGAAAAGAGACTTGGATTCTTTTCAGGAGTGCCCTCAGACAGGACAGGAGGCAATGGATACAAATTAACTATAAGCAGGAGAATTGGACTAGATCATCTCTAGAGGACACTTTCAACCTTAATAATTCTATTGTAATTCCATGGTTTGAAGAAATTTTTGGTGTTGTCTTTGTGTGAAACAGTAGAAGAATGCTGGGATGGGGCTTAAATTTTGGAAGCAATTCTGGCAGAAGTGCTAACAGGCAGATTTGGACATTATTTGTGTATTACAAATTGGTTCCACATTCAAATTTCTTTAGTATCTTAGCTGTATCTATGTCTGTAAGTTTTTGGTGAAATGGGAGTGGTTCAGTTAAGGTTGAGGTCCCTATAATGTATTTGGGTTTGGAGTTTTACTTCAAACAAGATACACACTTATGTCTTGGACCAAACATCCTAGCTGCCCCTTGTTTTTTGACAATACCCAAGGACTTCTCTGAACTGTTACATCTTCCAGGGTTTAGAGCATGTTTCTGCTGGAGCAAAACCTCTTATTATGGTTCCTCCAGAAGGAGTTAATTTTGCACGTGCAAGAGCCACTCTTCAAAGCAAACTAAAGGTCTGTGAGGAAGATCAAGGAGAGGGTACTCACTATTAAACTGCTGTTTGCTCCAAATGAAAATACAAATGTACAGCAACCAGATAGTAGTAAGTGCAGGTTTGTGCCCTTAACTGAATTTGTCTAACTTCAGTTACTTGATCTTCTGTTGGTTATTTCTGTTTTTTTTTTTTGGGTGTGTGTGTGTGTGTTTTGGTTTTGGGATTTTTTTTAGGTTTTTTTCCACTCTCTTGACATTTTTGATTTCTCTTGTATCTGTTTAGACACTTGGCCCTTGAGTAAGAACTGTGTCCTGATACATGCATTTCTAAGCTGCTTTGTTGGTCGCTTTAATACTTGAAGTATTACTGTTAAGGTTTTCCTGTGAAACTCTTACGACTGTTCACTTTATGGTAAAACTCTACATCCTTGAAACAACAAATTTGGATACACTATTTATAAGGGGAGAATAATGTCAGCTTTCCCTTCTGTTTTAGACAAGTGTATTTGGTTTAAATTGAGATTTGTTACGGAAAGTTCTTTGTTGTACAGCTGGCTGAACAATAAGTAAGTCTATTTTAGCAGCTTTTCAGTGAGTGCAGAAGAAAAGGTACTTGAGAAAAGTGAAATGCCCCTCCTTTCTGCAGGCCTAATTAGGGAGAGGAAGATCTATCACATTTCTTATAGAAACCCCCTCTTCTACAAAAGCTGTGGAGATTTTGCTTTTTCTTTTTGATAACAGATAGTGTGATGTCTGTGACTGTAACAAAATTAAAACAAAACAAAGGAATCAGAATTGTGTAAAATATATTTTTAGATTTACCTGGTAAGAACAAATTCAGTGTTCTCCAAAAATGTGAACGCAATGCACCTAGTTTTATCAAACAGAAAGTGTCAAGACCTCTTACGTGTATTTCAGATTGTTGTTTTTGCCCTGTGTAGCATTGTATGAATGAAGAGAAAAAGTATAAATTTAAAAAACAACCAACCAAACCCAACAACAATTGAGACCTGTTAAGTTATTGATGTAGTCCTTCACGTAACCACAACACGCTAAAACAAGAAGAAACTGTCTTTGCGTTAGACAGCTGTTCTTTTGTATGGTTTTTGCTTCTGTGAATTTGAGTGCAAGTTATGAGTACAACTGTAAAAAAAATAAAATTCTGCATAAAGAAGTTCACATTTTTACCTGAAAATCTGACCTACATTGTGAGGCTGAATGGATAATAACATGGCAGACAAAACCCATTTTAGTGTTTGTAATAAATTCTTAAATGATGTCATGTCCTTTGCTTCAACTCTTTTTCAATCCTTTTGTTGGGAAAATGCAGGGTAAGTAGGAATTTGTTGTATTCATTCACATGAAGTACAGTACATCCACCTTTCTCCTTATCACACAAATGACCCCAATGTGACTACAACAGGGGCTGACTCCTGCCTGCAGCATTCTAGTCCAGTGTGCAGGGCAGCTGTGCTGCCAACCATGCTGCAAGAGCAGCCAAAGTGTGGGTTGAAAAAGCTTGCTGCAAGTTCTTTGGCTGCATCTTTTTGTGTTTGTTCTTCCCAAACAAACTTCTAGTGTGAGTGAAGTTGGTTTCTCTTTTGTTCTGTAGGAAGCTAATGCAGATCTAATTACAAATTTACAATACAGCATTAGTTTTGACTAATGTTAACCAGAGAAAGTCTCTGGTGCTTCAGAGCTTTTCTTCCCCTTTTTGTCTTGTGAGCTAGTGTAACATAATAATACCTCTTACACATGTGCCATTATTACCTGTGGCTCAGTTCTTTGTTTTGACCTTCTCAAGAAGCCTTTCAGAAAACCTTTAGAGATGATTCATGCTCCTGCTAACATATTCTTTTACCTAATCTAAGCTAATGACAACCTGATGTAGTAGATCTTCCCTTTTTTTCCCCCTAGCTGCTGAGCTCAGATGGATTTTTAAATTCAGTTATTTTTCATCATGCCCAAAGAAAAGAATGGTACTCATTATTCAATGGCACACATCTTCTAGACCATATGTTTGGTGAATGTGCAGGTTACCTTTACATGCTGAACTTGGCTTTTTACAGCTAAGTTTGGATTCATACTGGTTAGTTCATTAAGCTTTTACAATGCAGTACTTTACATTACTTTAGAATCACAATCTTTGGGAAAAGTGATAGTGAAGGGACAAAGTGCGTTATGTATATAAAAGGATGTTAGAATACTCCAACCAGACCACAGGATTTGTGAGGAAAATAAGTTCTGCAAACTGGAACAGAGATACTTTTCTTGCATTTCACATTTGATGCCCAAATCGATATACTGTAGTTTTAAAGTAACATATTTTATGAGAGATTCAGTGTGCTTTGGGGTCCAAAATGAATGGTTTTAGCTTTTTGTTAACTTGTTTGTTTAGGTTCAGCCGTATTTATCAATTTCTCACTATGTGTTTGTCCCTATACCCTTCATTTTTAGCTAATGTGAGTGAGATAACTTTGTGGTATGTGAGAGAGAAATTCTTCACTGAAGAATAACATCTATTTTCTCCCAAGAATCTGTTAATCAAGCTCACCAGTTGTCATCTGACACTAACAGGACAGGCTCTGAAAGAGATCTAAAAGGGATCCTTGACAAAATGTTGATGGCATTAAAATGTAGTTACAATTAAAGCTTTATTTAAAAAAGAAAGATATCAAGATTAATACAGCACAGAACTTGTGATTAGAATGACACAAAATTTTACAATCAGAATACAACTTAATTTAGGATTTCTAATTGCTTAGATCATAACTTAACTTTGGATTTCTAATCACCCAACTAATGTAGTATTTCTAATACAACTTACTATTTCTAATCACTTGGACCCCCTGCAGATTGGGTCAATTCTTAGTACATTGTTTACTGTTTCAGTGTAGCAATCAGAATCTAAACTCTAAAGTAATATGAAAGCACATGAGTTAATGGCAGATTGGGTCAATTCTTAGTACATTGTTTACTGTTTCAGTGTAGCAATCAGAATCTAAACTCTAAAGTAATATGAAAGCACATGAGTTAATGGCTTAGTCCTTGGAGGAAACAGAAGACAGTGGAGACTGTCCTGACCCTTGGTCACTGGGGTCACAGGTCTCTCTGACCAGCAGCAGCTCTAGTTCAAGTTCCCCACTCAGAGTTTTTAACTGCTTGATTTTTATGGACAGTTATGCTTCCCTATTCTGTGGTGAGGTCATCACTACCACTGGGTTAATTCAGTACCTGGGACCTGCAAGACCAATAAGGAAGGAATCTTGAGGCCAGAAGGGACGGGAAGAAGAAATCTGTTTCATTTGTTTACTTGGTTCACAGGACATTCTCACATTCTCAGGGCCTGATAGAATATTTGACCCGCTCAGTCACAATGAATGACTGCCTTATAAAATCATGTTGATTATGCTAACCATATTACCAATAGTCGGGAGCAGGGAGTACCAGTCACACCAGTCTTATCCTGACACCACCTGGCAAATTCCAGTTCTGGTGATTGCAAATACTGAAATAGTGGTGATTGTGGATTTTTTCTATGTACACCTTTTTTTTTTTTTTTTTCATTTTAAAATAATACTTCTCATGAATATATTTAAGATGTAGAGCAGAGCAAAATAAATTGAGTTTTGAGTAGTGTTTATAATACAAAGTTTGCCTGTACAGTCTAATTTGAGTTGCTGCAATTCCCTTTCCGTTTCTTTATTTAGATGACTCATCTATTTTAAATGACAATTTTAGTGAGAACATAACACATGCTGGAAGTGGACAGCTTTGGTTTAGGTTTTCCTTACCTGCTGTTGTGCTGACATTTCCTTGGTGTGGATTGCTCATGAATGGGAAGATGCTCTTACACCAGATCTGGAAACACACCAGGCTCACTGTGAGCTCCAGATCTGGCATTTAAGAGGACTTAAGGCCATGGATCACTTAGTTAAAAGATCATTTTGGTCATGGGATGAGAATGTGTGTTAAGCTGCCTGGTTGTTTGGTATCTCTTCACTTTCCTTTCAGACATACACTTTCTTTCAGTGTGACGTTCCAGGGTGTGTTTGGAGTGTGTACAGCTCCCTATTCAAAGGCAAACAGAAAAGCATTGTGGTTGCTGCTTCTGATACACTTATAAAAGTTGAACCTCAGCTTCTTTAGCATCTTATCTTAACCAAAAGACCAATTCCTTTGTCGATACCTTATTTTGAAAAAGGTCAGGAACGTGTGTTTTTTTAATGTACCTTCCCTTATTTTAAGTTTTCCAGGGTTGAAATGCCAGTCTGTCAAGATAGGTCCATGGTTTTTTTTGCTCATACTCACTGCTATTGTGATATGGGAGCATCAGACATCATGATGTGGACAAAAATGTCATTATTTCACTACTGACTTCTGAAACTGGGAAACTGAACTTGTCTGTAGCAGAAAAATGACTTTTATAGTAGTGGAAAAACCTTGTCATTCTTACAAGGCTGATGTTTTGAGTCCGACTGCTGGTAATCCTTTGGTTTTTTTCCCTCTTGCAGTAGAGATCTGGATGGAAAGACTGTGTGGTTTATTGAAGGGAAGCTTTCATTATGCTAGATCAGTTTTCTAAGTAGATACTGGATGCTAAAACTGGTCTGATGCTTTGTTTGTGTTGTAGTTAGTATGTTCTCTGCTCTGAGGGTTTTGGAAGGACTCATAAGGCTCAGCATACCTGAAAAAGTCATGACTTCTGACAAGGAATGGTTGACTGCAATCTATTCTATGTAATCACTTTCAGTGACCATAAGTTGTTATGCTAAATGGTTGTCTGTGACAATTTTGTTCCACTATATAATAATGAATGATTTATATATTCATGTTTTTAACAGCTGCTCCTCTGGAACACTTCACATTACTTGTTCAGTAGACTATAGAAGGGCATGGCTTTATTGACACAAAATGTCTTCTGACCAGATGGAAAAGCTGCAGATTTTCATTGTCTTTATCCCTGGTTGTTTACCTTATGAGGCAGATGAGGAGAGTGGAACATCTTTTAAGAGGAAGGAGGTATATAGCCACTAAATGCCTCAGCCCTAGTTCAGTAACTGAAACTATGTTTTCAAATGAGTTTTATATGTAGGTCTCACTGAGAAGGTCAGTGGCACAGATTGCCTTTACTATCAAAATACTGTACTGCATAGAGTATTTAAGAGGCAGCAGCAATAAGAGACCAAGCAGATTTGCTTTATGCTAAACAGAAATCTTTTTGCATTGTCATTGCATGATATTCTTGTGGTGAAGAATATCCCACTGCAAATCATCTCTATCTCAGATGAAAACATGGGGAAGTGCACTGGAAGGCTTTTCATATAAATATTGTTCAGACTCTAGTCTATGTCCTAAAATCGTGCATCTCACCCTCTTTCAGTAGGCAAAAGAAGAACTTATTTATGCATAAGGATAGCTTGGGAATAATTTTGCAGTCAAGGGTTTTTAAGTAGTAGTAAGCATCTAGTCTTTGGCTTGAGATCTCACAGAATTTAAGTGAGTGATATTATGGGATAGAGTCAGGGATATGACAGGATTTTTTTTCATAAGCTAATTTTCCAAAATGTTTTGAAGTGTCACTGTCATTTTACTTAAATTTGAGCAAGTATGAGCCAGCAGTGTGCACAGGTGGCCAAGGAGGCCAGCTGCATGCTGGCTTGTGTCAGAAATGATGTGGCCAGCAGGAGAAGGGAAATGATCATGTCCCTGTACTTGGTACTGGTGGGGTGGCACCTTGAATACTGTGTTCAGTTTTGGGCCCCTCTCTACAATAAGGATATTGAGGTGCTGGAGCTTGTCCAAAGAACAGTGAAGCTGGTGAAGGATTTAGAGAACAAATTCTGTGAGAAGTGGCTGAGGGAATTGGGGTTGTTTAGCCTGGAGAAGAGGACACTCAGCAATAGAGTGGTAAGGTTTCCCCTATTTGAAAGGAGGTTGTAGTGAAGTGGGTGTTGGTCTTTTCTCCAAAGTAACAGCAGTAGGACACCTATTCCACCTAAACATAAGGAAAAACTTCTTTGTTTTGAGGGTGACAGAAAGTGGAATAAGCTGCCTAAAGAGGTGGTGAAATCTCCTTCTCTGGAGGCTTAAAAACCCCATCTGGATGTGTTCCTGTGCAATCTGATCTAGGCATTAGCAAGGGGGTAGACTGGATGATATCTAGAGGTCCCTTCCAGCCCCTACCATTCTGTGATTCTGTGACAAGAGGAAAAGACACCAAGTTGCACCAGGGCATGTTTAGATTGGATATTAGGAAAAGTGTCTTCACAAGAAGGGGTTGTCAGGCATTGCAACAGGCTGCCCATGGAAGGGATGGAGTCACCATCCCTGGAGGTATTTAAAAGACATGTAGATAAGGTGCTTAGGAACATGGTTTAGTGATGGACTTGGCAGTGCTAGGTTGATGTTTGGATGCAATGATCTTGAAGATCTTTCCAACCAAAATGATTCCATGATTCAATTCTTTAAAGCAGGCAAGTTTTTATCTCAGTGCAGGCTGAATAATTTTTCTGTGTTTTATTTTTTTTTCCTGTTTGTTCTTCATGTGGCCTTTGTATACAGATCTATTTTGAAAGTGAAGATCTGGTTGTATCCTACAAGTACTGACACAGGTGAAAAAGATACATCAAGGAAAATCTTGGTTTTGTATCTTGTATCCTTAGAGAAAAAAATTTGGATTCTTCTCCCTGCATGCAGTTGTATAGCCAAAGTAACGAGACGGTTTGTGTCTCGGTGTCTACCGAATCAACTTCATTGAAGTGATGTAAATGAGTCTTACCTGAGCCGGCTTTGTGGTTCCTTCCTTGGAATGCCTTACTTAATTTTTAAAAACTGTAAACTCTTTTATTACTTCCATTGCTGGATTTTTTAAGGGCTTTGTTCTGTAAGCAGACAGAACAGGACATGTCAATATTTGTCTGTGACCGCATCCTGCAAAAGCATGACTCCTGAGCCTTTTTTTTTTTTTTTTGGAAGATGAGCTCAGAATTTTGTAATGAAATTCACACATTAAGTTAAAAAGCTTTGTGATTTGACTGAAAACGTCATGTGAACAAACAATGCATGAAAATAGCTAAGCACTTAGCAGTTAAAACACAGACAATAACTTCCAGTCATGAGGTATTGTTGAGGCTGTTTTCAGATGTACAGAGGGAAAAGCTCTCAATTGTTCTTAAGTCGGCTGGTAACTGAATCCACGTTTGTAGAGCTTGACAACAAAAGGCTTTTTGTTCGCAATTTTTATTCATCAAGGACATGTCAATTACTGAGCATAAATAGGACATGGTGTATGAACAAGCCAATATAACTCATTGCTGAATTCATAACTTAGCAGAAATCCATAATTTAATATTAAAATATTTAGAATTAAAGGTAGAAGCTACTCATTGGGGGATTTTAGATTTTTGCATGAATGAGCACAGTGTAACTGCTCTGAGGAAGCACACGTTGCTGTGTTTGATGTGGCTGCAAGATGTACAAAGCTCTTCTCGAATATTGCTTGCAATCATTTCTTTAATTTAGTGAGGCAATACTGACTGGGGCAAAGCCATTAAGAGGCAAGAAGACCTTAATTATACTCCTGCCATTCACAAATAAAGCATACTAAACAAAAATTATTCTAATGCTTTTCCCAAAAATTGTTCCGTGCCTTGCTGTCAGTGTAGTTGTATGACTACATGTGATTTGCATGTCAAGTAAGCATGGCTGGCTTGCTTTGATGGGCCATTCAGCAATGTACATCCTCTTATTTTTGATGCAGTACTTTGGCCTTCCGTGCTCTTTACATGAATTGGCATGCTGTTTGTAAGATGTTACCCTAATCAGGAAGAATGAGCAGGAACACAGATGAAACTGTAGATTTGGCATGTATATTGTCTTGCTGTTTTTCTGTTAATCACATAGTGGGAATGAAAACCTGGTTCAACAGGAACTAACCTGAAAGAACAGAAAGAAATAAGATTTGATAAAGCACACATTCGTCACCCCTTGCGTTAACAGTGCAAGTCATGCTCTTAATTAAAACTGACGTGTCCAAAACCAAAAGTGTAATGTTTCCCAAACTATGAAATGCATTGAGGTGGTGGGTGTGACTTGATAAATAAGCACATCATTTTAAGTTGTCCACTTGGGAATTTTTTGTGGAGTACAGAATAGAAATGTTGGGGTTTTTCTCTGTGTGAGAAATGTTGCAAGCTGTCCTGCTACTAGTGGAAAGGTATGCATGTAGGAAAAGCACTAAAAAAGGGTAAACAGCAGATTTTAAGTTCTTCATCAGTGTGGGGTTCTTGTGTTGGTCACTGGTTTAAACTCCTTTTATATTAAGACTATGTTCCTTTTCTGCCGTTTTGTAGGTAGTGGTGCTACAGCAGTTGTCCAGGCAGCGCTGTGCAAACCCAGGCAAGAACGCGTAGCAATAAAGAGGATCAACCTAGAAAAATGCCAAACCAGTATGGATGAATTACTTGTAAGTAAATCAGAGGGGAACACATGACATGGAGACTGCCTTCTATTTTTATTTTTGATTGGCCCAAGAGTGAGAGTTGAATTTTATGCAGGATAATAGTGAGAAAAGGATTTGAAAATAATCTGAAAGAAGGATTTGGTTCCCCTAAAAATATATTTAACTAATGTATGTTTTCTAATGCTACAAAACCAAGAAGTGACAGTTTGAATCTTGAGATAATCAGCTGTTGGGAACTGTGGGAAGAACCTTATCACTTGCTTTCTAGTGACTTGATTTTCAAGAGATTATTGTTTGGGTGTCTGCCTTTACTTAATATGGAGGAAAGATACATTTTCCTTTGATTAAACACTGATTAAAAATAGGTAGAATTTAGTGCATCTCCTTAAAATGTCTGAAGCATCAAAACATGACAGAAAGCTAGTTATTGGATGGTTTTGCAATGATAATTTTTGATGGGAAAAGAACAAATGGTTACACTGCTATCTCTACAAGGAAGCTCTTGGTAAAGCTAATAACACGCATTTATCCAATAGGCCTTAGCAAGCCAGTTGAGGAATGCTGTTTGTTTGGGTTAATAACCAGAGGAAGAAGGGACCTGTAAGAGGCCCTTTGTTAAAGGGACAGTGAGAGTTTTGCCTCTGCACTGGTTATTTCATTCCAGACAGAGTTGCAAAGCACTGCTAAAAAAAAAGCTTGTTGCTTTCTAATGCTCCTAGTCAGGTGCTTGTAAGACTAATGCATATTTATGTATAGGCAGCATAACAAGAGTTGAAGGACACAAAACCATTCTAAAAGTGAGAACACTCTCTTCTGTTCCACAGGTTATACTACTGCCTAGAGACTGTGGGCTTTTTCTAATGCAGAAATTCCTGCCTCTGAAGGAAATGATCTCCTCAGCAGGGAATTGCCAGTGCAAAAGATATCTTGAATTTGATACAGAGGGTATGGTCCATCCAGTTTTTTTCAGATAAAATGGCTTTTTTACAGTGGAGGACCCATAATGCTCTTCCCCTGGTGTTGATAGCATTTGCCTTCAGTTTATGTAACTACTTCTATGGGACATGGTTGTGGTTTTTAAAGGAGGTTTGCTGTAGTGGAAACTACCTCTGAGGTAGTGAGACTTATGTCAGGTTAAAAACTCAATAAATAAATTCTGGACTGTGTTAAGAAAGAGAACAGCCCAAGGTGAAATGCTGTGCATGATGTAGTAACATAGCATCCATAAAGAACATTTCTGTAAAACCAGAAATACTAATTATTGCAATACATAATGGTCAAAATGTAATATTTTTAAAATTATTTTTTTATTAGAATTTGAACTAATTGGAAGTCAAGAATTAAAATGTTACAAAAAAATAAAACCAGACAAAACTGCCAAAAATCTGCAAGAAGTATTTAGGTGGTCTGGAGAAATGACTGCAATTAATTACCAGCTTATACAAAGTTGTCTTAGCAAGTGCCTGAGTATTTTTAACTGCTGATATGTCTTCATTGTCTGCCAAATCAGGCAATAGGTCTTGAATTTTTTGTCCCATATTGCTTTCTTTTAATATGAAGATAACTGTCCGTACCATCTTTTTTATTTTTTAACATACGTCAGTTTCTGCTTTTCTGTGTTCAGATTTTGTGTTTATTTGTGGATCTGTTTCAATCTGAACATAAACTCTGGTTTTCTGAGTTCCTGACTGGGAGGAAAAAAAATAAAGAGGCAATGCATGATACCTTTTATATGTGCATGCACACATGTGCATGGATACACAGACTTTTTTGTCTTTTTTTATGTGAGGGGAAGTGCACTTTTTCTAATAGTTTTAATAGATTTCAGATTTTTGTTTGCAAAATTAGAGAACTTATTCTGGCAAAGGCCATCACTGACCTTCGAAATTCTTGTTGCAATTGTACTAACATTTTAATTTCAGTTGATAATACTTACATTGCTCTTTTGTTTGTTTTATTGTTTTTTTTTAACACTGTTTTTGAGTTTGCTCAGTTTTTGGTCACTTACTTTTCTGACCAAGCAGTTTACATTGGCACAGGGATGTTCTAAAACTCTGCTCTCTGAACATGCTGTTTTGTAAAATCTAAGTGCTCAGGAATGGTGTGCAAAGGCACACTTCACAAATTATCAGCTGTGTGGCCTTTAGGGAAGTGGAAGATGCAGCAAGCTTGGTGCCCATGTAAACACAATTAGGATTTGGGCCAGTTTTAGTTAAAATAGAAAGGCAGTGTGGGAGGGAGCTTAAATAATACTAAGGTTACACAAACTGGCAAACGCCTGAAATTCAATACTCCGTTTCCTTCAATGTCCTATGTTCTCACTATTGTAAGCTAAATGTAACTCAACTCCATGAGCCAAGGAAAATGTTCCTGTCCTTAGTGGTGTCCTAATGGGGTATCTTTTCCCATCCCATTACCTCCATTTTTTAAAAACAAACACCAAGCTCAACACTACAAAGCAATGGCAGCTTTGACTGAATAGATTTTTCTAAACTGTTTGCATTTCTGCTCTGGATAGCCCTTTGAGACAGACTGTCTGGATGAGCCCCTTGCATGTTATGCTGAACCCTGGGTGTCAAACAGCCATACCTCAGTGTCTGTGGAGGAGGCCCTGGGGATGTACCCATAGAGCTGTGGCACTTGCCAGGTCACTGTGTGCTGGACCTGGCCCTACAGCTGAGCACTGGAAGAAGCTGTCTTGCAGTTGCTTATTAACTACGTCACCCATTTGCCCTTAGGGCCGGCACACATTTTTGTGTAGCTGCTCAGTGAAACTGGATCAGGAATAATATGGTGGAAAGAAGTCACCTTTTAACCTGGATGTATTTACTGATGCAGTGCACAAATGCCTGCATTAGCCACAAGGGAGGGAGAAGCGGTGGAGAGAGACTTTAAAGTGTTCCTACAGCTTTGGTGCAGTTCAGTGTCTAAAGGGACATGAATGTGAAGAGGGCTTCAGGACATTCTCCTGGATGTCCTGCTGCAAGCTTGTCCTCTGACAGTGTATTGTAAGCAAACGCTTTTCTCTCACCTTAGTGTATCACTGGCTTCAACCAAATAACTGAAATCTGTAGAGGATTTTACCATTCTGTGTGTAACATGGGCTCTCCAGCACTGCAAGTCTGAAATTAATACTTTCCTGACTAAAATTTAATCTCTTCTCTCCTGTGGGGTGCTTTCTGTTTGTTTATTTTATTTCAAAGACTGTCTCTGGAAACAAAGCCACCGAAGCTGAGATACAAAGTGCCTTTGGCTGTGGTTACGATGATAGCTAAATTCTGGCCAATAAGTTGATGCAGACAGGCAAAATTTTCAAAGCACTTTTAGGTTAAAGATAGTGAAGCTTACCACAGTCATTTAGTTACATTTCTGCATTATTAATGTGTGACTAAAATAGCTGAGGTGTTGGGGTTTTTTTCCCCAATAGTGGCAGGTAGACTTCTGAGCTATCTTTATGGTACTAGCGTAAAACAATACAAGAAATAAAATAGTTATGAAGAGTTGGAAAGTTACAGTTAAGATTTGGTATGGATAACCGAATTAAGAAACTGGGGAGGTAATTTGAAATGTGTTTAAAATGACATGCCTTCTGGGAAAGGGAAATAACTTCTCTTTTCCACCTAATGTCTCCCAGGGGAAATAAATAAATAAATAAATAATAAAAGGCTATTTTATAAATTACTGTTATTCAAGCTTATTTCACAAGTATTCAGCTGTTCATTCTACTGTAGTTCAGGGCTCAGAAGTTGATAAGGGAAGAGGACTTTAGACAACAGGACTAGTTATGATGTTTGTCACAATGCAGCCTGACTTAATAGTAACCAACAGGTATCATGAGATTAAATCACAGTTTTCAATAAATGTAGTTAACTTTTTATTAGAAGGAGGCTGTGATCTCAAATGCATTGCAAGTAACAACAACAAAACACTTTCAAACACTTGCTGAATTGAGGTTAAAAGTTGAAAATGGCATCTGTGGCAGCTTTAATGGAAGTGTGTAGTACCTGTTCTGAGCTTGTAATGTGTCCACCTGAAAGCAGTTGCTTTTCAGGGGTGAACAGAAGGTGGAAGTTTATTCTTTAGCTGGACTGGCTCACTGACCAATTCAACCTCTAGGAGTGTGTTTTCTGGCACCAGAGATGGATCAAGTTTGTGTGTCCAGAGATGGAGAAGTGAGATTTTGGGAGCTTAAGTTGGTGTGAGGCCACACTGTCCAGTACAAAGGAGCCAAAAGGAGGCATAAACACTCCTATGTAAAGGAGTGTCAGGATAATGAGCACTGCTGGAAAGGTGTTACAGAACAACCATGTGAAAAAGTGAATAGAAAAAGTACTCTACTTGAAAGAACAGATGCAAGGCAGTCATTCTTAATGTGTACAGCTGTGGTGTGTCATAGATGAGGTTACATGGTAGTGCCAAGTTGTGCGTATGTTGGCAACTGTGTGCTACTCTAGTCAATTCTTTTCTCTGACTTTTGGTCTTTAACATTGCTTTTTCCTCTTGCACTTCTGTTTGATTGTGTGGTTCTGGTGTCCACCTGTCCATCTCACAGTAGCTGAGCCAGTGGTGCTGTGTCCTTTGTCCAACAGTTTCCTTTCTCACCTGCTCCTATTCTACTCATTTGATATCTCTTTTGAACAGGAAGGCCTGTAGGTTTTGATCTTGTGTTTTGTTGTCTAGCTTGTACCCACACCAGCTCTTGGACTCTGCTCACTCTTCATTGCCTACTCTGAATTTGGGAATTTAACAGTAATTTCATTGCTGCTCTCAGAAGAAAATTGATGCAGTTCTGCCTGTATCTCTTGGCCAAACCTTCCTCGTATTCCTTGCAATAATGTTTTGTCTTGCATGCAGATCTATAGTTAAACTGGAATGTTTGGTGCCTAGATGCATATTCTGTGCATACTTCAATTACATTATCGTATTTCATTTCATGTCTCTGTACAATCAGAACTGTGTTACGCTGGGCTTTGTATTTCTTACAGAAAGAAATTCAAGCAATGAGTCAATGCAATCACCCCAATGTGGTGACCTATTACACATCTTTTGTGGTGAAGGATGAACTTTGGCTGGTTATGAAACTATTAAGTGGGGGTAAGTTACTGTTTTTACTTGTTTACCAGCAAGGAAATTGATTATTTTTTTTAATGTATCTTCTTTGAGTTAGTTGACCTAGACCAGCTTAAGAAGGGGAGGAGAGAGACTACATAGGATGAACCTTGAGACTAGTTGTGTTACAGCAAGAATGTACAAGCTTGTGTGCATGTTTGTGTATTTATATTCATAGCATAGGCTGAGAATTACTGAGATAACTTCTGTAGATCTAACTACTGTAATTTTGTAATCTGAATCAACATATTAAATTCTCTGTTAAGGCTGTGTGGGAGAAACTGATGAGAATGAGGTCACTACTGTTAGCGTGGCCTTTTTTTTTTAACTTTCTCTAGAATTCACTCAATTTTTGTAAAAAAGCATGTATTTCTGATTTCATAATGAGTGCTTTTCATTCCTTATTCAAGGAGGATTATTCCTAGGACAGACATTATATATGTGTTGGTTTATGATGATTGTTACTGGGTAGTTAGTTCTGGAAGAGGGAAAAAGGTATGACTTGAAGGTACTTTTAGCTTAGAAAAGCACGACTCCAAAATAGAATAGAATAGAATAAACCAGGTTGGAAGAGACCTTCAAGGTCATCGTGTCCAACTATTATCCAACCCATCTAATCAACTAAACCACGCAACCAAGCACCCTATCAAGTCTCCTAAACACCTCCAATGATGGTGACTCCACCACCTCCCTGGGCAGCCCATTCCAATGGGCAATCGCTCTCTCTGTATAGAGCTTCTTCCGAACCTCCAGCCTAAATCTCCCCTGGCACAGCTTGAGACTGTGTCCTCTTGTTCTGGTGCTGGTTGCCTGGGAGAAGAGACCAACCTCTGCCTGTCTACAACCTCCCTTCAGGTAGTTGTAGAGAGCAATAAGGTCTCCCCTGAGCCTCCTCTTCTCCAGGCTAAGCAACCCCAGCTCCCTCAGTCTCTCCTCATAGGGCTTGTGTTCCAAACCCCTTACGCACTTTGTTGCCCTTCTCTGGACATGTTCCAGCAAGTCAACATAAAAGGTGGTGGTCCTGGTTGCTACATGATACTAATCAAGATTAGTCTTGATAGCAGCAGAGTACTGCACCATCATACTAGAAAGCAAGGATTGTATATGCTCATAAAATAACACTTGTTCCATCACATTTGCTTGAATTGTTTAGTTCATGCAGAAGCAACCATAAATTCTGAGAGAAACCAGTGATTAATGACAGAATTTACTGTGATTTTATTGAAAAATGCCTGGATAAAAATAAAATGTCGCTATTGGTTTCCTTGAAATTTATAATAACTGAAGTTCAGTGTCAACCTGGATGTCACTAGGGGTGTGGTTATCATTTGTTTGTATCTCCTTCCAGTCTTGCAGCTGCCTGTTTAAATGTGTGGCACTCCTGAATTTTTAATAAATGGTATCTCAGCAAGCTGTTACCAGAGCTTTCTAATGGATCCTTGTATGTTACTCTGTTCTGATATGAAATTCCCGTATGTATGCTTTTTTTCTTTCCCATGACATAGGTTCAATGCTTGATATAATAAAGTATATTGTCAACAGAGGAGAGCACAAAAACGGTGTCCTTGAAGAACCCATAATAGCAACTATTCTTAAAGAAGTTTTGGAGGGCTTAGACTATCTTCACAGGAATGGCCAAATTCACAGGTAAGAGTACACAGACACTGAGAAAAGCATTCTCAAAGTTGTATAGTGTTTGTTGATATAGGTCAGCTGCAAGTGCTTGCTGAGCAAAATGTATTGCCTCTTTAACATACTGTCAATCCAATCAGTACCAACCAAATGATAATGCTGGGAAGGGTGCTGTAATCTTGACTGCTGTTTGTTGCTAACACCTTGTACTTGCTTGGGCTTTTATGTTGTCTGTCTCTTACCAATTAGGATAGGGCTGTGCTGCACTAGGTATGCTAGAGCTGTGGTCTCTTGTGCATGCTAGAACTTCAGATATCTAATTTAAAGGTAGTTTATATCTAATTTGAAGGTAGATGTGGGCTGTAATTTGGTTATTGTGTGCACAGTAAACCTATGATCTTGGGCACTCCAGTACTGCTGTGTAAACATGAAATTTGTTTTTTCCTGGTAAACGGCAATATCTGTCTCAAGCTCTACAGACCTGTCACCACATAGGAAGCTAGGATCAATATTATGGAACTACATCTTGGTGTACATGCACATACTGTTTGTTTTATTCTGTATTTTCTCTCTCTACTGACTTCTTAGTCTAAATTGTGCAGGTCCCCCAGGGTGGTCTATACCAAACTGCTGTAGCAATCCACAGGTTGCTTTCATTGTGTGGATGTTGTAAGTGCTGTACTCTGACCTGCCTAATTTTACTGAGTTGAATTTGCCTTTTAAGGAAGGGGACTACAACGGGGTCTCTGATTCAAGTGTTAGGCTTTTATAAGGGAATCTTTTAAACAAAACCCAGACTGGCTGCAGACAGAACTCTGAGAATGAAGGTAATGCAGATATACAACATGAATTGTTCTTAATGTGTACTTTTTATGTCTCATAAATGAACTGCCTCTGGTGTAAATCAAGAACTGTTTCTTCCTTTTGCAGAGGAAAAATGGAGGTAAATGGAAAAATAAAGAACTATTTTCTTGTCTTCTGGTCTGGAATGCCAAAGATCTTCTTCAAACCTTATTCATAGTCATCTGTTAAGCTGATATTGTTGTGGAAGAAACATTCATTAGCTTTTAAGCATAAGCAGACCCTTTGAGGTCGGATTCAGGGATTCCCCTTGGCTGTTCTTAAGGGACCTTAAAAAATATAAAAAGACAAAGATCTATTTGTTCCATCTGAGTTTTGTCCTCTTCTGTAACATTTAATTTGTAAATTGTCCAGTACCACAGAAGCCTTGTTCAAGAGAGCACTGTGTATTCTTTATCCCATGTCAGTTTTAAGTGAAAGCTGTAGTAGTTCAGGGCATGCTATATTAGGTGGTATTTGCAGGTTGGATATGTGTCCAAAATTCTTGAGGGATTTTGTTCTGTTGTTTCAATGTGTTCTTTTTTTATGTGTAAGGAAAGAGGTTGTGTTCCCTTTCTGTAGCAATGTGTTAATTATTTTTACTAAATTTTTTAAAGATTGATTTGCTTAAATTCTTAATGTTTATGATGTATCCTGTATGAAAGATTCATTTTAAGAATGTGATGTTCATTTCTATTAAACAACCAACCAGAAAGGTTTCTTCTTTACATGCATGAATGGTTTGTTAACTGGATAGAGATAAGTATATATACTGAAGATAAATTTGGAGCTTTTTATACAGGAGAGAGAGAGTTGGAGACAGTTTGAGTTTTGCAGTCTTGTTTTACTCTAAATCAGTTACATTTTATTCTTCAGTTATTTTTTCTGTCTTTTAAATTTTAAAATGCTACCTAGTGAAGCTAATTAGTATCCAATTTAAAAAAGTTATTTACATAAAATAAGCACACACATACTTTCATGCATAAAGTAACTGTTTTTTGTACATTCTAGAGATTTGAAGGCTGGCAACATTCTTCTGGGTGAAGATGGCTCTGTACAAATAGCAGGTAATGGTAGAGTAGTGGCTAAATAAAAGGAAAAGGTAATTGCAGCTGGACTGGGGGCAACAGATAAAAGTTTTTCTTTTGCCTTTTAACTACTGCAAGTTATCCAGTTTCAGATTTCATGATTCTTGAGTAATGATACGTGAGTTAGGAATTATTCAGTATTTTTCTGTGTCCCATCAGATATATAAGGACACTTATTA
The DNA here is from genome assembly GCF_014839835.1 of Dryobates pubescens. Lineage (NCBI taxonomy): Eukaryota > Metazoa > Chordata > Aves > Piciformes > Picidae > Dryobates > Dryobates pubescens. Next base: position 35,005,122 of record NC_071613.1, read on the forward strand.
GTGTCCTTTTAATGTTTCCTTTTATATCATCCATGCACCTTAAACACCTTGCAAACTGTAGCAACTCATATTTCTCTTCAAGTTAATTTCATTTATTTTTGCAAGTAATTTTAATAGTTCTCGGGGATTAAAGAATCTGTATATACTGCCCTTCATGAAGACCTTGGCTGTACTTTAATTAGTCACTAGCATGCATGTATTCTATCTCACTGAGTATTATTTTTGGCATTTTACAGTTTGTCTTGCAGTAGTATCAGTTTGATATGGTTTAGCATCTTAAATATCCTCTGAATATATCAATATGTTTCTTGAGTGGTAGTCTGTAAGAAATTATTTGATCTTCCTAAGATCTTAAGTACTGAGCAAGATTCCATATCCCCTCTTTTGGGTCAGTGTCAGATAGCTGGTGGTGATACTTGCCCCTTCTCCTAGCATACTCCCAGACCTTTCATGGTGTATAGCTCATGACCCAGTGATGAAAGCTTTGTGTTTAGTAGCCCTAAGTAATAAAAATGGCTATAGCCAAAAGTTCTTTTTTTATGTAAACAATGCTTTCAAAAGACTGCATAAATATGTACTGTGAGGGCTGATGTCTGAAGCTGGTGAAACCGAAGAAAAAAAGACTGTCTGGCAGGTTGAACTATTTACTAATTAGAGCAGTTTTAAATCTCCCTGTTTTAGCTCAAGAAATTTAAAGCAGATAAGGAATTTTACAGACTTGAATTTTAATAAGATATTACATGGTCTATATCCAGTTAATTATACACAACAGTTGCCTCTGCTTTGTATAGCACTTTGAGCAACTGCCGAGATTCTAGATCTGTGTTATTCAAGTATTCTTTATGGCTTTGTATATTGTAAAGCAGTAGATATCCAGACAACCAACTTATTTTAAGAACTAAGAAGAACTAAAAAGTTGAAAGATAAAATCCCATGAGCTACCTTTAGATTATTACTTTCACACATAATCAAAGTGTACTCTCCCAGTAATCAGATAACATTCAAACAAAGGCTAAATTATCCCCTTCTTGCTCAGTTTGAGGGCTTGTTTTCTTGACCTTTTCCACCTTTTTTGCTGTAGGCATCTTAATTAGTGAGGCTTTAGTTGTGCTTCTAGGGCATTCAGTGCATGTTGTTTGAGGAAGTTTGGTGGCCGGATAGGTATGTGGAATGTGTCTGTCTGTGATGCATTATTTCAACACCAGGTTATTTCTGACCTCCAGGTGAGAAGCACAGCAATGTTAAACCTGTTCCTTTGTTGGCATGAGGCTGTTACGGTTGGGACAGCTGAATGTTGCACCTGAACTGAAAGCAAATTTTGAATTTGAAAGAGGCTGAAATTCCTCTTTTTTACATATTTTTGCCTTAACAATGTATAATCTTTAATTTTTGAAGAGCAGATACCTGATGATTTTCTTTCTTTTTATCTGCTAGAAAAGCTTAAGTTCTTTTGATTGTTCATTCTCCTGCACCCCAAACTTCTATAATGAAAAGATGTACTCATAGCACAATGATGCTAATATGTGTGATGAGTAATATTTGAGGATACAGTTGTCCATTAACATTTCTGGGTGCTAAGGGGCTGTGGCTCACAAATGAAGCTTGGGCCAGTGTTTCTCTGACAAAACATTTTGTGCAGAAAAGCGCAGATTCTTCAGAGAATTAGAATACCGTTAGAGAGACCTCTGATTATGGATCTCAGAGGTTCTACACTGAGAATCTGCTCAGTCCTTGGTGGGAAAGAGGAAAATGCACATCTTTTTGTTTTGTTTAAATTGGAGAGACATTTTTAAAGTAACAATTTCCTCTGTTTTGAGCAGGAAACTTTTGGCTTACTTATAAATATGATGTTACTGCTGTTCTTCAGCTCCAGTGTTCTACTTGAAACTGTTAGCATTTTAACATCTGGTGATTCATCAGGGTTTCATCCTTCTAAGCCTGAATTGCATGGTGATGGTAAAAGCATCAAACCAGTAAAGGAATAGGTACATGGGATGAGTTAAGAAGCATATAACAAAGAGCAATCATACACAGAGATTGATGAAGTGTAGAAGGTATGGGCTGTAGGATGCATTTAGCCTGTACAAGAAGTGACAGTTTCAGTAAAACTTGCCAAAAAAACCACCCCAAAACATATGCATTTTGACAAGTCTAGGCAAAAGACCCTGCTTTTAAATTTTGTAGTAATCCATACCCATAGAAATATGGCAAATATCTATTTAAAAACAGGCAAAGCTTTTGCCTCAGATACTCAGGCCTGATGAAAGAGAGGTCTGTCAGGGACAATTGTTTGACAGCCCAAGCTTTCTTTGGCCAGCCTCAATGTCACATGAACGTGATGCATTATTTCTCTTTAAAGCTCCACTGTAACCATACACATGGCCTTAGCTGAGCCTTAGGCTAAAGTCTGCAGCCACTGCCAAGGTGAGAAAGTTAGGTGAGAAATGTTTTTGCAGCCTGTGCCTCTCTGCAGCAGCTGCTTTGCAGCTCCGCTGCCGTGGAAGCAGTTGTTGTCTTTCTCTTAGGCCTAATCCTGATGCTAGAACTTGTTTTTGGCTGAGGCTTAGCCAAGAGTCCAAGCCCTGCCTGAAGTGAAAAAGATACATAGAATACATATAGAATACATAGAATAAACCAGGTTGGAAGAGACCTTCAAGATCATCGCGTCCAACCCATCAACCAATCCAACTCCGCCCAAGCAACTAACCCACAGCAAGATGTTTGAGAATAAATGACTTGTGGACTATTCTTGTTTGGATAATTCTTATTCCTTTAATTTCAAAATACTTTACTAATACAGTAAACTCAGGGCTCATCAGTTAGTTTTTTCTTGCATATTAGCTGTGACTTTTGGTGTCCTAACACGGCTTGTTCTCAATAATACTTCCTGTGTGATAGGAAGCTTGCCACTGCAGATCATGTCTTTTCATAAATAACCTGCATTTGTGAAACCTGTGTCTAGGATAGGAAATTTAAGTCTTCTTTAAAAAGATAGCTATCAAACCATTTTTCCTCTGTGTAAACATACAACCGTATTTGACTAGTATGTGTATCGGACGACGGAGATTGGAATCAATACAGCTGACCAATATGATCGAGTATCGACCCTTTATTGTTCCAGTATTGCAGGCCTATGGCACAGGCCTAGGGTGCGAGTATAGCACAGTAAAGTATAGCATGGAAGAAGAAGGGATAGGAAAGGCAGAAGTGTGTAGCAAGGGAACTTCTACAACTAATATAAACTCGGAGTGCCTTGTTGGCATGGACTGATTGGTTCCCTATGAGTGACCACACATCACACTATTATAGATTATTAGTCCAACTACTGATGACACGCGAGCTTTGTTGATGCAGGTGCATGTCCTGTTGTCCCAAGATAACTTGCTGTGTTTCTAGCTACCAGTGCCTTGGTTTAGTTACATGCTGCAGGCACAGCACTGTTTGGTACACTGCTAGCTGGCTCTGCACTTATGCTGAGCATGGCCTACCACCATGTCAGGCTCTAGGCTTGCACTGCCAGATTGCTCACACTGCATTGCCACATATGTCCACTTGAGTTAGTGAAATACTCATCACATCTTTCTCAGTGAAATGTTGCAATGTTTCATTGTGAAGCTTATCCAAGAAGAGATTTTTCTTAGGATTTTTTTTTTTCTTTCTTCCTCCTCACCCATTTACCTTTTCTTTTCTGTTGTCCTTTTCAAAATTAATGTTATGTTAATAGGGAAAAACAGCAGTAGAGGAGCAAAGGCTAAGTAGGGATTTTAAATGTGTATCTCACTTCTTGAAAAGCCCTGTAAACAGGTGTCCAATACAAACTATTTATCTTTGATACTGAAAGGATTTATTTTCCATATCTCTCACTTATCTTTGCATTTATTTAATTTTATTTCTGCTTATTTGGATTTTTCATTATGTGAGATACTTCTTCTTCATAAAACTGCATTGAATTTTAGGGCATAAAAAACTTAGAAGCTGTTCATACTTTTCAGAATTATAACCAAAATCTATTATATATAACATTAGTTTTAGGGGAGGAAAAAAAAAGAATGGTTTTAATTCATCAGACAAGCTGCAGGGAAGCTTAAAGCTTTCTTCTTGTCTACTGTATTTCTGTGTTTTCAGCTGTGTAGAAGAGGTCCAGAATTTGAGTCTCTTGTTTTTACTGTTTTGGAGTTTGGGAAAAAATACTTATGTCATGGCTTACTATTAAATATACATTGTTGATCACTTTATTGATTATCTTAGATCTGCCAAATCTCTGTGGATATTTAAGTTATACATAGTATTCAGTCTTGTTCAAGTTGCATTCAAATTTAGTAGCTGTACAGAAGTAGCTCCCTGCTGTTAAACAGTAACAAATGCAAACCTTTCTAACCTTAGTTCAAAGCACACATTTGAAAACCTTAAATGCTGAATATACTGGAGGCCTTCATAACCCTATTCAGGAAGGCACAAACTAGGATGAAGGCACAAACTTGGGGGTGTCCTAGTGCAGATAGACCAGATAAAACTATGCCATTTTTTCTGTAGCATTTCAAGGACATTGTGTCATGAAAAAAAGATAAGCTCTGCAATGGGCATTTTCTATAAATAGATCTTTATGAATTGACTTTGTTTCTGAAGTGTAAAACTTTTCCTTTGCTATTGTCAGTTTAACAGATTTTCATTTTTCCCCCTCCCTTTCCAGATTTTGGCGTTAGTGCATTTTTAGCAACGGGAGGTGATGTCACTCGCAACAAAGTAAGGAAAACATTTGTTGGTACTCCCTGTTGGATGGCCCCTGAAGTAATGGAGCAGGTATTGCTAGAATTTAAAAAAAAAAATTAAAAATTAAAATGCCCTCAATCTTTAATATTTGGAACTTGAGATATCACCATCTTGGTTTTCATATCTGGTTTTATTCCAGGTGCGAGGTTACGACTTCAAGGCTGATATGTGGAGTTTTGGGATAACAGCCATTGAGTTAGCAACAGGAGCAGCACCTTATCACAAATACCCTCCTATGAAAGTAACAATCACTTTGCATTGCTTAATACTGTTTTCTATATTATAAATGTTGCTAGGTAGTTAGCACTAGATAGATAGTTAGCACTACTTCAATAGCAACTCAAGATACCTAAATATGTGTATTCTGTGGAATATTTTTTCTCTTTTAATGGCTCCATATTTTTAATTGATTAGGCTTACAGTCTCTCTTTTTTGGGTTAACTGTAGGTGTTAATGCTGACACTTCAAAATGATCCTCCCACTTTAGAGACAGGTGTAGAGGACAAGGAGATGATGAAAAAGTATGGCAAATCCTTTAGAAAATTAATTTCATTATGCCTTCAAAAAGATCCTTCCAAAAGGTAGGTCATTATTGCTATGTACAGTGGAAATATTTTTAAATATACAGACTACTTAAAAGTGTTTGAATATCATCTTTAAGTGTGTGATTTGAATTTTGCAAATAGCAGCCATCAGCTGTCTTCATCTGGGTTGAAGAAATTGCCTCTTAATTGTTGCTTAAGTTTTCTTCTAAGTTGTTAGCCTAATTTATGTATACTTAAATATACTGTTGAATTAAACTGATCAAACAGAAGCCCTTGCTCTACATCCTCATTTCTCTGTTGGTAACTAAACATACCAATCTGTCTGGCTCTATTATAAACAAGTAAGTAACGTTAGGCTGACTTTTCCTATTTTGTGGCATAAGATTAGTATTGCATTTAACTTTGATATTTCTAGAGAAAATATCTTTCTAGAGAAAATACTTACAAAAATACTTATTTCTAGAGAAAATGCTTACAAAGATGTTTGGGTTTTTACTATAAAGTTAGAGTCTTGACTATAAAGTTAGAGTGTTCCTTGTGTTTATATAGGTAATTGCATGTCTTAGTATCTTTGTGATTTGCTCTTTCTGCTGTTTTGTGAATAGGGTAGCCAAGATAGTGGAAATATTAAATACCTCTTCCATAATGATGAATTTATTTGTCGTTCATTTGTTTTTATGCATACCCATTTTTGTAGGTTTCTTTTGTTAAGGAATTGGAAAAAATGCATTGTAATTAGCATGATTTCCTAAGGAAGTTTCTTCTGAGAAAGCAATACAAATTGAGTACTCTATGGGTCTTTTATGGGGTGTACTTCACTGATGTCACACTAGCTAAGTCCAGGACACTGCTGTAGGAACTCAAGTTGAAGTTGACAGCAGCAATACTAGAGAATAAGTATGATGAAGAGAAAAGATTATGTGGCAATATCTTTATTCTTGAAATCTTTCAAATAATGCTTTTCACCAAAGGACCATTTCTGTACTGTGTTAATTTTCCCCAACCCTTTATAGTTGATGGTCACAGTACACAGTCCTGGTGCATAAAGCTTAGAACTGCAGTTTAATTCCTTACAGAGGAGAGTGAAATGTGTTCTGGATAATCAAACTTCTTTTAGTTTGAAGCGTTCAGAAATTTTCAGGGCAAAATTAAACTATATGAAAGCATGAGAAGTAAATAATTAAAATAATTTTTCTTCTCTCTTTAAATACATAATACTTGAGTTACCTGATATGTAATTCTGACACTAGTATTTAAACCAATTACACTAGATCATTATATTGATATTTAAACACATGCAAGATCTTTATACTCAGGATTCTTTTGAATTCAGCAGTTGGATCAGTGGATAGGTGGTTAGATCTGTTTGCCAGTTACTCTAACTGGGTAGCAATTTGTTGTTAATTCATCTGTTTTTTATGTTTCTCCCAAGCACACAGATACCTTCATACCAATCATTATGTCAGTTGTGAGAAAAGTGCTGGCTCTTTGTGTTAAATTCGAAGACTGGCATTGCACTGCTGTCTCAGATCACAATGTTTTTCTTTTGGGAATCTGTGTGTGGGAATTTCACACTCCCCAGTGCCAAGGATAATGCTTACAGTCCTCAGCTGCAATTAATTGCTGTGGCTGTGTGGAAAAGAGGCCCAGAAACCATGTCCAGACCAATTCAGAAGTGTCTGGCATAATTAATGGTAGAGGACTGTAGAACATGTAGAACACTAATTTGGATAAAAGCTAAGAATCTAGCTTTTAACCATGCATATCCTTGTTATGAAATGTGATGGTACCGGGTCACTGAAACTCCTCTTAAGAGTTAATTTGAGGCAGAACTTCAAAACTTTGACACAGAAACAGATTTTTTAAAATGTTCTTTTATTTTCAAGTATTCTCCTTCATTCTTGCTCATTCAGGGTTTATATGGTCTTCACAGTATCACTGATAGGAAGTTTTCTAGAGTGTGGTGCTTTGGAGTGAGAGAAAAATAAGTGCTGTGTGCAGCTACTGCCTGTGTCTAAATGGATACTTTTTTTTTAATGTCAGGAGTTGTTTTATTATTTCTAGGGGTAGTGAACTGATATATACATACACCCTACTTCTCTTTCACAGGTACATGCATACATATTACTTCTCTTTTCTCCACTTGCTTTTCAGATGTGTTGACAGAGAAATAAACTACTTCAGATTTTGGGGGGTTGAGTTTTTTTGAGACTGAGATTTTCTAAATAGAAGTTTTCCTCTGTCCTACCCAGTTTGTGCTCTATCCAATGTCTTGCATTAATCCAGATTAAAAATATTCATATATTTCTTCTCTTAATTTAGAATAGAATAGAACAGAATTAACCAGGTTGGAAAAGACCTTTGAGATCATCAAGTCCAACCTATCACCCAACACCATGTAATCAACAAAACCATGGCACCAAGTGCCTCATCCAGTCTCTTCTTAAACACCTCCAGTCATGGTGACTCTACCACCTCCCTGGGCAGCACATTCCAATGGCCAATCACTTTTTCTGGGAAGAACTTCTTCCTAACCTCCAGCTTAAACCTTCCCTGGTGCAGCTTGAGACTGTGTCCTCCTGTTCTGGTGCTGGTTGCCTGGGAGAAGAGACCAACCCCCACCTGGCTACAACCTCCCTTCAGGTAGTTGTAGAGAGCAATAAGGTCTCCCCTGAGCCTCCTCTTCTCCAGGGTAAGCAATCCCAGCTCCCTCAGCCTCTCCTCATAGGGCTTGTGCTCCAAACCCTTCACCAGCTTTGTTGTCCTTCTCTGGACACAGTCCAACAATTCCACCTCTTTCCTAAACTGAGGGGCCCAGAACTGGACACAGTACTCAAGGTGTGGCCTGACCAGTGCTGAGTACAGGGGCAGAATGACTTCCCCGCTCCTGCTGGCCACACTATTCCTGATACAGGCCAGGATGCCATTGGCCTTCTTGGCCACCTGGGCACACTGCTGGCTCATGTTCAGCCTACCATGAACCAGTACCCCCAGGTCTCTCTCTGCCTGGCTGCTCTCCAGCCACCCTGACCCCAGCCTGTAGCACTGCATAGGGTTGTTGTGGCCAATGTGCAGAGCCCGGCACTCAGATGTGTTAAATCTCATGCCATTGGACTGTGCCCATCTGTCCAGCCTGTCAAGGTCTCTCTGCAGAGCTCTCCTATCCTCTAACAGATCAACAACTGCCCCCAGCTTGGTGTCATCTGCAAATTTACTGATGATGGACTCAATCCGCTTGTCCAGATCATCAGTAAAGATATTGAACAGGATTGGGCCCAGCAGTGATCCCTCGGGGACACCACTAGTGACTGGCTGCCAGCTGGATGTGGCACCATTCACCACCATCCTCTGGGCTTGGACCTCCAGCCAGTACCTAACCCAGCACAGAGTGCTGCTGTCCAAGCCACGGGCTGACAGCTTGGCCAGGAGTTTGCTGTGGGGGACAGTATCAAAGGCCTTGCTGAAGTCCAGGTAGACTACATCCACAGCCTTCCTCACATCCATCAGGCAGTCACCTGATCATAGAAGGCGATCAGGTTGGTGAGGCAGGACCTGCCCTTCCTAAATCCATGCTGGCTGGGCCTGATCCCTTGGCCACCCTGTAAGTGCTGTGTGATTGCACTCAAGATGACCTTAATCCATAATCTTGCCTGGCACTGAGGTCAGGCTGACAGGTCTGTAATTCCCTGGCTCCTCCTTCTGGCCCTTCTTGTGGATGGGCATCACGTTGGCCAACGTCCAGTCTTCTGGGACCTCTCCAGTGAGCCAGGACTGTTGAAAAATGATGGAGAGTGGCTTGTTGAGCTCATCTGCCAGCTCTCTTGGCACCCTAGGATGGATCCCATCCAGTCCCATGGACTTGTGGGGATCCAAGTGGCTAAGCAGGTCTCCAACTGCTTCCTCCTGGATTACAGGGGAACTATGCTGTTCCCTGACTCCATCTGCCAGCTCAGGAGGCCAATTGTCCGTAAGACAACCTATCCTGCTATTAAAAATTGAGGCAAAGAAGGTGTTAAGTACCTCTGCCTTTTCCTCATCTTGTCCTTGCCCCTCCTTTTGCCATTAATATATTTATAAAAGTATTTCTTGTTGTCCTTCACAGCAGTGGCCAGTCCAAGCTCTAAATGGGCTTTTGCTTCTTTAATTTTTTTCCTAGAGATGCAATGATGAATCTCGGAGATTTTGCCTCCCTTGTATTTAGCTGTGTGAAAATTAGTCTTGAATAGTGGTATGAGCTCCTAATGGAAAGGATGAAAAGAACTGGGAAGATTTTATTTCATCCTGAGAGATGCTTTACCTCTCTCCAGTCTGCTTTGGTACAAAAAATCTGGCTTTGGCTAGACAAGTAGCTTTTTAGATCTCTGAAGGCAGGGGAAACAAATCTGCCTCTTGGAATCAACCTACTGACACCAATGGAGTAAAAGAATGATGGTAGCAGGTATTGATGCCACTGTTTAGAAAATGTAATTGTTCTTTTATTGTTGTGGAGCCAAGTTCAATTATATTTGTAGAGGCAGTTGGGGAAGAACATGATACCTGACTATTTTCTTGTTCTGTGTTTGCTTTAAGGGTAAAATGCATTTGTGTTGAAAGAAAAAGGGGGAAAGTGGCAACTTAAAGACAATTTTTTGTTGTGGTGGTTTTCTTGTCTCTCTGTGTATGGTTTTTTTGGTGTAGTTATTTGGTGGTGGTATTGTTTGCTTGTTCACTTTATTGGTATTTTTGCCATACAGAAGCTTAATTTTTTAATGTGTGGTGAATTAATTCAGTAGCTGTTACCATTCTTTCTGCATTCTTACGGTACTAAGTCAAAAGTATTAGAAACGTACCATTTAGCTAACATCTTGTACTGCATTCGCTGAGAGGGGTCTTTGTTTCCTGTTCTAATTTATTATTGATCTTTCAGGCCCACAGCAGCAGAACTTTTAAAATGCAAATTTTTCCAGAAAGCCAAGGTAAAACGTTTAACCCTATGAGTAAATTTTGCTCTGCCTTAAAATATACAAGAAATTTCTTTTTTATTGATTTTTAACTTACTGAATATTGGTTTTTCAGAATAGAGAATACCTGATTGAAAAGCTTCTCACTAGAACACCTAATATAGCACAAAGAGCCAAAAAGGTGAGTATATTTGCATCTTTTTCTGGACTGGTGTGCAAGAAAAAGCAGAGACTGTTTGGTTACCTTACATTTTGGTTGACTGACTGACTAAGCCATTCTCTTACACAGCCTTTCAAATGAATGAATGAATGACTTTTGCAGCCTAGCTTTCTCCAGTAAGCCCTGGGGCATTTTGACTTCCTTTCTGGCCTTGCCAAATTACTTGTCATCGTACATAACAAATTTTTTCCCAGTCCCTTTTAGAAAGCTACAAGTGAAATTGCTGTGCAAACAAAAAGTGATCAACTAGCATATAGGTTCATAAACTGCAGAATTAATATCTCCACTGATCATCTATATAAATGATATTTATTGAGAACTACTTAGTTTTTGAAATGTATGGAAGGGTCAGGTCCAAACTCTGTGAGAGTACTGCTGAGTTGTTCAGACAAGTGGAGCCTTATCCCACAGGTAATGGAATTAAACCCAAGCTATGGTATTTGATGGTATTTCTGTGATGCCTTTGGTGCTTGTGTAAGGCAGCTTACCAGGTGATGTGCATCAGAACTGAATAAATAAATAAATTCTTAAGAAGCTTAATAGGCAAGTATTTTAAAACTTAAGAATGAAGCAAGCTGCTGTTCATAAGAGCTCATAAACAGGAACAAATGCAGACTCCTGCTTATTGTGTGTGAGAAATTACAGAGTTCCCTTTCTCTGAAGACTTAACTTGCTCGGAGATTGCTGAACCTCTGCAGGTGATGAAGTAGTGAGCTGAGTCCAGCTTTCTAAAAGCAGGCTTTCAGGGGCTTATTTTGAGGATCAGCCTTTGTTGGCATATCAGTTAGGCTTCGTCTTACCGGACTGGCACTTGCAAGATTTTCTGTGTGTTTTGTGAATGTATTTTTGGTGTAATTCTACAAGACTGTAATGTTCCTGCAGCTGGTGGCTTTTACTTGAAGTTACTATCAGCAGGATCCCAATGCTTTAAGTTCTTTTCAGTCTTCTGGTGGAAGTAATTTGGGAAATCACTTGCAACGGTGGGGCTTTGAGGGAGGAAAGCTGGAATTGGCTTGTGCAAGGGGGATATAGACGTGCTGGAGCGTGTCCAGAGTAGGGCCACGAGGATGATCAGAGGGCTGGAGCACCTCTTCTATGAGGACAGACTGAAGGAGTTGGGGCTGTTCAGTCTGGAGAAGAGAAGGCTCAGAGGTGACCTAATTGTGGCCTTGCAGTATCTGAAGGGAGCCTACAAGAAGGCTGGGGAGGGACTTCTCAGGATATCAGGTAGTGATAGGACTAGGGGGAATGAAATGAAGCTGGAGGTGGGGAGATTCAGGCTGGATGTGAGGAGCAAGTTCTTCACCATGAGAGTGGTGAAGCCCTGGTAGGGGTTGTCCAGGGAGGTGGTTGGGGCACTGTCCAGGGAGGTGTTTAAGACCAGGCTGGATGAGGCTCTGGCCAGCCTGATCTAGTGTGGGGTGTCCCTGCCCATGGCAGGGGGGTTGGAACTAGATGATCCTTGTGGTCCCTTCCAACCCTGACTGATACTATGGTACTATTGTACAAGCGTGTTGAATAGATTAGCTAGCTGCAAGGTGCAAAGCCTAGGAGCAGTTCAGATGTTCAGCCATGCGGTGGCAGCAATGTCCACGTAAAAAATTACCTCACTGCGGGGTGGGAAATGAGCAGTTTGGTTTTCATTTTGCATCTCAGACTATACGGTAATTTAGATACCAGCTAGGGTTCTGACAGAGCATCTGCCTAATGGGACTCATCTCTCAGCAGTGTCCTCAGGTCAACTTCAGAAACTGCATGTTAACTCATGCATGCATGTTTATATACTTACTTTTAAAAAACAACTTAGCATCTGGAATTACAAAACAAATGCAGGGCAGCCTCCCATACACCATCAGAAATAGTTTTCTGAATGACATTTTTGACAATTCTTTATAGTTTGGAAGAAACATGGTTCCTAAGAAATCGAGGCTGTGTGGTACTACAGACACAGGTATAGATTGTTATTTTAATTGCAACCTAAATGGAAAAAACAGTTTAAGTTTTAGCTACCAGAAATGCTAAATTATTTATATCTTAAAAGGACACAATATTAAAATTCATCAGGGATTTAAAATTTAACTCAGTTGTTACAACTTTGCATGTAGCTGCTGTTTTGAGATACCATCCAATAGAAATGTATTTTAACATTAAATTGATGGGGGTTTATTTAAAATAATTTATGTAAGTGCAGTTTGTTTGCACAAATATTAACATGTGAAATCTCTAAGAGGTCATTCTTGGAAGAAGTGACCCCTATAATGGAAAAAAGAATGTCACTAGGGCAAGAGATGGGAAGGAGGTAGTGTCATCATTGCTTAAATTATCTTCTCTAGCACTTGATGTGAAATGCCTATAACTAATGATCTGTAGCACTGCTGCTAGTGCAGATGTCAGATCTGCCCTGCAGTCATTTAATTTTTCTTGCATTTAGCACATGTATAATTACTTTGCTTTCTCATGTTTTGCTTCTGTCTTCACAGCTTATACTTGGCAATTGTTTTGATTAAATATGAGTTCAGGTCCATTTTATGAAATCAAGGTACACATTATCTTCTGGCATGTGTGAGGAAAACATATAATACTGTCAGATATGTCCTGTTTTAAAACCCAGTTTGATAAGTAAGAAACACCTACAGTGTGTGTTTAAAATACAGTTTAACATCAGAGATATAAAACACAGCTTTGTGCACATATTCCCCCCGCCCAACATTTATTTGCTTTTAATTCTGCTAAGTTTGAAATTGTGCCCTTTCTGGCCCTATCACAGTATTTGAGAATAACAGAGCCACTTCTCAAATTGACTTGCACGGGAGAAATAAGACTTCCATTTTCCTGTGCAGATGTATACCTGCTGAAGTATATGCCAGTACTGATCCACATAAATGACTGTTACACCATGCAACTAATTACTGGCAGTTCTGGGTTTCATGTTTGTGACTACTCACTTCATAAAGCACTGCTGATGTCAAGAACAGCTACAGAAAAGTCTGTGGGGAATGATCTGTGCAGTGCGTTATGGGAACCAGGGATGTGGTCTGAGAGCACACTTCTGGTGTTAATAGAAATGTGGGAGCTCTGATTGCAGCCTCTGCCTTGTTAAATGGTGTGATGGTAGAGCAGCCTGCCCTGTCCTGCTTGGATCAGGGCTGTGTACACCCTAGTTATACAACAGCTTAGCATGAGCTGAGAAACATGTGTGAAGTAGTTTATATTTTGAACTGAAAGCTAAGTTGTTTTGTTTGTGATGAGAACTGCTATATTAGAATAGGGAAAATTTGAAACAGCTTCCAGAATTCCACACTCAGTTAAGAAATCTATCACACTAAAAAATAACTTATAGCTGTAAGTATTCTGTATGCCCAAAGGCCCAGGGTTAATTTTGTGTTTTTATAATCCTGTTTCTTCAGTTTTGAAAATCTCCTGCATGACTGCCACTTTTACAAAGTGAACAGGGGAAAACATTTATCTGCATTTCATTTTATTGCTGTCTGAAGAGCTGCCAGTAAAAAAAATATTAAAAAATCTGAGTAATAATTGGGCTTGAATTCTATTTTTGGGACACTGGTATTGCTCTGTGCTGTTAATAGAAGCTCTTTAGAACTCAGAGTTCTAAGTTACTGGGAAAAACCTGTGACAAGATAAAGAGATGATCAGTGTGAGAGATGCCAGTTTTTATTAAAACTCAGTAGAAACACCCTTACTGATGGGCTGAAACGTTAGCTCTGCAGTACAGGTAATTTAAGGAAATTATCACATTACCTCATGTAAGAAATGAACAATCCCCTGCATTTTACAAGGAAAACACTGTCCAGATTTCTCGGACACTTCTAACAGCATGGTAGCACCTCAGCAAGACATAAATATGCAACATTGCCATGTTTCAGTGGTGGATTTAATTGAATAGATACAGTTCACCAATGATGAGTGTTAGTACAGCTGGACTCTGAAAAGCAGGCCTTCTGAAAAGCAGAGAGCAACATTAATTTAAGATCAGATTATTAATTAAAATGTGTATTACTTGCTATGATTCTTTAGACTTCATGAAATGCTTATTTGCTTAATGCTGGTGCCATGGATTAGTTGTTTGGGTGGTGTTGGATTGGTTGATGGGTTGGACACGATGATCTTGAAGGTCTCTTCCAACCTGGTTTATTCTATGTATGTTCTATGTATGAAGAAAAGGGCCAGGTGCTATACTGGGATGTTTCTGGAAAACAGCAGCTGAGCAATAAAAAGATACTTGGTAAAACTTTGTGTGTCTTCCATTGCAGATAATTAGTTGTTCAGTTTACTCAGAACACTGCTACAAAGGAAAAAAAACAGAGCAACTATTTTTACTAGGAAAAAAAAAAAAAGGAAAAAACAAACCCCAAACAGAGGAAAAATTGGTATTCAGACCCAGGGGGTTTTTTGTTTATTTTCAAGAAATTGTTCACAGTAAAAATTTAATTAATTACTTTTCCCATAAAATGTAAATTCAACAAAAATTCCCATAATCAGAAAGCAATTCCCGCATTAGTGGATATCTCCTGTGGTAGAAGTGTAAAATGTTTTAAGGGACAGACACATGCATTTGCAACAGCTTGGTTTTAACATTTCAGACAAAATAAAAAGATTGCTTTTATTATTTTTGCTAAGTATATTTAAATGCTGTTGTGCTGTAAGATACAAAGGACTTCCTACAGTATCTGGGTTTGTCCATCCTTTCTGTCATATGGTGCTTTTACCATCTGTATAGAGTTTGTGAGGTTGCATTTTGTGCCCTCTCAAATGGGGCTAATCTAGTAGAGAATAGATGAGCTTTAAAATAAACTATGGAATAATTGACTGTTGAGTATCTTCTGTACTACAGCTAGCCATAAGCATCTCTGCAGTAACTTCTGTTACTTGTTTTAGCAGGGTTTAAAAGCTCACACGTGCTTCATCCTAATTGATAAGAAGTAACACTCTCCCATACTAGATAGTGTTTTCCAGTTCATGAGTTATCACTGTTCAACTTCAGAATTTGTTTGTGCAGTGGTAACTGGTTCTCTTGTTTAACAGCATTGAATTGCTCATTAGGTAATGTTACATTTATGACCAGTTGACATATTCAAAAATATCTAGAACATGAACTAACATGAGGCTGATGTATAATGAGGCAACTTTTCAGGTTAGAACAATAGCTTTCAATATCTGGTGTTTATTTAAGCTGGTGAAACTTCCAGTCCTGAAGGAGGGTTTCATCGCTATGAAAGGCAAGCGTGGTGTGTTCTTAAAGGTACTGTTGGAAAAGTCCTGGTTAAAGAGTCAAGACAGGATAAAGGAAGTCCAGGTGTGTATGATACTAGTGGCAAATTCTTGAATCAGAAAGTAACTCTTGTCACTAACCAGACAATAATCCTATTTTATTGTCCTGTTTGTTACTACTGTCTCTTTCTGAGAATGGCTGGGGAGGTGTGCTAGTTTTACCTGTTTGTCTTCTGAGAAATGAAGCCTCAAACTTACTGCAGTCACATAACATCCAAAAACATCTCTCTTGGATTTGAACCAGTATCTTAAGTGAAAAGTGACTTATTTGAATTAGTTATTACTTAATCTATTCCTAGTCTATATGTCAAAATGGTATTTTGTCAATGTAGGCAGCCACAACATCTTGCCAGGTTCATCTTAGTGTCACAAGGTTTCCTTCTGTGCTGTCTTCAACAAGGTAGTAGACGAAGCATTTCTGTCTGTCTTTATTCATAAAAGTTGTTCTGGGAGGATGTGAAAGTGTATTTAACTTACGATTTTTTACCTTTTGGGGAAGTTTGTCAGGTGAGTCATGCAGGGAGATGAATTACGAAGAGAATTTCATAAATGCAGGGTGGCTCAGAAGCAGCATTGCCATCTGTTACCATTTGTTGAAAAACTAGTGTAATAGCTACATGAGAATCTTTGCTTTCGTGTCAAGAAGTTACATCTTTAGCCCTTATATTAAAGTAAGGGAGGAAAGAAAACAGAGGAGCACAACACTCTGAAGAAATTGAAAAGAGGGGATTGGACGTGGCACTTGGTGCCATGGTCTAGTCATGCGGTCTTGGGTGATAGGTTGGACTTGATGATCTTTGAGGTCTCTTCCAACCTTGGTGATACTGTGAAAAGTAAATATATTTTCCTGTTTAGACCATGTAAAGCTTACAGAAATTTAATAACAAAAAAATTGCATGCCATTTATTTTGGCTCTTGTGTCCCCTGCACTGGTGATATTCTCAGAGTTCCTGGGGCTCAAACCTGAACACTGGTTCTGCTGGCCAAAATACACCTGATAGAGGCCAGGGTGCAGTTGCCGGTCTTGCCTACCTGAGCACACTACTGACTCATGTTCAGCTGGCTGTCAGCCAACACTCCCAGATCCTTTTCTGCTGGGCAGCTCCATGAGAAGATTATTCAAACTGTGCATGGCAAGTATGTGAAAAGTTGTGCAACATATGAAGTGAAAAGGGAAAAACATGAACTAGATGACAAAGGGACAACTCCATGTTCATCCCTGCAGTGCTGTACAGGAGTCACAAGCGGCAAAGGGCATCTACAGCTCAAGCAGAGCACAGGGAGTAGGGCTTGGTCCTTCCTGAACTGTAAAATCAGGCAGGTGAGGGGAGCAGTGCTGGATTAGGAGTGGCTCTAGGTCAGTGATTTTAAATGCTATACCTTGATTGATTATATCCTGCTCCTTGATCTATAACTAAAATATAAACACTGTCTGTTTATAGAATCAGATTTGATAAATAATGCAGATTTATGTTAATTTGTAATTCTTTGTAGAACTGCACTCAAATTTTTCATTTTGATTGCTTTAGAAAAAAAAATCTGTACCTGTGTGGAATGAAGAATGTGTGTTACAATAATTTATTGTATGCATATAAATATGTGGAAACTTTGTAGAAAATACAGAAGTGAAGAAATCAGAATTTCATCTTAAATCGATATTTTCAAGACTCAGAGCTTGAAAGCAAGTGAAAATCCTTCTAAATTATTTGTTGAATTCTACAGTAGCATACTGTTTTCCCAAACAGTCTTCAATGTGACCACACAGCTGGCGGTAAACCCCCCTTATAATGAATCTTCTACTACTCGGTAATGAAAGTTCTGCATAAGGCTCTGTTTGTCTTTCTTTTACTTTCTCATCATTTCAAGCAAGTAAACGGTTTGGATGGTGGGAAAGAATGGTGGAACCAGATGGTGGTAGTTATAAAAGGTGGATCTAGTAATCCCTCTGAACAGAAATCCTTTCGGTAGTGATTCGTTATCGTGATGCCCATTCGTCTGAGCATCCTAGAAAGGTAACCAGGGCTCTAAAGGTCTGAAGCCTTTTTTCTTTATCTTTCAGAGTATCATCGCTCTGCCAATTTGCTGTATTTTTGATTGGCTTCCTTTGATTCTTGATGATGCTTTCTTGGCCTTAGCACCTTTATTTGACAGGGGAGAGGAGGAGACCAGGCAGAAAAAAAAGAGGATATGAAAGAGTCTCTCTGCATGTGTGAATTAGTCATTATGTAATGCCCAAGAACACATTAGGAATTCCTTGTTTTTGAGGTGAAGTGTTACTTTTGAGAAACAATGCAGCTGGTCTGCACAGTCAATTGAAAACACCCTCCTCAGCACAGGTACACATTCATGCCTAGCAAGGCTGTTGTTAAAACGTGAACTAAAGAATTATTTGCGCTTAATAACATTCAGTAATTAAATTTATGTAATGGAACTAATAAATGGAGAAATAATGTCTGAAAACCAAAAACCATACTGAATGAGCAAATTTGCACTTTTGCCATGTCACTGAGATTTCTGCAAAACCCTGCAATTTCTCAAACCAAAATTAAGTTCATATTTTGGAGCAGAGCTATTATAAGTATGCTACAGTATTTTTCTATTCATGGTTCTGGAAGGCAGAATTAGGAGTGTAGGGAATTACCTGCACTTGTTTACAAGATGTTTATGTGACAAAACAGTCTCTGGTTTGAACTAGAGCACTTTCTGTCACTAAGTGGCAGCATCACAGCAAGAAAAGACTCAGAGGTAGAGTGAAAGGAGGACAGCTTTGGACAGAGAATCCCCCAGAGTGGATGAGGAGTTAGTACACTGCATCTGTCCCCATTTTTTAGACTTTCCTTCAGAAATGCAGAAATTTACTCCCTCCTCCCATCTCCCTTCAGCTTTTAATTGCTTTGTGATCCTCTCAACAGTTCCTCCACTGTGTTCCATCTCTAAACTATCAGTGTAGGTAGGATTTCATGGCAGTCTCAATTGATGTTCCTATCCTCAGGTGTCACATTTGTCATCATGGTGAGCATGATACTGTTTGTGTTTGACTATAAAGCAGACCAGGATCATAAATATTTAAAACAAATAGCTTTTTGTTTGTTGGTTTTTTTAAAACAGATTTCCGTTCTTTGTTGACATGCTGTTATCCCTTAAAAAAGAGTGCTCTTCAAGAGCCACTGAAAGTCCTATTCAATTCAGAATTTTCAGTCTCCTTTATTCAGTGTCTTTCTTGAAAGAAGCTGCAATGATCTGACATTTCTTCACTTTAAATTGGCAGTATTATTGATTGCAATAGTGAGTAGAAGAGGTAATTTACGCAAAAAGGATGAAGATTCCCGTATTTCCAATTCTTAAATGACTTAGATTCCATTTCAGTTTTGATAATACTTTGTGCTGCATTAAAGAATATATAAATATTCTCAAGTTTGCATCAGTGACTTGGATTTCCCATCATGATGTCTTTCATTAAAGTAGTTACAAATGTGCCCTAAACATGACTTTAGTAAACGTGACCTTAGAGCAAGCAATAAATAGCTTCTTTGGAAGGGTGTCCTGGATAGCTGTGAGTATGTATTTTAATTCCAACAGAGGTGTATTTTGATTTTTTTTGAAGGAAATCTCTGTGAGATCAAGACACAATATGTGAAAGTTTGACCCTGAAGTAAATGTATTAATTTTGCCATTATTCTGATGTGAAATCTTAAATGTGGTAACAGTTTTGCTGTGTTTTGCACTCACCATTTGTATTTGACTTGAAATTGAAAGATTCAGCTAGAATTGACTTGGAATTGAAGGGTTTGGTATTTTTGTATCTTTTTAATGAGATAACATATCTGTGTGTATATATATGCACACATACATGAGAATATTTTACTGACTCAGGACATAGCACTTGAAGTGCCATTGCCACCTCAACTTCTTCCACAGTAGGGTCACCTTGGAACACTGAAATTCAAACCCTTAAGATGCCAAAAAATGTGTTTGCTTCTTAGGGGCTTCCCTGTGTTCTTCAGTCAGAAAGTTCTGTTTCACATGGGCGATGTACATCCCAGAAATGCCTACAGACATAGTTTATGAACTGCAAAAGCTTAAATCATGTGTCCTTTCAGTCAAGAATTTGGACAAAACCTAAGCATGGTTGTACAATACAGAGGGGAAGTAACAATTAATTTGATGTGGAGTATGAATGGTAGCTTCTCCAAATTTTCATGGTTCAGGACCAGCCTCACCTATCATTGGGTACATATATGACTTTTTCTCCCCAGGAAAGGTGTAATGCAACCAACCTCCATAGTTATTGCAAAGGGAAGGGGCACATGTCTTCCTGAATGATGGCTTGCATGTGTAATTTTTTATTCTGAGGTGAGAGTTTAAGATTAATGTCTGGGCCGGAAAGGCCAGTTGCAGTTATCTCAGAATTAGTTTCTGTATCAGCTAAATTCTTGCGATCAATGTCTTAGAAGGGCCTGTGATTTTGGAAGAACAAAATGAACCAACCAAACAGAAAAACAAAACACAAACAAATCCCAAAACCAACTAACCAAAACAACACAAAACACCCCCACCCTCCCCAACAGCAAAACAACCCCAACACCAAAACCCCAAACAAAGGGGTAAAAAACAATAATAAAATAAAAAGACAAAAAAGCCCCCCTCCTCACCTCCATCCCTGGATATTAGAATGAAATACTTAAAGTTCTATCTGCTTTTTCAAGTAGGAGAAAAACAAAGGAGTAAGAGGAAGGGGTTTTTGCCCATTATATTTGCAGTATGCAGGGTGGCTTACAAGGAGGGGCCATTAACAGCAAATTACGGTGATATTTTGACACTTCCTGAGCTCTGCAAAGATGAAATGCCAGTGTCATTTCAGAGACGTAGTGGCATAGCCCATTAACAATGAAAGTCTGCATAAGTCATGGTGAGAAAAAACAGGCATAAAATACATTCAAATTTGCAGGAGTTTTGTGGCCTATGTAAGAATTAAAATGAGATTTCGAATATGGTAACTCAGGGGAATTCAAAAACAGTCGGCAGTGAACGGATGAGGATGTGCATGTGACCTGTGAAACTGGGCTGGATGGGGACTAGCTGTCTCTTAAGGAAGTGCCTCAACTCTTGAAAACAGGATGATGTATACTTGTGGGAATTCACAGGCCTCAGATTTTTTTTGTGTGTTTTTTTTTTTTTTAAATGTGATTGCAGTGTAAATGTTGTTGAGCAAAAAGCCTGATGTTCTTTTGCATGAATATACATTGTAGAAAGGGACTTCTCATGTTCTGCCTTTTGCCTCAAGCATTAAGATGTGATTAAATGTGCAACCATTTTGAGCACAAGGCTTGTGCCATGTTTGGATAAATGTGATGATATGCTGATTTCCTTCATTTCATTGGAATGCAAATAGATGCATTTTGCTTTTATATCTTAGGATACATTCAGGAAGGTTTTGCAAGATAGCTAAGGGTAAAAATTGTAAAATCTGTTTACAGCCTTATGATGTGGAAGTAACTAGACCGGGTGGTTTTGGAGAGAAAATACACAGAGCAAAATGTACCAAAACCAAACCCATGTTGAGTAATACCCTATTTCTTACCATTGTTTTTCTTGTAAAATAACTGGCATGGAGTTGGCATGGTAACTGGCATTGGTAACTGCTTCTCATAAAGTATGAGTAGTCAAGTTTTTGGGACTTCCGATTTAAAGAAACCTTTTGGGGTCTGTGTAACAGGGGAGTCCTGTCTCCTTTAAGAACCATTATCAATGTCTTCTGTAAGAACCATTACCATAGTGTTAGGGAAAGGTGAAGGTGCACAGCATCAGTTGACTGTGTCTCGTTTCTGCCAGAAAGCCAGATCTGGGCCTTTACTAGGACAGACTGCAGAAAATTAAAAAGGTGATCTATCTAAATAACGTCCTTCTGTTCCTGCTCTCTGGGGCACATGGAATTGTGTATATCTTGAATGCTGTACTAGCAGATGTAGCTGAAGGTCATCGGTAGTAAAATAAAAGATAACTCTATCTCCAGAAAAAGCTAAGCTAGGTATTTGGTGCACTGCACTATTTCCAGAAGGATGTGTGTATTGCCTTCTGCAGATAGGCAAGTGCAAAAAGTGGAGAACAGCACTAACTGTTCTGTAATTAGAAATTAATAAGGAACAGCGTCATGGTTCCAAAAAGAGTTTTGAGGTTATATTTTAAATAAGTGAGGTCTCCACATCTGCCTCTCTACAGGAATTTGGGAAAAATTGTGTTTAGCCTCTGAATTACCTGCATGTGGAGGACAGTGAGGCACTTCCGTGTTACTGAAATGTTTAACAGCTCATTAATGCTATCATTTTTGCTTAAAAAAGTGACTCTTATTTGCCATACGTTCAGGTCACTGAAGTCTTCTGTGGAGCAGAGTTAAAAATTGTTGTTTTAAATCTACCCAGGATTCCATCCCAAATAGTCAGTTCCAGAGACTTTAACAGGAATAGCTTAAATAGTTGAGATGGTAAAAAAAATCAAGATTACTAGTTCAGTTATTACTCTTACTAACAAATGGATTTTGAGTGTGGTCTAGATCATGTGCTGTACCATGTACAAATTGCAGTAATTTGTTATGTGCGTATACCCTGGTGTCCCATACTGTGACTTTTTTGTGGTTTTTGTTTGGTGTTTTATGTTTGGTTTTTTTATATAAACTGGACATTGAAATAAAATACTAAATCTGTAAGTTGTCCCAGCTCTGTGTTGTTTTGACTAGCTGTGAATAAGGAAGTAAAATGATTCAGAAAATGTTCATTCCCTTCCTTGTCATTATACAAAATTAAACTTGTGAAGAGATTGCAGAAGTGAAAATCAATGATGAATAATAAATTTTTCTTTATCTAGTAACTAACATCTACATATAGCAAGCCCATCAGTGCCTAGAAGACAGTAATTTATGTTTTGTGTCCCTGCGCTGTAGCCTGCTTTACATCAAGCTTTGGGAAATGTGGGCAGCTTCTGCATTCTGATGCGAGTTCTCTGTGTCAGGCTGGTTTGGGCTAACCTTCAATAGATGGGATTTACAGTTGCCCTGTTCATCTGAGTAAGCAAACATTCTCCTGGGAAGCTGATGCATGCTATTGTTGGCTGAGAATGTTAAATTATCTGTATCCTGCTTTGAAAGGGTGAGGACAAATAGTTCTGTCAGCAGCTTAATTTATTCTTCAGTCTTTGTGACTCTGATGTATACTGGAATAAGCTTTAACCACCAACAATATATACAAGAACAGCAATAATGATACAGTGCTTGATATTTTTGTGGTAGTCATGATTTTTTCACTCACTAAATTGCCCAGGCATTCTTTGTTATAGCTGATGTTAATACTGTCTTTCTTCCATGGCCATGGTAATGTTGGCAAAGGCTTATTAAGTTTTTCCTCCAACAAACTGCTTTTGATTGTAGATTACAATGTTCTGAGCTGCTTTTGTGTTGGATGCAGTTTAAATGCTTGCAATTCAAATTCATTTTTTATTCCCTGGTGCTCATGTGATTAATGTAGAATGTGTTTTGTAATGTATGTTAATTTGTCTTTATAAGGTTGAAGGCTTTAATAGTTTTCTTTATTAGCTAAAGTTATGATTCAGTTTAGTTCCCACTTTGGAAGGAGCATTTCAGTTTTTGAAACTATAAACCCCAAATTGGAACTGAGTATTTTTTAGTTTGTTTCCCTTTCCATGTGAAATACTTACTGAGAGGGATACAATCCTAGCATAAGGAACTATCAATGCTCTGTATTTTGACTAAAGCTGATGGGGGAAGTTACATTTGTATAGCCACCACATACAATGTAAAATAAGTTGCTCCTTATTTTTGTAGATATACAAGAAATTTCAGTTCCATGATATTAGATTTGCTTTGTGGCATCAGAGAAGTAACTAAATTTGTGCACTACTTTATTTCCTTGTGTAAAATGGGAATCCTGTAGCCAGGATATCAGGAAAAATAGGTGGAATATTCTCAACTTCTGTGATGCTGTGATCATTGGAAGTGATATGCAAGCAGTCTTCTAGTGGTAGTATAGCAAAGGATAACCAGTAATGAAATTTCAAATATTTTAAATGCCAGGAACAGTGTTAAGACTTTTTACCTATTGTTTACCTTTTCTTCCCAAGTCATCTGGCACTCAGAAATTAATTTTGGTCCTAGGCTACTATTGCTCAAGATATCCCTTCTTATGCTAGCTTGTGAGAAGAATATTGGAAAGTCATTTACTATGTGGTTGGAATGAATCAAGCTGGAACAAAATGGATCTGAATGGGAATATGGAATTCAAACTAACTGTAGCACTAATTGATAATGTAATTTGAGGGTGCATATTCATTCTTATGTTGCTGGACTTTCTGCCAATTTTATCACTGCCATGAGAGTTTGGGAGGTTGGACTGATGTCCAGTCACAATTTTAGGCTTGTATATGGAGGGCCGCAGAATTGTTGTCTCTCCAGCAAGTTGAATCTTGACATTGCAATCTGTAGGTCATTGTGATAGAAACTATGAATGCAGTTGCCAAATAATATTGCAGTCCTAAAAATTCCCCCATATAAAGAAAAGGGAGGCAAATAAAGAAGACACTTTAACTGTCTGTTTGTAAACAACAGGACTTTGAGATAGTATGAATCAGGAAGAATAAAGTGTGTTCTTTGAAGAACAAAGCATATGAGGAAAAATCTACACTTGATTGTAAAATAAAAGAAAAGAGAAGTTTATTTAGTCTCTCAAGGGTAAAGTGTCATTGAATCTCGCAGAAAATAGAGAAACAGGGCACAAAGTCTGGAGTTTCTTTGTTTCTTGAGAGCTATGCAGTACTCAGATTCCTAAGTTATGTCTTCAAGTCTCCAAGGTAAGCATGATTTGATGAACTTCCTTCCTTCTTGTCTTCGAGTAAATCTTTTCCCTGCCAGGGTAAGGCTAAAAGTTGGGATGGATGGTCTCTTGCGTATGTTGACATTGTTCATTCACATTAGTTTACTTTAGCACTTTATTTTGAGGGTAGAAAAACTTTTAATGTCCATGTTTATGAAGTGTATCTTCAACACACACTTCAAAAAGCATTTTTGTTGCATAGAGCTGGGAGTCAAACTTGGTCAGAAATACGAGAGATGCCTTAAGTGGGACTTGACATGCACTCAGAGGCATTCATCATGTTGCACTGTCTCTCTGAATTTGGGTGGGAATATCCTTGCTGTTTGAAAAGGTCTCGATGTTATTGATATCTGTTTGTGTGATGTCTTCAGATCTGCTGCTGTTTCTGTCATTTTTTCATGGGTTCCTGCAGTGACCCAGTGAGGCTGAGATTATTGGCAAAACATATGAATATTTTTTGCAGTATTGATCAGTTTCCTATAATCTTCCTTCAGTAGCCATCTAGTTTATTTTTAAGTAACAGTTGAATGTCCCATGAACTCCCCTCATCATTTTTGTCTTGGCCTATTGCAGTGTTTTCAGTAACTTTTACAAGCTGCAGCATTTCCAAGAGTAGCTTAAGCTGCCCACTGCCAAAGGAAGAAAACTGTAAGCTTTGCCAAAGGGGACTGTGGTTTGATGGGAGAAAATAGGATAATAATTTCCCTCCCTTCCCCACTGATGGGCATACCATAATGTTTTTGCTACAAATGCTTGACACCTGAGGCACAAATTCCCATTGTTGCATTGTGAGCACTTACCAGTCAGAGTTCTGTATGTGTATGTATATAACTATTCATCAGCAAAATATTTTGTGTATTGCACACCTGTCCTAGTGAATCAAAACAAAACAAAACAAAACAGTAAAGGAGACAAGAATATCATCTAGAGAAACACCTTTTGCTTCCATCCTGATGAAGACACATTTCTAACAGAGCAATTCTGGCACCTGTGACTCTCAGTGATTGCTTATCTTTGTTCCTCTTTTTTCCCCTTTCTGTTTTTGTCTCCTCACTGGCCTTTTATAATGGCCTTTAGTTTGCTTCCAGGAGAGGTTTTTCCTCTGTTGAAGGTTATTCAGGCCCACAAGGTCAAAGGGGATATAAAGCTTTACCACACTCTGTGATGGACATTTCTAGCATATTCCAAAAGGTGGGAAAGACTCGATTGTGATAAAGTGAAAATCTTCTGAAGATTTTAGTATACTGACGTGGCATACCTTTGTAAAAATGTGCTTACTTCAGTTCTGCAGTCTTTTGTGAGATAGGGATAAAAAAACCTATCTTAGCAAAATAGGACTTGGAGTATATCAAGAATTAGGGTGGGGCCAGCAACTGAATGAGTAACATACTATTAACCCATCTTCCTTTTCAAAGGGAAGGAGGAAGGGAATAATGGAGACAGACTTATGGGTTGGCTAAGAAAACTAAACCAGCTTTAATGAAAATAGTAACAATAAAATGAAATACTGAAATATTGAACTCAACACCCAGGATGGCAATTGCATTACTGTCACCACTGATGCTGTGGGGCAGACACTGGGGAAGTCTCAGACTGGGCTCACTGGCAAATGGGAACTGGATTCAGGAAATGGATTTTGGAACTGAATTCAGGAACTCATGGATTAGGATTAAGGCAGAATGGACAGTCTTCCTCAGATGTCAGCCACTGAAGAAGTGAGCCTGACCACTGTGATCTCTGTTTTATACCAAATATGGCATATATGGAGTGGGATACCTGTTGGTCAGTTTAGCGTCACCCGAATTGTTGGCTCCTCCCCACAAGTGTGGCCTTTTACTCTTCACCTTCAATGTAATACACAAGAAGGAAAGGAAAAATACTATCTAATTTATGAAATACTGAAAGCCTACTATTCAGTCTGAATACTATAAGAAGGAATGACATAAAAGATTGTGTGACCAATATAAAGAACTTAAACTAACATGCTCATGAAAGCAACTGCAGACAAATATATATTTTTCTCAATGTATTTGTTCCTTGTTTATTTATGTCTGTATCACTTTTAGGGAATTCACAGTGCTTTGTTATCTCAGATGATTGGGGCAACTACTGAAAATCATAATCTAGCTTCTCCTCTAGTGCAGGCTCTAGCACTTGTGCTAGTTCATGATCAACTCAACTAAAATGATGATTTGGCTGCAAGCTAACCTGTGCTACATGTTAATTTTTCTGTTGGGTTTTGTGTACTTCTGTAGGAGTAGAAGGGAAAGCTTGAGGAGACTTTGTGTGACAGATTGTGCACTCCAGTCAGGATGCTGTAGTGTGAGGGTTTTAGAGTATGTGATGTTGAGGATCCTGAGGGATTGCTGCTGCCAAAACAAGATGGTCCGACTTCTCTTTCACTGCTCCTTTTGTTTCTGCCTCTTTGCTTACAGTCTTTGCTATTTGACCTCAGGATAGACTGATTTAACCCACAAATCTTGCAAAAAAGTTGTTCAGAAAAGGTGAAAAGACTAGTTTTAATTCCAGGGTGCTGGGTTGCGTTTGCTCCCTGTACCACCAGGTAGGTTCCAGTGCAGACTTGTGATGAAGATTGTCTCTTCCCAGGGTAAACTAACTAATAGATTGTCTCAGTTGTCTTATCTTAGCCTCTGGCTGTGCCAAATTCATAGCCGAAAAAGCCTTAGCTTTGTAATGTCAAGTTTTATCATGGTATCAGTCAGGGTTGGAAGGGACCACAAGGATCATCTAGTTCCAACCCCCCTGCCACGGGCAGGGACACCCCACACTAGCTCAGGCTGGCCAGAGCCTCATCCAGCCTGGTCTTAAACACCTCCCTGGACAGTGCCCCAACCACCTCCCTGGACAACCCATACCAGGGCTTCACCACTGTCATGGTGAAGAACTTCCTCCTCATGTCCAGTCTGAATCTCCAGCTTCATTCCATTCCCCCTAGTCCTATCACTACCTGATATCCTGAGAAGTCCCTTCCCAGCCTTCTTGTAGGCCCCCTTCAGATACTGGAAGGCCACAATTAGGTCACCTCTGAGCCTTCTCTTCTCCAGACTGAACAGCCCCAACTCTTTCAGTCTGTCCTCATAGGGGACGTGCTCCAGCCCTCTGATCATCCTCGTGGCCCTACTCTGGACACGTTCCAGCACGTCCATATCCCTCTTGTAATAGGGGCTCCAGAACTGGGACGCAGTACTCCAGGTGGGGTAGGATAAGTTTCTATTACAAAATAAATTTCAGCTAATATATTTCCATCCAATATGTGATGTTAGAGGTACACAGGTTTATGAAGAATGAAGAGGTATTTGCACTGGTCTTGTTCTGTCCTGCACTGAGGGTACATATCTTCCCTATGTCATTGAGTCTTTGTGGCTTTAACCAGAGCTGATACTGAAAAATCAAAATTTAAATCAAAATTTGTTCAGATTGATTTGCTAAGTAATGCAAGTGTTAAATACACCCACCAATTTAAAAAAAAAAAAAAGTCATAGATAACAGCACATCTTTGAAGGCTGAATAGGTTAGGATACTTTTCTCTAGCTGAAATTATGATTTCTTTCCTGAAAATAGGTGTGCTGATGTTGATCAGTCTGATTGAAACAGAGTATAGGCCTAAACTTTTGTTTTTCCTCCTTCAGACACCTTTTAAGAAAACAATTTAACGTTATATATTATTTTGCAGTAACTTTTCTTACTTTATTTTCCTTTGTTTATTGCTTATTAAAAGACAATCTGTTTAAAAGCTTGAAAAGCACTCAGTAAAGCTTTCTCCCATAATTCTCTGCCACCATCATTAAGCTCCATTAAAATAATTCCAGTTAGAATAAGTCTTCAGAACAATTGAAAATGGGTGCAGAAGAGATCCTGATTTGTGTACAGTACAGTGTGTGAGTGTGTCTGTAAACCATTCTGTTCTGTTTGAAGAGCATGGTTTTGGTTGTGGTTGCTGTCCTCTCACAGATTTGTGTATAGCTGTTGGGAAGATGCATGTGCTGATAAAAAATAAGCCTGCTCTTTGAAGGATAATAAATTATGCCCCAAAGCACCAGAAAAATTGCCTGCTAAATTACCTTGTATCTGTGTTAATCCCTGATGATACAGACAGTAAGAGCCCACACATTGTGCTTGGGCTGATTGCAGCTGAATAAGAAATTGCTGTGCTACTGCTTCTGTTGACTTCTTTTTGGTCTTCCCTCCCTAACACACACAAGCTTCTTGTATCAAGCTTTGAGGCAGCTAGAGGTAAATTTGGGGCATTAAAAGCCTGGTATGGGATGGCAAATACTGCAGAATTTGGCCCTCTTCTTGGTTAGAAAGGACTACAAAATATGGAAAAACTGAGTAGGGGACACTTCAGTTGTGCGGGAAGAAAGGTACAGCAATGTGCCTAGGTTTGGAAACTTCATTCTTTCCTCTGGTTTAGTCTTCTATGTTCAAAGGGGAATTTAGAGGGTCTTTTGGGAGTGAAGGAAGTGAGATAAAGAGTGTGGATACCAAGATACCTGCTCATCTGTGCACAAGGTTGCTGGGGGAGGGGAGCCTCAGTCCATACCACTTCTACCTGTTTGATGCCAGTGCCAGAAATAGATGTATAGAACCTGGAGGGGGATCACAGTTAAGCAGGAAATCAGTGCAAAGGAATTCAGCTACTCCAGCCAGTAAGTCGGTGTCACTGGGGGGCAAATTTAAATGCCTCTATGCAAACACATGTAGCTTGGGGAATAAACAAGAGGAATTAAACACGTACACACCTGCAGAGCTGTGATCCTACTGGTATCACAGAGATGTGGTGAGATAGCTCCTAGAAGGATACAGGAGTGTCGGAATGGAAGGATACAGGACCTATAGGAAGTACAGGCAGGGGAGAATAGGAGATGTTGTTGCCCTCTCTGTCAGTGACCAGCTGGACTGCATGGATCTCCAGCTGGTAATGGATGAGGAGCTGAGTGAGAAAGAGCTAGCTGTGATCTTACAGGGAGGGAAGAGACGGGTGATGTTATAGTGTCCGATCTGCTATAGCCCACCTGATCAGACAGACTGAGAGGATGAGGGCAGATAAGAGTAGTCCCATGTTCACAAGCTGTGGTCCTCAGGGAGAATTCTGCCACCACAATACCTGTTGGAGGGACAACACAGCAGGGCATAAGCAATCCAGGAGGTTCCTGAAATGTTTTGGTGGTAATTTCCTTGGACTTCAGGAGAGCAGACTTTGGCCTCTTCAGTGATCTGCTTGATAGAGTACCATGAGGAAAGATGGGCCCAAGAAAGCTGGTTAATATTCAAGGTTTCTTCCTCCAAGCTCGGGAGCAGTGCATTTGGAATCAAGGACATAAGGCAAAAAAACCAGGAGGCCTGCCTCGGTGAATAAGGAGCTCCAAGACAAATTTAAACACAGAAAGGCAGAGTACAAAGGGTGGGAGAAAGGACAGGTAATCTGAGAAGAATACAGAGGAATTATCCCAGCAGCCAGGGATCAGGTTAAGAAAGCCAAAGCTCTGGTAGAATTAAATCTGGCCAGGGACATCAAGAAAAGCTTCTCTAGGTATGTTAATGATAAAAATAAGACCGGAGAAGATGTGGACCCTCTCTGGAAGGAAATTAATGACCTGGTTACCTGGGATATGGAGAAGGCTGACGTATTCAATGAATTTTTCACTCAGTCTTCCCTGACAAATGCTCCAGCCATACTGCCTAAGTCACAGAAGGCAAAGGCAGAGACCAAGAGAATGAAGAACTACCCACTGTAGGAGAACATTGGATTTGAGACCATCTAGGAACCAGAAGGTGCAGAAGTCCATGGAACCTGATGAGAGGCATCCACAGATCCTGAGTGAACTGGCTGATGAAGTCGCTGAGTCACTATCCAACATGTTTGAGAAATCATGGCAATCTGATGAAGCTCACACTGACTAGAAAAGGGAAAGCATAGCTCCCATTTTCAGAAAGGGAAAAAATGGACAGTTTTGGCCAGTTGGGTGGCCTTTTGTGACGGACTTACAGCACTGGTGGATAAGGGAAGAGCAACAAATTCCATCTACTTGGACTTGTGCAAAACATGTGACACTGTCCTGCATGACATCCTTGTCTCTAAATTGGAGAGACGTGGACTTGACAGATGGGCCCTCAGTGGGCAATTTGTGGCTTGATACCCAAGCAGAGA
Source organism: Dryobates pubescens (assembly GCF_014839835.1). Lineage (NCBI taxonomy): Eukaryota > Metazoa > Chordata > Aves > Piciformes > Picidae > Dryobates > Dryobates pubescens. The sequence continues at coordinate 35,035,937 of NC_071613.1, forward strand.
ACAGTGATGAGTGGTGTTTCCCAGGGGTCAGTACTGTGGCTGTTTAACGTCTTTGTCAGTGAGATGGACAGTGGGATTAGCATTTTGTCAGGCTTTGAAAAAAGAGAGACGGCATCAGAAGAGGTTTGATTTTTCAGATTTAGTTGCTGGATATTCCTATTAAGCCTTGTTAGACGTTTTGATCTGCAGTTTGCCCAACTACTTTGGTGTGGTGCATGCCTACCTACCTTCTCAGTCTGCACACAACTCTATCTTTCTTTTTTTTAAATAAGGATAATTTTACTTTTGAAGTGTTTTTAATGTCTTTATGCATCATAAAGCATTTTAGAAGAACAATTAAAGCTCTCAAGATTTGTGTCCCAAGGACAACCTTATCTATGTATCTTAAAGTAAGGAAGCTTCCTTCTGTTTCATGGATTAGATGGGTTATTTCATAGCACACTCTTGTCATCTACTTGACCTTCTTGTTCCTGAGCAGTTTTAAACTGTATCTAAACTGTATTTCCCTAAATTAATTTTGCATAGCTTAACTTTTTCCAGTGGCTCAAGGATGACCCCTGAGGTCAGATATTATCTCAGTATGCCAGTGACTTTGCCAGCAAACTAATGAGTACATCTGGAATAAAAAGAACAGTAAATTGCCAATTAACCAAAACACTGATGATAAACTACAGATGGCTGTGTAATGGTGGATACTTTATTTTGGTAGGTCAGGCGAGTACCAGGTTCCAGTGGTCACCTCCATAAAACAGAAGATGGGGACTGGGAATGGAGTGATGATGAAATGGATGAGAAGAGCGAGGAAGGCAAAGCTGCTGTTTCTCAGGAAAAGGTGACTTCTATTTGTGCCAAAACATTTACACTTCGCAAGTTACTCTGTCTTAATGCTGTTGATAGCATTTCTGCATAGCATAAAGCTGCACAGCTCATACCTTACTGCATTTGTTTTCCAGTCACGAAGAGTGAAAGAAGAGGAGAACACAGAGGTAAAAATTTCTTCATCAGTACATCTTTTCTTCCACATGTTCGAGTGAAGGGATTTATTTTTCATTTCTGTTGTTAAAAAACGTGAATGGAGTCAGGAGTGTTGTTCTGCAGCCTTGTGTGGAAAGTACTTGTGACGACAGCTGTATGCAGTTGGCCCTGTAACAATTAACTTGAGCACACAGTGGATAAAATGGATAGGAAATACAAAGGCATGTTACCTTTGTGCCCAGGAGAACTGGTTAAGATAGGTAACTGGTTTTAATGAGTCTTCATAACTAGATCACACTAATTGCTGTCTTTTTAAACAGAATAGTGACAGCTGTTTCAGAGTGGCCAGAAGATCTCCAAATAATCTGTCATTTTTAGGATTTAGATCACAACATGCTTCATTCCATGTACAGTAAAATGGTTCAGTATATTAGATGAAAGCAGAAGAATAAAATGACATACTGAGTTTCATGGCCCTGTGCTGAGAGTGTAGGAAGCATTGCTGCTATAAATAATTGCTTAATAGAATTACTGGCTTACAGCCAAAGTGCTTTTAAAAATGTCTCTTCCTTGGGTGAGTGACCCTTGCCACTTCAGCTGCAATTTCAGATTCTCTGATTTTCACTGGTGTCATAAAAGTCTTCTAAAATACAAACAGCTTCCTGCCAGGTTTGGTCCTGTTAGCCCCTGTGATGACCCCAGTCTTTACATTGCAGAGCTAGTTCACGAAGCGCTTCACCATGTGAGATGTCTTATGTAAGATGAGTATAAAAAAAAAAAGAGGAATGTCACCAATCAGCCTTTTTATGTCTTAGAAATGGAAAGTTCTGAATTTTGTGACTCCATTTATACAGGTAACTTTTGTTATGAGTTGTTTAGTTAGAGAAGGAGGAAAAAGCCTATGCTTGGCCTTCTGCTGATTATCATCTTCCTAAGTGCTCCAGAAGATGATTTGGAGCTGAGACTAGCTTGTGACTGTTGGTGTGTGCCTGATGGTCTTTGCGAGGACTTGACTGTAACCTTTGAACAGACTTCTGTGAATGGCGTCAGTATGCCAAGTAGGATATGAAATCATAGTGAGGTAGAGGACCCTGAGGTACTCTGTATGTAGGAGACACTTTTGCTCGAGAGATATAAATGTTAGCTGAGGACTATGGCCTCATAGTGTGAGGGAGGCGTGATAGTGTGAAAGCTATCCATATTTCTGGATTTTCTCTATGAAAGACGTTCTCTAAGCTATGATGCCCACTTGGATATGCTACTAGTTCTTTGCAGATGGGCAGATGCAAGACTTCTGTTAGCAACCAAAACTGTTACACAAAAATAATGTGAGTAGTAGCATGCAAGTGTCACTATGTGTATATTATTTAATATGTTATTGGAACTTTGATGCCAAGGTGGATTAAAAGCTCTTGCACTCAGTCCTTTAATGCTGGCCTTATCATTTGTGTCTCTGTAATTGAAATATAGCAGTTCTACTGGTATCAGCTATATTTTAAACTGTGTTACTGAAAGTCTTTAAAAGTTTTTTGAGAGTTAAGAGTATCTGTAAAATACTCAAAATGCTGGCATGGCAAGTATTTTGTTTGGGTTTCTTCCCTTTGGCATCCTTTGTAAGACTTTTTGCTTTTGTTCTTTAATAGTCTCAGCCTGCTGTTAGTGACGAATATAATGAAGTTCCATGTGCAGTGAATCTTGTTTTAAGGTTAAGGTAAGAGATTCTTCTACATATTTTAGTCTTCATTTTTGGTTGGCTGTATTATTCTTGATCACCCTTACTGCTTTCATAATATTAACATAAAGTAAGTGTTAACCTCTTTAAATATCCCAGTATGACCAGTGTGAATAGTGTTTCTGTGACTAATTGCTGTCTTTTAATTGCTTACTAAAATAGTATAAAATGAGAAGCAGAATATGAATGTGACTTCAGGCTAAGTGTACCCTTCATTAAGTATTTTCTTTCCTTTTTTTTTTCTTGCAATGCAGGATCACATTGTGAGATTTTTAATGAATTTCTTTCACACTTCAGCAGTCAGCCTCTGACAGAAATAAACCATAGCTGCATTATAAGTTGCCTACTCAGAACGTTTTTCACTGGCAAGTTTGATCAGTCACTGTTGAGAAGTGACAGATATTTCAGAAGTTGGATACAAATATGCTGCTGACTTAAATACATACATAGTGAACATGAGTTGGATTACTGTTAATTGAAAGCACACTATAACAAAGATTTTACTTGTTGTACTATGTGGTCTAATTTTTGGATAATTTTTTTTTTTTTCATCAGAAGCTTCAGTGACATTTTATATATTTACAGCCATTTTCCTTAAATCACTAACTTAAGTTTAAAAACTTGCTTCTTCTCACTTCAATATTTGTTTACATCCAGTTTGAAGTGACAGGATATTTGTCAAAGATTGTAACAGATAAATGTTATGAGGCTTTTATGGTAACAAAAAGATTAAAAGTCAGATAGAGAAATATTTGCAAAATTACAACCAGTATGTTACAAACAAATAGCAGAATTATGCATAAGAATTAGCTTTAAAAAAATAGCATGAAAAACTGTTAATAATCAGAAAAAAACAAACCAGCTGTGCACAGAATGATTGCCAAGTTCCAAAATCTATATTCTTTCATTTTCTTTGACTACTTTGCTAGTGATAGCTGCAAAAAATTGTGTGGCTGCTAAAGATTGTTTACTGAAGAGAGAAGTAATAAATTTTATTGTGGGGAGAGAAAAGATTTAGAGATTATTTGAAATCGCTTTAGTTGTCCAATTTACGTAACTGCTCTGTTACGCTGTCAATATTTTTTTTCATCTCTCTGCTGACAAACAGGTGGAGGAAACCATTTGCAAACCAGACCAATTTATACTGCTGTATGATGTACTTGTGAAGTGCTTTGGTTATATTTGAATTATGATGAAACCTGCAGAGTGGTTAGCTCCTACCCAGTTACTTGCAGTGCTGGCAAATCCATTTTACTCCAGCAAATACAGTGAAATGTCAGGGATTATGCTTTTAGTTTCCTGCAGCTCTTAAACCAGAAATCAAGGAAGATTGATACCAGGAGACTTGAGTATGTGAACTGTTACTTGCGTGGTGAAATTTTGTTAAGGATCCTCTTAATTCATGGGTAAAAAAATTCCCTCCCCCTTCCCTCCCTTAAAGCAAATCTATAGTAACTGTATTAGTGTGTTACAATTATGAAGATTTAGATTATTATTGGTAGAGACGGAAGAAACTATTTCAATTCCATGAACCAGAAAGTTTCCTTTGGACAACAGATAGCCTCTGGGGTCTGGGAACACTGTTGGCAGTCCCAGAAAACCCCAAAACACTGTTGGCCAGTCCCAAAAAAACCCAAAACTCTGATGGATAATTTTGCAGAGTGAATATTATTAATTTAAGATGGCCAACTTTCAAGGGAATAATGTTCTGTGGTGGAAACCTGAGCATATAAATAGGATCAGATCTAGCACTCTACATAGCCTACACTGTGTGTACGGCTGTGGGGTTATAGAGGAGTCTGGGGCCTACCGAGCAGTGCTCTTTTCCTTTAATTGGGACTTTGTGAACCACGGCTACAAGCTCCCTATACCTCTGCCCAGTGGTGTAGGTTCAGAGTTAGTACTTGAGAATTTCTTTGTAATTGCTAACTTAAAGGGAAAGGTTATTTTGTTTATGGAACATTCACAGAAATTCGGGGCAGCTTCTGGCTGTACCTCTGATGGCATTTGAGTAGTTGTCTTTCCTCTTCATTGCTGACCTGGGGAGAGGAAAAGCTGAGGCTGCTGAGAGCATGACGGAGCTGTGTAGTCTGCTGAATACTTGTCAAGAATTATGTTTGAATATCTTTTCTTTGGTAGATTAACAGAAGCTTTATTTGGAGAAAGAAACTCTTAATTATTCGTTAACTTTTAACAAAATACATCTGTTCCATTATCTCAGCTCATTTGTCTGTCAGTGACAAGTATATGGCAGTATATTTTGTTAAAAGCTTTTTCTCTTTGATCTTACTGTAGGCACATGATTAGTGGCCCTGGCCTGGCAGTGAGTGGTTTCACCCGAGGGTAGAGGACTCCTGAGATCTCCTTCTGTGAGTTCAGGTCTAGCTGCACTGAGCAAATTCAGAAAAGCCAGCTCTGGAGAAGTAGCAGCTGTGGTGACAGTCTGAAAATAGATATTAGTAGTGTAGGATGTAAACCTGGAGGCCCTCGGTCATTCACAGTCCTGAGTTACAGAGGAAGCTGCCCTCTCCATTTTAACTGTACACAGCTGTCCTTATGCTGGGATCATTGCAGGGTGAATGAGCTTATATTTAGTGCAGTTGCATATGGAGAAAGATGCTCTGGCCTCTGACTGCTCTCTTTCATTTTAATTAACTTACCAAGTAAATGGTTTTGGATCATCTGAAAGTAAAAAGACTGCTAATGTTGGCATTCATAGTGAATAAAAGTGGTGTACATGACATGTTTTGTGTCACACAGCGTTTCCTTGGGACCTTAGGTAGTAAACAGCTAATATCCTCACGGAGATTTATGCATTTATCCACCTCCACTGCAGATTTTAAACTATTTTATTGATGTCTTTTGGTGAATTGATCATTAGGTCATATAGCTGAGAGAGGCTTGAGTGCTTCAGGGGATTTTTATGGGATTTGTTAAAATGAACCATAAGTTGTGAACTATATTATTATGGAGCAAGCTGGCTACAGTATGAGGATAGAAACAATTTCCTGCACTTCATCTATTACTACTATATATAGCTTTTAAAGTATAGCTTGATATGCAGATGAGCATGGTGAACATTAGATACCAGACTTAGACTGGAAGCTCAGTACATCATCCAAAATGTTGGAAGCTTTTTCTTTTAAAATAATTCATTTGGGGTAATCAAATTATAGAAACTGCAGTAGCTTAATGAGTTCAGAAAACACTGGGTTTAGATGCTGAAAATGACTGTTTAAGTAAGAAAGGTCAGTACTGATGTGAGTGAAACGGTAAATACTGACAAAATGCAAAAGGAATGAATTGGCTAGTAGGGAGAATGAGAGGGGATGGGAAGTACATGTGTCAAGAGAAGGCTCAGGAAGGTCTCATCTCTTGCTTTCTTTCCTTTTGCTTCCCCAGAGAGGGGCCATGGGGTAAGGGGACAGCAAAAGGTAAGCATCTCAGATGGGAAGGAGCCATTCCTGCGTGATAGAGCATGAGCTAGGACTTGAGGACAGAATGGATTTCCCAGGGTCCTGATGTATGAAGGGAAAACTCTAATGGCACTTTAGTACTGCTGAGTCTGTGGATCTGCCTTGGTTACAGATAGCTTGTCATGGAAGTTGATGCAAATGTTTAGAGCCTAATGGGCAGAAACTATGTAAGGCTTTGGAGTGTGGGCCAAAACATTTGAAGAGTAGTGCCTGGAGTCTGGGACATGGTCTAGTCATGTGGTGGTGTTAGGTCATAGGCTGGACTTGATGATCTCAGAGATCTATTCCAGCCTCAATAATTCTGTGATTCTGTGAGATGGAGAAACTTCAGCAAGAGTTTGTCGAGAAGGTGGAACCAAGTGCTCCTCTGGGTGGTGGTTGGTTTTTTTTTGTGTTTTTTCCCCTCTTTTACAATAAGGCTATGCTACACCAAAATCCATCAAATCTTAGATGACAGTTTTGCATATTCTTTTCTAGTAGTATGTTCCAAAAAGGGTTAATAGTGCCCATAAAAATTTAAAGCTACCTTCCCAAAGGAGGAATTCTGGCAGAAGAATCAATGTAATTCTTTTACTAGATGGCCAGATTCCATTGTTTTTGCCAAGCAGAGGAGGGTGGGATTCATTCAGTAATTGAGTAGGGAATGTCTAATTAACACCAACCTCTGCTAAGTGCAAATACCTTGTTGTGGATAAGAAGCACAACTCACATTCTGAAATAATCTGTAAAGAATCCCATGACACTCTTTAAACAAGCACTGGTCTTTAACTCTCTTATTTGGATGGTTTCCAACCTAGGTATCTGATTTTTCTGCTCTTAACTTGTATTTAATACCTCAGTGGGACTAACTCGTATTACCTACTGTCAGGGTTGCTGCCTCAGTTGGAGACAGCAATTTCCAGTCTATTTTCTATTTTTTGCACTTTTGTGTCTTGGAGTACGTGCCCCAGAAGTAAAATTAGCTACAGTGTGTTTTAGGTAATTCTATTAAAAGATTTTGAAAGACTCTCATATTAAATACTTAATATAGACCATTAGTATTTCAAAGCTCAAGTTTAATTAAGAGGCTGTGCTTGAATTTTGCAATGAACTGAAAGTATTGGTTCTCAGATGTTGCTGATCTGTTGCTATGCTATGTAACTATGACCAAGACTGAGCAATCCTTGTGTTGAAATGCTGATGCTGCTGTATTCTCAGCCTCACCGAGGAGGAGGAATTTGAGAACAGGAAGGAATGAAATTTGTAACCCAAGTCTTCTCCTCTGAGGCTGTGCATGCTGTGTGTCTTGGTAGCAGACCCAGCCAGGAATTCTGCAGAGATTTAAGTCAATTATCTGTGATGTAGTCCTCCAATGGGGCTGCTCATACCTCTGGGGAGAAGAGGTGGGGACGAATCATCACCCTTAATTTGAAATTTTCAGCCTTACCACTGAATTGTTACTGTTACACATTTAGGAAGTTTGCTGTCAGAGGGTTTGACTATTTAGATTAATAACAGAGACATTCCATGTTAAATTAGAAGACTTGTTAACGGTTAATAGCTAAGAATTGCAAATTATCTGAAGCAATCTAAGATGGTTAAATTAGCTCCTATGACAGGAAGATAATTTACTGATGGTAATTTGAAATGTCCCAGGACCTGATTTAATAGAGTTCATGCACACTAGATGAATTAAGCCTGTGGAAGAACAAAAGGGGCAAATGGAAAATTTTTTACTTTATGCACTGGCACGTGGGATACTCCTGTTATTATTGTGTGTCTTACTCAAAGTACTGTGCAGAGAACATGCTAAGGCAGAACTGTGTGTAATACCATTCTGATCACATTCTTAACGGGTTAACATTTGCAGGTGTATGCATACGTACATGTGGACACCATCATGTTTTTCTACACTCCTGTGACACTGGAGTATCATGAGATTCCTCTCATAAGGTCCTGGGTGACAGCTTGGAATTGATGATCTTTGAGGTCTCTTCCAACCTTATTGATTCTGTGATTCTGCGATTTCTTACAAAAATATTTCTTCAGCTAATACGTCTGGTTTATTGCACATTGAAACTGAGGAATTTAACTCCTGGGGAACAGATAACTAGTTCAGGGTGTAGCTACTAGCAGGCAGTTGCCCGTGCCGCACTACAGCAGGAGAGCTGTTAGGACTGACGTGAAATGTGATTTCCTCTGTGTGCCAGATCATAGATGGTGAGATAGCACTCACTATTCTGAGCTGCAGCTCAAGTGCTAGTCTTCTTGCTTTCATGTAGGCCTGTTTTTCACCTCTTTCTTAGAAAATTCATTACATATAAAGTTACAGAAAAATAATAGTTAACTGAAGGTGCCTTGTTAAGTTACTCTTACATTGTTAATGTTTAAATTTGAGTCTTAGATTTTTAGGAGAAAAAGAAAACACCATAAACGAGCAAACCCCCAAATCTGCTCTGGCTAGACATGGAATTAGTTTGATAATTGGCTCAGTACCATAACCTGGAGTTCTCAATTCTCTTTATTTTATTTTTTTACCTCTAAGTTTGGAGTTTTCGGTATCTTTTTAAAAAAGTGTTATCATTCCAGTCTCTGTTGTAAGAAGTAGTGCTGATGTATATCCTGCACCAAGGACAGATATTTCTCATAATTTTTGCTGTTGAGAATGGCTTCTGTTCTCCAGTGTATTTAATGATAAAATCCACAAGCAAACTCTCAGCTGTGTGGTAGATTTACAACTGGAAAGTAACAGAACTTCTCTGTAGGCTGGGAATTGATCCAGTTGCAAACATAATAAACAAAACCATTTGTGGAATTCTTGAAATAAATGGACCTGTGGTTACAGTATTGAGCCCTGTCCTCTATCTTATTTACCTCTAAGGCTTTGCCTTGGGAATCAGGGAGGTGTGGTCACATGGTTACTGAACTGAAATTTATTTTCAAAGCATGGAGACTTCATTTAAACATCCTGTTTAATCATGATTAAATCCTGACTGAAATCAGTAAGCAGGAACCTTTGATTAAACTATTGATTCTAATCCTGCTCCCTATTTGTATCTCCATTGTTTCCTTCAAAGCTTGCTCTTTAAAAATGGCCAATTATGTGTGTCTTGTTCACTACTTAAGGATGATTTTATGCCTTGCTGTATTTTTCTTGAAAAAAAACTAAACATTTTAAAATTTAGTGTAATTATGACCTAAATAATCCCATATGCAATTGCTATACCATCACTTATTTAATAGAGGAATGGTATATTTGTTTATCAAAACAACATTTATGTGTAAAATTCATAATTGTTGAGCCAGTGAATTAATACATTGTTTCTGCTTATTAAATAAATGTTGTCAGGAATACTTTGCATGTCTAAATATTTAGATGCCAAGGATTAGGCATTTAACCTGCATTCTGACTTTTTATTGTGTTATTTGAAAAACATATTAAGAGGGGGAACAAAGAAAAAAACAGCAAAGAAACCGAAACACCACCTGCGACTTCTTTTATGTTAAAGGATATAGGTTAAAACTTAAATTGGCCTCAATATTAAAAGTAATTTTCTTTGTAATTTTGATGGCACATGTGGCAGTTTAGGCTGGGTGCCTTCTGATGGCTGCCACATAAGTTATACCTCCGGTGTCCGGAGTGTCCAGCCCAGTAGGTGGACACAGGAAACAGCGTATTTCATACCCAAAATATCCTGCGCCCTATAAATCCAGCTGCAAAGTCTCTCTTCCTCTTTCTTCCCTCTCTGCTCCTGTGGGAGATGCTCCCTGTCGGGTAATGCTGGTGGGGGAGTATCTCAAGGCCTCTTAGGCCTGGGCAGGCCTAATGCCAGGAGGATAAGGGGGAGGGGACCTTGGCCAGCTGAGACCAGCCTAGTGGTGGGGGGGTGAAGAAAGAGCCCTGGGTGTTTTGGGTATGCCTTCAGGTGGGGAGAAGGGAAGTGTTGGGAGACTTTTGGGTGTGCTGTAAGGGACTCTGTATGCTTTGGGCTTCTTTTTCATTGTGCGTGTAATTTCTGTGAAACACTTAACTGCTTGTCCATTTAAACTTTCCATCACTTCTTCAATCCATTTGTGTGAGTGTCATTCTTTTGCCCCTTTCAGGGCAAAAGCCTTTCTGGCCTCAAACCAGGACAGGTTATGGTAGCAGAGGATGGTTTCAATCCATTGACTTCTGGTTTGTAGGTCCAGGAGCTGATGGCATTGTTCCTGAAGTGAGTCCCGTTGTCAGACTCAATCTGTTCAGGGGTACCATGTCGCCACAGAATTTGCTGTTCAAGGCCTAACATGGTGTTCTGGGCACTGGCATGATTTACAGGATGTTTCTAACCAGCCTGTAGTTACTTCTACTGTGGTGAGGATGTAGTGCTTGCCTTGGTGTGTTTGTGGCAGTGGTCCAATATAGTCAATCTGCCAGGCCTCACCATAGCAAAAACCCAGCCACCACCCTCTGTTCCAGGGGACTTGGCTCTGGTGGCTCTCTTGATTGCAGCACAGGTGTCACAGTCATGTGTGACCTGTGTGATGGCTTCCGTGGTCAAGTCCACCTCTCGGTCACAAGCCCATCTGTACATAGCATCTCTCCCTAGAGGTCCTGATGTTTCATGGGTCCATTGAGCTACAAACATTTCACCTTTATGCTCCCAGTCTAGATCCACTTGGGCTACATCAATCCTGGCAGCCTTGTCTGCACACTCATTGTTTTGATGTTCTTCATTAGCACAACTCCTAGGTACATGAACATCAACATGACGTACCCTCAAAGTCATGTTCTCCACCCGAGCAGCAATATCCTGCCACAATGAAGCAGCCCAAATAGGCTTGCCCCTGCATTGCCAATTGGTTGTCTTCCACTGCTGTAGCCATTCCCACAAGGCATTAGCCACCATCCAGGAATCTCTGTAAAGATAAAGTACTGGCCACTTCAACAATCTCTAGAGCCAGTTGCATGGCTTTCACTTCTGCATATTGACTAGATTCACCGTCTCCTTCAGTAGCCTCAACAACTTGTCATGTAGGACTCCATACAGCAGCTTTCCACTTCCAATGGTTTCCTACCACACGGCACGATCCATCATTAAACAGACCGTAAGGCCTTTCATCTTCAGATAACTTGTTGTATGGTGGTGCCTCTCGGGCACGAACCACTTCCTCAGGTGATGCTCCAAAATCTCTGCCTTCTGGACAGTCCATAACATCTTCCAGAATTCCTGGGTGGTTTGGTTTCCCCACTCGAGCTCGCTGTGTAATCAGTGCTATCCACTTTCTCCATGTAGCACTGGTGGCATGATGAGTAGGTGGAATTTTCCCTCTGGGCATCCAATGCAGCACAGGCAGCCTGGGTGCTAAGAGGAGAGGTGCTTCTGTACCCACTACTTCTGATGCAACTTGAACTCCTTCATAGGCTGCTAAGATCTCCTTCTCAGTTGGCTTCTGATCCTTGATATCCTCTACTCCAAAATCCTAATAACTGCCCTCGGGTTTCACCTGGTGTCTTCTGCCAGAGACTCCAAGTGAGACCATGCTCCCCAGCTGTGGTGTAAAGGATATTTTGCACTGATGGTCCTGTGTGGATGGGCCCAAGTGCCACTGCACGAGCTATCTCTTGTTTGATCTGTTCAAAAGCTTGTTGCTGCTCACTGTCCCATTCAAATTGATTCTTCTTTTGAGTTACTTGATAGAAAGGGCTCACTAGCTGACTATATCCCAGAACATGCATTTTCCAGAACCCCACAAGGCCTAGGAAATGACTGTGTCTCTTTCTTGTTGGATGGTGGAGACATGGTTGCTATCTTGTTGACCATATCCATAGGTACATGACTGTGTCCATCCTGCCTTTTTATTCCCAGGCACTGAATTTGTTGTGCAGGTCCTTTGACCTTGCTTTTCTTTATAGCAAATTCAGCCTTCAGAAATATATGAATAATTTTTGCTCCCTTCTTAAACACTTCTTTTGCCTTGTTGCCCCACACAATGCTATCATCAACGTACTGTAGATGTTTAGGGGCCTCACCCTTTTCCAGTTCACTCTGGATTAGTCCATGACAAATGGTGGAGCTATGCTTCCACCCCTGGGCCAGTAGATTCCAGTTGTATTGAACAGCCCTCCAGGTGAAAGCAAATTGTGGCCTGCAGTCTGCTGCCAATGGAATTGAGAAGAATGCATTGGGGATGTCAGTAGTAGCATACCATTTGGCTGCCTTGACTCCAGCTCATACTGGAGCTCCAGTATGTCTGGTACAGCAGCACTCAGTGGTTGCGTCACTTCATTCAGGCCATGATAGTCAAAAGCTAATCGCCACCCTCTGTCAGATTTCTGCACTGGCCAGATGGGACTGTTAAAAGGTGAATGTGTTTTCCTGATCACTCCCTGGATCTCCAGCTGGTGAATCAGTTCATGAATGGGAGCCAGGGAATCTGTTTGTGTGATATTGCTGTTGGAGAACTGCTCTGGTAGCAATTGGCACCTGTTGTTCTTCAACCTGCAGCAATCCCACAACAAAGGGACTTTCTGAAAGGCCAGGCAGGGTAGACAGCTGTCTGATCTTCTCTGTATTCACTGTGGCCACACCAAAAGCCCATGGATAGCCCTTTGGGTCCTTGAACTACCCTCTCTTGAGGTAATCTATACCAAGAATGCAAGGGGCCTCTGGGCCAGTCACAATGGGATGTTTTTCCCACTTGTTCCCTGTTAGGCTCGTGTGAGCTTCCAATACAGACAGTTCCTGGAAGCCTCCTGTCACTCCAGAAATCCAAATAGATTCAGCACCTCTGTGTCCTGATGGCATCAATGTGTACTGTGCCACCATGTCTACCAATGATTTATATTTCTGTGGTTTTGATGTGCCAGGCCATTGAATCCACACAGTTCCAATATACTCTGTCATCCCTCTCCTTCCCCTGGCCAAAGGCAGGGAGCCTCTACTCCTGGTCTTCATCAGAGTATTCACTATCTGATCTGGGTGGTACCTGGCCAGAGGTCCCCTTATCAGGTTCAAGGGGTGTAACCTCAATTCTTTTCCTCCTGAAAGATAATTGATTACTCTCTTGGCTTTCTACAGTAGATACCTTTGCTGCCCTCTTAGATGATCCTTTTTTAACCATTGTCTTCCTTCTCAGTTCATGCACCCGAGTTTCCAATTTATAAACGGGTTCACCATCCCACTTTCTCATGTACACCTGATTGATGAGGCACTGGCTCATGGGAATGAGGTTATCCTCAAAATTCTGGAGCCAGGCTGACACTATCTCCACAGACTGGCACCCTTCTATCATATGGTGAGTCAGTTTAGTAGGATTGCTTGCCTCTTCTGGGGTAAAGTCCCAGGCTATTGGTGGTGATAACCAACCTAGGAATCTGCCCAAATCCTTTCACACACCCTGCCACCCAGGGACTGACCACCTCAAGGCACATTTCAATACTGAGTACTGTGTCCAGTTCTGGGGCCCTCAGTTTAAGAAGGACATTGAGAAACTTGAACATGTCCAGAGAAGGGCAACGAGGCTGGTGAGAGGTCTCGAGCACGAGCCCTATGAGGAGGGGCTGAGGGAGCTGGGGTTGCTTAGCCTGGAGAAGAGGAGGCTCAGGGGAGACCTTATTGCTGTCTACAACTACCTGAAGGGAGGTTGTAGACAGGTGGGGTTGGTCTCTTCTCCCAGGCAACCAGCAGAACAAGAGGACACAGTCTCAAGCTGTGCCAGGGGAAGTTTAAGCTTGAGGTGAGGAGAAGGTTCTTCACAGAAAGAGTAATTGGCCATTGGAATGTGCTGCCCAGGGAGATGGTGGAGTCACTGTCCCTGGAGGTGTTCAAGAGGGGATTGGACATGGCACTTGAAGCCATGGTTTAGTTAGTCATGAGGTGTTGGGTGTTAGGTTGGACCTGATGATCTCTGAGGTCTTTTCCAACCTTATTGAATCTATGATTATATGATATCTCCACCCAAGGGCTGTCTCTTTTCATGCCATGGTGGCATCAAACTCCACAAAACCTGCAACGTGCCATTAATGTTGATTAGCAGTGCTTGAAAGCTCACGTAAAGATAGATCAAAATCTTGTGGGCCTGCGTAATAAAATTCTCTGTATTCATTTCAGGCTGAGAGAAAGAAGTGATAACCTCTCCAGCATAGCTCCCACAGAACAGCAGCCCTACAAGCAGGAGAAAAAAACACATAGCCATTATCTGCCTTGGCACGTTCCTAAACAAACAAAGTATTTCCCAAACAAAGCCAATGTTATCAACAAGCCACGTGACCAGCACAGAAGCCTGTATCTTAAGCAAGCTTATAGAAAAAAACTGCAGAAATTACAGCTATGTTATATTTTTCTCCAGGGTTTTGGCACCAAAATATACTGTGGTGGTTTGGCCCTGGCCTGGAGGCCAGGTACCCACCAAAGCCGCTCTATCACTCCCCCTCTTAAGTGGACAGGGGGCCAGGGGGAAAAAAATACAACAAAAGCCAGTAATAGGATAGGAGCAATAATAATAATAATAGTAATAGTAATACAGCAATAGACTGCATGGAAGCAAAAAGCAGAGAGATGTTAGTTTCTGCTTCCCATCAGCAGGACCATTGTCGGTCTTGGGAAGCAGGGCTTTCTAAGCTTGGTGGTTACTTGGGAGGATAAGACACCATGGACGAATCCCCACACTTCCTTCTGTCACTTGATTCTTATATCTGAGCTGATGTCATATGGTATGGAGTACCACTTTGGCCAGTCTGGGTCAGCTGGCTCAGCCGTGTCCCCTCCCAAGATCTTGCCTACCCCTCAATGTACTCTTGGGGCAGGGAAATCTTGAAAGGACACAGCCTGGACACTTATTCAACAGTAGCCAAAATACTGCTGTAAAATACAGCACTAGAAAGATACTATGAGGAGAATTAACTCCAGCTCAGTCCAGCCCAATACAGCATGTATGTTAGTGGTCATCTGTAATATGGCTTACATTTTGATAATTCAAAATTTAATTGGATATTTTTCTAATAGTTTTAAAGATGTCACAAGTAGCTTGGGAAGCCACACTGTTTCATCTTCATCAGTCTGATTTAGCATGGCCTGTGAATGTGGTGATATAGTACATTTGGTAGGGCTGGAATTGTTTTAAATAATTTTGTGTGGTTTGGCTGCTTGTTTGCACTTGGTGTTGCGGATCTCTACACTCTTCTCCGGTAGGGATGGTTTGGGGACTATACTGGGTCACTATAAAGTAGTCAAGTTTTGATTGGTTGATTTGTCACTTCTCATATTTTTGTGGGGGAAGCAAAATTTCAGCTGAACTCATTTAATTGATACTGTTTTACTCCAGAAGCAATTGTCCTTGCTCCTGTGGTGGGGTCAGTAAATGGCCACAAGAGGGTCCCTGGGATAAAGGTGGGACAAGAATTTAACATATGAGCAGACTTTCTGGTGAAGCCTATTCATTAAAAGCTACTTTTGAGACAGTTTGGCCAATGGCAGGAAAACTAGATAAAACCTTTGAAGATCTGCAGATTGCAATAATGCTACAGTGGCTGTGATGTCTTTCTAGTTTGCCTACAAGTTTCCTTTGGTTATGACAGTAATGTAGTGGTAGATCATCAGGAATGAAAAACTGCAGGACAATGGCATTGAAAGGGTGCACGCATCCAGGGGGTTTTCAGTTCAACATATTTAAAACATTTTTTGCCTAGGATGAGGAAAAAAGATTTCTCTGAGCCTTCCCTCAAAGTCTTTTTTATGAACTGTGGACTTACGTCTATTACATATTCCTTTATTGACTTGCTGCAAGTCCTTTGTCTTGAGTTCATAAATGAAATCACGTTTCTAGAGCTCTCTTCTTAAGTACCCCAAGCCTCCTGGCAATGATCTACCTTTCACACTTTCTAATTTAAGGAACTGAAATTTTTCTTTAAGTATTGTGGTAATTTTGTAACACTGTACTTGGAGAATTTGTCACTGGACTAATAAGTTATAATTTCTCTTCTTGCATACCTTGCATGCAGAAGCATACAAAGTAAGCCTTCACATGGTTCATCTGTTTCTTGCTCTGGTATCTCTTAGCAGTCAGGCAGGTGCTGTACTGCTTCAAAGTGGAGAAGCTGATCTGCCACAATGTGCTGTGAGGCTTAAGAAATGAATCAAATTATATGTGGGGTGGTTGTCCTCTGTGTTATTGAAGTGCTCCTGCTGAATATTTCAGGGTGACCATTTTTTAATATTACTTTTAACATTACAGTTCATTCTTGGAACAAGTCAGTTTAAGATCACTTCTGGTTTTGACCAAGCACTGAGATTTTATCACACTAATAAATTCTCATAACTGCATACTGCCCTTCACTGTATTTCAAGTACTTGTTAGAAATATTGATGTTTTTCACAAGTTAAACCTTTACCACTACTTTTTAAGACACTTTTGGGGTAATTCAGGAATAATTTTTCAGAAAAAACCCTCTAATTAATACTGCTGTCTCTGCAGCAACAAAACT
This sequence comes from Dryobates pubescens, assembly GCF_014839835.1. Lineage (NCBI taxonomy): Eukaryota > Metazoa > Chordata > Aves > Piciformes > Picidae > Dryobates > Dryobates pubescens. The sequence continues at coordinate 35,052,564 of NC_071613.1, forward strand.
GCAAGTCCTTTGCCTAATGTGTTTCCACCTGCTGGTATATGAGAGCAGGTGGGAAGTGTGAGCCTCAAAAAAGATGATGCAAGTTAATGCTGCTTTTCACTGCCTATGTAGAGAAATAGTGCACCAAGAATTGAGGTTTTAAAAAAAACCAACCACAACTGTTTGTTCCAGAGTTTGCTGTTTGACTTAGCTTGGATTGACTATAACAAGGAAAAAAAAATGAAGGACTTTTGTTTTAGCTTCTGGCATCAGCAGCTGCAGAAAGTGAGAAGGCCCTATTTAAAAGCATTAAAGGTACAGATATATCTAAAATATCTAACATTTCTATGTCAAGGAATGAAGACTTGAGGCTGTAAAGCAATGGATAGAGAGGACAAATGTTCATCTGCGACTTCTGTAATTATGAACATTGTTTTGCAGACTTGTCTGGTGGTGGCCATGTGTATCAGCTAGTGTTCTTGTGTTTCTTTTATTGCGCAACATGGGCATTATCTTAGTTTTACACTCATGTCCCAGCTGTTTTTATTAGATTGAGAACACTGGTTTCTTTTAACTCTTAAGCAATTTGGGATTGGTCACCTGTGAATAGAGCTGTCATAAAGTCCTTTCCTGCTGGAGGAGCTGTTGGCTACTCTGGAGCTGCAGACCGTTTTTAGCTGATCTAATTGTAACTAACAATTCACTTGGTGGCTGCATTTTGTAATGTACACCTGCCCTTTGTGATGATAGATGGCATACAGATGGTAAATTTTAACAGGTAACTGCTGTCTCATTCCAACAGCTTTAGCAGCCAAGTGATAGTGTTTCATTGTGACATTGGCTGGTTTTCAGTCTTGAAAGCATTGTTTGGCTGTGTTTTTCCCTTAGTATTACTGCTACCTCTTAAAGTGTATTGATGAACAGATGTGTTGCAGCTTTTCAGGGACCTGCTCTTTACCTAAGAATGTGTGAAGATTCAATGGTGGTGGCAGTTTTATATATTTAGCTTTTGAGTCCTGTAGCTTTATCTTGAAGAATCATATGCTGAAACATTTTATACTTCCAGTACTATATATGGAGGGGGATAAGTTATAAACCCATGGAGCTTTTTTCAGCAAAACTGAAATAAATGCTAAAGTTTTAATGGACTTCAAAGAACTGTATATTTCAGGATTACAGAAGTAAGTGACTATTGGTTGAAAGCATGGAAGTCTGCAATGCCTGTGATGTAGTCTAGACTGTGCTTGCTGTCCACATGACATAGTGATGGAACAGGTAGTGATGGAGAAGTGCCTGTGATACATCGTTTCTAACTTGATCTGAAAGAAGAAAATGACAAAAAAAAAAATCAGGGAATCTTGTGTCTGCTGAAATTCATCAAAAGCCATAAATGGTGCGGTTTCCATGTGGTGTATATGTGCTCTGTACTATTTCACAGGTCAGCTTTGTTGATTACCATCCTGTATCACCTGCCTTCTCATTCAGCTCCATTTATCAATCTTTGTAAATAAACCACATGTGATGATTGAACAGCTAACTCTGAAAATTCAGTAAAGAGACAAAACCTGTGTGTTCTTGGACACATGTACACCACCCCTCTTTTGGCTTACCTTGTTTGAGAAATTTTTACTTTGAGAAGGAAGAATGTACAGTTACCTAGCTGTTGTAAGATGCATCTCATCCAGGAATACAGACTTTCCTAAAGGCTATATGGAAGATGCTGAACTTTGTGGGAAAATAAAAACTGATGTTTCAGATAATGCTTCATGAGAAGTGGTGGATAAAATTTGGGGGGGGAGGAATAGTAGTAGTAAAAAGGATGAAAGGCTGCTGCTTGATACATAATCAAGCTATGCCAACATGATTTAGAACTTAATTCCAAGACGTCTTACTTTTCATGAATCTCACTTACATGATAGACATTCTGCATTTAAGGACAAAAGAAATAATGAAAATGTCTCAAATTTATGGTGGGCATCATTACACAAACATGATTTTCTATTTCAATTCAACAATGTAGATCTTTTGTCAAGGACTTGCGATGTAGCTAGTTGACTATAGCGGGAATTATGCTATGAGTAGGTGTTTATTTGATTGCCTTTAAATGTGAATGCCTGGAATCTCTTTCATATTTTAGGATTTTTTTTCAGTAGAACCATGTCAGTCTGAGCAGCTGCATAACTGTTTATTCTCTAATCCTGTGTTTTATAAACACCAGCATTATTCTGCTAAACATTTTCTCTATTTCGTATCCTAATGGTCTAAGGGTCTAAGTGAAGTTGGCGCATGTGTATTTCCTGGTTCTTTGAAGAAGGATTTTTCCCTATAAAACCAGATCTATCAGTCTTAGTGTGCGCATCAAGTGGTTCTGATGAAAACAAAATAATAATGGAGGTGTGCAAAATATGCTATCACAAAGTGTTAAGTTGTTAATTCTGAAATTACTTTAAAAAAAAAAAAAAATGGCTGCCAAGATGTCTCAGCATGCTGTGCTTTGGTGTCACTCTTAATCAAAGCTACCTGAAGGGAGGTTGTAGACAGGCATAGGTTGGTTTCTTTCTCCCAGGCAGCCAGCATCAGAACAAGAGGACACAGTCTCAAGCTGCACCAGGGGAGGTTTAGGCTGGGGGTTAGGAAGAAATTCTACACAGAGAGAGTGATTGCCCATTGGAATGGGCTGCCAGGGAGGTGGTGGAGTCACCATCATTGGAGGTGTTTAGGAGGAGACTTGATAGGATGCTTGGTTGCATGGTTTAGTTGATTAGGTGGTGTTGGATGATAGGTTGGACATGGTGATCTCGAAGGTCTCTTCCAACCTGGTCTGGTCTATTGTATTCTATTCTATTCTATTCTAAAAAGCAGTTCTGTGGAATTCGTCCTGTTGTTGCATAATGAAAAGCAACTTGCAGGAAATTAACAAACTGCAGTGTGCTAAAATGCATGAAAGTATTTCAAATTTACTGCATTTTAGAAGAGATGGGCTATTTTTATCCATGATAATCAAGGTATAAATGAGCAAGAAGCAAGTAAGAGCTATTAAAAGAGTTGGTAAAAGGTCTGAGTCTGCATTTTAAACTAGAAATAACTTCTTCACAAATACATTAGACAAACTAGGGATCAAAAAGAAATTATGAAGAAGATAAAATTATTAATCACAAAGATGCTAAGTACCTTTCTTCAAATCCTTTTTCTGTTTAGTAGAAATAAATGTCTGTGTGTGCTGCTGCATAATAAGATTGTAATGAGAGAAATGTAAAGAGAGAAATCCAACGGAACAAATTAAAGCTGCTTGGAAACTCTGCCTACAAATAAATCAACAAATCCAAACAGTTGTCACCAAAGTGTATCGATGAAACTAGCAAACTAATTTGCAGTAACGGTGTTGCTAATGAGAACCAGAGAAGTGTTTGAAAACTGGAGAAGAGCATGAGCAGCTTTTAGGAGAGAATTTGAGTGCATCTTCTGTTTGGTGGAATATGTAATGAAATAAATATTTTATGGAAATCAATAAATGCCTGGAACTTAATGCAACTGTAAGCAAAAGCACTTAGAGAGTTCTAGCAAATTAATCTTCCCAAACATCCTTTGGTTTGCTTTGCTGAGTACTAGTACCCTTTAAAGAGAAAGCAGCAGCATTTTAAGTTCAGAAGAGTTCAAAGTATAACAATTAGAGATAGCAAAGATAGATGGCTGAATACATATCAACTTTCCTTGGATTTTCGTCTTCACTTAAACAGATTTGACTCATTAACTTTCTATTTATGACTTCTCTGAAGACTTTCAAAACCTGCCTTTGTGCATTCCTTTGTGGCCTATCCTAGGTGATCTTTCTTAGGCAGGATGGTTGGACTGGATGATCTCTCGAGTTCCCTTCCAACCCTTAACATTTGGTGATCTTGCAGACAAAGTGCATCCCATTTGCATCCTGCTTGAGGAAAGAGTCTGCATCAGGAGCAGCTGCTCTTTCACATAGCTCTATTAGTCTGTTAGATGCTGATAGTTTTCTTTAGTGTTCAAAATTACTTAATATGTTTTTATATGGTGGATGTTCTACTTATGTGGGAGGTCTGTGGAAAGATAGAATCTGACATTCTAATGTATTATTTTCTAAATAGGTAATTGTAAGAGTGCAAAATCTACAGAATTCTCAGCTGGTTTTAGTGTTCACCTCTATGTGGAAAAAGATAGGCAGGCGAGAACAATTCAATATAGCTGCTAATGAGAAGCAGAACTTTCTGATTTGCATCTGCAAAGGTGTGAGATAAAGTTTTTATTCCCTTGCTTTGCTTCTTCAGAAGTGTGTGCAGGAAATGAGTATCACAGTCTGAGCTGCTTCCCACATTCAGTCAAAATGTGCCTTTTTAAAGAAGAATGCTAAACCTCTGTGTGACTTCCCTTTTTTGGAAAGTGGCAGTCCTCACATGTTTGTTAGATATAACAAATGCCATTCAGATTTTTGTGGGAGGGGAGGAAAGAAAGAACTGAGATTCATACAAATTTCCTGTTGAATAAAAATAGCGCAGTATCCCATACAATGGCATCAGATTTCTACAACAGAAGTCAATGAGCCTCTAAATCTGTACCTGACTAGCTGCATTTATCTATAGCTTTATATTAGTGATCTTGAACTCCCACAGCTCTTTATCTAGAGGAAATTTTTGGGAACCTGAAACTCCTTCATCTTTGAAGCATTCAGTATATTCAGTAAATGTATGCTTTCCATTTTAAGCACTGCATGTGGCATGCTTATTTTTCAGGGTTTGCTGTCTTGCTTTTGTCTGTGTTGCCAGTCTTTATTTTTGGTGTTCCTGCATGTTGCTGCTTTTTGACTGTAATATGTTTATAACTATTTAGCAAATGATAATAGCTGTAAGTCACAGATGATTGTGCCTACCTATTGGATCCAGTTTTCCCACAGCAAGACTTCATGGCCTGGTATGCTGAAATATGAGCCTGCATACAGTTTTCTTGCTGAGGAGATGAATAATGGACTGCAAACACATTCTGTTGCTGTTAGATTTCATGTGTATTGAGCTATTCATTGGAAAAACAGTGTGCTACATCAATTAAGTTCATCCCTGTGCTCAGCTGAGTTGTCATTTCCAAAAATGAGATGATCATCTATTTTATGAAGAGGCTAATGCTTTATTAATAGTAGAAATTATTAACTGAAATTGTAGCTGGAAATGTGCAAGGAATGAAGGCTTGAAGCACAGTATGAGTTTTTAAAGTAATTTTTTAACATAGATATTAAGTTGCTTGTGACTTTGTCATACACTGAACTGGTTAAAGCACTCTATGGGAAAAGAGAAGACAGAAGACCTTTGGCTTTTACCCTCTGTTGCTTATTTTATATGCAGATGAAACTTCACTGCCTGGACAATGGTGGTCAGTGAAAGAAGTTACTAATTTCAAAACAGCTTTATAAACAGTATTCTTCAGTGTTTAACATCTGCTAGATACTTTGTCTCTTAAAAGAGGGTCTTTGTATACATCTGATCTCAGATAAAAAGCTTTAAGTCCGAGTCAATATTTTGTTACTCCTAGAGGAGAAAGGGTAATAACACGTGATTCAGATTATGTTGAACTAGTAGAATCAATATGGCAAATTGTCTTTTGGAGGTGAAAATACTTATCAGAGGACCTTATTTTATCCTCAGGTTACCAAGGGCATTTTTCAGCTTAAATACATCTTTCTGTTAGTTTTACCCAAAACACTGCCATGAAAAATGCAGTGGCATCTCTCCAAACTGAGTGCTTTGGGAGAGCAGTGTTTTTCAAGCTGAGGGAATCCACACTACAAAAGTGCAGTTGTAAGTGCCATAAGTATTCTTTGTGTGTAGGAGCTGAATAGAGTTGCTCTGTTCTTCATTACATTTTAATGTATGCACACTGAATGTTTTTCAGGAACTCCAGGAAAGAGCTTAATGACATACGGTTTGAGTTTACTCCAGGCAGAGGTAAGGCTTCTTTGACTGAATTATTCTTTTATTGCTCAAAAAGCTATTTCAGAATGTGATTACTGCTTATGGTTAATACAAACTATCTTTCTGGAGATGGAGCTTTATATTGAACCTCATTTGCAGAAGAATAGCAGATACATGTAAATTCTAGTGCTGCATAATATGTAGTATCAGAAGACTTGATCCACAGTATACTTTATTAATTTCATGTCTTATTGAAATTATCTGTATGTTATATAAGACCTTGCATAGCAATATTTACAGCTATGGAATTTCCATTTTCATATTCAGAAAATATTGTAGGAAACATTGTATAAAAGTCATAAAATTATATCTCACAATAGTGGTAATACTTGAGTTTCTTTCCCCTTTTTAATAAAAGAAGTTCTGTTAGGAAGTATGAGGTACACACCATTTTTCAAATGCTATCTTTAACTGAAAGTTGACTTGCATCTCTAGCTTTGGTGTCATCACTAGAAAGAAATTCTGGCACTGAAACCTTAAACTGGTGCATGCCTCTAAAATGATATTGGCTTTACAGTACTTACAGCTGTAAGAACTCTTTAAGTTATGTTGTTTGAGGAAAACCAATTATTACTGGGATAAAATGTACAGGATGCTGATATATTGAATAAGGAGGTGTCATCCTTGTTAAATAGCAACCCTTTGAACTATGAACACATTGAATGTTACTCAGAAGTCAGTATTCACTATCTTTAGAAGAGCCTTCAAAGAACTTCCACCTAAAAATGAATCCAGATTGAAAGAGGTGCCTCTTTCCCTGTAAATCAGTGTCTTTCATGTGCAGTAGCTCTGTGCATGGATATACACTCTGTTGTCTAGATGCATTTCTCATTGATTTTGGCAATAGTTAATAGTAGAAGAGATCTGCCACTTAATTGGGCACAGAGCATCCTGGTTTAGTCACTTGTCAAAAGAGTTCCTTAGGTACTCTCTAAGCAGTTATATAAGACATTTGGAATTCTTAGTTCAGTGAAACATACAGGATACAACATACCGGGACTGTTCCTAGTAGTCAGTCACTGAGGCAGCTATAATTCATCTTCAGAGCTCTCCAGAAATTGCATCTAGCTCAGCAATAATGTTTGTCACCTGTGTGTGTTTCTTGAGGAAGTGATGCAGATCTGTAACACTGCTTCCAGGCATGTGTTTCACAGCAGTATTTGGGTTTGAGGCCATATTACCTCTAAGCCCTTCAATGCTTTTAACCAGGAGCAAGTTCCAGTCACCACCACACAGGTACATGGAAAACTGATCCAAAGCGCTGAATTTGCTGGATCACAGCACATAAAGCTATTTTAAGCATTAAGCTCAAAAAATAACTTTATGTAACTCTTTTTCCCTACTGGTAACAAACAAGAGAGCCTATATAGCATGCCTCTGTCTAGATATGCAGAACAATGGAGTGAATAAAGAAAACAGTGAAAACTACACCAAGACATTTTCTCAGTTAGGAAAATACTGAACTTGTAAACTGTGTAGGAGTATGTAGTTAGATAACAGAGAAGAAATGCCAGTGGCCAGGAAAGGTCTGTAGGGGGTCCACAATGAACCAAATCATCACCTTGTGTTTTGCTGTGTGGAGGCTGATAAGATAATTATCTGTTTTCCTCCTAATTAAAGATGATTTTGAATTCAAGTCTGCCTCCATGGGTGTTTTGGAACTAAAGTACATTTTTGTTAGATTACATTGGATGACTGATACTTTTTGTTGTTTTTTGTGAGCTCTCACACGTACTCATTTTACCTTTTGGACAGACACAGCAGATGGCGTTTCTCAGGAGCTGTTCTCTGCAGGCCTGGTCGATGGCCATGATGTAGTTATAGGTAAATTACATTTTTGTTTGCAATTATGCTCTTGTGACAAGTTTGTGCTAAATGGATGTAAAAAATGGTTTTTTCCAATGCTGATTTTAACAAAATCCTTTTTGTGCTAATTTTGCTTTGATACATGCATAGTTCAGTCAACAAAGCAGTTTTGATACCAGTTCAAGGATTGCCATTCGAAGTTTGGACTCTTTAGTGGTATGAGAGAGATGATATAATACAGATCTCCTGTAGGATTATTTACAATTCAGTGATTGATCACTTTTGTACTAGCTTATTGTTTTTGTTTAAGAACAAAATTTCAGTAGGATTTTGCAAGGTGTGCTTTGGCAACTCTGAAGTTAGTAAGTACTCCATTCGTGGAAGTAGAAGCAAGCCAAGGTTCAGGATCTATGAAAGTTGAATCTAGAAATACTATTTCTATGATGAAATAAAAGGTAATGAGAAATTTCAGGCTACTGAGAGGAAAGACACTTCCCTTGTTTTCTGTATTGTGCTTCTGTAATTATTTTTATTTAAAAAAAAATTAATTCAGTGCTTGACAAAGATGATTGATTTGGAAGTGCTTAGTTCCTTGCTTTTCTTCTGGTTGCTCAAAACCAGTAGATACATAGCTACCAAGATAGAGAGGGAGCTAGCAGATACTAAATTTTTGAGAACTGAATTGAGGAATGCTAGCAAATCAATGTTTGTGTTGAGATCAGACAAGTTCCTATGAGTTAGTTTACACATCACTACCAAACTTCCCAGTGATATGGAGAGCATTTTACAAATTCTTAAGTTCATCTGACTTGCCTGGAAGATTGTCTAAATACCCTACAAATGTACTGAGAATGTAACTAAAGAATTTCAGAGAGAAGCCAATACTTCTGTATTGCTTTTGTACTTGGTTTTGTATGTTCAGAACATAGGTTAATTCTATCTCTATGCCTGCTTTTAATTTCTAAGAAAAAGTATTTAAGGAAAATTTGCATATATTATCAGCTAGCAGGCACTCTTAAATCACTTCTACTGTGCTGTTACTATAAAGGTTCAAGGAAGAGGGGTAGCTTAGCCTTGATTTGTTGCCTTTTAAACATTCGGTATGAAAAATGTCATTACCATACTGCCGCTGATGTTTTTGTCAGAATTTTCACTGCCACAAGATACCTTACTTCATTAGAAATAATAAATATGTAATTTTTTTTTTTCTGGCTAAGAGAAGAGTTGTTATATCTTGGCTATCCCACCTGCCTGAGCGGTCAGCTAGCACTTGTGTGTTGCACAGAAGTCAAGAGTCATGGCTGGAGATGCTGCAGTGCAAGTCCTGCTAGCACCCAGTAAAACCCCTTTTCCCTTCTTCACTCTTCCCCTTTTTCCTTTGCTGAAAGGTTCTCTTCCAAAGCAAAGTGGACTTTTATGGAAATGGCACCATAAATGGGATTTGTTACCATCTTTCAGGAGGAGTGATGGAGAAAAGGCAAATGAAGATAGATATCCCTTATAGCTTTAGTGATGGGCCTTTGGTTCTTGAAGAAGCACAAATATTTAAACAAATAAGGTTCTCCCTAGCACACATGGTTGGAGACACTATCTAGTTAGTAATCAAAGTTTATTTCCTTGCTTAGTTCCTGCTTTGATTTTTAGCACTATGATGACAGTCTGTTCTGTTCTATATATATGGTATTTAAAAAAGGGAAATCAACTTTCTTGTATGTAATGAAAGCATTCAACTTGAATTTAATCTTGCTAAATGTAACCAGTTGATACATCCATTTTTCTGTGATATAATTTACCTTGAGTTCCACTCACAGCAATTCTTGCATGACTTTGTACTGTAGTTTTCCCTTGTATCTGCTTCACCTGTGAAGTTGTTAAAGTTTTGATATGTTTGGAAGTTGTTATCTTCCTAGTTAATAATGACTTGGGAGTTCTTATTTTACTGAAAGGCAGGTTCTGCAAAATGCAATTTACTTTCTATCATAAAAAAAAAGTTAGGCAAGTTAGAATTTGTTTGTGATTTTCTTTGGGAAACCTGGCTAAATGTTGTGTGGGTATGGAATAAAACAATTTGCATGCAAGCAGAGTATTGCAAATTTCAGAATTTCACTGTATCAATATAGTCAAGAAATATTACAGTCCCTTAGTTGAAATCAATAGGTCGTAGAAGAGAGCAGATGGTACTTAAAATGTAAATCTGCTTACAAAAACTAATTTTCTGTGTGAAATGATTTTGCCACCTTGTTCACATGAAATCAAAAGGTTTAAAGATCTTACATATAGGAAGAGGTTAGTAGTATAGAAGAGCTTAGTAAACCCGCTTTGCCAGAAGAACTGATTCCATTAGCTTCCAGATTGAAAGCATCTGATAAATAACCTCTCACATTTCAGCTGAAGCATGCAGAAATTCAGCTTCTATAACACAAATGAAAACAATGTCTCATAAAAGGTGTTCTCATAGTTTCGTTTAATGGATCTTGGAACTTGTAGAGGCTTGGAGGAAAAAAGAAAGGTTGAAGTACTTGTGCTTATGTTGAACTCAACAATTTGTTGGTGTAACAGCTGATTTTCTGAAAGGGCATTTGAACAGAAGTCAGCAAAAGCTGTTGTGGTAATTTTGGCCATGGCATACGTGAGCTGAAGCTGTTAGCAGCTACCAGATGATGTGTAGGTTCTATAGAATATACTGCTAAAACATCAACATACTTCACCTTTTGAATCTTGCTGGATTTGCTTCACTTAACACAGGCTTCCCAGGAAGATTTCCATTCTGATAAGTAATAAGTTCAACTACCCGTTCTGCAGTGAAGCAAAAATCCCACCTTGCATGTTCAGTTCTGGCTACAATTGACTGGTTTCTGTTCCTATTGACAGTATCATTGTTTCATAGGAGGTCCCTAGATAAAGGGAATGAGTGCAGAGAATGTTGTTCAAAAGCAGACTAGAGTTTGCATTTGCAGGGGAGAACGAACCTTGGAGCTGATATGTAGGCATTGGTATCTAGTTATTTTTAAGCAGGATCAAAATAGCTGTGTTAAATCATATGAAAGGTCTGGAATATTCTCAAAATACATTTTGAGATGAATATGTCTCTGTGTGTATGTGCTGTGTATGTATATTAGCTAGTGAACATTTATCCAGTAATGCTTTATTATATTTTGATACTGAGAAGGAAGCTCAAATCCTGTCAAGTGAGTTCTGTTAAATCACAGTTGCAATCTGATTTCACTGGTGTATACAGTGTGCATATAATTTCAGCAAAGCCCTAGGCTATCCTTAATCTTCTAGAGGCCTTGCTGAAATTTGAGAACCAGAAGGTGTATTTACAGATATTAAATTGTAGCATATATATCAAAGAATACTTCCCTGCTGGAATACTGCTAAAATAAAAGCCTTGATATCCACACCATCAAGAAATGCAGTTGCCCTTTGCTATAGTAATGGTCCTTTATTTCAGGTAGTTTTATTTAAAAAATACCTGTGAATTCTTTGGGCATCTTGGAAGATGGACCTTCACTTTTAAATACACCCAATATTAACTGTGTGTAAATGGATATCTGTCTCTGGTGTTGGAGTCAGACCTAGGTATCCACTTAGTAACCAGAGAAACACGTTTCAGTCAGAACAAAATCTTCCTGCTGGAATGCCTAATGTGATTAGAAGAACTGAAAACTCCACAGATTGTATTTTGAAATAAGATCACATTTTGAAAGTAACAAGCTTTTTCATCAACATTGTAAATGGTTTTGTAGAAGTATGAATACAGTAGATGCCATAATAGTTTGTCTAAGGTTTTTAAGGTGGTTGGATTGAAGAGGGGCAGGGAATAGCCTTTTTATTTGGTGAAGTTACCATGGTGAGTAGACAGGGCTTAAGTTGGAATCTAGATTTTTAAAAAATAAAATGGCTGTGGATGGGTTATTTGTCCATGAATGCAGGGAGCATGTTTCTGACCAAATCCAGAAGGACATTATTTCAAGGGATGTTAAATAGTAAGTAACATGAATGGTTCTCAATCACAGTGTTAAAGCATTTGAAATGGAAACAGCTGGCTGTCTTACAGTATTGTATCTGGAATTCTGAAAGTATTTTCATACTAAAATGGAAGAGGAGAAAGTTTGTTAGCACACTGTCTGTAACAACATCTTAACACATACTGGCACTGATAATTAAATTCATAGAAAAGCCACAGAGTTACACAGTGAATATCCTTCTGTTTTTCTTGGGTTTGCTATACGTTTGCTTATAGCTGCTTTGCTGCCTTGTGAGATAAATCATGTTTGAAACTGTATGAAGTGATGCCTTTTGTTCAGGTAATTCCTGTTCATCATCTTCCTGTAATCAGAAAAAGGGCTAGCACTGTATGAGTAGAAAACATTCTGCATTGATTTATGTCTTCAAAGAGCTGCAATGTTGCTATGGATAGGTGACTTGGATAGCACTACCATTTGAAGGCAGCAGTTTTTTGAGATGCACAGATATTTGTAATCTTTGAGGGAATTTGTTAAGGAGTTTTGTTTTTTTCTTGCATTTGTTTGTTCTTCTGGTTCAAACTGAGCAAAATAACTGGATTTTTAGTTAAATGTATCATGTTTTAATGTGTTGCAAAGCTCAATGTGCCCATAAACTTTCTAATGAAAAAATGCCTTTACAGACACTAACAACTTCAAATGATTGACTAAATACTTTATGTCTACTTTTCAATTTATTATCCAGAAAGGAAACTTACAGATATAATGAAAACCTGACTGCATTTTAAGGCTTTTTATAGAAGCTCTTGTGCCTTCAATATGTGCACATAACTCTGTATCTCTTTAGCAAGATGTGCACATGCATTACAGGTAGGAGAGTATCTCTGAGATCCCCGGGGCCTAACTAAGGATTTAAATATTTCAACACATCTGACTCATTTAGAGCTAATGCATTGAAGGGTGACTCATAATGACTAGACTGCTGGGAGTTCTGGAAGCTTGAGGTGTACCTGCAGGTAATCAAGCTTTGCATCTAATTGTGCCTTCAAAGTTATTTTAGCTGTAGGTAGTGCAGATGAAAAGGTGCACTTGAAAAAGTATATTGTGTGAAGCTAGCAGGTTTCATGCAAGTTTTCACCTTGCTGAATTTTCACTGTAGTGGAAACAGAGATCCAAGGTGAAAAAACCCCAGTTATTATGAGAGGTGAATAATCACTGCTGCTGTAATGGTGGATTGTGGCAGAATTATAAATGTATGCTGTAAAAAATTCTTCAAGTGTGCAAATTGCACTCTACATATATATGTGTATTCATGTCTCATAATAAAAGTTGTTATCTTACAGCCATGATCAAATAAATAATAATTTTTAGTTAGTTCCTTTTCTCAGCATACAGTCCACCAGGTCATAAAATCTTAGGAGTGTGTTCCCTGCCCTCACAGGCCTGAAATGTAGTTCTGTGAACTTGAATCAGAAATTGCAATATAAGTAATGTTCCTCTTTTCAACAGTAATTTAGCTGCTGTCATTTGTTTTCTTGGCATTCACTTCTCTGCAAGTGTTTGGTATGTCAGAACAAGGATTTACTGAGGTTCTTCAGACTAGAGGTAGTCTATTTGATAACCTAACTCCTGTACGTCAGGGAGTCTTTTCTAAATAGATTTTTCCTTGTTTCAAGTTTCAGATATGAAGTATTGAAATAGCCTGGCTGCTGTTTCATTTTCTTAATAGTTTTGTCAGAACAATATCTATAATTCATAGCAGAACTCAGGACAGAGGGAGTTGTAAAGATATGATGGGGAGAGGAGATTACCAAGTAATAATGAGCATAGCAGAATGTGACCTGCCTTATTTCTGAATAGACCTACATTTCAACTCTAATCCATCCTGATGAAGGTATTTGTTATACCTGTCTTTAAGATCTTGAAGTCTGTCAAACTGTTGTCAAAACCTTTGTCTGAAAGGTAGTACTTGCTTTCTGCATTCAGTCACTGGCAAATAATTTTTTTCAACCTTATACTCTGACAAGTTCTTTTGTATAGAGAATTTATGAGCACAATCTATTGTCATATATCAGGCTTGTTAAATATCCCTGCTAGCAATGTTGGACATCAGTTCTAGATTTTTCTTTTAAATGTTCATTTGAGACTAGACTGAGGTTTAGAATGCTCAGTATCATCACAATGCTTTTCTTAAAATGAAGGGCAAATTGTGAGATCTCTGTCTAGGAATTACAGGGAGGAGTATATAACTTACCCCATTAGACATGTGCGATGTCAGGGTCTGATGAGCATTTAAGTATCCAAATATATATATATATTCTACTTACCTTTTTATAACACTTCATTTTAAATGTGCAGTGGCTTGCCTAAGTGTTCTTCACACATTCTAGGGAAGAAAAATCTAAATTATTAGCCTTCTATTTTTTTCATAACTTTCTGGGGAAAGGTAAAATTTTCCAGTTATTTTAATATTTTGATCAATAAAAACAGTGTGACAATTTCAGTTTGGGTTGTTTTGTTTTGGTTTGTGTGCATGTCTGTCCTGCTTTCTGTGGTGTTGGTTGGTTGGTTTTGGATTGGTTTGGTTTTTTTGGTATGTGTTGTTGGTTGGTTTTTATTTTCACAGATTCCAGAATGTAAAACATTACCATGGAATCAGATATACATACTCAATAATTAAGAATTTAGAGGTTTAATAATGTGTTCCTGAACTTGAAATAGGTATCTAGCACTAATTTCATTTTCCATTTTGATGCAGTGCTCCTGTTTCATAAAACACATTGCTTCTGTTGTGTGGGAATTTTTCCAGCAGCTGCTACCTAAAGAAAAACTAAATCTTACATATTACTTTGTCACCCTTCAGTATTTCTCCGTTCTTTATGCTTTATGTGCTTCCTGTGCTTGTAAAGGTTAATGAAGAAACATGTCCCTCATGTCTCTTCTGTGTTTTTGCCCGTTCCACTCTTGAATAACACAGCATAAGTGGTTAGTTGTTTGAACCCACTGTTTTATTCCCTTCCTCCTTTTTTGGAGCAAGATATCCTGATGCCAAATTGCTAGTTGTGCTATTCTTTGGGAAGTGATGATTATTTTTATTATTTGGTACATTTCTTCCTTATGCCTGATACTTTATGTCTATGTGAAACAGCATATATTCCTAGGTTTATAGTATTAGGGCTCAGAAACCATATGAACCACAGGGCTCAAGTGGTTTTAATGGCTACTTTAAGCTGTGAGAATTGCGCTGTTGAATTGTAGTTGTGTTCATAAGGATGCTGTAGGAAACCTATTTAAGTCTCCCAGTCTTCAAGGGAGAACTGCTTTGGCCTTCTGCTGTCCTGCAGCTGTCCTCCTTAAGCTATTTTTCTGATTTTGAAGCTGTAGATCAAACTGATACTGAAGTATCAAATGTGCACATGGAGACAGTTTTCACTGTCTATATCTAATGATTCAGCAATGTACTGTGAGAATTGACAAATTTGTGAGGCTTAATCTCCCTTTGATAAATTCCTAATGACAGCCTGTTCATAAATAATATATTTCTAAATGTTTTTAATGTTTCTGCCTTAGCAGGGTCCAGTACCTTCCTCAGTAAAGAAGCCAGGCTTGCTGTTGATCTTTCTATTTTCTTTTATTTCTTCCTCACAAGAATTATATCTAGCTCCTTGCAGTCCTCTAGCAATAAATTCTTGTTATGTAGCTATCACAGATCTCAAAATGCTTTAGTATCTCCCTTACTACAGTTCTCAAGCAATGCAAACAAAAGGGATTTTATGGCTAGTACCCTGAATGGGTGAACTAATGACTACACTTGAAAGGTCTTTTGGACCTCTCTTTGAAAAGGCTTTTCATTTTTCATGCAGGCAGTTTGTGAACTATTAGATAATATTGGATACAAATAAGAAAGTCAGTGATCTGGAGTAGCTGTTACCAAAAGCTCTAAAAGCTGATTGCTTTAATTGTTTGCATAGTACACTAGAATCCAATGCTAGCAAGTTTATTTAAATTAGTTTTTAATTTTGTTCTGAACTTGCAAGTGCATGAAAACTTCAGTCTATGAAATATAAATGAATGTACATGTTTCCATGAACCTCTTGCAATATGTGAAACCATCTGAGGAGTGTGCACCCTGGTGAAGGGTCTGGAGAACAGGTCTTATGAGGAGCAACTGAGGGAACTGGGGTGATTTGGTCTGGAGAAAAGGAGGGTATGTTGGTCTCTTCTCCATAGTGACAAGTGATAGGATGAGAGGAAATGATCTCAGGTTGCACCAGAGAAGGTTTATATTGGATATTAGAAGAAACTTCTTCACTGAAGGGGTTCTCAAACACTGAAATAGGCTCCTCATCACTGGAGGTGTTTAAAAGATGCGTAGATGTGGTTTTAGGAGACATGGTTTAGCACCAGACTTAGTAGAGCCAGGTAATGGTTGGACTTGATGATCTTAAACGTGTTTTTGACCCAAAATGATTCTATGATTTTATGATAAATTTGGCTCTTTGGAGGAAAGCCCTGCCAGCAGCTGATTTTTCAGGTGTGATAATTCCATTAGAAAGTATTCCCTGCTACTTGGGTATCCTAAGACTCATACTCCTAAGAGAATACAGCGTTAACCCTCATCAGCAGACTCCCAGGGAAGTTAATCATGTTGTCATCATGCACCAGATGAAAATGGCAAACTAACTGCCTACAGTTGGAGAAGAGGGAATATTTGAAACAATCATCAGGAAAGCAAATAAATCTGTGGGGCTTTGAGTTTGGCCTCTCTAACAGCAATACAATTAATGAAGCATGGACAGTTGAAGGTGGCTATTTCTTACAGGCTGAGCTTTGGACTACATAAAAATTATATCACTTTTCATGTATTACAAGTATTTTTAATTTTTTTTTTAAAGCTTGTAATCTCTCAGGGTTTTTTGTGGCAGTTACTTTGTGCATGAATAATGTTTTCCTCATGTCTAAATTTCAGGATTACGATATGCAATAGCTTTACCCAAATCATTGAACCTAAGCATACTGTCAGAAGTTCCCCATCCATTCTTTTCAAAATGGAAAAGAAGATAAATATCATTCTTTTGAGAGCACCCCAGAAATACCATCTCATGCTCTGGATTCTGCTTGTGTCTGTGTCTATGCCAGATGGCTCTGGCTCAGTTGGCTGGGTCGGCATTGTACTGGAAATAGTTCTAACTGTACTTCATATAGCTTTATTTACTGACTCATTAATTCTAACTTTTCCAGAAGTTTTCCCTATTCAGAAGCTATTAGGGTTAGGCTTCATGCCATGTTAAAATTTTAAATTACCAGGCAGAGTCCTGTCACATTACAGGAGCAAAGCAGCTGATGATCTTGAGACAGCCTCCAGTTGCTTATAGAATATTTCATATGCCTCTTCATACTGGTTGGGTGGTCTATAACAGACTCTAAACAGGTTGTCAGGTTTGTTAGACCTCCCTCTGATTTTAACCCACAGGCATTCAATCCTTTCATCCTCTACTTCAAGTTCTGTGGCATCAAGAGATTCCCTAATATATAGGGCCACCCCTCCTCCTCTTCTCCCTTACCTGTCTCATGTAAAGAGCTTGTAACCATCCAGTGCAGTACTCCAATTGTGTGAATCGTCCCACCAGGTTTCTGCAATGGCAACTACATTGTCGTTTTCCTGGTGAACCAAGACTTCCAGTTCCTCTTGTTTGTTACCTATACTGTGTGTGCTGGTGTACATGCACTTCAGCTGAGCGGCTGATTTCTCAACTAACTCTAGTTTATGTCCCTCTCACTACTCTCCAGAAAGACTGGTTTCATCACCCACCCCCTTCAAACCTAGCTTAAAGCCCTCCCAATGAGCCCTGCTGGAGCCCTCTTGGCCTTTCTAGATAGATTCACACCTGAAGTTGACTTGTTCATGTCTGACTTTTACAGGAGTGTGGCCATAACATCTTGAGAAAATCCTGCAAAGTAAAGTTGGGTCTAATATATCCAGGCCTTGTAGAAATAGTGAGTTCCCAGCAGGGTTTGAAATTGTCAATTAGCGGTACTTGCAGGCAGACTGATCTACAATGACTTCCAGAAATACAACATCCAAGGCATGACTTCAAGAGTACGTCAGAGAAAATGGCTTTGTCAATAGGAACTGTAGTAAGCTTAACTTAGAGATGAGGAGTAAAGTAGAATCCAGAGAAATATTTTACAGCACTCTCTACTTTTCCAAATAATTTAAGTATCATTGAAGAGAACTGTTCTACCTCTCTAGAAACTCATAATGTGAATCTTTTCACTTGAGGAAGAGCATTGTGCTACTAAATTGACTTTGTTTACTGGGAGGGTGGGGAAGGGAGAGGTGGTGAGAGCAAGATGGTTATTTTCATCCCTTGTGTTTGCAGATGTAGTTGGGTTCATCTGCATTTAGAAACTTTAGGTTTATTTGTTGTGTTTTAGACAAATCAAGAATTTGTACATTAACTCTACTAGGAAGGTTAGTGAGTCCACATCTATTAAATCATGTTCCTTGGTGAAAAGAGCATATATGTAGTAGCTGAGGGATATGTTCATCAGTAAAGTGTCATAGAAGTTCCACTTACAAGATGGTTTTTTTCTTTCTTGCCTGACATGGTCAGTAATTCTGAATAGGACTGAACAGTAGCAGCAACCACTTGTATGTGAGAACATTATTCACTGTTGTGAATGTACCCCTGGCATTAATTTCTTTGTCCTCAAAGTGAGTTTCATACTTAGTGGTCTGAACTGCATAGGTTTAGTAATAGTCCTACACTTTTAGAAGGCTGTTCATAAGAATCTGAAGTCAGTTACAATAAGCACAACTGGTGTCTTCGTTTAATTGCATTTAAAGTAGGATGACAGTTCCACTGTAAGGTATGTTGTCTTGAGGATGTTTTTACTGTGGTTAAGATGGGATTCCTAAACTTTCTCAAAAAATAATTAGAAGGCATTAAGGAAGGACTTTGAACTGCTTGGATGGCTTTTGCTGCCTGTGCTGCAAGCTGTGTTTCTGAAGGAAGTTACCAAAACACCTGCAGTTCTTGGGTTACTGCTCTTTGTCCTGGATGACTGTATTAGGCCCTGGAAGATTACGGTTACTAGCCGAGTGCAGATCTTCAAGGTGTTTAGACGCAGAGAGATGTTCCAGTGCTGTGTACTTACTGAGATCCTAGAATCTTTGGCATGCAGTGAGGTGAAAAGGATAAAGATTGTCTAATCTCTAAAAACAAATAGTATTTTAAGTAGTTCATGCAAATGCAGGCTTAGGTACCCAAATTCAGACAGATGACTCTAATTGTTGGCCTTGCATTCTAAATAGAGACAGAATTTAGCAAAACAAAAGCAAGGAGATAGAAAAATGGAAAAGATACAAGAGGACTGTGTGGTTTTGCTGAGCAATTTTGTGTGCATATTTGATTCTTAATTATGTTCAGTACATATGCTTTCAGATATTTCAGAAAGAGCAGGCTTTTGGAGGTATTTACATCCATAGTGGCTTGACTGAATAGGATTAATGAGATTACTTTGGCAAAATCATTTTTATTGCCATTTTGTAGCAACCAGAAAACATAAAACACAGGGTACAAAAGTAATAGGTGGAATGGGAGTTTTACTTGAAAAATGCTGAATGCATACCACTGAAATTGAAAAGATGTTGCTGTAGGACACTGCAGGTGTGACTGCTTTTTTATGTAAACTTGTATTCTAATATTACAAACTCCTTGTACTTCTGCTTTCTCATTTTGAAGCATAGCCTGAAAACATCTGGCATTACTCCCTTAAATCCTCCTAATCTTATGTTTGATTAAACATATCCCTCTCTATTTATGGTCTGTCAGAGAAGCAAAAATAAAGCATATTTTATATTCTTGCTTCAGATGTTTCTCTAAAGTTTTTGGCTTGTGTTCATATTGAAGGTAATGACAAGTGAACAAATAAAACTGTTTCCCTCTAGCCTTTTAATGAGCACTGCAGTTTGAAAAACAGTTTTATTGAAGAATGTTATCCATCTAAAGTGCCACTCCTTTCTGTTATGGTGGTTAATTAACAACAGCAAGTCATTAGGATTTACTCTTTACATACATTGCTAATTTATATTTTGCTATTGCTTTGAAAAGAACCTGCAGGAGCGTTAGGGGTTTTTTAAGACTTTGATACTATTCATGAAGTCCTTAGTGCTGCTTTCCACCATATGATAGTTCATTAAAACACTTGCTGATAATGGACCGCTGTTTGCAAGTGCAGTAATAGTAACAGTTTTGCCAGGAACTTTGACTGAGGGCGGCTGAAGGTATTTGCATTCAGGTGAAACAGCCAAGCAGCATGCTGACTTGCCTTAGATGTTCTACAACTACTCAGCATTAAATTAAAATCTGCCCCTCCTGAAGTCAAGTGCACATTTGAAGCACATCTTTTTGTAACATAAAGTTAGAAATCTTTGGATTTAGGACCCAACCCTTAATCTGTAGCACTCTACCTCCACTTCAGTGAACCCTGCTAACTGTAGCTGCAGACTCTCCCCCCTTCTCCCCGCTTCTCCCCCCTGTTTCTTCCCTTCCCTTTTTCTTCCCTTCATCCTCATAAATACATGTTTTAAGGGGATTTGGCTAAGCCAGAGCTGCTCTTAAGTGCATTATCCTATTTTATAGATTTTCTATCCTATAGATAGACATAATAAATTGAAGCTATTTGTTCCATCCTGGCTTTAGGGAGGTACAAGGCTGAACACTCCTTTTCGCCTACATATGAGGGTTTAAGTATTAATTATGATGACAAGCATTATCTGTGTTTGTATTTTAGCCAGTAGGAGGTGTTGCAATAAAGTTAACATAATGATGGTGGAAATGAATTGTGTAATTAAAATAAAAACTGTTTGTAATGACTGGAATAAAGGATATTGTGAATAATGAAGCTTTAAAAGCAGAAGGGCTTTCTGTTACTGTGACAGTTGAATTCATTTAACTGTGAAGGTTAATTTATTTCTTTCCAAAAAGGGTTCTCTACAAAATGTTCTGTGCTTGCTTATAAGGCTTGTTTTTAGCCCTAACACCCTTTCATCCTCAGTAAAATTAACAAATAGATTTATAAGCAATCCTGGGTGCCATTTCAGTGGTATGGAGAAAATGAGACCCCAAAAAATTTAACTTGCATTTAACAGTGGTAGATTGGCCTAATTGTTTACTTCTCAAAATTTCCTCACCAAATACCATACTTCCTCCTGTGAGGCCAATTTGTGTAACTGCATAGTGAATCACAGAAAATCAGGCACAGTAGGAGTGAAAATTTTATCATCATGGTATTGTAAGATGGAGGAAGTAAGAACCTGAGCTTGTAGCAGTAGGACATGTGAATGTTTTCTGTATATCTTCCACTTTGTGAAGATTATGGAAAGTACCATTTATGGAGAACATCTGGTTTCTTGCATCTCTGCTTTATGGTACTTACCTACTCAGTGTAGGGAATGTCTGCTACTTAATACCAGTTTATCTTCTATTTCTAAATCTTGTCTGAACAGCTCTGCCAAGTATAGAGTCTTCATCTGAAGCTGATGTCCTGTTGGCATCTTGTGCTCATAAGTCAGTCTTGAATAAAAGCTCTTAATTATTTGGTCTGCATTAGCTTAGAATCTGTGACTGCAGAGCTGAGGAGCAACTTCAGTAAACATAGAAATCTGAAAGGAGACAGGTTTTTGGTCAAGATCAATGGTAGCCATATTGTAAAAAATAGACCAATTCAATGTGTGACTTGGGTATTTTGACAGAAATAGAGTTTATTGTTTTCCTACCTTAGCCTCTGTTTTGAAGGAGTAAGTTATTCCCTTCCTACTCTTTTGTTGCATCATACAGCTTCCTTCTCTGAAGTCTTAGTCTCTGTAGATCTGTTTATTGCTGTTACATGACAAATCTCAGTCATGCTTATTGAGAGCATAGTTTGAATATCAGCTCCTTTTGGACCATGCTTACTTTTGATCATTTTTGTTTTGATAGTGAGTTGTAACAGGTCACCAGGAGCCTTTGTGGGTACTAATGCCACCCAAAAAAGGGACAGAAGCACACACATAAAGCCAGGAGAAACAGAAGTTTGAGAGGACAGTGAGCTCAGCCTTATCCTATAAACTTGTGCTGATAGGGGCCTGGCTATAGTAGAAACTGGATTTAAGTCATGGCAGTCAGTCATCAGCTTATCCCTGGTTGTGGGATTCTCCCATTTAACTTGCACTTGGATTTGAGTAATTGCTAGTTTTGTGTGGAAGAGATTAAGCTGAGAATTAGTAGGTTGGTTGGTGGTTGATATTTTCTTTTTTTTTTTTGTCATTTGGTGTTCAGGCAGATTTTCCCCTGAATCAGTTCAGAGTCACAAGGTATCAGTGAATGCAAAAGAGAGGAGGCAGGATTTGTGGCAATCCAACTGCCTTCTGATTTTCAAATGACAGCTACAGTGACTAAATGATTCAAGTGGTAATTTAGAGAGATGTGTGTGCAGAATTAGGTTGAAGATTCAACATGAGGCTTGATGTCATACTGAATACAATTTCCTGTAAATAATTGTTTTTCATACTTTATTTTACAGTTGCTGCTAACTTACAGAAGATAGTAGATGATCCAAAGGCCTTGAAAACATTGACTTTTAAATTGGTAAGTAAAAGCATGAAGGGAAGAAACAAGCTAATGAATGCAGTATTCACACAATGTCTGGATTTTATCTCATTTGCAGCTATTTTGCTCAATAAATATGTGGAGATAAGATGATTGAGATTGCCATGTGTGAGAGAAAAGAGTCTAACCCCTGTTTTGACAGGACATTAGGGATATGTACAGTCACACAGATCCATAATTGTGCAGGGGAAAGGAGGCTCATTCACATGAGTTCTGAGGAAGTCTGTGGCTTATGTGATAAACTACAGAGAGAAAAGTCTGGGGGAAATTGCAGAAACAAGCAACAAGAACTGTAGTTGTTAGGTTAATTCCTTTCCACCCTCTGATCCCACAGATCTACCCTGACTGAAGTGTTCTCTGCTAATGAACATTTTATTCCAGTCACATTTATCCCAGCATTTGCCACCTTTTTTCTTGCATAGAGGTTTCCCACTCCAGCTGACCATCCACACTTGCAAGATGATCTTACTCCCTCTGTATTTCATTACTGTTTCTCCCTCCTCACCTTTTTCTGTCCCTGTCTGGGACTGTTTTCTGTGCTTCATTTTATGCCCTGGGCCATGGGTTCCAATTTTGGTCGATTTTGATGCTATCATGATAGATCTAATTTAATATTAATACATTCACATTGCAAAACTTAATTCAGAATTTGTGTGTTGTATTTGGCTTTTATTTCTTACTAAAATAAAGTTGAAAATTTTACACATCTAAAGCTATTGAATGTTTAGCTACATAAATACCAAACCTTAGCATTTAGCTTTTAGCACCCCTTGCTGAGTAACTCAGCCATGATGAAAGCCTGAATGTCTGTTAGATAAGCAGGTCTGCAGAACCCTAGCTTTGTTTATAAAAGCAGCTGCATCAGGTAGGCTGTGTAGAGACATTTTTAGAAGGCAGGTGACCTAGTTGATGATAAGGTGTTCATTCAGGTTTGTTCTTCTCATGTATATTTTAAACTACTCAAAACTATGTTTTGTAGTGTAACTTTGAGTCATTTTAACTGACCAAATGATTTGGACTCATTTTTCCTCTACAGTCCAGTAAAATCACCAGAATTCACACAGTTCTTTTGAGAAGGGTGTTTGGGGTGGGGGAATAAGGACATGTAAGCCAAATTGTTTTGTTTCCGTGGCACTTGCTATCTAAATATAGTTTAAAGCTGATACTTCTCTTTTTGCAGCTGATCTATGTTCTTTCTGTCTAAACATTTGACTTCAATTTATTGTATAGTCAATGGCACTACACCAAGAGTGTTTAAATACATAGATACTCCAGAGGCTCTGTAGAAGTCTGGTTTTCTAGTCCACACACTTAAAATAGAGACTTGGGATACCAAAATGTAATATACTCATAGTGTCCAGTTAGTTTATATATATGTTGGAAACAAAGCTGCTTGAAAATTTAGATAGAGGTATTTCTGTCACTCAGTTGGATTTATTGCTGGGGTGCAGTCAATGTCACATGGGTATTTCAGATTCAAGTGAGTAAATGCTGTTATAATTTTACTCCTTACTGTACCACAATTAATAGACATCCAAAATCTGTCTTTGTACCTTCTCAAGGTAAGTTCCACTGGCTTGGTGACAATTTCTGAGGTTAATTTTTAACCTAGGTTTCCTGCATTAATTCCCTGTTTCCTGGGAAAAGAACATAACCACAATAAGTCTCCTAATTTATTCTTATCCTTGAATTAATTTAATATATGTTCCATTTTTGCCTGTTTCTACAGTGTGTAGTGGAGTTGCTAAATGAATTTTTGCCTAGGACAGCTCTGTCATTTGTTTGTATGCCCCATCAAGTCTTTGTTACCGCTTAGCAAGGTCTCACTGAATTTGAGAGCACTTGTATACAACTTGATGAAATACATGTTGTTGGTAAATATTTCATATAGATTCAAAGTCTAAAGGTAGCTAATCCTATATCCATTCAGAGAATTCAATTGAAAAGTGCTCTTTAGGATTAGTTACTGTGATTTGTGGACAAGGAGTCTGATAAGTGTCTTGCTACTTGCAGATTACTTTTGCTGGTGTTTTGCTGGTATATAATGTTCCAATTCAAAGAGCAAGCCCCTTCATCTTTGGAGATTAAAAAAAACCAAAACCAACCAAACAAGAAAGCCCCTTATCTTAACCATCTTTGTCTTTACTGAAATGGTAAAGCAAGTTTGTAAAGTGAGGTGCCTAGAGGAGTCTGTCTTTAAGGCTGGATCTCCCTCTTGCATATGTTTTTAACAGCACGTCTTTTATCTTACATTCTACAGAATATATAGTATTAAAACTCCCTTAATTGCCTTGGCTAACACAGAGTCATTACTTCCCTGCAGGATCCAGCTATCCACACTTTGGGAAGGGGGCTGCTTTTGTACATGAGTAATCTTAGCAATACTCAAGAGTGCACAAAATGATCAAGTAGCATAGTTTGCCATTTACGTAAAGGAGGAAAAAAATTAAGAATGCATCCAGCAAACTGCAAATACTAAGAGCCTTTCTTTCATGTTGGTGTTTGTGTATAGTAGTTGTACTCAAGCTAAGCACAAAATATAACCTAATAGATTCCAGGGGCATTAAATATTAGACATTTATTGATACAAGACATATTGACATTAGACATATTAGACATATTGATACAAGAAGGCATTTAAAAATCTGTTTGCATCTTGGCATGTTACTTGGCATGGCTTTGAGGAGACTGATAGCTAGCCAGAGAGGACAAGGATTTAAAATCCAAAGTTCAAACTCAATGTATTTAGTAAATTGTGAGATAGCTTAAGAAATTGCAGTGATCTTTAACTTGCTGCTTCAATAGAATAAAGCCTGTAAAATACTCTCTGCAGAGAGAACTTTTGTTTTCTGTATCTAACCAAAGTAAATTTGAAGGAATAGCAGTCAAGAAAACTCAATGGATAATGTCAGTCAGAGTACTTTCTATGCAGTCTGAGAGCTCTTTTCCTAATACTGCATAAACACAAACCAGTTCTACTAAAGTGTTTAATTGCTACTAATGCATAAAAGGATCAAGGGCATTTTTATAGGGTGAACCAACTGTTCTGACTCTTTGTTCTGGGGATATACCAAAGAGTCTGAAAGCATCTGTCATCAGTAATTTACCTTTACACAATGTTAATCCAATTGTTTTATTATTTTCATTTATCTAATGCGCAGGTGAAGAATGTGTAAACCCTTTTACTTAAAATGTAGTCACTTCTGTCTTACAGAAGGAAATGAGGTATTTAAAAATAAAACTGTAAAAATATTTTGCCTATAGTGAGTGTAAGGTTTTTAAATCAGAGCTAAAGTAACAGCTTAATCCTGAGCAAGGTGGTTTTGAGAAAAGCAAACTGATTACTTGAGTCAGTTTGTGCTCCCACAGATTTTAGTAAATAATCTCAATTATGCAGTTTTAAGTACTAGATTGTACTGTCAGAAAGTAGCTATCTTTTGCAAGTATTAGTATTTACTCTTCATAGTCCAAACAGGCTTGATAGCTGGACTGGTGAGACATTAGGCATCCCAAGCACAACAGTGAAAGGCAGATTCTATACATGTTGATTATTTGCTCTTCCTCAGTGAACAAAGCAGATTTGGCTTCAGCCCACAAAGTTTGGATTAAAGAATTTGGGTCTTTAATTGTTAATTTCTCAGTATTTTGTTCATAATTTTTACTATTGATGAAGAGAGTGTGCTAAAATTAAGGTTGCAGTTGGCTGACACTGATAGAGGGTAGACCAGTAGTCTGAAAGGTTTCCTTCAAGTGAGCTGTTTGCTCACTAGAATTTGCCTGGCTGTCAAATTCTCCTTTGTAGCGTGATTTACTAAATGTTTCTGTTTATACTTGCAGGCCTCTGGCTGTGATGGCACTGAGATTCCTGATGAAGTGAAACTGATTGGGTTTGCTCAGTTAAGTGTCAGCTGATGTCTGTCCCTTGACCTCAAGCCGAATTACAAGATTGCGAAGAGGCCAGCTTAGATGCAAAGGAAATTTAATGCACCACCCACTGAGTTCTGCTTCATTCTCTAGCAATTCACAAAGTCAGAACAAGCAAAGCCCACAGCTACACTGCTGCTGCTAACGTTCAAAATGCTACTAAATGTCTTTTAGCAGTTGATTTGAATTACCCCTAAGTAAAAAAGCCTGTGGAAACGCACTCAGGTGGCTATATTTATTGGTTACAAATGGAATTTTCTATCAAGCTTACTTCTTTCGTAAACTTTGAGTGATACTATTTTAACTGTAGTTGTGGTTGATAATACTGCCTCTGCTCTATTTAGAAATTAACATAAATATAAGACTTAAGAATTACTAGCCAAACTTGAATTCTAGTTTTAAAACTGACTGTGAATTTTATTTTTCATATATTTATGCATTACACATCCTAGTAATAAGAAAATTATTTGACTTGATTAGTGCTATTTGCAGTTAATCTCCCATTATTTAAAAAAAAGTTTCAGGTATATATTTGAAGTATTTGGTAACTTCTAGGGTTTTTTTGGTTAGACATTAGCAAGCTTTTGTTGGTTGTATATCTGAAAACCAGTCCACAAACTGATTGTCTAGGGAGTGGGAGGTGCCTTGCAGACATTAACGTTTTAAGAATGTGCCTGAGGCTCCTTAAATAATCTCCATTTTCTAGAAGTTCCATACATATTGTACAATAGCAAGGAGGGGACATACAGTAGCAAAGGTGTTAGAGTGTTTTGACTATGCTTCATTGCAGAGTCTACAAGCTAGGACTATTTGAAACTGTTGTCTTTAAGGTAGACTGCTTACTGTGTCCATCTGACATGTGCTTAATGATGGAAACTGATTTCATGCAGGTGATAAAAACTTGAAAAATATAACTGAAGCTTTACTTGAAGTTCTGCAAAATACCAAGGTGAAATAAAAATAATAGGGCTTTGTGCAATGATCAAGTAAAACTCTGTTACAAAGAAAACACTTTTACCTGAGTAGTCTTATGTTAACCTGTGACAGATACTATGGAGCTAGCAAACCTTAGGAAGACTTTCAAATCTGGAGATGTGTTTCTTGGAGGTTTCAATTCAAACTACTTCCTAGCTAATCCTAGATAAGCGGCAGCTCTTTCATATACTGAAAATGGCAACTATATATTATTAAGAAAAATTATTTATAATGCCTTGTCATAATTGTTGAGGTGTTCTAGAGCCATTTGCATAAGACTCAATGTAATCCCATCCCATCCTACTGTTTACATGATGATTACTCCAAGATGACTGCAAAGGTTAAAAAATCAAATAAAAGTGTATTGCACAAATGGATTTGTATTTTGAATTTTCATGCACTGTGTGCCTTTTGATGGCTGTGTGGCAGGGTACTGTTATAAATACTGATGGCCTTAATGAGTTTTAAGGGCAACACCTAGGGAAGGAGAAGGGGAGAAAACAATGCTTGTTCACTTGTGGGAGATAGTTACTCTTGGCTGCTTGCTTTCCAGTGGTTTGCAGAAGCCATTTTGAAAACTCCTGATGTGTT
Organism: Dryobates pubescens; assembly: GCF_014839835.1. Classification (NCBI taxonomy): domain Eukaryota; kingdom Metazoa; phylum Chordata; class Aves; order Piciformes; family Picidae; genus Dryobates; species Dryobates pubescens. Next base: position 35,080,449 of record NC_071613.1, read on the forward strand.
TGTACTTCAAGAAGTCATTTGGTTGTTCAAGCAGAAGCTTTATACTTGTGGGATGCTGGTTTGTGTGGGAAAGAAGATGGGAGGGATCAAGGTGCAGTGCTGGTGGCCACAGCTGAGGCTCATTGGAGCAGCTCAGGTCCTCCTCAGGTGTTTGATGCCTTCAGGTTCATTAATGTGGGGAGCCTGGGCCCTGAGGCGGGTAGGAGTTGTGTTCTGTGGTGGTGCCTGATCTGGGTTCTGGTTTGGGGCTAGCTGGAGGCAGGGAACAAAAATGCTGTGTTTTGCCTTGGTTTTGGGGTCTCTTTGCAGCTATGGGTGTGGAATTATTTATAATCTGCTTGGTATCTTCTGTGTCAGTAGAACTTCAGCACTTGGTAAGTGTCTGGTTATCTCTTGCCTTTCTTGACTGCTTGCTTTCCAGTGGTTTTCAGAAGCCATTTTGAAGACTCCTGATATGCTTATACTTGAATAAATCATTTGATCAAGCAGAAGCTTTATGCCTGTGGGATGCTGGGTTTGTGTGGGAAAAAAGATGGGAGGGATCAAGGTGCAGTGCTGGTGGCCACAGCTGAGGCTCATTGGAGCAGCTCAGGTCCTCCTCAGGTGTTTGATGCCTTCAGGTTCATTAATGTGGGGAGTCTGGGCCCTGAGGCGGGTAGGAGTTGGGTGTTGTGTTCTGTGGTGGTGCCTGATCTGGGGCTAGCTAGAGGCAGGGAACAAAAATGCTGTGTTTTGCCTTGGTTTTGGGGTCTCTTTGCAGCTATGGGTGTGGAATTATTTATAATCTGCTTGGTATCTTCTGTATCAGTGGAATCTCAGCACTTGGTAAGTGTCTGGTTATCTCTTGCCTTTCTTTGGTTAATGCTTTGCCTGATTTATGCAGATTTTGCTCTGGGCTCCTCAGGACCATCCAGAGAAGGAGCTGGGCAGGGGACTTGTGGCAGCTGTCAGTGCCTCTGTGAATGTGCCAGTCTGTCTCTGGAGAGCCTCTGATGTGATGGGTCAAAACTGAGAGCTCTCTGTTGTGTCTAATCTGGAAGGCGGGCTACAATTTGATAGCTAGTTATTCATGAGTAACATTTGTGTTGGAGTAAGAGTAAATTAAAAGGTGTCTTAAATGTGCAACTACCAGTGGAACAGTTGATAACTTGCAACACTGTGATGGGGTGGTCACTGAGCAGAGCCCAAAGGAGTTAAGTTCAAAGCATTGCTGTTACATTGACTTAAATAGTAAAATATAATCTATGTATCTCAAAATGTTTCACCAGCATTTACTAATGCACCTGCAGAGTAGTTAGCTGTTTATTTTTCTTTTTCAGGCAAGGAAATGAATGCTCAGGGAAGCTGGTTGTTTTCATGGGTCTATAAAAGAAGTGGGAATAAATAATTGGATTAAAATAGTGTTCTTCTTGCTATGTGTCTCCCTGAAGGCTGGGGTATGAGTAGCAACTGTCAAGTGTGCTCATCTGCTGTAATGGTTGGGGCTGCAGAGGAGGTATCTAAATAAAGAAGAATGTGATCCTGTAATTGATGCAGTCAGCAGTATTGTACCAAGATAAAGCTGTAACAGTTGTTGCTCACTTGCAGTCTCAGGCAGAAACATGCCAGTGCCTCACTGAGCTTCTTTGGTTCAGTAAGACAGTAAATTCATACAGCAGTGTTATTTATTGCAGTGATGCTGGTTTCTTTGCATCTATTCTTCTGCAAGATGAGGTCACAAGGACAATGACCTGAGGGAAAAGGTAGTTAAAGCTTTAGTTAAAATGAGGTGCATAAGCAGTTTATTCTTGCAGCTGTATACTGATGGGGGCAAGTGGGGGCAGGAATGAAGAAGGTAAAAATATACAGTAGGTTGGAGTAGAAAGTAGTGTGCAAGTGATGATAAAGCAGAAACAGACACCACGTAGGAATTTACTGCCTGCATACTATATTCACATCCTTTTGAATATGAAGGAAAAAGAGAAAAACAGTAACTGTTCATTAATTCATGTTTACATGAAAAGCACTTAGGAGATGGTACAGTTCCTGTATGTATGATATGACTTGCCCCAAAGCAGTTGTGGTGCTTGTGTTAGAAAGATGTCTTTGTCTTTTGCTGGCTGGAGTTACCCAGCTGTGCTTGGAGAAAAAGGTCTCTAATTAATAGGGTGAAGCTGGAACAGGTGAGCTACCACATAGCTGTTTCTGAGGCCAGGAAAAGAGGGCTTAATTAAATAGCTCTAAAAATACAATCATCTGTGGAGATGATTATGTGCCAGTGCTTGCAGCTGGGCACTTGCAGGCTCTGTGGGCTGATGAATGTCAATGTTCATGAAGCCAGCCCTACCAGTGTGCTCTGCTGTGGTGTGCTGGAAGTAGCTGTGTGCTTAGAACCAAGATGGATGTCAGTTTGATTCTGTATTTGTTGTTTTCAAAGTGTTACAAAGGATGAATATAAACATAGAGTTTAGCTCAGCACAAAAACAGGTCTGGAGAAAACTGGTTTGTGCAAGTGTGAAGGAGTGGGACAGAAGGGCCACTTCCAGCCTTTCAACTCCTGGGACTCCAGCATGGGCTTTGGGCCAGGAAAGCTTCCTCCCATTTTGGCAACATGTGCTTTTCTTGCCAAGAGAACAGGGAATGCATGTCTCTCTGCTCTGTCAAGTGCTGACCTCAGATATTCCCACTGGCACATACAGAGTTGCATTCAAACTGCAATGCAGCTAGTCAGTTGTGGTATTTTTGCTTTCTAGAAATGCTATCCTATGTGCCACACAATTTCCTTTATAGACCTCCCTTGCCCTAAAGCATGCTTCTGCTTTATGTTTGGAGGTGGAAGAGGGATCAGGGAAATAAGCCAGGAAACACCACTGAATTTTCTCTCCCCCATATTCTCTCCTGAGATAAGGTTGAATGTGTACCTTTCTCAGGTGTAATTTAAAATCTCCAATTTGAGTGCTTCTGGAGAAGTCCTATAAAATACAGTTGTGGGGCATCACTTGAAAATGTCTTTAAACACTGTTATTTCTCTGAGAGGGAACACTGTGTGCAGCTTGTAAAGGGTGTGCCTCCCCCTCATGCTTTTCCTAATCAGGGATTTGTTTTCCTTTTCACCACCTACCTCTGCATAATGATGCTGGGTGGTGAGATTGGCCTGTGCCTGAAATCATTTAGCTCTGATGATGAATCTGACACAGACCTAAAACACTGCTAATTGAGTGCATTGGAAGTGCTGATTTTTGTTTAGCAGGGAGCAGAGGGTGCCCTCCATGTTCTTTCAAAGCAGCAAAAAAATGAGACCTTGTTGATAATGAATAGCAGTTGGTATATTTCTTTTCCTCTGGATCAATTGTGATATAATTGCTATGGGTTTTTCTGCTACTCATGCATGCACTAAGAATGCTAATTACTTTCAAATGAGAAGTTGGAAAAGCAGGGGGAGCCTGGGTCTTCCAGTTCCTTGTGTGTGTGCTTTGCTGATGAGCTGATAGAGCAGCTGAATTTGCTCAAACCAGGAAAACTCCAGCAATGTCTAGTTTAATTGTATTTTATTGCACAACAGTCTGATGAAATATTGACAATTGTGACATTTTAGTTACATTTTCCCTCTGTGACTAAGAGTAACATTACAGTGCACATAAAAAAAATGTTGTTTATAGCTGTTTTATGATCAATTGATGCTGTGTGTATTGTCATTGTAGTCAGAGATGTAGTTTTGAAGTTGTCCACTTCTAACAGTGTTCAGAATATGGGAAATGGTGGATCAATGAGCAATTACAGAAACATGAGTACGTGGCAAGTAGGAGAAATATTTAATTTTCACTGCACAAACCAAGAGGGAGGCAATCTTGTTCTACTCAGGACATGAATAATTTGCCATCTAGTTTTCAAACAGGAATTTGAAAGGCCATGATGGTTTATTGTCTTAGTAGTGTGCAGAAGGCCACTTACTCAAGTGGGCATGTTTATTGTAGAGGAATAGCTATTATAAATGGAAATGGAGCAGGTGGAAAATGCATGCCTCTCCTTTTCTACTTTTTCCCCATAGGGACAAATTTTAAGACATTATGAAAGCCAGCTATTATTTCATATATGTAACAATTATTCTGAAAATAAACATTAGTTTTAATCCATGTAATAATTCAGATTCATTCAGGGAAGATGATGTTTGTGCATAGGAGTGCTGGAGTTCTTTACACGTGCTTTGTGCAGAAGGCTTTTCTGGTTTTGTTGTGTTTAATTTGCATGTGCAGATGCTGTAGCTTTGGTCACTGTGGGGACAATCAAGGTATAATGAAGAGACCCTGGGTGTCATCACTGGGCAATTAGAAATAATGAACCAGAGCAACCAAAGTTATTAGTGAGGTGGATGTTGGTCTCTTTTCCCAAGTATCAAGTGAAAGGATGAGAGGAAGAGACTTCAAGTTGCACCAAGGAAGGTTTAGGTTGGACATTAGGAAAAAATTTCTCAATCAAGGACTGGTCATGTACTGCAACAGGCTGCTCCAACAAGTGGTTGAATCATCATCCTTGGAGGTATATAAGACTTGTAAGTATAGTGCTTAGGGACATGCTACTGTTAAGAGTTGGGCTGGATGATCTTAAAAGTATTTTCCAGCCTTGCAATTCTGTAATTCTGTGTTCTGGAAGATGGACTGTGTAGTTCTAAATTGGAAAGCCTTTGTAAGGGAGAGGTCTGGGTTTCTCTCTACATCCATTTTTGAAACTCTGGAATTGGTTTTATGAAGCATTCTGATACTGGAAAAAGAGAAATAAGTGCTGAAGCACTTTGATGTTAGATGATGTTAGAGCCTGTACCTGTGCTGAGTTTATGAAGATTGTTATTAGGAAAACTCCTTATGTCTCTGAAGGTTGCTGTTCTTTCTGGTACATGAGGGGTCCAAGTGTACCATTAATATGGTAATCTTAACCTGCTTCTATTTGCATTTTTAAGGTTGCTGAATGTTTGGCTATCCTGTTCTAACAAATTGTTATCTTTTACTAACACCCTGCGTTGTGCTAATATTCTGTTATTGACCAAGAAAGAACAAAATGCTGAGTTAATGAACCATATGTAAATCAAGTGGTTAGCAAACACAAGCTTCTTCAGAACCTGAGCTGTGGGTAGCAATCTTCCTTCTTTCTCCCAAACTTCCCTGCTGTTTAGTCCATCCTGTTGATGTGCGTTCCCTTTTTACCCTCTCTGATATGATGAAGTTCCAGCATGATAGCACAGCAGGGGTTTGTCCTCAGTGAGACTACTCATTGCTCTTGCAGTGAGCCATGCTTTTGGCCCAAGCAAGAAGTTAGCATTGTTGTGATGTCAGAAGTAGCATCATAAACTTGATCTGTCTCTTTTTGCGATGAATGACTTTCTAATTAATGATGTTAGCGGTTTTCTAGATTGTGTTCTGGGTTAACACAGCCCACTCTCACAAGCCCCCTCTCTCCCCACACAGATAGGAGGGAAAGTAACACCAAAAAACCTCACCCCTGTGTTGCACTTTGGCCACAACAACCCCATGCAGTGCTACAGGCTGTGGACAGAGTGGCTGGGGAGCAGCCATGCAGAAAGGGACCAGGGTGTACTGGTTGATAGTAGGCTGAACATGAGCCACAAGTTTGGCCAGGTGGCCAAGAAGGCCAATGGCATCCTGGCCTGCATCAGAAATAGTGTGGCCAGCAGGGGCAGGGAAGTCATTCTGCCCCTGTAGTCAGCACTGGTTAGGCCACACCCTGAGTACTGTGTCCAGTTCTGGGCCCCCTTCTTTGAAATTAATGATTTCTGCCTGCCCCCCCCTCCTCCCCTGCAATTAGAGCACCTCTGATCGAAACAAACTTTACTCTGTATCATCAAAGTAGGAAGAGGGTGGATAAAGCCACCTTAAATTGGAACAGTTAATCTAGAGGGAGGAACTATTATGAAATCTCAGCCCCAAGAGTTAATAATATTTCTCAATCAGTTCAGTGGGACTAAAATTTCACTCCCTGCCTCTGCTGATTATGAGCTCCTTGGTTTACTCCTGGGGCTATAAAACTGAAAAGGATCCAATCATGATTAAAGAGTAGGTGGGATTTGAATGGAAGGTGATTACCAAAATCTCCCTGAAGTCTTCCACCCTGCTCATGTGGCAAGCTTTCCCTATTTATAATAGCATAGCAGAGCCATCCAAGCAGAAAATTACACCAGAGAGAAAGAGTCTTCTGATTGTTTCTGATTAGGTTCAGTGCTAACCTTGTAAATCTATCTCTTAGACGAGGCACAGTCAAGTCTTCTGTAAACCTGATGCTTCTCTGAAGATTGAAAGGATGAACAAACTCCACTTGTGTGTTGCTTGATCCTTGTTTGGGGCTTTTGTCTTCTCCAGAAGGGTTTTCACAAAGATAAATTTAGTCTCTTGGATGAGAGCTATTAAGCTACAATTTCACAGAATAACAGAATGGTAGGGTTTGGAAGGGACCTCTGGAGATCTAGTCCAACTCCCATGATAAAGCAGATTTGGCTATTGCACAGGATTGTATCCAGGTAGATTTTGAAAGCCTTCAGAGAAGGAGACTCCACAAGTATTCTGGGCAGTCTGTTTTTCCTTATGCTTTGATGGAACTTTCTGTATTCTAATTTGTGCCCATTACCCATGTCCAGTCACAGGGCACCACTGAAAAGAGACTGGCTTCATCTTTGTGACACTCACCCTTTAAATATTTGTAAGTATTGATAAGAATAGAATAAACCAGGTTGGAAGAGACCTTCAAGATCATTGTGTCCAACCCATCATCTAACACCACCCAACCAACTAAACCATGCAACCAAGCATCCTATCAAGTCTCCTCCTGAACACCTCCAGTGATGGCGACTCCACCACCTCCTCGGGCAGCCCATTCCAATGGGCAATCACTCTCTCTGTGTAAAACTTCCTCCTAACCTCCAGCCTAAACCTCCTCTGGCGCAGCCTGAGACGCGATGATGAAGATCCCCTCTTGGTCTTCCCTTTTCTTAGCTAAACAGTCCCAGGTCTCTCATCCTTTCCTATTAAGAGAGATGCTCCACTCCACCTCCCCTCACTTTTGTGGCCTTCTATTGGATTCACTCCAGTAGTTTCCTGTCTGTCTTCAACTGGAGAGCCCAGAACTGGACACAGCATTTCAGAGGTGTATGTGTGAACTCTTCAGAAGTTATAACCACTGTTGCTTGGGAACTGTCCCTCCAAGCAACCATTTCAGAGCTTGCTTGGAGCGTTTCATGGTTTAGTTCTTGACGGTCAGTGCTGGAGACCAAGATGCAGCCATACTAACTGTTGAGCAATTTCTAAATGTTCTGTAATATGAACTCCCCCAGGTTTGCTGTCATTTGTGGGTTTTAAAACCTACCACTATAATTGTGAACAAAACCAAACCACAGCTTTGATGCCTGTGGAGCTGTGTAATGTAGGGGAAAAATATAAACCTGTCTTGTAGCTGCTACTTCGGATGTGTCCCTTGCTGCTCCTTTCTTACAATATTGAGCTCTTGGTATCTACATACAATGTTTTTCTTTGCTTTTCATCTATGAACTTGCACTTTTCCTACTGGTCCTGAATTCTGTTTGTATGTCAACATGAATTAAGCTAATGGAGCATTACTAATGCTCCACAAAACAAATCTCAGCACTTAAAATAATTTGGTACTGCTTTGTAAGCCACTGGGGGAGTGGGGGGAAACAACCAACCAACAAAAAACACTAAACAAAAAATCCCACCCCACAATCCAAACCAAAACCATTTCAGCTGCTTACCAGCTCAGATATCATTGAGAATCCTTTAAAAGATTCTCTTGGGCACAAATCCACATGCATGTTAACTCTAGCTGATATAAATACATAACAAACAGTGGAAATCAGGGCTGCTTCTGTTTAACAAAGATTATAATCCTTGTCTTGGTCATGAGAGAAATTGTTATAATTAAAGGCAAAATTATTACCTTCTGGAGAGGATTGAAAAGATTCTCTGTTCTTGTAGAACCAAACTGTTAGATACTTTTTAAATTAAAGGCATGGAAAAGAAGACAGTGCAATATGATTGCTGATCAGAGTTGGAAAGGGAAAATAGAGGCAGGCAGTAGTATTAATACTGATAATCTGTATGGGTTTTAGTTTACTTACTGATGTGGCTATCCCAGCATTCAAATGAAATATGTGATACTCTTTTGAAGTGGATTTCTCTTGGGTTTAGCAGAAGATAAAAGTGTAAGCTCGTTTTCAATGACATTTCCAGCAGAGTGATTTCAAAAGCCTAAAAAAATGTAAAGCATTTGATCATCTAAAATGCCCAGGAAACAGATGATTTACCACAGATGAGGTAACTTTGTCTGCTAAGGGTTCACTCTCATTACAGCCTAGAAATCCTAAAAATTAATGTTTGGGGGCACTGTGTTTTATTCTCTAAGGTAAAGTGTTCCACTGGCAGAGAGCAGCTTTGTGCCAAGATGTGACCACGGATCCTCAAAGCTTTCTGTCTGGTTGTTCTGGGAAGCACCCAAATCCAGGGCACATGTGAATCTTCAGGATGTTGGATCTGTAGGAGCTCAGTGGGTCTGGATGCATTTTGTGTGTGTTCCTTAGTAGCCATGCTATGAGGGCAGCCCTTTCTCTTAGAGGTGGGAAGTACCTGCCAACCTTAGTCAGCTTTCCTTGCTATCTCTACTATCCTACTACTGCAACCAGGGAATTTAATAACCATTCTTGCCCTGCAGGCTTTGATTATCTAATTGGGGTGCCCTCTTCTATGTTATTTAATGGATGAGATGGTTTTATACTTGTCTACTTAGACTTATTAGTGGACTGTTTTTGTTTGTAGTTTATTAGAGCTGGTTCTTGAGTAAGAAGGCTTTTTGTTACAGGGTATTCCTGATGTTCAAGATAAGAAGAAACATCTGGAGATTAAACCATACGTAAAAATTTACATATTTCATAGGCTAATACATATTCAGATTAACCTGTGGACCTTTGTCCAGGTGGCTTATGTTTTAGCAAATTACTTTAAACAAGGACACCAGTAATAATCTCACAGTAGCTACCTTAAATACACACTTGTTCTAAGCATATGGGTAGGTACATTGTCTACATGATGGCTTCTGACTCTCACCTATCTCTGAGGTGCAAATGCACAGCAATATCTGTCATAACAGGCATGTTTTTGTCTTACATGGATGTGATGGAGTTTTAAAATCTTGTTTCTATATTGATAAGCAACCAATAAATATTTTGTGAAATACTGGCTTGCAAGGACCAGTTTGTTTCCTACATGTTCAAAACCCTGTTTTAAAGGAATCCGTGAAGCACCGTGTAAGTAATTTATTGCACCTAATTAACACGAGCCAATACTTTTACAAGTAATTAAATCAATTTTAAAATGTTGCACAACTTACCCATCTGTTTCAAGTAACAGTTAAATTGCAGTATAGTACAAATTAAAATGTGTACCTCCATAACCTGTACTTCTAAGTATATGCCAGCATTTGTGTTGTATGCATGTATGTTCCTGTACTCAAAAAATGTAATTTTAATTATGTCCTGTATATAGTCTTTTTTTCTAGACCATTAGTTTTGTCCCCACACGTAGAAATGCTGAATCCAAGTAACAAGGCAGTAAGTAATACTGGCTTTTAATGACCAATTAAAGAAGCCTGTCATCAACCTCGGCGTCAGTTAAGTTTGTAATTCAGAGAATGGACAGGCTGTAATTGGTTACAATAAAATACTGCTCAGGAAGAAGCGAGTCAGCCTCACCAGTACAGGATACTGTAGCATAATAAAGACAGGGGAATATGTGGGCCCTCCTAGAAGGACATGAGAGACCAGGTTACCTAGGGTATGAAGAAGGTTGAGGTATTCAATGAATTCTTTGCCTCAGTTTTCACTGGTGAGTACTCCCAGCCACACTGCTCTAGTCACAGAAGACAAAGGCAGGGACCAGGAGAATGAACAACTGCCTATTGTAGGAGAAGATCAGGTTCAAGACCATCTAGGGAACCAGAAGGTGCAGAAATCCATGGGACCTCATGAGATTTATTCATAGATTCTGAGGGAACTGACAGATTGAATGGCTAAGCCACTTTAAGAAGTCATGGAAATCTGGTGAAGTTCCTGCTGACTGGAAAAGGACAAACACACCTATATAAAGAAGAGTCATTACCTAGATACTTCTAAAATAACATGGCTATCCTGACTAGAGTCTATAGCTACTGTAGCCCTTCCTATAGCCCTGTAGTCTTGCTCTCTGTTCTATATGCTAGCAAATGTTAGTTCTCTGCTTTAAATGTGTTAATATAAGGCAGACTGTCCTGGTTGGTAAAGCTAATCCAATAATGCAGTTGTTTATACCTCAAAACCAGAGACAGAAATGAGTACTGCTGTGCTCAGTCTTCACATAAATACTCCTCTAATAGATTCGGTGCCAAATCTCTGTTAGAAAAATGAGGAAAGTGTAGGCAACATAGGGAGCAGAAGCAGATAAAAAGTATAAAACATTGAAACTATGGAATAAAGTATACTTGATTAAATAGAAGCTGAAATGTGAAAAAACGTTGGTTTGAATTCTGATGAGCTATGTTATGTAATAAAAGGTAAAAGAAATAAGGGGAGGGGAAAACCCCACTGTATAAAGAATGTATGTAGTGGTGAGCTCTGTTAGGCTGTGCAATGATCTCTCTGGGCAAAAGCAAGATGGAAGATGACGGAGCTGTTTTTTACCATGTACCCAAAATTGGATCAGGCAATGACAAAGAAAAGTTCCTTGAAGCAACTAGCCCAAGGCCTACTTGTCCTCTGAAACTCAATTAATTGATTTTGTCACGCACTGGACGGTGTAGGACTGTAAACCCCACTGGCAGGTACTATCTCTAGTACCTGCCATGAGTTTTTTTTTTGTGGCTGGTTTGAATGGATGTGTTAAGAGGGAGGATGCTGAGCTGTTTAAAATCACATTAGGAAAATGTAAAGAGTGATGGAAATAACAGGGAAATGTACCAGAAAAAAGCAGATTTGAAGTGCAAGAGTGGAGTGAGTCTGAAGAGATTTTTGTAAATCAAGCAAAGAGCTGAAGTGTGGAAAAGAGAGGATAATTATGTGGTGGATAGTCCAATTGTCCATCCTATCTCATGGCAATGGGATTAAGTTGGGATTGGCAAACCATGTGCAAAACACAGTTTTGTAAGGAACTAATAGAGGAGACAAGTAAACAGTCCTGCAGGAAGGAGAAAGAATAGCAGGGAAGCAGACAGGTGACAGATTCCCATGGTTTCCTGATGGAATGAGGAGAAAGAGGGAAGAGGAATGTGTTGAAGGCTAAAACACAGTTCAAGCATCTGCTGATGGCTGGAATTTGCTGTGTGACGGGGCAGCTGTGGCAATGGCAAGGTCATGTGAGCGTGGAGGGCAGAGCTCTTTGTGTGCTGGAATTGCACTAACTGAAGAGCTAACTGAGCACAAGGGAAAGGGAGGTTTAGTATTGCAGTAAGGGGTCCACACAAAGTTTTGAGTGTAGTGACTGGTCTGATGAATGAAGAACTGCAGGAACACCAGGAAGACCTGATGCCAACTTGAAAAGACCATCTGTACTTGTTTCATTATCAAAGGAGAAGAAAAGTATCCTAAACTAGATTATTAGGATTCTTCCAGATTAAATTTAGAAAAGGTATCATTATACCCCCTTTTTTTCTCCAATGCAATAACTGCATAAGTAAGAGTTGTGTAAGGAATGGAAAAGGAGCAATTACAAGAGGTAGGTATGGCCCTGTGGGACTCTTGTTCTGGCCAGTGGCACGTATTTGTTAATGCTGAGAAAGAGACTTTTTATGAGCATCATATGACATGTTTGTGAACAGGCAGAGAGCCAGGTGGTAGTTCAACACAGAACCCTCCCCAGTTGAGAGCTGGTGTTACACCTTGTTTTGTTGCACGGGTTAGAAGCTTGTAAATCTTATGTTCTGCTTTGTCTTCTTAATGTGTAGGCTATATGGCAAATTGGGGAGATTGCTACTTCATGCTTGCATCAATAAGAGGTGAAATTTCTGGTGATTGAAGTGATACCTGGAATGCAATGTTCTTCCCCAGAACCCTTCATGATATCTCAGTTGCTTTCACTGAGAGTAGGAGTAAGGCTCAAGCTGGATAAAAAGAATGAAATCCAGCCCTTTATAAACAGATTCAAATCCTATTGAAATTGATGGTGCTTCTGAGTTGAGTAAAACCTAATTTGCCTCAGACAGTTTGATCCAAATGCAGTTTGTAGTACAGCAGATAATGGAGATTAGTATTTTACTTCATTGCCCTTGAATATCTCTGAGGGTAAGAGTTGACTGATAATAGGTAACTGTTGATTTTTTTTTTTTTCCAATGGATTAATTTTTTAGGAGGGCTTTTAATGAAGTTGTAAATAATAACAAAATTTAGAATGTCTCAAAACGGTTTATGCCATTCTGCTCTTGCTACATTTTGGTACTCTTTTTCCTGTAATATGTTCTTATAAATATCCTATACTAAACAAGAACCAATGTGTCATCTGAGTGTGATGCACTTGGAGCCCAATCACTGGTGTATCAAGATCCAGACATCCATCCTCTTTTGGCAGTAAAGATGTCAGTTACATAAGTGAGATGATCCAGGCACTGCTTATGGCTTAAGATATTTGGGGAGTTGTGGCAGTCCATTGAAGCTCCTGCTGACTGGAGAAGGGAAAACATAACCCTAATTTTTTTAAAAAGGACAAAAAGGAAGATCCAGGGAACTACAGGCCTGTCAGTCTCATTTCTGTGCCATCTGTGGTACAGAACGGATATTGTGCTAAGTAATTTTGTACTCTGAGCCTGCTACACTTCCTTAATGATACCATACAGAGCTCTCTGCTTCCCCCTTGCTTCTACTGCTGTGCTAAGGTGTCGTGTGAGCTCTGTCTGCTTTCTCTTTGAGGAAAGAGGTCATGCTAGAAAATAGGCTAGGGGAAGGATCTCCTAATGGAAAAAGGGATGTAAGGGTTAGAATTATCCTTGATAGTCTTCACTTGACTGCAGATATGGTAGGTATTACCCAGTATGGCTCAAGTTTGGGATATTTGCTTTCCCAAATAAAAGTTGTTTGTGTTACCAAACCATTGCGCATAATTCTGCACAGCTTGATATGTAATGTTGCCTTTGCAGAATAAATGCTCAAGGATAAAACCTTGCATGACAAGAAAACCACCATTTGCTCTCCTTAGCTCTTTCAGATGAGGCAAACTTATAATGCAGAGTCAGCTAATCCACAGAAGAACAGATTCTTTTATTCCTGTTGGGCATGTCGTGAGAGGAGATATTTGAGATAACTCTGTTACAGGTGCAGCTGAATCAATAGGGCATATTATTACTTTATTTTTCCAGATGGCTTCTCCTGCTTCAGAACCTCTTATTTTTAACAAGAGAAAATTATACATAATATTCAGTACAGTGCTTGTTTCATAGCATAGGGATCTTCTTTTCTGGCATGTTGCTGCTTGAACAGGTCAGTGTCAGTGGTTTTAAGAAGTTTTTTCCACGTTGTTTTCATTTAGGGCAGCACAACTTTTTTTAACAATCTATTACAATCAATTAAGTAAATGAGAAAATAGAATGCTTGTAATTGAGATAATCAAGCTACATGAAATCTACCCTACTAGTGCTACTATCTGTATATCTTTAAGCTGTATATTAATTAAACACCATGGAAGTGTTGCAATTAGATTCAGGCTTTACAATTAAAATGAGAGGAAAAATTACAGGATGTTAGGGCTTGGAAGGGACCTTAGAGATCAGTGAGTACAACCTCCCTGTCAAAGCAGGATCACCTAGGGCAGGCCACACAGGAATGCATCCACATGGGTTTTGAAAGTTTCTGAGGAAGGAGACTCCACAATCTATCTGGGCAGCCTGTTCCAGTGGTCCATCAACCCTCACCATAAAGAAGTGTCCCCTCGTGTTGAGGTAGAACCTCCTGTGTTCTAGCTTGTGCCCATTGTTTCTTGTCCTATCACTGGACACCACTTGAAGAGACTGGTACATTCACCTTGACAGCCACCCCTCAGATATCTATAGCTGTTGATAAGGTTCCCTCTCAGCTTTCTCGTCTCAAGACTAAGCAACCCCAGTTCTCTCAGTCTGACTTCATAAGGTGTTTTAAGTCCTGCATTCCTAGCTCTCTGATGGACTTTATCCAGATTCTTGTCTCTCTTGAATTGAAATGAAAATGATTGGAGGGGTTTTGCTCTATGAAGCTCTTGGTTGTTTTAAAACACCTCATTATGATTCATAAAGTTGCCGTTATTACTGTAGACTCTCCTGGGATGCCTGAGGACTCCATAGGAGTCTTAGCTGCTTCTGAAACAGGTGACCACAAAAAAAAACCCCATACTTCAGCTTGCAAAAGCTATGTTTCTTCTCAGATGCGTGTGTGTCATTCTCCTCTCAGTTTCATGAATGTGCTCTGAAACAGTAGTAAAAGAGATTTTATATTTCTTTCTGTATAGAAAAAGGGGGAGAAGGTTTTCTTCTATTGATGTGAGTGCCCTAAGTTCACACAGGCCTTCCTATTGGATAAAACGGCATTTAGATATATTTGTACTAGGAGACAAACACTAACTGCATAATCTGGATGTATTCAGATCATGCTTTTTGAGGGCTTGGGGAAACCAAAGTCAGGCTGTTAAGCCAGGGAGGACCCCTTCCCTCCATATGGGTACTCTCCTTGAGGTCATCCGGCAGGTTTTGGCACACTTGTGCTTTCTGGCTTTTCTGCATGTAGCTTGAGATGGCCACAAGCGTCTGTGCTACGGTACCATTGCAGGGCCGTGTAATGTACGTGTTGCAGGGCTAAGGAAGTCAAACCGCCTTGGTACCTTAAAATTGCCAAACTGCTCTTGTTAGTTGGGGGACACCAAAGCAGCTGAACAGGGCAAAGCTGATGATGGACCCATCTGCTATTTGCCGCATATTGCCGTGGCTGTTTCAAGATTGTCTTTGTCAACTGAAGTAGTACACCTGATCGGTGTGAGCATGAGACTGATGAAGTTGTTGCACAAATAATGAATAAAAGTAATATTTTTGTTGTGTTTATTTCTTTCCATTTTTTTCTTAAATCTTGCTTTTACAGCACAGTAGTCTTCCTTATGACAAATGAGTCTATTTACTGGGATTGCATTTTCAGATGATACCATCTACAGTTCTAAAAAGAAGTGAAGAATAAAACTTACAGGACACCGTCAATTTTTCTTTTGATTTTGTTCTTAATTTTTTAAAATTATTTGACATTGATACAAAAAAATAGTATCTTGATTAGCAGCTTTGCTGGCAATCCCACAAAACTGTAAATACTCTAATCTAAAGGAATGCACTCTTACAGACACTATAGAGGAAACAATATATACAATTTAGACAAATAAATACATAAGTACAGCCAGTCATATATAATGATACACCTAAAGTTTGGTTACTGTTGACAAGCTTTTCTAGTTAATTACACTCTTCATTTACAAATTGCCATTGCCATCTACATTATAACAACAACAACCAAAATAAAAGAGTCGAAAGTGGTACTTATTATTAGGAAATATGGAAAATGAACCTTGAGACTTCTATTTAAATACTCCCATGGTTTTAGGCAAAAAAAAGAAAGCTTCATGGAAAACCTCCTCCTAAAGAGAGGTGTTTCCCCTTTCTCCCCAGCTGCTTCCCTCAATGTGCTTTGTCCCTGTATGTTTTGGCACCAAAATGTGGTTATACTCATACTTAAGAAGTGACTAGAAGCCAACATGTCTTAACCAAGCTGTCATTTGTCCCATGCCCAGTGACACAAAATGGCCTTTAAAGTAACAAAAATATTTATTTTGATTAAAGGAGGCTTATGCAAACACTTACTTGTTAACAGTTCCCCATGTGGCACAAATACTACTGAGTGGAACAGTAAGCTGTACCTGTAAGTAGATGTATTGCTCCCTTTCTAGCTCCAGATTGCAGTACTGCAATTTTTGAGCAGAGAGTAAATAAATCTGGCGTGTAAGTGTAACAACATAGTGAAGTCTAGTATCATAAAATTAGTAGTGGTAGAAAATTAGGGTTCTGTTCTTTTAAATTCACTTGACAGTAAAAGAAAGAAGATCTTGTACATTCAAAAGTTAGGGCACACATGCTTAAGGCTCTTGAAACACTTGACAAATATAATGCCTAACTCAATTCCATGCATAACAGAATACTATGCAGCAAGCAGACTCTACACATATATACAGCTAAATACAGAAGAAAATGCCTTAGAAATATGTACATCAGTTTCACAATGAACATTTACATTTCTGTTGATCTATCTATTTATAAATGGCAGGAAATTTTTTTTTTCCCAGATAACTATTTTCAAGGTATATCTTCCAATCCTGAATGTAGTCTACTTGTACTAGGAGAAATTCAAGGCTACCATATGTTAGTTGAGAGCCCTGAGGTATGTGGACTGGGAACCCTGCTGTCCTCTTGGTTACTAACCAAAGGCCACAGAAGTATCAGCAGGAGAAGTAAGGCCACCAAATCCATTTGGTTGTGGATTCAGAAACCCCAAGTTACTGCACAGTGCGGAGGGATCGCACAAGTGATTGCAGCCTGTGGATTGAAGTTACTACAAAGCATGTTCCTGGTAGGATGGTGTCCCTGCTGCCTGACTTAGCGGAGGGCTGGGGATGAATTCCACCTTCCATCCCCTTCTTAAATGGGCATATTCTGGGGCTTGGATAAGGAAGGCTGAACTTCATTTAGTTAGTGTATGTATTATATATTTATCTATGCAATTGGACGTCGTTTAGCTGGAGTTCCAAGTTTGATAGGAAGCAAAAGCAACTATAACAAGGACTAGGTCAACTAGGGAAGGATAAAGCTCAATTACACTTCAAGAGATTCTGTATTTCCATATAGAGTTATTGATTTTCATGTATGAAGGGTGCACGAGCTCCTGTTGATTAGCAGTAACTCCTGGGTTGTCTGTGTTTTAGCTTCACCTTTAGATCTGAAATAGCTTCACAACTACAGCTTGCGGTTTGAAGGCCAAGTGCACTTAACCTTATAAGCAGTTCTTTTCAAAATGGTTATGCTGCATCTGTGAATAAGACTAACAATTTGCCATGGAAAAAGCTTTTAGGGTAGCATCTTCATTCTTCTGTTTTGGTTATAAAGTGCTATGTACATCTGTGGCAAAATTGGTTCAGAATTTTTATTTAAATTCCCAGTTAATTTCTGACAGCTTTGTAGACATCCTGAATAAAATGTAGATGGAACAGTTTTTCATACGCTATATGTAACTGAAGTGAGTGTTTTGCGTGCGCTGTGGACAGTGTGAGTAATCGACAGCTAACAGAACATCTAATCAGTTTTGCAACTTCTCCGAATTTTCTATTCCAAGTATTTGCTAAGCAATGTCATATTTAGGTCTTTGCTAGAAAATGGCCCTGTATGGAGATGGCTTGAATTTCCCAGGAAATAATTAGTGAAAAAATTAACCCTACCCTAGCCAATCCTGCACACATGACACTTCATTCAACATCCGTATTCAGAACATGAGAACATTAGGAAACTTGAATGAAATGTTCTGTATTTACTTTCTGTCATGTGTTCTGGGGATCTCTTGAGCAGGATCTCAGTGCATATTGGCTCTGAGATGAGTAGCCTGAAAGCTGCAAATTTGTAACAAAGGCTAGAATTTGTTTTTCTTTAATAGGGAGCTCCTGAAAGCTCTCTATTTTGCTGTGAAAGTTGTAACTCACTCTTATGTACTCTGTTTCCCAATGAACAGAAAATTGATTGTATTCTTTTATTGGACAAAATTCTGCTTTTCTATACCATTAAAAGTCTGGTAGGATCTCACTCATATGTGTTGTAGCAAAAAGTCAAGCATACCCTTAAAAATTGCTGTTGTGTTACTTTTCTTAGGTAAATATTGCTCTGACACATGTTGAAGAAATATGCTGCTATTGATGCTTTTATCATTCAATATATTTGTATACTGCTGTGCAAGACAGGTAATGGAGAGATCCACTGATACTAATGAGAAACATTGCACTTGCTTTGAAATGAAAAGATACTAATACTTGTATGAAAAACTCTTTAAAAACACATGAGACATCTCCCCTGTTGTCTTTCATGTACATATTTAATTTTAAAATGGTATTAGATCTCTTGGGAACTGCATTAGGCTGAAATGGATATCTTCTGAAATAAAGGAATATCACTTGGTGGATTGAAAATATACCACACTGTGTTTCTAAGGCCTGTGAGACTTTGATGTCATTACTGGTCTAAATTCTGCCATTATGCCATCAGTAAGCTGTTCTGGAATTGTGCACATTTATACTGTAACATATGCATGTCAAGACAGGTCTGTGAGGTCAGTGGAAATATATACTGCTTGTTTTACCAACAAAACTCTTAAACAGAAATGGTTTAAGTGTCAAAATAGAAAGAGAAGTGTGTTTGTAGTTCTTCCTTTCTTAGGGCCTGAGTCTTATCTCAGTAGCTGGGGCATAAACTGTTAAGCAGCTCATAGTAGTTCATTATTGTCCTTTTACATACAGATGTGGGAACTGATGTATGTGATGGGGATAATATAAAAAAATCTATGATTTGACTCTAGATCCTTTAGGTTGGTGTAATGTCCGTATGAAAAGAGCCTAAAGTTTGTAAACCAGTAGTCAAAATGAGAAGTCAGTAATTAAAAATCCTCGATAGTTAGCATCCCACAGTTTAACCTGTAAATCATCAGATTGCTTTGTCAAAAAATAACCAGATTAAATGACCTTTTTTTTTTTTTAAAAAAAAAAAGGTATTTACATCAGTAAAAATCTTAACATCTGAGATGTTTCTTGCTGGACATGTCATTCCAAATTCTGTGCATTTCTTCTGGTGTTATCTGGTGCACAGTGATAACTCTGCGATACCTGCACAAGCTGTAGGCCATTTTCCAGTGATTAAAGCCACTGTTTTGGAAGGGGTGAATGCCCAACTTCCGAAGACAGAGTCCAACATATACATCTTCAAGATGAAGAAGTCTGGTATGAAGGGAGGTTTTGTAAATCAGTTCTGCTACATCAGCTGAAAAAATGTAGCCGGTGCCTGAACAGAAGGGTGGGTAATTGCTGTCAGGATACAAATCTCTTGGCATGTACCACTTGCTGCGAACATCTCTTATTGGTCCTCCATTTATAACATAACCAGTGAAGTACCTTCTCCTTGGCTTGGTATTAGGTTTGAGCAGCTTATAAATAAGATTATCCATATTTACAAAAATATCACTATCTGTCTTCATAACATACTTTGCTTTTGAACAAAATGTTGCTACCCACCTCATCCCCATCAGTGTTTTCAGAGTGAGGTTATGATAAGAGTCAATAAAATCCTCCACAATAATGTCATGGAATATCTGGCTTTCTTGCTCTACCATTTGATTTAACACAGGATCTGCATTTTTTCCAAGGAGAAAAAGTGTGGCGATTTTAATTCCTTTAAAGTTGTTTTCATCTCCCCATGTTTCTCGAATGGCTTGCCTCGCATCAAACTCTTTGTGAGTCGTGCTGATAAGAATGACTAAGAAAGGGACGCTCTTCTCACATTTGTTGGGTTCGTTGATAAGAAAGTCGAAAGAATGTGGATTTATAGGTCGAGTTCTTATGTTGCCAAAGGAAACATTTTTTCTGGCTATAGATATGCTACTGATCTGTCTATGGCCAGTGTAGGAAGAAGTAGGACGAGTTATACTTAAGTACCAAAGAGCACTTGCCCAACAAACTACTGTCAGAATGTATAAGCATGAGACCTTTGAAGCCATTGTTTCTCCAGCTCTTCTATTCCACGTGATGAATGAATAGCCTTTGTACTGTGGGCACACCTACGTCCCGGAGAGGCAGCATATTATTAATGAGGCTTGGAAGTTCGATATAGAACAGTAACTCTGTAATCATTCATGGATCTCACATAGTAGTTGTTAACCCTGATGATACTCAGCTTTTCTTCTTTTAGTAGCAGTGACTTCCATTTTGGGGTTTTTTCTGTTATTTCTGAAAAATATGAAGAAAAATATTTTATTGCTGTATCAGAAAAGCCTTAGGCAAGAAAAATGAGCTTAAATGTGACTGGCCATTAGCAAGCTAAGTGTCTTAATGCATTTCTCAGATATCCTGTCTTTTCTTGTGAGGTACCGTAATGCTAGATAATATACTAGAATATAGCAGAATAACTGAAGTAATGCTTTTATGATAGTTTTCATAGATGGCAATTAAAAACAAAGTTATGCATGCATATCATACTGGTTGTTTTTTCATTTGCCTTTAAAATTACAAAATAATTTTTTCATTTCTAGTGTTTTCTTACTTTTTTAGCATTTGTTCTGGACAACCTTTCAAAATATGCTATAGAACATTTAAAGATTATTTTATTGATCCAGTTGGAGATGTCCCTGCTTACTGCAGAGAGATTGGACTAGATGACCTCTAAAAGTCCCTTTCAACCTGGCACATTCTATGATTCTATTTAAAGAATGAAAAATAATGCATTTTATTTTGAAGATTAATAGCATTGGCATCAACTATGCATATTAATACCTACAAATCTCATTTTGTCTAAATGTTGCCTGGTTTTGTGGAAATTGGACAGAATGGGACTTGGTATCAGCCAGAATTGGACAGAATGGGACAGAGGAGGGAGAGAGATGCATATGCTTCTTACCATGTAAAGATCTGTGCCCAAGCAGACTCCGTAGAGGTCTAGAAATAAGGTAACACATTTTGGTTATTTTTGTTGGCTTCCTTCTTTTCTCCCTTCCAAAACAGTGTACTTTTCATGAGCAAACATCATTTGTATACCATGTAATTAAATGGCAGCCTATTCACACTGTTCCTTTGCTAGCTGATTTGCCTACCAGTCTAGGGCTCGTGCACTGCTGGCCCTTTGCTGCTGTGCCAGTCCTGCCTCTGGCATCAGGAAGCTTTGAGGCTTCTCTGCATCTGGGGAATGTGCCAGCCCTGAAGCTTCATTTTTATTAACTGGTTCCCAGGAAACATGCTCTGTTTATCAGCATTTTGTGGAAGAGAGACAAGCTGCCTTAAGCCTGTTGCATCAATGCTGACTCCCCCAAGGCACACCCACAGCTAGAGAGTGCCTGTAGGCTCCACATTTCTGGGTTTTACCATTGCCTTGCTTCAGAACTAAGGATAGAAGCATGCAACAGATAAGCTCTACACAAGGATCTCTGAAATATTTAGTATTTATTTTTCATAGAACAAAATACATGCGGATTCAGATACAAAGATAGAAGCCCTGCCTTAGAAATGTCCCTTCTGTTTTCACACCACTTTGACATGTTGCTTGGATTATATTGAAATGCTTTTGAAAGGAGCCCATGCTTCCCCTATGCTGGATATGTATGGTCTCTTTTTTTATTTCTTTAGAAGCAGTTGAGTGTGTGGCCCTGGAGATGGCCCCACAGCAGCATCTCCTGACAGGTGATGTGGTGCTTAGGGTTTGTGCAGACAGAGCTCCCCTCTAGACAGGCTGTGTCACTGTTTCACATTAAGGCTTAAAACAGCAGAGAAACAATATGAAAATTTGCTAAATATGCCCAGACTGTAATTTCCTTATAGATACTTATAGCTGGCACTGGCCTACTAGTCTTTGTTATGTGTACTTCTAGTTGTTTAATGAGCAGAACCCACATACTCTCCTTCCACGAAACAGGATATAAGGTGAAGTTGTGGCATGTTTCAGAGCTTCATCAGTTTCAACTGATTTTGCCTTGTAACCACAGTAGTTTAATGAGGCAGAGATTGGCTGTGATCTCTTTTGCCCTTTGTAACAAGACTTGGGGTTTATGATCTTTTCCCAACGAGCAGTAGCAGTAAATCTTTGGGAGCAGTCTATTTAAGTGAGGCCCTTAATTGCCTGATAGGGCTGCAAAACATAATGATCTTGGTGCACAAATGTACACAATAAACATAGTTGTGATAAATATATACACAAATGCTACTGTAATATCTGATCTGTCCTGCTGTAACAACCCACTGGGGTCAAAGGGACACAGTTCAAAGAAAAGCAAAACACATCCCTGATCTGGTAGATTGGTTTACTTCCTTTATCCACACCACTGGAAAACCCAGCGGGGAAATCACTGAGCATGAAATGCCATAACATAATGAAAACATGAATGTAAGGTCTAGAAAGCTGTGTTAAGAAATACAGCAGTCATTGATTGGAGATGTAGAATGAGAGCTATGTAGATCAGTGTATTTAATAGACTCTGGCATTAAGGTCTCCAAATATTTCTGATGTTCTATATATGATGAGTTATTTTAGGAAACCATAGATGGCATGCTCCAAATGAACGTGTATAGCTCTACAGTTTTTCCTCAATAAAAGTAGGTACCTTGGTTGTCATGAATATTGTGCAGATATCAGAGGGAAAGGGAAAGTGCTTCTTAAAAACTGCAGGGTGGCTGCAATATTAAGCTCTTGGATCCTTGTTATAAAAATAGTTTAATTCAATCTACCCCTTTTCCCAAACTGGTTGTCATACTGTAAGTACACAAAGGCTCAAGCTTTGCTGGTGGAGATGGCCATAAAAAGCAAATGCTTAGCATCGTGTTTCCATGTTGTGACTCAAAGTTGCCCACTTAATTGCACTATTCAAACTCATGGATTGTGAGCCAGAGAAACCACTCGGAGCACAAAAAGCATGTTAACTTCTGTAAGTAATTGACCTGATGGAGACGAAGTGTTTGCAGCAAACCTTTTATGAGCTGTCTGCACATCAAGAATATCCTCCAGATAATGAGCACATTTGAGAATCCTGCAAACTGTTCTCAGGCAGTTTTCAGACAGATGTCAAATGAGTTCATCAAACATTACTGTCAAACAGCAATATTTTGCTAATATTTTGGAACATTACTGTCTACTGAGAGAGTGTTGATCTTTTTCTTTCAAGAAAGCCTAGCCTATATAAGTGCATTTGCATTATGGAAAAAGATCATGGTGGATGCAAATGACAGAAACCACAGCTCTTGAAGTCTGGCACATTGCTGTAGTTGTAATCCATACAGTGTTCATATCTGCTGTTAAGGCATAACCTGAGTGCTGAGTGGAGGCAGTCAGGATGCTGAGCCCTGTGGATAGCCCTGGGTGAGAAGTTGAGAAAGGCCGCAGCTGCTCATCCTGACACCAGGATCTTGTTAAAGCACAACCAAGTCAAAGTGGTACTGTACATCTCTGACAAAATGTACCTATTCTCTTCCCTAAAAAGAAAAAAAAAAGGGAGGGAATGCAGCTGCTAAATTATTTACTAAATGTAGCAAAGTCTTCTCATTTTCCCTGAAGAGAGATTTTTTTTTTGTAAGAATTATCTATGGTCATAGCTTTTATCTGTGTATAAACCAAGACACTGAAATGTCTTCACCGGTTATGAAGTCTTTAAATTACCTAAGAAAAGTCTGTGATGATTACCCAAAGCTTGTTGAGAAGGTAATTACCCTGAGCATTAGGAACACATCTACAAAGAAATCTGAGGATGCTGTTATATTCCTGGCTGTGTGTTTTCACAGTAATTTCATAGAATCAATAAGGTTGCAAAAGACCTCAGAGATCATCAAGTGCAATTTATCACCCAACTAAACCATGGCTTCAAGTGCCACATCCAATCCCCTCTTGAACACCTCCAGGGACAGTGACTCCACCACCTCCCTGGGCAGCACATTCCAATGGCCAATTACCCTTTCTGTGAAGAACTTTCTCCTCACCTGGAGCCTAAACTTCCCCTGGTGCAGCTTGAGACTGTGTCCTCTTGTTCTGGTGCTGGTTGCCTGGGAAAAGAAACCAACCCCCACTTGTCTGCAACCTCCTTTTAGGTAGTTGTAGAGAGCAATAAGGTCTGCCCTGAGCCTCCTCTTCTCCAGGCTAAGCAACCCCAGCTCCCTCAGCCTCTCCTCATAGGGCTTGTGCTCGAGATCTCTCACCAGCCTCGTTGCTGTTCTCTGGACACGTTCAAGTGTCTCAATGTCCTTCTTAAACTGAGGGGCCCAGAACTGGACACAGTACTCAAGGTGTGGCCTAACCAGTGTGGAGTACAGGGGCAGAATGACCTCCCTGCTCCTGCTGGCCATGTTATTTCTTGAGGAAATTCTGGACGGATGACATAGGTGTTTTAAGAGGAGATTGCAAGCTCATCTTCATTTCAGGGTTTCTTAAGTACTCCAAATGCTTTTGCTATGACTGGATGTGATGGCCCTGAAACCAAATCAGCACTGCAGTGGAAGACCTTTCTATCTAGAATATATGTGGAAAGGAACCCCAGTCTTATGCTGGGGGGAGAAAAGCACAAGCATTCATTTCAGGTCCATGTCTTTAAGAAAACCCAGTTGTTCTGCTCTGGGGAGTCCCAGCTGTCACATGTTAAAAGAGACTGTCTTCTTTTCTCTTCCTTCAAAGGCAACAAGGACAAATATTTTCTGAAAACTAGGCTATGTTTTAAGGTATGCCCTTTGTACACTGAGAATCTTTACTTGTTTGCAGAAATATTGATGATGGGCTTTACCCTAGGCAACAACTGAATGTGAAAGCAAGTATTTGCACAAATGATACTTTCATACTAACAATTCTCTTTTAATGAGTACTGATTTGCAGATGGTTTATGCTGTATTTAATCACTGAGCTGACAAATTAATCTCTGGAAATAAGTTTGGGATTTATAAATTATTTGTCAGTATTTTCCAGTTGCTCTTAATATGAAAGGTAAGATTGGCTATGTAGTAGGGAGATCTATGGAAAGCTTCTAAGTCTTACATAGGGAAAATGCAAGTTTTAGAATTTCCGGTAAATGTGCCCGTACCACCAAAATTTCCACAACCTTTAAAGAGGTTTCTGTGGAGACTTTTAAGAGTTAAAAGTTAACTCTACATTAAAGCAAATCTGACACAGGCTGCCCAGGGGAGTTGTAGAGTCTCCCTCTCTGGAGATTTCCAAAACCCGCCTGGATACATTCCTGTGTGATCTGGTAGAGGTGATCCTGCTCTGGTGGGGGTGTTTGACTGGATGATCTTTCAAGGTCCTTTCCAGCCCCTAACTATCTGTGATTCTATGATTATTGAGTATCTTTTCTGTATTTTCCACTTCATACTTTTTCAGTGAATGTATCTCTGTAAAATGCAGGATTTTCTGTTCTTTTTCAGGAAGTGCTGAGTCAGTCTACATAAACCACTAAAACTGTATTTTAATATATTTTTTTTATCTAATGCTTAGGAATGAATTATGCAATTTTAATTTTTTTCCAAGGCAATAATTTGGTTATAGTCACTGTATGCTTGTGACAACCTGGTCTTCTCCAATATCTCCAACAGTGGTATCACACAGATCAGTCCATGTGGAAGGTGATGAAAGGACAGACAGACCTCGAGGCCTGTCTATATGATGAATGGGTTAAAACAGTTTCAGCAAACTGGCTATGCTTGGTCAGATTCTAATCTAGAGTGGTTAATAGCTAGATTTTACTCAACTCAAAATAATATTAGAACTTGTGACATGTCAATCACCAGTTCTATTTTGCTATGTTGCTGATTGCAAGCGATTTACCTGGAGTCAGTTCATGCTGAGGTACAGGGGAGTTTTGCTGCTGACTTTAAATAGCAGGCATTGTAAGCATATATTCTTTGCGCTAATTAGGGGAGAGAAAAAGAATGAAGATCAAAAAATGAAAAAGTAGAATAATTTTAAGCAGAAGTCTTTTTCTTTCTCTCACCCCCTACGCCCATCTATGCCCAGGAGATGTCAAGTGTCAGATCTGTGCATTTTGTCTTGCAAATGCTTTTCAGAAAGAATTTGAAAAAAAATTGACTTCATGTTGAGATATGTAATCACAAATGACCTTAGTGGTGTCCTGTTACATCTATAACATGT
This sequence comes from Dryobates pubescens, assembly GCF_014839835.1. Classification (NCBI taxonomy): domain Eukaryota; kingdom Metazoa; phylum Chordata; class Aves; order Piciformes; family Picidae; genus Dryobates; species Dryobates pubescens. The sequence continues at coordinate 35,106,372 of NC_071613.1, forward strand.
AAATTGCATCTCAGTATGGTTATAAACTGCAAATGACATATTTCACTTTGGGTTGCTAAAGCCACAACCATTATTTCCTTTAGCTGTTGTGCGACTCTCTGTTGTGAGATCTCACAGCAAGATTCCTTAGTGCTTGTTACTACCAAATTGATTACAATATTTTGCATCTAATGAAAGTCTAGGACAAAGAAAAAGTCACCTGAGGCTTTGACTTCAAAAAACAAATAAATTGGGAAAAACCTTTAGAACAGATTTAACAAAATATTTATTACTCATGGAAATATTCAACTAAATTTATTACTAGAATCACTAGGTGAAATTACCTTCAGGTAATGGAGTTTGAAAACAAACTTGCCTTAAATAGTGAAATTTAATAAGGTTAATTTTCTTTGTATTCATAGTAGTGCCTGTGAAATTGTAGTCTAGGTTATGAAACCAAGAACAGATGACTGTGGCCTTGATTATATAGATGCCTACCCTAGCAGCACTGCCATTCCCAGTTAATCTTTGTCACAACAGTGAGGAGTAGTAACACCTGGAACACCTGAAATCACAGTTGCAGTGTCTGTGGTGATAATTGTTGAACTGGATCGTGAGTCTACTTCCTGTAATTCACACGCTATTGGGGACACTGGTGAAAAAGTAAAAACAATTAAGACTTTCAGATTTACTGGGAAATACTCTAAAATAGTTTTGAATGTGCTCATTAAGGTATTGGTTATGATGCTTGGGGAACTTTGCTTTTAACTTCATCAAAAGTGGGGGCACGTCAGGCTGGAAACATCGAATGGTTATTGCTATGTGGCAATGCATTTTTATAACCTTAGAGCATAGTTCTTACTGACAGCTACTGGAGAGATTCTTTTGTATCTCAGGGATACCTATATTTATTGTAATTGTTCTGTATCTTTGACCTGTGAATGAGAAGGAGAAAATTTGGCTTTAAAGACTGAAAAATATCTAGAATTCACATTATTGACTCATTCTTTCCACCACAATGAGGGTAGAAAATATTGTGAGCAGTGAGTCTGGGTGGTTGTATAACAGTACAGCTTCAACATTTTGTGCTTAAGAAAAAGCATTAGATAAAATCAGATGTTCAAGCAAAGTTTTGGATGGTGTGATATGGACTATATGGACATTCTTTTTTTTCTTTTCCTTGGAAATATTCATCATACTGAAGAGGTCCCAAAGCCTTGCTCTTCCACCCAGGAGCATGTTGCAGTTTAGTGTTTTTCATCTTTGCATTACATCAATGTGAAGCTATGTTGTGAGTGGTTTGTCACTGTGAGCTACTTATAAGCCAGGCTTCAAATTTATAGTTCCCCTTGTGAAGTAGTTGTGAAACATTTACTGCTAGCTGTTGCATTCAAAATTGCACCTCTCTCTCATGGATCTGTAACTTAAAAAAAACCAAAACCAAACAACCAAGTTTTGTCTTCAACTTGGAAAATATGGCCCATACTCCAGCCAGATTATTCATTCTCGGATATGTGACAACACTGCTGAGGAAGACACCTTTTTTTTTTCCTTTCCCTCTCCTGGTGTCATTGTTTAGTCATGATTGAAATTCCCTGGTGTATAGGAACATTTCTGGGCATTGTTTTCATGTAGCAGCACCTTAAACCTGGCAGAGACAGAGCTGTTGGAGTGAGTCCAGAGGAGTTCCACAAAGGTGATCCAAGGGCTGGAACACTTCTGCTATGAGGATTGGCTGAGGAAGCTGGGAGTTTTTCAGCCCAGAGGAATACCCTATAGCTGCCTTCTAATACCTGAAGGCATCCTACACAAAGACTGGAGAAGGACTTTACACAAGAGTTTCTAGTGACAGGACAAGAGAGAATGATTTTAAGCTGAGGGAGAGTAGGTTCAGACTGGATCTTAGGAAGAGGTTCTTCAGTATGAGAATGGTGGGACTCTGAAATAGGCTGCCCAGGGAGGTTGTGGATGTCTCCTCTCTGAGGGGGTTTAAGGCCAGGCTGGATGAGGCTTTGAGTAGTTGAGTCTAGTAGAGAGGCATCCCTGCCTGTGGCAGGGAGGTTGGAGTGGGTGATCTCTGAGATCCCTTCAACCTAAGCCATTCTATGATTTTATTAAATATCTGCAGCTCTACCTTGACTCCTCTGCACTGAAATGACATATTACTGGCTTGGTCATCTGTCTGAAATACATGAGGTGGTGCTTTCCTGCTAGGAAGCTCGGGTAATGGGCAACTGCTGGTGTACATGTTCACAGTTGTACCAGTGCAGCTTAGTCCAGCTGTAATTGCCTTTACAATGAACACCAGAAACATGTTTTTATTTCTCTTTGTTGTAAATAAATAGTAGATGGGATTTTGCTTAAACTTACATGAAAACTTATATTTACTGGGGATTGAACATGAAAGTTTCAGCTGCAGTAGCTTTTTTTGCAAAGCTTTTAACACTTTACAGCACGGTGATGTCAGACTCTTTCAACAAGCACATATAGAACATTTCACAGACATGACCCAAGACAATTTGTCAGCATTTAGTTTTCTGAAAGTTGTGGCTGTAAGGACCATTGCACAATGTTACACTTACACGTTGATTGAACGTACAAACCACACCAGAGGCTGTATCTCTTGCGGGAAGGATTTAAAAGTGGGCTCATACTAACTGTAGTTTTTTTTCCATTAATCAAATGGAGTGCATGTTGTAGTAAATTGGTAAATCTATACCCTTATGAATCCACATGAGTAAATTTGCCCTCATTCTTCTACAGTCTTTCAGAAGTGCAGCAAATTGCATCCTCGGTGGAAATACAGTTTGAAAAGTAATGTTTGGCATCATAGATGGGTTGCTGCCTCCTTAGCTAAACTGTAAACCTATTCTGGATTATCAAATATGTCTACTTAGCCCACCCTCTTTCCCAAAACAATGTTTCTTTATTTTTCTGCCTTTTTTATCCTTCACAAAAATTGTGAATGTTGTCTGTTAGTCTTAGTGAAAGAAAACTGGGTATCTCGGCCAGATAACAGCTTTTGCATTTGTGCTCAGGTCACAGTTTATCTTGAGCCCTATGGGAGCTGAGGAAGTTTTCTCATTGTTATTGATGAACAGTTTGTGAGAATTTCTTATTTAATAACTCTTATCGCTCAGCTGGGTAGTTGGAGAGCAGTGAAGGGGAAAAGGACCTGGGGGTCCTAGTGGATGGAAGAATGACCATAAGCCAGCAATGTGCTCTTAGGGCCAAAAAGGCCGATGCCATTCTGGGGAGTATTTGAAGGAATGTGGTTAGTAGGTTGAGGGAGGTGGTTCTCCCCCTCTACTCTGCCCTGGTGAGGCCATGTCTGGAACATTGCATCCAGTTCTGGGCCCCTTAGTTCAGGAAGCACATGAAACTGCTTGAAAGAGTCCAACACAGAGTCACAAAAACTATTAAGAGAGTGGAACATCTTCCATATAAGGAGACACTGAGGGAGCTGGGTCTCTTTAGCTTGAAGAAGAAGGGACTAAGGGGTGACCTCGTTAATGTTTATAAATATGTAAAGGGTGAATGCCAAGAGGATGGAGCCAGGCTCATCCTGGTGATGCTCAATGACAGGACAAGGGGCAGTGGGTGGAAGTTGAGGCATAGGAAGTTCCGTGTAAACATGAGGAAAAAAATTTTCACTGTGAGGATAATGGAACACTGGAACAGGCTGCCCAGGGGGGTTGTGGAGTCTCCCTCTCTGGAGATATTCAAAACCTTCCTGGATGCATTTCTGTGTGGTTTGGTATAGGTGATCCTGCTCTGGTTGGGGTGTTGGACTGGATGATCTTTCGAGGTCCTTTCCAGGCCCTAACACTCTGTGATGTGGCTGATAATCTGAGGTACCTAATAAAGCCGCAGGAATAACTTCTGGTGAACAAACTTACTCTTATCACTTATGTCATTAGAGATGTCCTTCATGTGTACTTTTAAAGTTTAACTAGGAAGCATAAATTTTAAATCCTAAAGAACTGTATAAGTAGTATTATTGGTTGAGTTTTAGTCTGCTGCTATTGATACCATCCTGCCTCGTGACCATTTCAAAATGAAAGTGCTGGCTGGAGCGAAGTATTGTGGGGCTTGAAGTTCAGGATGTAACATGGGAGCTTTCTGTTCTGGGTGCTGCTGTTGAGTTCCAGGTTTTTGGGTGTTAGCTTTCTTCCACTGAGATGGCAGTGGGACAGAGAGGGGTGGGGGAGAAGTTTTCTGGCTTGGGCTTTTAAATCACTTGCATCTACTTGCTGCTGCTTTCCACCCTGCTTTTCCTGCAAATAGGCCAAAGTAATTGTGTTTTGTACTATGACCAATTTGCTCGGTAAACTCTTATCTCACTCTTTTTTGTCTCAACCCGGAGGTTTTTTTATATTGTTGTTCCCTTACTCGTGTGTTGGAGGAACAGAACAGGTCAACCCATCTGTTTTGATATAAATCACTGCAGTAGTCAGGAATACTAAACATCCTAAACCCTTCTCTTACTTTTGGTGGTCTTTCAGCATTATTCTACTCTGAGAGAGCTCTTGAAAAAAAGAGATTTTAAAGCAGTCTGGACTCCATGGTTCCATTTATTTCCTAGCTATTCTGGTATCAAAGGCAGCAGAAAGCAAAAATGGTATGAAATGCAGTAAAGCAGCTGTCAGGCCAACTGTTGAGGCATCACACAGGCCATGGGAGGAGCACTGCTTTGCTGTGCAACCAAATGCTTGAAGTAGGAGTTTGTTATATGACAAAGCCAGCGTCTCTTTGGTGGTTTCTATCTGCCAAGGAAGGTGGTGTGCTCTGACTCACTTTCCTCATATGGAAAAACCCCAGAAACATGAGGGTTGGTGCAAACATCAGCAGTGATTTGTTCTGTTCCTTGGGAGAAAATAATTGGTTTCCTGGCACTCATGCAAAGCAGGGTAAGAGCTGCTGGAGAGGCAGAAAGTCTGGCTAAACCCTGCTGGGTACATGAAGGAGGACAGGCAATCCTGCCTGGGATGTGTAGAGCGAGGCCTGTGGGGTTCAAGGTGAGGGGAAGACAAACAATCTAAATGCACAAAATTTCAAATTCTGAAAGAATTTCTTGCAACTGATGTAACAAATGGTAGTGCCCCAAAGCAAAAAGGACAAAAAGATTTTCTTGATTACTTTTTTGGCTGTGTGGTAACAACGTAACTAAGAGCTGTCTTAAAGAGAACTCAATGCTTTATTGCTCTTTCTTACTCAAAGAAAAGTTCTCTTTTTCTTTGCACAAATTAATTTGCCTGTCTGTATAGCTCAGAGTGCGCATACTTTGCAAAGATGCTGAGATGCTGCCATCTGCCATTTAGTTTCCTTTCTAAGCTGTGATCTTAGACATATATTTCAGAGAGCCAAGTGACTGAGTTTATTTTCCCTTTGTGTGAACAACAATGGGAATAATTCCAGAGCCAGGCAGTAAGGCTGCCTGAAGTGCCAACCTAAAATCACCTTTTCATTGAGACATTAATTCATCCTGTGAAAAATATGCACAAACTGCATAAAAGAGCTCCATTTCAATTTTTCCCCCTGTCCACTGGCTGGACTAGTTGAACTCCAAGTAGAGAGAGATTTTGAGGTAATTTAGGCTGACATTTTAATTTATTGTAATTGGGTGTGGTGTTTTTTTGTTTGTGTGGGGTGGTTTGGTTTCTTTTTGGTTGTTGTTGTTATTTTCCTAGCTCTTGTTCCTTCTTCTCAAACTCATGCTACATGTATATCCTGCAGATGAGGGAGTGGTGGGGGGTACTGCTGAGCATGTGGGAGGGCCAAGATTGCTTGGCCTGGGGCCAGCCCAGGCTGCCATGAGTTAGCCCCTTGCCTCTGTTTAGGGCTTGGCCCTCCCAACAGTCAGGAACCCCTTGGTGAGGGGGATTAACAGTCCCTGCCTGTGGTCAGGAAGAGGGAGAGGAGAGGTTGGTGACTCAACCACCTCCCTAGGCAGCCCATTCCAGTGCCTGACCACTCTATTCCATGAAAAAAAATTTTCAGGCATGTAGCAGTTTTAAAGGGCATGAAAATTGTAGTGTTTGAGAATATGCTGTTCTGAAAGACTGACGTGATTTTTTTGATTTTGACATAAAATGAAAACATAGTGAGGGGGTTTCACAAGCCTCTGAATCAGCCAGATTCTTTTTTAGAAGCTGAAGACAGCTCTTGGCTCAGGTAAGCAATTTTCCCACATATGTCTTTGCCAAAACAGTGTGTGTCAGGGTTTTTTTGCTGATTGTTGTTTTTGGTTTGTTGTTTTTGGTTGTTGGTTTTTTTTTCCTCCAGATGGTGTAATGAGGGATAGATTGACACTGCTTGCCAAGGGTTGTATAATATTGTGGTAGAATGCAATCCCAAGCTGTGGTTTTGAAGGTAGCATATCAATCATTGATCAGGTTCCTACATTTAGAATACATAGAATACATAGAATACATAGAATAAACCAGGTTGGAAGAGACCTTCAAGATCATCGCGTCCAACCCATCAACCAATCCAACTCCGCCCAAGCAACTAACCCACAGCACCAAGTACCCCGTCAAGTCTTCTCCTAAAAACCTCCAGTGATGGTGACTCCACCACCTCCCCAGGCAGCCCATTCCAATGTGCAATCACTCTTTCTGTATAGAACTTTTTTCTAACATCCAGCCTGTATCTCCCCTGGCGCAGCCTGAGACTGTGTCCTCTTGTTCTGGTACTGCTTGCCTGGGAGAAGAGACCAACATCCGTCTGTCTACAACCTCCCTTCAGGTAGTTGTAGAGAGTAATAAGGTCACCCCTCAGTCTCCTCTTCTCCAGGCTAAGCAACCCCAGCTCCCTCAGCCTCTCCTCGTAGGGCTTATGTTCCAAACCCCTCACCAACTTTGTTGCTCTTCTCTGGACTCGTTCCAGCAAGTCAACATCCTTCCTAAACTGAGGGGCCCAGAACTGGACACAGTACTCGAGGTGCGGCCTAACCAGTGCAGTGTACAGGGGCAGAATGACCTCCCTGCTCCTGCTGGCCACACTGTTCCTGATGCAGGCCAGGATGCCATTGGCCCTCTTAGCTGCCTGGGCACACTGCAGGCTCATGTTCAGTCTACCGTCGACCAGCACCCCCAGGTCCCTCTCAGCCTGACTGCTTTCCAGCCACTCTGACCCCAGCCTGTAGCTCTGCATGGGGTTGCTGTGGCCAATGTGCAGAACCCGGCACTTGGATGTGTTAAATCTCATGCCATTGGACTCTGCCCATCTGCCCAGCCTGTCGAGGTCCCTCTGCAGAGCCTCTCTACCCTCCAGCAGATCAACTCCTGCCCCCAGCTTGGTGTCGTCAGCAAATTTACTGATGATGGACTCGATGCCCTCGTCCAGATCATCAATAAAGATGTTAAAGAGCAAGGGGCCCAGTACTGATCCCTGGGGCACACCACTGGTGACTGGCTGCCAGCTGGATGTGGCACCATTCACTACCACTCTCTGGGCTCGGCCCTCCAGCCAGTTCCTAACCCATCTCAGTGTGCTCCCATCCAAGCCATGGGCTGACAGCTTGGCCAGGAGTTTGCTATGGGGAACGGTGTCAAAGGCCTTGCTGAGGTCCAGGTAGACTACATCCACAGGCCTCCCCACATCCACCAGGCGGGTCACCTGATCATAGAAGGAGATCAGGTTGGTCAGGCAGGACCTGCCCTTCCTAAACCCATGCTGGCTGGGCCTGATCCCTTGGCCATCCTCTAAGTGTTGCGTGATTGCACTCAGGATGACCTGCTCCATAATCTTTCCTGGCACTGAGGTCAGGCTGACAGGCCTGTAATTCCCTGGCTCATCCAACCGGCCCTTCTTGTGGATGGGTACCACGTTGGCCAGCTTCCAGTCAGCTGGGATCTCTCCAGTGAGCCAGGACTGATGAAAAATAATGGAGAGTGGCTTGGCCAGCTCATCTGCCAGCTCTCTCAGCACCTTAGGATGGATCCCATCTGGTCCCATGGACTTGTGGGGGTCCAAGCTGCTGAGGAGAGCTCCTATCACTTGCTCATGGAACACAGGGAAACCATGCAGCTCCCTGGCTCCCTCTGCCAGTTCTGCAGGCCAGCTGTCTGGTAGACGTTCTTTCCAGCTAGTAAAAACTGAGGTAAAGAAGGTGTTAAGTACCTCTGCCTTTTCCTCATCCTGTGTTACAACATTTCCTTCCATGTCAACCAAGGAGTGGAGGTTGTCCCTGCCCTTCCTCTTGCTATTAATATATTTATAGAAGGACTTTTTGTTGTCCTTCACATCAGAGGCCAGTTTAAGTTCCAAATATGCTTTTGCCTCCCTAATTTTCCTCCTACATGCCCTAGCAACCTCTTTAAACATTCCATGGGTTGCCTCACCTTTCTTCCAAAGATGATACACCCTCTTTTTTTCCCTTAGTTCAATTAAAAGTTCATTACACAGCCAGGCTGGCCGTCTGCCCCGGCGGCTCCTCTTCCGGCACATTGGCACAGCCTGCTCCTGAGCCTTCATCAGCTCTTTCTTGAAGCAGGTCCAGCCCTCCTGGACCCCTTTATTTTTAAGGGCTTTCTCCCAAGGAACCCTCTGAATTATTTCCTTGAGCAACCTGAAGTCCGCCCTCCGGAAGTCCAGAGTGGAGGTCTTCTTGCTGGCCCTCTTAGCTTGACTGAATACTGAAAATTCTATTATTTCATGGTCACTGGCCCCTAAACAGCCTCCGACCACCACATCACCCACCAGCCCTTCCCTGTTGGTGAAGAGGAGGTCAAGCATAGCCTTGCCCCTGGTAGGCTCACGCAGCACCTGGGATAAGAAGCTGTCCTCTATGCAGTCTAAGAACCTCCTAGACTGCCTCCTCTCTGCTGTGTTGAGATCCCAGCAGATGTCAGGCAGGTTGAAGTCGCCCATGAGGACAAGGTCAGGAGATCTTGAGACAGCCTTAAGCTGTCTATAGAATGCTTCGTCGACATCATCCTCCTGGTTGGGTGGTCTATAACAGACTCCAACCAGGATGTCTGCCCTACCGGTCTTCCCTCTAATTCTTGCCCACAAGCATTCAACCTGATTGTCCCTAATCTCTAGCTCAATGGCATCTAGTGCCTCCCTGATGTACAGGGCCACCCCTCCACCCCTTCTTCCTTGTCTATCTCTCCTGAAAAGCCTGTAGCCATCAATTGCAGCACTCCAGTCATGTGAGCTATCCCACCACGTCTCCGTGATGGCAACTACGTCATAACTTTCCTGCTGCAACAAGGCTTCCAGCTCCTCTTGTTTGTTTCCCATGCTTCGTGCATTAGTGTACATGCACCTCAGCTGGGCTGCTGGTTTGGCCTCTGACCCTAGCTTACTGCCCCCAGACTCTTGCCTGAGGGGACTAGTTTCAGCCCCTCCCCCCTTCGAAACTAGTTTAAAGCCCTGTCGATGAGAGCTGCCAGTTCCCTCCCCAGAATCTTTTTACCTTTGGGGGACAGGCCATTCTCATATACTGTGACCTTTCCCCTTCTTTGGGACAGATGTACTCCATCTGTTGCCAGGTGGCCTGGTGCAGTAGAAATTTTACCAAGATCAAAAAACCCAAAATTCTTTTGTCTGCACCAGCCTCTAAGCCACTTGTTGATTATGGCTGCTGTCCTGTTCCTTGTGGTATTCCCTCCTGCAACTAAGGGTATTGAGGAAAAAATTATTTGAGCACCTGTCCCCTCAACCAGATCTCCCAGGGCCCTGAAATCATTTTTGATAGCCCTGGGAGTTCTGACTACAACATCATCATTCCCTATCTGCATAAGTATCAAGGGATAATAGTCAGAAGGCTGTACCAGCCTGGGTAGCCTTCTAGTAACATCATTAATTTGGGCTCCAGGGAGACAACAGAGTTCCCTATGAGATGGGTCTGGCCGACAAATGGGGCCCTCCATTCCCCTCAGAAGTGAATCACCAATAACAATTACCCTCCTCTTTTTCTTGAGGGAGCAGGTCCTGATGCCAGGGGAGATTTTTCTTACATGTAGGGTCAAACCTTTGTCATCAGGCCAAATCTATTAACAAGTTTCATCCAAATGTTTTGAGAGTGATGAAATTTGGTATGTTTTCAATCTAAATGTTGGTTAAAGTGTCCACCATCAGATGGTAAGGGTCAATATGCAAGTAATCCTTTTTTTCTTCTGTACCTTGAACTTAAGTCACTAAATCCCTCAAGTCTGCTAAAAATAATAATGTTTTGTGTTTGCCTGTGATTTTTCTCTATTAAATTAAACCCAAGAAGTATTTGGTGTCCTGTTGACACTTGCCTTCAGAACAAACCAGATATAAGTTACACCTTCACTAGGTAACCACATGGCAGAATCATTCGCTTTCTGGCTCTCGGGTGTCTGAGAGCCAGAGCTGGCTGAGGGGAGAGCTCATTGCTGTCTACAACTACCTGAAAGGATGTTGTGGAGAGGCTGGTGCTGGTCTCTTCCAGATAGTAATCAGCGATAGAACAAGAGGGAATGGCCTCAACCTGTGACTGGGTGGGTGTAGACTGGACATTATGAAAACTTTTTTCACAGGAAGAGTGGTCAGGCATTGGAATGTTGTGCCCAGAGAGGTGGTTGAGTCACCAACCCTGTATGTGTTTAAGGGTCATTTGGATGTGGTGCTTGAGGATATGGTTTAGGGGTGAACCTTGTAGAGTAGGGTTATCAGTTGGACTTGGTGATCCTGAGGGTCTTTTCCACCCTGAACGTTTCTGTGATTCTGTGAGAGTAGCTAAACACATCTAGGAAAAAAATTACTCCCTGTGAGTAGCATGCACACAGAATGTAGTCACTGTAATCTAGGAAACTTCCACTACGGAGAGGCTTGGAGAGAAACAGCTGGGGGGAAAACTTTAGCCTCTGCATTTGTTATAAACACTTTGTTATAGGGACTGTGTTAGTTCAATCTCACAGCAATCCAAGATTGTCAAAATTAGTGCACTGACATTTATGTTAATAAAAGCAATTTTAATATGATGATACACTGCCTTTTAAAATAAATTACAGAGTCTCTGCCATGTAGCAGGAGAGAGCAGATTATTCAGTATTGCATAATATTTTAAAAATACTTCAGAATGACAGCTTGTATGAAAAACACATGTAAGAAGATTGCTTTGCCACAATATATAAAACACTGCAAAAATCCTACACAAAACAAGAGCTAAATAAGAGCAGGCTTGCTAACTTAGGTTGTCTGGAATGAATGTAGATGAGATTTTCAGCGTCTTAGTGGTATGAGAACAGAAAAAATCTACAAACATTCTTTAGGTGTCTTATATGCAGTACCTTGTCTACCACAAGGATTTTCTGCAGCAAGAAATACCAGGTTCTTATCCTGGCTGGCAGGAAAAATGATGTAAATTGTAGCTATATTTGACACACATGGAAGAAAAGCTATCAGACAGTATCATACATGAAAAATGGTTTCTTGGTTTCCTTGGTCAAGTAACTAAAAGTTTAGACATATCCTCTTTTAATTTGAGAAATGATGAAACCAGTAGTGACAAGAACAAAGCTGCACATTTCTGACAGTAGATATATTAAATTGAGAGGTAGGTGTTTTCTCAATCACCCCTGCAGGTGAAATAACTTGGGGGACAAAGCCATGTACTTTGTGTCAGAAAGCCATAGACTGCAGTACAAGATTATGTATTCTAAGGCATCTATGTCTCTGTGTGTACACCTCCAGAGACACAGATTAGGGTCTTAAATTTCAGCATGCTCCAGCTTCTCAAGTTCTGGAGGGAGAGAGAGACACTGCAGAGAGTTGTCTTTGTACAGCTGACATCCGTAGCCTTGAATGCTATCCATAAATTAGTCCTCTATCAAATAACTGTGCTCATAGGCATCTGCCACTTAACAACTGCCCTTCGGAGCCACGAGCAATCTTCTGTAGGATGGATTTTGAATTTTACAGTCCTTGTAAGAAATAAGTCTGAAAAATAGGTACCAAACAATTAAGTCACCTCTGTTGGTGGATTTCCTTTAATCTCTGAAAACCTGCTAGAGAGCAGAAGTAACTTATGCATTATTTTTTAGGTGTTATTTAGCTGTAAAATGAATATAGCGGGGCACTTAAATTATATCTTTCCTCTCCATTTGGCAGTTGATCTTGAGCGCCCATATGGCCTATTAAACTCATTTTGCTATATCTTTACTACTGACATTTGAGATTAAATGCCAGGGAAAGACAGGCATGCTTTTTAAGGATTGTGAATTTTTGTTTCAATACAGCTTTGTTAGGACCACAAGACTATAACAGCCTGCTGCAGTGTTATTTCAATTATTTCTCTCTACCTAGGAAAAATGCCTCTGATTATATACTGTCTTTGTTACAAGTTTCATACAAAATTTAGTGGTGTTACCACAATTGAACTTAGTGGTATCTGCAGAGGCTTGGCACTATCTTGTTCCTGTTTGCAGTACTTGTTTACCTCCTTATCTGATAAGCTACAAAGCATAAGCTACTCCTCTATGAAAGCAGTAGTGAACCTTGGCACTACAACACTAAAAGACTTTTTCAGTGATGAAATTATGCTTTACAGGGGGCATTCTCATCCACCCTGTCCTCATTTGGTCTGAAAGAGAAGGAGGCCACAGAGCTGGGATGCTTTAAAAGCTGCCCTGAAACCCACCTGGACAGCTCTCCATATGGCCAGCTGTGGCAGAGAGCACAAAACCATTCTGTGGGGAGGTCTGCTTTGGAGCCAGTGCCTGGTTGTATTGTCTCTCATACTGGCTCTGGGGCAGTATGTGTTAAGGCCTGTGAACCTAGTTCTGTAGCTTTCTACCAAAAATCCAGGAGAGTCCACAGGAAGCTCATACTGGGTTTGGTAGCTGTTGGCAAACTAAAGATGTACTACACAGATCACTACTCAGTATTTTTAACCAGCAGAAGTGTAAAGCCCTGTAAACTCTAATTTAACTCTCAGTAGACAGAATATTCTGATCCAGTGCATCCTGGAATTGCGTTTAAATACTCAGTAGTTTGAAAATATGATAGTGAAGGACAGAACTGATGTCATTTGCAGATCTCATGGATGTAGAGAAGAGTTCTGAGTGATTTGCATGCCTAGTGTTATTTGAATTACACCCAAAATTTTTAGTATTATTAATATAGATGAAAGGATTTTCATCAAAACTATTTCAGAGAAGATAAAATCCACTTCTTTTTGTATCTTAAAACTGCTGCTGTGTGACCAGGTTCTTTTGCAGGCTTAACAAACAAAGCATTTACAGAAAATAACTTCTTTCTGTCATCCCCAGCACTATCACTTTTCTAATCAGAGTTGAATGATTGCTATTCCGGAATAAACGACACCTTTTACTGCTTTCTGCTGCATAATAGACCACTGCAGCTTGATCTGCTTCACAAACACATCAGCATGTCTTATTAGACTGAAGATATCAGGGAATATTATACATGGCATTATTTGTTTCAGTTGTGTCATTGCAATTATTTACACACCTACCATAACTCGCCATGTAAAACTACTCTGCATTGGTATCTTTAAAGCTCCCCATGAGTGGCCATGTGCTTCCTCTCAGTGGTGGATGAAGTATTTAAAAGATGGAAGCAGTTGCAGCACAATAATTGTGCTTAGATTTCAGCAGTCAATGATTTTTAGTTGTTACAGGTCTAGAGTATCATGCATGTGAATGTTGATAGTGTTATGCTTCAGGAAATAAAGTTTTCCATCTCTGTGTCTCACTTTTAGAAGTAGTAGGACACACACTGATACAAGTTAAACTTTTTCAGTGGTGGGTTTTTTTGGTTGTGGGTTGGTTTTTTTTGTGTTTTTTGTTTGTTTGTTTTTTGTTGTTTGTGGTTTGTTTTTTGTTGGTTTTGTGGGTTTTTTTAGTGGTCTGAAACAATCCCAAACTTTCAAGGGCACTGAGTCATAGAAGAGGTACTTTTGAGGTGTTTATATTACTTGTGATTGTATACAGCCTAGTAATACACTTTCTGCTCTCCTGGTGACAGAAGCTTTTTTTCCTTGAAGACCACTAGATATAAAGCAATTTAATGACTTGATGAGCAAGAACAAGGTGATTGCAGAAGTGCTCTCAGCCAGCTAAAACTGAGCATGCAGCTCATTTTGTTGTTCTGTCTAAATGGGACATTAATTATAGGCATCATATCTGGGAGGAGTTCTTTGGTTTACAGTGGATGCCTGATAATGTTGTCTGGAGGGTTTTTTTTCTTCCTCCCTGAAGAGATGCATCTTGTATTAAATGCTACAGCAAACACTTTGCCTGAGGGTTTGCCTGAGCAGTGTAGTTGTTTGTATCCTAGAACGTAGGACAAGACTTTTGGGGAGCAAACCTAGCCTAGGTATCTGTTGAAGTCAGCTAGTCATATGCACAGCTTGAATGCAGCTTGGAGTGCAGTGCTATCTGAGTGGCTAACATAAGGGGGTTTGTCCAATGCTGGCTCTCTTTCCCATTTGTGAAGGTTCTTGCAGTCTGCCTAGGTTTCACAGTGTGAGCAGCATTTACACAACCAATATTGCCAGAGGTCACTTGAGGAGACATTCTTCCTTTCTGCTGCACATACCTCTTTCTGCTTCAGGATCATATGCACACAGTTTCCAGTTACAGCTTTGACATTTAAATGTATAAATTAATCTCAGGCTACTTCTTGTGCTACCACTGTTGCTGCAGTCTCCATTTTTTCTCTCCTGGTATGGGTCTTGTGATGTTTGCAAGCTTTTTTGTTTCTTAGTCTCTTCTTGAAGGACCAAAAAACCCCATGCAGAGTTACAAGCTGGGGTCAGAGTGGCTGGAGAGCAGTCAGGCTGAGAGGGACCTAGGGGTGCTGGTTGATGGTAGACTGAACATGAGCCTGCAGTGTGCCCAGGCAGCTAAGAGGGCCAATGGCATCCTGGCCTGCATCAGGAACAGTGTGGCCAGCAGGAGCAGGGAGGTCATTCTGCCCCTGTACACTGCACTGGTTAGGCCGCACCTCGAGTACTGTGTCCAGTTCTGGGCCCCTCAGTTTAGGAAGGAGGTTGACTTGCTGGAACGAGTCCAGAGAAGAGCAACAAAGTTGGTGAGGGGTTTGGAACACAAGCCCTACGAGGAGAGGCTGAGGGAGCTGGGGTTGCTTAGCCTGGAGAAGAGGAGACTGAAGGGTTACCTTATTACTCTCTACAACTACCTGAAGGGAGGTTGTAGACAGACGGATGTTGGTCTCTTCTCCCAGGCAGCCAGTACCAGAACAAGAGGACACAGTCTCAGGCTGCGCCAGGGGAGGTTCAGGCTAGATGTTAGGAAAAAGTTCTATACAGAAAGAGTGATTGCACATTGGAATGGGCTGCCTGGGGAGGTGGTGGAGTCGCCATCATTGGCGGTGTTCAGGAGGAGACTTGATGGGGTGCTTGGTGCCGTGGGTTAGATGTTTGGGTGGTGTTTGATTGGTTGATGGGTTGGACGCGGTGATCTTGAAGGTCTCTTCCAACCTGGTTTAGTCTATGTATTCTATGTAAAATAATAGTAAATGCTTCTGAAATGGCTCCAAAATAAATTTCCAGTATGTTTTCAAGCCTGTTATATTATTTGAGTTTTTTTAAAGTATTTTGAATAGAACCTAGTCTGGTATATTAGATATGTTCTAGGAAATGAGAACTTTGCACTCTAACCCCTGTGTTGCCTCATGGAAGGCTTGTTAACTCTTGAACACCTCCAGCTTCCTACCAGGTATAGCTAGCAGCATCTGATCAGCAGCAACTACATGGCCATAGACTGCAAATATGACAAATCTAGTGTGTCTTCTGAGGAGAGCTAATTTACTGAGGTGATTTGAAAGTCCTGCTGATGCCTGATTTTTATTTTTTTTTTGTCTGCTGTGCCTATAGCTGGCTAGAGTAATTCATGCCTGCTTGTATCTCACAACATGAAAACTCTCTTTGCTAAAAATTATGCTGTTTAACTGATTTATTGTTCAGTACTGACAGACTAGATTTTGCAATGACAGCTCTTGGATTTTAAGACTGTAATGTAAGAATGTAACATCTGTTTTTTTTCCCACTTTAACATGTGAGAACATTTAAAGATTCAGACAGGCTTCTGAGATTTTAAATATCAGATGGGATTTTTATATTCCTTTTATACTGGGGGATACTAGTAAATACTGAAAAAAAGTATTCAGTGAACACTGGAAAAAAGTGGCTAACTCTGAGGAGCTGTGCTTTTCAGTTCTCAAATGATTGAGCATTCATTTCTCCTTTTACTACTATTAAAATCCTCGTTATCACTTCTGTCCCGTCACTATCCTTGTCCATGTTCAGCATTTCTGCTTATCATTTCTGTAACACTTTTTCAAAGCAAGTGGTCCTGCTTTTTTTGTTGTCATTGACAGTATGATATGAGCTAAACTCCAACAACAAATGGCAATAAAGAAGTGGGCTGCACCCAGATCAAGATTTCCGTGCTTTCAAGCATTTTGATATAAATGCCATTATTTTCAAAATAAGGCCTTTAGAGCCTTTACTCTGCATTAAAAAAGCAACAAGAGAAAACCTAAGCAGACTGCAAGACAAATGAAAGTTTTTAAAACGTGATGATGGACTTGCGATGCTCTTCCATACTCTGCTCTATTTTGTATTCTCTTATTTGTTGTGCTGTACAAGCAGCACAGAAATTAACTTAGTCAAGTAACTTTTAGATTTGCCTAAATGAAAACTAGGCTGTGGCAGTCACTGTCCATACACCACCTATGTGTCACCTGTGATGTCTAGTCTGCAGTGGGACAAGAAATGATCTGTTTCTGACATAACAACTCTTAAACATGGATGGTGTCAGTAGTGGAGATGCTGAGACATATGTTAATGTATTCATGTATAGTCCCAATGTAACAGCTCATTACCTGTAATGTTCATAATTTCAGACTTTAATAAGGATAATGCTTAAGTGTTTGGAAAAGTGGGATATTAATAGTCATATTAATTTAGGTTTGAACATTTAGATCTGAAAATGTTTTTTTTTTTTAATTGGGCACTTTAAGAGCTTTAAAATACTTAAACAAAAATTAAGATACTTATGATTAAAAATGTAAACACCAAATAGCTAAAGAATGAGTGCTTGAGATTTATAGCTCACTATTGCAGTCTCGTAAATGAAGATGCTCACCTGAGCTGCAAGCCTTCAGGTATTTGCTCTTGCCTTCTAATGTATAAGGGCATTCCTTTGAAAATATCAGATCACGTAAACCACATAATTAGCAATGAATTCCCTGTATATAAAACATTAATCTAGAACTGCCAGACCACAATCCCTGTTCCTCATGACAAATCTGCTGTATAGTCAATAAGTTGTTATAGTATCATACAGCTAAGTGATTAAAATAAAAATGAAACTTGTGTTATCTGACATTTTCAAACTGTGGTTTTGATGGGCAATATGAAAACAGGAATAGTGAAAGAAAAGGTTCATATTCCTCCCATTTCTCTGACCTTCATCCCTATTTCTAGCTTTTTCTGCTCAAATATCAAAAGATCTAGTGTAATAAAGGATGACAAAACTTTCCTGTAAGTTTTGTTGAATAAAACATTCAGTGGAAATGCTTCTTAGCACCAGCAGGTTGGCATTGAAAGTGTAATGGTTTAAAGGAAGACTGAACGCCCCACTGGCAAGTGACAGCTCCAGATTTAAAATTAAGATTTGAGATAAAGATGCTGCTGAAGTTATCAAAAGAAATGTATCTAGCAGTTGCTTAATGCACACACTCATGACAATACTAACTGTCTGTCAGAAAATCACCTGCACTGGTGATCTAACAGTAATGATGCTAACACAATGTGACAGAGAAGCTCTGATCATATTGTCAGTCACACAGGCAGGGTTCTTGCCCTTCTCTATTATACATAAACTTCACCTTTCAAATTTCTGTAGTGTAGCTGAAGGGGCCACTCTGTCTGAACTCAGAATTAACAGTTCTTCTATTTGCTTGAAAAATAATTCAGAAAACCAGAGCCTATAAAAGCTATAATGAAGCTGTATGTTTCATCTGAGCTATTCTGGACAAAATTCTTAAAACTATGTGCATGTGTTGAAGCCTGATATAAAAATGTAAATTCCAGCAATTATTTGTGCATGCTTCCCAGATGAGGTTTTTGCATAACAGATTTGAAAAACCATGGATCACACTACAAACTGAAGTTGACTTCTGCTGTGAAGTAGTCAGTGTGTTTGCACAACTGTTCCAGCATTCTCCGGCCTCCTGAAAGCCATATCACCAGGGACATTGTCTCCTTCAGTCTCTGATACCATCAGAAATACCTGTTCTTTATGGGTATTTAGGGGTACAGAATAATTTTTCTGTGTCTTATGTAATATGCTCAATTATTTTAAACTGTTAGTATTTTCCTAAACTGAATTAAGGAGTACATATTTATGCATATTATTTTTTAATTCTATATCCAGACACTTAAAATGCAAGACTCGTATAGGCTCCTTGCCATTATTTATTGCTGAAGCAGCATTCAAGGAAGATCAGGTTCACTGGAATGAGAATAAAGGTCTCCTCCTTACTCCATTCACTTTACATTTCTCTTAGAAAAGTTACCTTTCTGAGAATCACTTTTCATCCAAATCTACAAAAAAAATTAAAAAATCAATGGAACTTGGAAATGTAAATGTAGATTGCAAAGATCTGTGTTTAAAAACATGAAATCAAGTTCAGCCATCAGACAATACTGACTGTAAGTATCTTTGGTTTCTTGATACCAAAGCTTCAAGATAAAATAAACAGATTGATAGATACACCTTCAGTTTTCTATTAAATCTTCAGAAGAAATTGCCTCATTTTACTCTTAAAATCTCTGGTACCAGGTAATTGTCTATAAGTTGTGCTATTTCTTATTCAAAGTTATATTTTGGCCTCATTATCCTTAGGCAGACACAAGTCCCATTGAATCACTTTAAAATTTGTTTATGTGACTAGTACAGATTTGAATGAGATGCTGAGATTTCCAATTTTTTATCCTTGGCTACATCTTCCATTCCACTCCCTCATTATTGTGTCAAAACTAATGCCCAGGTTTCTTTTGTTCCAACAACATACTTTTCAAGCAAATGAAAAGGGTTGGGGGGAGATTCTATATCAAAGGAAATTATTATTTGTGTCCCAGGAAATACTTCCTTTTAAAGGATCCTTGAAAAACTGCAATTAAATAACATCGGAGATATATTCTGGTGGGACTGCAGTGTATAAATAGCTGTATTTTGACCCACTCTGTTTTAGGTGGGTCTATTAACAAGAATGTATTTTGTTTGACTTTTGCATTGGTATAAAACATCAGGCAAATTAACTACATGCTGAGTATATTTAAATTATAATTTTTCCTGGCAGTAGATCATACGGTGAAATATTTTCTCCAGAAATCTCTGTCCCTGCTTTCTAACAACCTACTGTTTCTTGCTACTGTTTTCATCAGAAAGTTCTTATGGACTAAAATGTACTAAACAAAGCACATTTAGCCAAGTAACAGATGCAAAAGTCACTACAACAAGTGCTCCTTATCATGGTGTAGCTCATATAGTAAAGATTTCCACAGTGGAACAAACTTAATCCAGTGCATCTCATATTCCTGGGAAAACTTCAGAGAAAGTGAAAGAACCCCTGTGCACTCAGCGAATTCATTCAAATATGTGAGAACAGACAAAAGTGACTAATTGTGAGAATACAGCTTCATCTATAAAGTCATCCTTGCATAGAAAATGCCCTTGGAAAAGAAATTTCTTAAGGCTCTAGGATACAAATCATACAAAACCCAGATGCTGCTTTTTATGTCACATTACAGGGCTTTTTGTGTATGACACCCTTGGTGTTCCAAGTACCGTAAGTAATTGCTTATCTGTCAAGCTCATCCCCCAGGACCTAATCATCTCTCTTTTTGTTAACATTCTCTTCTTCTCCAAAGGTGAAATTTTATAAATTTTTACCATAATTAATTTAAACATGGCGATTTCTTTGTAAGCTGCCTGTAGGCAGAAGTCCGTGGCTTCTTTTTGAAGTCTTGCTGGTGTTGTATGCCTGAAATCGTGTCTGTTCCTTCTCTGCTGTATAATATTGTTGCACAAAAAGTGCTGCCTCTTCTCGCAAACTGAACCTTCCACAGAAAATTCATTAATTAGTTCCTATCATTACCTTGCATACTTTCTTCTCTACTTAGATTTTATGCAATTTGCTTTGTTTGGCTTTGATTTCTTGCAGTAGACTGTGCGCTTTTAAGTTCAGAGATATGACTTAATAGGATCACTTTTGATGAGGTATTGGCAGGTGGTACAGGACATAAATGGTAGAAATAAATGTCCATAAATACTGATTAATTAAAATATATGTCCAGAGCATTTTATTTCATATTTTCTATTTTGATGTAAAAGTACTCTTTGTATTAGACTCCTGCTCATTCAGCCTGTGAAGTTAAGCACTGAAAGTTCTGCTGCTGCCAGAGGTTCAAAGGGAGATGTGTCACCAGCTCAACGTCAGTCTGAACAGTTTTAGTTGTTACAAGCTACTAATTTGGGCCTCCATATAAAAAGGTGTAATAGGGTGTTTGTTTAATGTTCTCTAGCTTGAAGATGTCCTTGCTGTGTCTGAACACAGCACTAACATTTGTGTCATCTAGTTTTAGTTAGAATCTCAAACTTGAGGTAGTTTGTGAACTTTATGATGATGACTAAAGAGAAAAGTTCTTGTGACAGACCAGATTACACTTTTGTTTGGTTTGTGTTGGGTTTTTTGTTTGGTGGTGGGGTTTTTGGGGGGGAGGAGGGGTTGTTTGTTTGTTTGTTTTTTCCAGCAGTAAGATTAATGATTTTGAAAAACGAGAAGTTGCAATAGAAGTGAAATTGAGCTTTTTGGAGCAGATTATCCAATCACCTCACATAGCAAACAAGTCATAGAATGGTTTGAATTTGAGAAGACTTTGAAGATCATTAAGTTCCAACCCCTGCTCCATGGGCAAGGTCACCTTCCACTTAGTCAGGCTACCCAAAGCCCCACCCTGGCCTTGAACACTTCCAGGGATGGGGCATCCACACCTTTCTGGGCAACCTGTTCCAGTGCCTCACTACTCTCAAAGCGAAGAATCACTCTGCTGTATGATTTCATAATGTGGAACGTTTATGGAGGGATATTGCAAACTTCATGTCACTCTGAAGCACAAATCACCATAGAGATGCTACAGAAATAACCCCATTAGGGATAGCTGTACAAGCAACAAAGCTGCACACAGATTGCCAAATAAAACAGTACCAATTGTATGCAGTAGCTGTACAGCTAAACTATTCAATTTGTGAAATGCATTTCTCTAATGATGTTAATGTTGTTATTCCAACATCAGAAAATGTAATTTATTACACTCTCATAGTCAGCTGTAGTGTGTGAATTGATAGGCATGTACTCCTACAATCTTTCCAGGTAATTTTTACTGTTTGGTCATGTATTTGGGTGCAAGGCCATCTTACACTCTTGCCACAAGCATCTGGGCATTGCTTGCTCTCTCTGTCAAAGGTGGATACAACAATGTTAATTTTCTCAATAATCAGAACTGGAATCCTACTTAATCAAATTGCAACCTATATTTGTACCTCAAACCAATCAGAACTATGCTAGAGCAAAATTCAGTGAGCAGCCCTCACCAAGTGCTCATCCCAAGCCACTCTGCCACTGGGGACCCCTTTCTTTTAAACTTTCTGATAAATAAATGATGGCATTTCAAGCATACAACATTATTTGAAGTCCCAACTTGAGAGACAGCTTATAATTTTTTTTTAAAGTTTTCATATTTTAAAAATCTCTGTCTTCCTCTTCAGGGTCAGGCAACACTGAAGGATGAAGGGAAGATAGGGTATGCCTATGTAGTTAACTGGTTTTACTTTCTAACTTGCTGGTAAGAAAGTGTAATTGCTTTTCAGAATATAAAACTATGCTTGTGGTTTTTGATAAAGCTGCAGAGTTGGAGACCTGCAGAAGCTGTGGAGTATGTTTACTTACTATTGCTCAGGCAGAGCTGGACGACTTCTGTTAACTTTTCATGGCCAGCCACAACCATGTGGCTTCAACTCAGAGGGTGGGCATGGGAAGCTTAACATCTGCATCAAAATGCTCTTTTGCACTAAACAGTTGAGTGTGTCTGCCAGTTGACTTGCCCTTACTGTGACCTGATTTAGTCCTCTAATTCTGTCTGAGGAAAATGGGTCTAAATTCTATATGTATTATCTAAAGCACTTTGAATGTTTGTTTCACATTACCATTGGAACCTTACTTATCAGCTGGTTTTAATCCTCTGCAAACATGGTTTAATAGAAAACACAGGAAAGAGAACAAAGTAATCTAAATCTCCATGTGGATTTGCATCAGTAATGTAGTATAGGCAAAGGACAAATCCCCTAAAGCTGTGGATCCCCATTACAGGACTTGTCTTGTTCATGCTGGAGCAGCAGGATCTGTCAAGTCTGCAGCTGTCCTCTGCACTGCTGGTACAGACTTACAGAGCAGAAATTACTTTTGTTTTGAGCCTCTCCTAAAGTTGGTTTCACCTTGCAATGACTGAGAAGCATAATGAATGGAATGGCTCATTCCTTGCTTCTCCTCACATTCAGGTTGTGCTCTCCTGCACTCTTGTTGGGAAGCCCTAGATAAATAGATGTCTGTATGGGGAAAGGAGAGGGATGTTCCCTGTGACTGGATTTTTTTTTCAGATATCCCATCACCAAAGCCTGAAAGAGACTTCATTATTTATAATTACTGTAATTTTGTATTGTTAAGTTGCAATGCAAAATGTCAGTGCAGATATTTTTATACATTCATAATATTGTTTGGCAGCTGAAGTCTTTAAAGATGGAACTTGTGAATTCTGGGTGATTTTTATGAAGCCATTGTATTGTGAATGCAATCCATGATGTGCTGTTAAGCCAGTGCCGGGCCTCTTGGAACAGGACTGAGGGCTGGGTGAAGAGGAGGTGAAGTGGCTGCTGGGCATGCTGTTCAAAACATGGGTGGAGGGAAAAATGTAATCTCTAAAGATTGCCTGCAGAGCTTGGAACACTTACTTCCTTTCATTGGAGCTGCAGCAAGCCTGAAGTTCACTCATTATTTAGTATGGTAACATTTGCTTTGAACCACTACTTTATTGGTTAATTATACAGCATGCCATTGTATGCTCTCGCTCTATAGAAAATGTTTCACAAAACATTCAAGATTTCATTTTATATTACCTGGTTTAATTTAAACAGAGCCATAACATGCTGTAGCCATCTTTTAACCTAAAGCACAGCACCACGGTAGCCTTAATGTTATTTTTTATTAACTTGATAGTTTGGTGAGTAACAAATAGAAATGTTAAATGAAATTCTCTAAAGCAGAACTCAGTTATACACAATACTACTCCTGCTCTTTTGACCAAATTTATCTTTCTGCACTAATGTACTAAGATCAGCCTTGATCAGCCTCTCACTTTAAAATGTTGACATTTTATTGTAAATAACAAATATAGTTTTCTATGTACATACTATAATTGGAGCTAGACCTGATTTGGTCTCATACTGCCTTGTTTCATTGAAGTCAGTGAGGCTATGTGGTTAGGTGAAAGCAAAATGTATTTCTTCCATTTAGACTAAAATGGCAAATTACTGCTGTAAGTGCTTCTAGAAACCTAGTGAAAGTTGCAATAAAATTAAATTATAACTTGTGCATTGATCTGAAACAGGAAACTTTGACTGCTCATGAATTTTACAGAAAATTGTATCTACTAATGTTGAAATTTTGGGCCTATTTCTTAATTTCAATTTCATTACTTTATTACAGCTCATTACAGAAATTGTGTTCTCACACAAGAGGAAAGCAGTTTTTGTCTAATGACCAAAAAACCCAGTGTTGGACTCATTTTTATCAGAGAATTATTAAAAATAAATCATTTTTGTAAGATAGTTTCTTTTTGAATTCAGATAAGGGCTGAAGTTAGCAACATTTCATAACAAAACACCAGAACAGTGGCATTTGTCATCATGACGATCATAATTTTAACTCTGAAGGGAGAGTGTTGTGATTTATATGAGTCAGTAAATGTTCATCTGTTAGATGAGCACACAAGACTTGGCTTTTTCCTGTCTTAGCTTTTTCCCTTCATGCTGTGTATGCTGGGGTGCACCCATCCTTGGAGGGGGAGGATTGTGAGAGCGCTGCTCTCCCCAGGGATTAAGGAAGCTGGATCCAGGTGGACTTGGCTCCTCCCTCCAACAAGGAGGGGTCTCCCTGGGTCTAAGTTAGTCTGTTCCACTGTCCCTTCCTGTCCAGCAAAACTATCAAGGGGAGGTCGTGGCAACCATTTTCTCTCTTTTGCTCCTGCCTCACCTGTGTGAAAGGACCAAGAGCTGCTGCTGGCTTCCTGGTTCCACCACATGGTCAGGCCTGGACTTCTCCCTGCCGCATCCATGTTTCTCTGAAGGACTGCAATCCACTTTCATTGGGGGAAATACAAGTCCGTCTGAACTTGGTTTTGTGTATTTTCCTATTCATCCTTGTTCCTTACCCTTGTGAACCCTTCCTGTTAATTTATTTCTCTTCTTCTAAACCGACTCCAAATTATTTCTCATTAGATTTACCTCCTTTCCTTTTTTCATTACACTATTTTTTCCTCCCCTATGCTTTCCCTTTTTTTTTTTTTTTTTTTTTTTTTCCCCTATTGGGAAAAAGGAAGGGAGAGTGGGGGAGGAGTTCTCAGTCTTGCCACTATCCGAGCTCTTAAATTCCAGTTAAGGCTCAAACCACAACACTATGGTATTTTCTGATGAGTACATTGAAATAGATGGAAGATTATATCCTCAGATTCTAACACTCAATCCAAGTGTGAAAAATAACCTACACATACATTTGAATGTAGACCAGTTTCTATGGTATCTACTACTTTTTTAGTTTTGTTTTGCAAAAGCAGAGAGCAGCAGCAGCAGTTGTCATTTATCAGGCACTCCAAAGAGATGGCTGGTTTCTTAAATCCACTGGATTTGTCTGTCCTGAGTCAGAACTGGAGCTTAGACTATTGCTGAAGTTTTAATTTAGTGGGGTAGATGCTGCACCATGCAGAACCTAAGGTATCACTTACAGTAAAGCAAACTGAGATATGAAGAGGGTTTGATGGAGTGCCAAAAGTTACTAGCATAAATGCCTAAGGTATCACTTATGGTACAGCAAACAGGTATGAAGATGGATTGGTGGTGTGCTAAAAGTTACTGGCATAAATGTTGATTCTTAGTAGAAAGGCATGATTTTTCTCCTCTTCTCCATCAGTTTAATTTTATGTTTTAAAAATAATCCATCTAGTTTTAAATATCAGATTAATAATTGTGCAGAAGTAAATATTATGCATAGAAATAACCACAGAGAGATTATCTGCAGTGACTCACCCTTCTATAAGCAACTGCTACTACTACCATGCTGTGGGATTTTTCAGTAAGCAGGTGAGTGTGTGGCATTGCCCTAGGTTTTTCACACAGAAAGCAGAACATCGTGTTGTTTGGCTCTGATTGCCTTCTGCACTCTCAAAAGGTATGTGGACTTTCTGAATGCATCCTAGAGAAATACAGTTTTCTACTGGCAACTTATTTTATTTCAAGAGTCATAGAGCAAGTAAGTGCCTCCAGCTACAGCTCTGATTTTCACCTCACAGAGAACAAATGCAAGCTGGTTAAATGGATCAAAGGAAAAATGTAGCTTGGATAAAAGAAAAATACCATCTATAAGTGACTGGGTCAAGAGGAGCTCAGGGACACCCTCTTGGATCAAAATGGAATGGCATTCACAGCAAAGACAAGAAACCTGATCTCATATAGCTAAACAACTCATGAGCCTCAGAGATATCAGTTGAAACTAAAGGTAGAGACAAACATGGACAGTTTAAGCTGTGGAGCGCCAACATTTGTATGCTTGGAGGCCATGTTCATTCCCAGCTAGGCCAAACCAATATAGTCACATTTCCAGTGAATAGCAGGTTTCCTAGGAAATTCACCCCATCAGGCCGTGCAGCCATCCAACAAGATCTGGACAGGCTGGAGAACACGGTGAGGGCAACCTTGTGAAGTTCAATAAGGACAAGTGCAGGGTCCTGCACCTGGGGAGGAATAACAACCAGTACAGGTTAGGGGCTGCCCTGCTGGAAAGCAGCTCCATGGAGAAAGACCTTGGAGTCCTGGTGGACAGCAAGTTCTCCATGGGACATCAGTGTGCCCTTGTAGCCAAGAGAGCCAGTAGGATCCTGGGATGCATCAAGAGAAGTGTGTCCAGCAGATCTAGGGAGGTTCTTCTTCCCCTCTACTCTGCCCTAGTGAGACCACACTTGGAATACTGTGTCAGTATTGGGCTCCCCAGCTCAAGAGAGACCTGCTGGAGAAAGTCCAATGGAGAGCCATGAGGATGGCTCCCCATGAGGGGACTTGAGCATCTTCCCTATGAAGAGAGACTGTGACACCTGGAGATGTTTAATCTTGACAAGACTGAGGGGATCTGATCAATGTCTATAAATATCTGAGGGGTGGTTGTCAAGTGGAGGAGGCCAATCTCTTTTTGGTGGTGCGCAATAATAAGACAAGGAACAATGGATACAAGCTTGAACATAGAAGATTTCCCCTCAAGATGATGAGAAACTTCTTTTCCATGCGGGTGACGGAGCCCTGGAACAGGCTGCTCAGAGATGTTGTGGAGTCTCCTTCTCTGGACATGTTAAAAATGCGTCTGGATGCATTCCTGTGTGGATTACCCCAGGTGATCCTGCTTTGGCAGGGGGTGCTGGACTCGATCATCTGTGGAAGTACTTTCCAACCTCTAATGTTCTGTGATTCTACTCTCCAGCCATGTTCTCTGTTTCTCTGGCTGGCTTTCTTTGACCACTCCACCCAGAAGCCAAATTTGGCAGGCTCATAAGTCAGATCAGGCTCTTAGACTGACTTGTTGGCCACTGTTAGATTAAATGAATGTGAACTTGCTATGACATGTAAAACAACAACAATAGAATAAGCTGCATTCTCTTATACATGAGAAATTCAGGAAATACCGTGTGAAAGTTGCAGCTTTCAGGGAAAGCTCTTTCACTATTTCAGGTGAGTTCTGGAAAGGTAACTGAACAATATATTCTTTATGCATTAAGGGCAAGCCAGAGAACTGTTGATATAAGAAAAAATCTAAAATCAGTTGCTATTCCTGTAACGCCAAGCATGCCCTTTATGTCCCTCCTCCCCATACTAAAATTTAGATCTTTTCCTACAGGTGATAAAATTCAAGTCCTTAACAGAATTCTTTTGGCAGGCAGAAATCAATAGCTGTTGTAATGGTTGTGGGACACTGGCAGGTGAGCAGGGTGGTTATATGTATGGTGAGCTATCGTCCCAATTCATAACCTTGTGGGAGGTAGACAGCTACTTGGAACAAATTAGCACAAATGGCTTTAACATGTTTGAGAGGTAAGGTAGAAAATCAGGGCCTATCCAACAGTGGTGTAACTGCAGGGAAACTTCATTGATGTCATTCTCTAAAGTGTGAGCAGCCTCAGATTTCCTTTAACGGGTAGCTACTTTGTATAGCAATAAATTAGTAATGCAAGGGAAGGAAGAACCAGTTATACCAACCACAGCTTGTAGGTTGCTTAAGTGTACGAGGGAAGGATTAGCCTATGCACATTAATTACCCATATGCATGTGTGGGAGAATATGAGCCACTAAAGCTATGGTTAACTACCTGTATGTCTTTGGCTGTAGATATATATACCTGCACAAACAACTTTCTATATAAGTATATGAATATATATGGTTTGCTATAGCCAAATGTTATACTTTATTTCTTAAATTTTATGTGTTTTTATTTTTTTTTCCTAACTGTGATTTTAATGAGCCCACAGAAAATGCTCCCCTTTCAGAAAGTCTGT
This sequence comes from Dryobates pubescens, assembly GCF_014839835.1. Lineage (NCBI taxonomy): Eukaryota > Metazoa > Chordata > Aves > Piciformes > Picidae > Dryobates > Dryobates pubescens. Next base: position 35,134,249 of record NC_071613.1, read on the forward strand.
GATTATTGAAACAGTTTTCTCTGAATTAATCTGCAGAAACCAATCTTGACCTCATTTTCTAGACCTTGGACAAAATGAAACTGAAGCAGTCGACAACTATACATATTAAATGACCACTTTGCACAGTAATTTATCATCTTGGATGATGACTGCCCTTGTACTTTAGGGTTAGCTGTGGTTTCCTGTTACCTGAATTTTCCATTTTGTCATTATACATATGCTGATAGTGTTTTTCTAGTCATATAAAATTTAGACTTTATTTTATTTTTGTAAAGCTCCTAGTTATTTTTCTATCCAAGTTTTTATTGGGCCTGCAGGAAATAATGGTTCTGGTTTGATTTATTTTGAAGTGAGATTCCTGAGGGCTGTATTCAATAATGCAATCCATTTGTCTTAAGCACTGCAAAGGCTAATGGCAAAGACCTGAAAATCAATTTTTTTGAGAGACAGAGAAGTTGTATGGCTGTATGCAGGTTTTAGCAGTCCAGAATAATGAGGATTTTTTTTTCTTTAACTGTCTTTCAAATTATTATAGATCTGTTTGTTTTAATAAGATGATAATCATGTATTTAAGCCTCTAAATATAGGCCTTGTAGGTAGAAAAAGTAGAAGATATTTATAAGACCAAATAGGAATATATTTCTGACTTTAAAATAAAATCCCATTAAAGCAGATTGATTAGAATCTAAGATCTCTCTGACAGAACTGGAAATTAATCCAGAACTAGAATGTGACATTAGCTAGAAATCATTTAATTCTGTGCTGCTGTGCTAAATGCAAAATATGAGTGGCATTGCCATCAAAAGGTGAATATGGAACTGAACTGAGGGATGACCTGAAAGGCTGATAGCATGGCACACAGAAAGACAGTGGAGCAGAGAAACTATGTAAGTTTTGATGGCAGTGTCTTGAATTTAGGCAGCTCCCCAGTCGCAAGCTGCTCCCTGGGAAAGCTCAGCTAACGGCCTGGGACAGAACTGGAATGGCAATTTCATAGATTGAGTTTTAGTCTGCTGCTATTCATGCCAGCTTCAAGAATGAAAGTGCTGGCTGGAGCAAAGTATTATGGGGCTTGAACTGTACTCTGTACTTACCCCTGTACTCTGCACTGTTTAGGCCACACCTTGAGTCCTGTGTCCAGTTCTGGGCCACTCAGTTTAAGAAGGACATTGAGACACTTGAACATGTCCAGACAAGGGCAATGAGGCTGGTGAGAGGCCTTGAGCACAAGCCCTACAAGGAGAGGCTGAGGGAGTTGGGATTGTTTAGCCTGGAGAAGAGGAGGCTCAGGGGAGACCTTATTGCTGTCTACAACTACCTGAAGGATGGTTGTAGCCAGGAGGGAGTTGGTCTCTTCTCTCAAGGAACCAGCACCAGAACAAGAGGACACAGTCTCAAGCTGCTCCAGGGGAAGTTTAGGCTCAAGGTGAGGAGAAAGTTCTTCATTGAGAGTTGTTCGTCATTGGAATGGGCTGCCCAGGGAGGTGGTGGAGTCACCGTCCCTGGAGGTGTTCAAGAGGGGATTGGATGTGGCACTTGGTGCCATGGTCTAGTCATAAGGTCTGTGGTGACAGGTTGGACTTGATGATCTTTGAGGTCTCTTCCAACCTTGGTGATTCTGTGATTCTGTGAAGTTCAGATTATAACATAGGAAGCTTCCAGTTCTGGTTGCTGCTTATGAGTTCTGGGCTTTGGGTGTTGACTTTCTTCCACTGAGATGGCAGATGCGGGAGTAGCTCTGGCTTGGGCTTTTATCTTGCTTTCTTATACTTTCTGCTGTGCTTTTCCAGCAAAAACGCTAAGGCAATTGTGCATTCATAATATGATTATCTGATTTGCTCAGTAAACATCTTATTTCATACTTTTTTGTCCCAGTCTGGAGTCTTTTGTGTGTTGTTCTCGCCTCATTTCTGTGTGTGTGGAGGTGTACAGGTTAACCTGTTTGTTCTGATTGAAACCATTACAGGCAGCTACTCCCTCCACAGGGTCCCTGGCAGGTGAGACCCTACCAGCCAATCGGGTGGGAGCTCTGCCTCTCTCTGCCAGCTCAGAGCCAGTCAGAGCGACAGTTGCCTCTCTGGGGGTCTGCGCCAGGCCACTGGCCAGTGAGGAGGAAGGCCTGCTCTGGTAGTGCCAGTGGCAGCAGCCATCTTGGGGACCCAGTGAATCATAGAATCATGGAATGATTTTGGTTGGAAGGAACCTCCAAATGTTATGCAGTCCAACCCCCCTGCAGTAAGCAGGGGCATCCTCCATTAGATCAGGCTGCCCAGGGCCCCGTCGAGCCCGACCTTGAATATTTCAAAGGATGCTGCCTCAACTGCCTCCCTGGGCAACCTGTTCCTGTGTTCCACTACCCTCATGGTAAAGAGCTTCCAACTAACGTCCAGCATAAATCTACTCCTCTTTAATTTCAGACCATTGCCCCTCATCCTATCACTACAGGCCTTTGTAAACAGCCCCTTTCCGGCCTTCTGCTAGGCCCCCTTCAGGCACTGGAAGGCAGCTATTAGGTCTCCCCAGAGTCTTGTCCTCTCTGGACTGAACAACCCCAGCTCTCTCAGCCTGCCCTCATAGGAGAGGTGTTGGCCTTGCTTGGTTGCCAGAACAGAGTCCCATCTCACCAGATTTAAACAAATTACGAAGGTTTAGAAAGTTACTAATGTGGGAAATTGTTTCCAGATCTGTGATGCAAGTTTAGAAATCAAAATAAGGGCTGGTGTCTTGAGCTATCCAGCCCTTTCCGCAGCCAGAGAATTTGGCGTTCTGTGAGACTTGAGTAGGGCTTGACTGTAATAATCATGAAAAGTAGATAGGAAAAACTCTTTGGGTAATATTATGCAAAACACAATGAAGAAACTGAAGTATGTGTCTGGTTTGCTATACAACAGGGAATATATTAAAGGATCTGTTTTCATTTTACTTCTATGGAGCAAAGCCTAGGTGTTCAGAATATGTATAGTTTGTATTCCAAATAAGTTTTAAAGATGTCAGCATTGAAGTGGATTTGCTTGAACAGAGTAGAGAGATGTTCCATTCATTGGAAGGATTCACTAGTAACAAAGCTGAAAAATAATTTAAGTAGACTTTTATTAAAGATGGGAGAACTAATCCATGTTTCAAAATATACTTGCATGGGTTTGAGAGAACTTTTGTGATTGAAAGAAGGTGAAAAAGAGGCTTAAAAGTTAAGAATTATACTGCAATGAGTCTTTAAAAAGACTAGGAATTTAAACCTATAAATCCTATTGGAGTTACGTGGCAGGAATTGAGCTGACAGAATGTTTTTGTTGCCCTGTTGAAGTAATTCTCCTGTTTTTATGGTGGTGAACCGAAGATTTGTATTTTCAGATTGCATTCCTATATAAAAAAAAAAATAAAATAAAATCTCTTAATGGGAGTCTATGATCAGGGATTCACACAAATGCAGTTCATATGATACTAGTCTCCTCCTACCCACCCAGGGGTCTGGTGTAATGCCCAATTCTGAAGATGGGGACTCTGCAGAGTCAGTACTGAACAGCCTGTGAGGTGATAGACCACAGGGCCATTTTAAGGCATGAAAAACACTGTTCAGAAGAAATGGCACAAAACTTTCAAACCATGAATTTACATACAAGAAAGCACCCTTCCCTATTTTTATCCTTCTGCTCAGCTCATCAACCCCAGCACTGTTGCTGAGCGTGTGAGATGGAGTCATGTCTGTGAATTGTGTGAGACGCCACAGCATGCAGGGGGATTTGTCTGCCACGTGTATAAAGTCTTGCTAGATGTATCATAACAATATGCTGGACTTCTATCTACATATCTATAATTGCCAAATGTGTAAAAAATCTTGTGACAACACTTTAGCTTGCTAAAATCTTGGTATTTATCTGGCCTGGTTTTTTTTTAAAATGGATTTCTGTGTCTGTGTATTTCTTTATGTAAAACAACTTAAATAAGTGTTTAAGATCAAACCCAAACAAATTAATGTACAGACTCTCTTGCTATAGGGAGTTCATAATTAATGTGAGATTGCTTCTTTTTCTTCCATGTCACTTTTTAAGGTGAGATGGATACCATAAAATCTGATATTTAGCAGTATATTATTTGCTAAATTCCTAGTGGATTTCCTTCCTATTCTCTTAATATTGGGGTGTTAATTGCTGGCAAATTTTCCATTTGTAGTAACAATAGCATACTTTCAAAATACTAAAAATTACATTTAGCTTGCCTAAAAAGTAGCTAAAAGTTAAATTTATGAACATATTTCACCCTGGTTATGCCTATAGCATGTGGAATGAATGATTTATATGGTTAATGTAGTCTTTTTCTGTTTGTGCCATATCAAATGTCTTCTGAGCTTCTGTCTCAAAGGGCTGTAAATTGTTTAAAGTTGTGTTTTACTACATAATTGTCCCTGTTCAGAGAAGCAAAAGGGTAGAGCTTTATTTCATTCATTGAATAAGCTGCCAGTGTTTCTGGAACAGGTTTGTGTGCAATCAGCCATTCTATGAATTCTCATACTTTCAGTTTTGAAATTTGTTTTCTGTTTGTGCCAACGAAAATCAAGTACCTGAATGTTCTAAAAAGAAAATGCTAAGGAGTCTGGAGATAATCAAATAGGTGATTTAGAATACATAGAATACATAGAATACATAGAATAAACCAGGTTGGAAGAGACCTTCAAGATCATCGCGTCCAACCCATCAACCAATCCAACACCGCCCAAGCAACTAACCCACAGCACCAAGCACCCTGTCAAGTCTTCTCCTAAAAACCTCCAGTGATGGCGACTCCACCACCTCCCCAGGCAGCCCATTCCAATGTGCAATCACTCTTTCTGTATAGAACTTTTTTCTAACATCCAGCCTGAATCTCCCCTGGCGCAGCCTGAGACTGTGTCCTCTTGTTCTGGTACTGCTTGCCTGGGAGAAGAGACCAACATCCGTCTGTCTACAACCTCCCTTCAGGTAGTTGTAGAGAGTAATAAGGTCACCCCTGAGTCTCCTCTTCTCCAGGCTAAGCAACCCCAGCTCCCTCAGCCTCTCCTCGTAGGGCTTATGTTCCAAACCCCTCACCAACTTTGTTGCTCTTCTCTGGACTCGTTCCAGCAAGTCAACATCCTTCCTAAACTGAGGGGCCCAGAACTGGACACAGTACTCGAGGTGCGGCCTAACCAGTGCAGTGTACAGGGGCAGAATGACCTCCCTGCTCCTGCTGGCCACACTGTTCCTGATGCAGGCCAGGATGCCATTGGCCCTCTTAGCTGCCTGGGCACACTGCAGGCTCATGTTCAGTCTACCGTCGACCAGCACCCCCAGGTCCCTCTCAGCCTGACTGCTCTTCAGCCACTCTGACCCCAGCCTGTAGCTCTGCATGGGGTTGCTGTGGCCAATGTGCAGAACCCGGCACTTGGATGTGTTAAATCTCATGCCGTTGGACTCTGCCCATCTGCCCAGCCTGTCGAGGTCCCTCTGCAGAGCCTCTCTACCTTCCAGCAGATCAACTCCTGTGCCCAGCTTGGTGTCGTCAGCAAATTTACTGATGATGGACTCGATGCCCTCGTCCAGATCATCAATAAAGATGTTAAAGAGCATGGGGCCCAGCACTGATCCCTGGGGCACACCACTGGTGACTGGCTGCCAGCTGGAGGTGGCACCATTCACTACCACTCTCTGGGCTCAGCCCTCCAGCCAGTTCCTAACCCATCGCAGTGTGCTCCCATCCAAGCCATGGGCTGACAGCTTGGCCAGGAGTTTGCTATGGGGAACGGTGTCAAAGGCCTTGCTGAGGTCCAGGTAGACTACATCCACAGGCCTCCCCACATCCACCAGGCGGGTCACCTGATCATAGAAGGAGATCAGGTTGGTCAGGCAGGACCTGCCCTTCCTAAACCCATGCTGGCTGGGCCTGATCCCTTGGCCATCCTCTAAGTGTTGTGTGATTGCACTCAGGATGACCTGCTCCATAATCTTTCCTGGTACTGAGGTCAGGCTGACAGGCCTGTAATTCCCTGGCTCATCCAACCGGCCCTTCTTGTGGATGGGTACCACGTTGGCCAGCTTCCAGTCATCTGGGATCTCTCCAGTGAGCCAGGACTGATGAAAAATAATGGAGAGTGGCTTGGCCAGCTCATCTGCCAGCTCTCTCAGCACCCTAGGATGGATCCCATCTGGTCCCATGGACTTGTGGGGGTCCAAGCTGCTGAGGAGAGCTCCTATCACTTGCTCATGGAACACAGGGAAACCATGCAGCTCCCTGGCTCCCTCTGCCAGTTCTGCAGGCCAGCTGTCTGGTAGACGTTCTTTCCAGCTAGTAAAAACTGAGGTAAAGAAGGTGTTAAGTACCTCTGCCTTTTCCTCATCCTGTGTTACAACATTTCCTTCCATGTCAACCAAGGAGTGGAGGTTGTCCCTGCCCTTCCTCTTGCTATTAATATATTTATAGAAGGACTTTTTGTTGTCCTTCACATCAGAGGCCAGTTTAAGTTCCAAATATGATACTGGTACTTTTTTTGTGAAGTAACTAAGGGGAAAAAAAGTTAATAAGCATAACACTGGAAGCTTACTTAGTCATATTGTAATTAGTATTGCGTGAAGAAATTCTGGAGACATAATACAGAAAATGTGAATTGGAAAAAAAGGATGAATTACTGTAACCCTTACAAATATGACAGAGTAGTGAATGTGTTTTATAAATTGGTTATAAATTATCTATTGAGTACAAGGGTGATTCTGCTGCTCTGACAACTTCTTTTTAGGAGAGCACATTTTTGTAATCTTACCTTCTTACATAACTCAGCATTTGAGTGTCTGACACAACCCTGATAAACAGTTTCACAATATGGTACCAATAATAGTATGTGTAAGAGCTGAAGAGGTAGAAGGAGGTTGGGTTCATTTGTTAGGGGCAGGTTTGGTGGTTGGTTTTTTGTTTTATTTTTGTTTGTTTGTTTAAATTAGAGATTATTTTTTTTTTTTAAACAAGGCTATTATAGCCTAGGCCTTCCAATATCTGTTTTTACAGATAACAAGTTTTTATGTTTTGCAGAGGATTCACGTTTCTGTGGATCTTGCAATGATGCTGGATAATAGCTTGAAAATGCTGGTGCATTTTTGATCTGGAACTGTGCTTACTCGTGTATACCCACAGGTGACTGTGCTTGTAGGATTTTGCGGTGTCTGTTTTTTAAACCAGAATTCTTCTATCTACTTTAGGCATTTTCTGATGCCTCTTGCATAAATATTTCATTAGATATTTATTTGCCATGCAAAAATTCAAAGAAGTTAATACTTTGTTTTTCATTATCCACTCAGGAGTAACATGGATCAGCATCTCTGCATGTCTCACATAGAGTCATGAGGGACAATGGTCATTGACCTCCTACTTTTCCTATGAATGTTGTCTAAAGGATGCACAATGAGGAGAAGGATACTTCACAGACAGGATGACTTGAATGGGAAAATCTTAAGCATCAGGTGAGTCTGACTGTCAGAGAGATATCTCACAATTAAGGAGCTGAGAACAAGTGCAGCTGTTTCTTGGTCAATGAAGCATGAGATTAAAGGCTGATGTCCCAGTGTGAGAATCCAGTTAGCAAGTGACTTGTGTCTATGGTACTAAAGTAAAATGCTGCTATTTATGTTACATGTTCTAGCAGAACAGAACAGAATTTCTTATGAGTAATTAAATATGTATCTGGAATCACAATATGTTGTGTTATAAAGAAATGGCATATGAGAAATTCAGCATAGCAGTGGTGCTTTTTCTTCCACTTTACATTGTTTTCTGCACTGAACAATACACCAAGACCTCCAGTGTTGTAAGTCATTATGGATACTGACCATAGTGTTGTACCTCCTGGTAAGTCTGGGGATAAGTTGACTCAGTAGAATAGAATAGAATAAACTAGGTTGGAAGAGACCTTCGAGATCGAGTCCAACCTATCATCCAACACCATCTAATCAACTAAACCATGGCACCAAGCACCCCATCAAGTCTCTTCTTAAACACCTCCAGTGATGGCAACTCCACCACCTCCCTGGGCAGCCCATTCCAAGGGGCAATCACTCTCTATGAAGAATTTCTTCCTAACATCCAGTCTAAACCTCCCCTGGCACAGCTTGAGACTGTGTCTTCTTGTTCTGGTGCTAGTTGCCTGGGAGATGAGACCACCCCCACCTGCCTACAACATCCCTTCAGGTAGTTGTAAAGAGCAATAAGGTCTGCCCTGAGCCGCCTCTTCTCCAGGTTAAGCAACCCCAGCTCCCTCAGCCTTTCCTCATAGGGCTTGTGCTCCAAACCCCTCACCAGCTTTATTGCCTTCCTCTGGATGCGTTCCAGCAACTCAGCAGCTTTCCTAAACTGAGGGACCCAGAACTGGACACAGTATTCACAGTGGCCTAACCACTGCTGAGTACAGGGGAAGGATGACTTTCCTGCTCCTGCTAGCCACACTGTTCCTGATACAGGCCAGGATGCCACTGGCCTTCTTGGCCACCTGGGCACACTGCTGGCTCATGTTCAACCTACTGTCAACCAGTACCCCCAGGTCCCTTTCTGTCTTACACAAAGTCAAGAGACAGAAAAGTCAATTTACATAAAGAATATAGGGTACGAGCAGCATATTCTTGAAGTGCTTGCAATATCAGGCTGCTGCATTTTGCAACAGTAACCAGTTCTCAGCAGTCTAATAGTGCTTTGGACATATGTATGATGTATTTCCTATAACTAAGAGAAATAAAGGCAAAATTGTACTGTTTCTTTGTGGTACATTCCTTAAGGAATAAAACTAAGAAGCTTAAAAGTTCCTTTATAAGCAAGATGTGGTCCTGTTAAAGACTTGAGAGATTTTGGTGAAGGAAAGACTTGAAGGTTATGGACTAATTTACATAGAGATTTATTTCACAGGTCATTTATTTGGGTGATTGGGATTTTACAAAAGGAGTCTTGGGAAATGTATTAATATCTTTAAAGTGACTAAATGTGTATGGCTTTACGATTGTTCTTGCTTTATTGGGTAATGCACCTTTCTGATTTCCTCTTGACAACTCCTCAGAATGGATTTATAACTGCCTAAGCTATGCAAGTCAGTATCTGAACATGTGTGTCTATTGCCTGCATGTAATAATAAATTATAATGGAAGAGGAGGACTATGCTGTTAATAATAAGGACTAGAGACTCATTTTTGGATGACCATGAAGAAATACATCTCATGGAAGACAGCTAGATTCACCAATTTATCCATTTAATAGAAACATGGGGCATGTATAATGAAATATATATACACACACACGTGTGTGTGTGTGTGTAAAGAGAGAATGAAATTGAGGACATGTGATGGCCTTTTAAACAATGTAAAGAACGTGCATTTATATGAACTTTTATGTACGTCTATAAAGTTGACCTAAACACACACACACAAAAAAATTTAACCACATGTGACCTGTAAGTCCTGCAGGCTTTGTAAATCCTACTGTTCTTATTACTTTGGGCATGGCTCCTTAGTAAATCTGACTACAGTCTAAAATGAGCAAGTAAACATATCTCATGTTAGTAGAATCTACGTCGTCTAGGCTTGTCCTTCTGATTGCTTGATGTTTGCATTTATCTTCTCATATAACTAAAATGTTCCTAACTACTGATTTATAAGACGGGATCTTGAATGAAGCTGTTGAGAAATATGGCTGAGGAAACAGCGTAATTTTAAGGCTTCATTGTATTTTGTTCTTGAAAACATTTGCTTTGTCCTCATAAGCTGTCTGCGTGGCCACTTTCCTTTGTTGTAAGATTCTTTTTTCATCTTATCATGACATTTGCACAGTCTATGTTAAGGATTTAACGGCAGTGTTATACTTCCAGATGCTGCCAAAGGCTATTATTGTGGGGGAAACATGTTGTGGGTTTTTTGGTTGTTTTTTTTGTTCCCCCCACCTTTAAATCCAATTCAGAAGGTGTAAACATGAAAGTGAGAGTTAGTGATCACAGTCTTTTTTGGATTTGGCTTTGCCAGACTCACCAGTTCTACAGCATGAAACAAGACTTCATTAGAGACTCGTATGTGGTTATTGTGACCTCTCCTGACATTGTTTGCTGTTTTCTAGTATTGCTGAAAAATTTTGCAAAGTATGAGAACCTCCTGAAAGTATTCATAATGTCAGTACTGGTCACCTCAGTACTGCTGGCTCTTTGAAGCTGGCAGAGACCAAGATCTGTTTCTTTCTCTTCGGTTGCTTTCCTGCTGCAATTGCATGTCCTGCAATTAAGATGTCAAAATTTTCTAGGGAAAATTTAAGATTTCATTGTAAGTTTTACACTACTTTCATTCTTCCTGTTATGATTTTGGAAAATACACACAACAGAAAAGATTGAGAAAGCGATTCTGATAAGGTGCTAGATGGGAATGAAATAGTAACGTTTTGGCTCTGAACTTGTGGAGGTGATTGCTGACCCTTATAGAATGTCCCTTTTCTATGTTGTCGGTGATACTTAGACTACTTACTATGGCTTATGAAAAACTAATACAGAGGATGACTTCATTCTTTTTTAACCCTGTTATTTCCTACTTTATCCCTTTTCAAACTTTCAAAACTCTCCTCCTAAAACTTCAACTTCAGCATTTTAAATTTCCTGTAGATAGTTTCATCTAGTAATTAATACACCAAACCCTCATTTTTTTATGTGTTTGGCTATAAGCTACATGGATACATCCATATAGAAAATTTCATAAACTTCTCCTGATGAGGAAGACAAAAAAATATTGGGAATCAAGCACAGAATCACAGGGCGCACAGACTTTCTTGAGTTAACCATCCAAAGTATAGAAGCCTTTTTTAAAATAGGTATTTTTTCCACCAGAGATTGTTTATCGTTCCAAAACACCTAGTGTTGCATTATTTGTGGTGGACTCCATTTTTAACAATATCCTAAAATCTCTACTATTTCTTGAGATGTAGAAAAAAAATTAGTACAGGCTTAAATCTATATTCTCTCTTTTTATTGAGAAAATCATATTGCAAAATATGATTTTGAAAATCTCCAGATAGGAGAGGAAGTGTCTGTCTTCTTCTGTGGGTATAAAATGCTCATCTTTGTACGGAAACTCTAGATCTCATGCATGTTATTTTGCAGACTTTGTTACAACTGAGACACAGAATAAAACTTTCAGCAGAGGTTTATTTGAAATGCACAGAGTTTTGAAGCCTAAAGTGAGTGTTAAAGTAATGAGAAGTTTTAAGTTCAGCTTTAACATTGGGCAGTAATGAGAAAAAAATATTGTTGCATTCAACCAGACATTTCATATTTTACATTATTTATGCTAGGCAGGCAGAGTAAGGGATACAGAGATATCTATGATACTGTTAGAATTCTGCTTTTTGGGCTTATTTTTAGAAATGAATGTGACTTGAAGATTTAAGAAAAAAATATTTGCTAACTACCATTCTTAAAATATAAACTGTGAAGTTTCAACTCATTACAGTTTGATTTTAACTTAGGGAAAGATTCCAAGCTCTGCCTAAAGTGCACATCCTTTGACCAGACCAGACCATATCAGCCTTGAAAAGTCCTTAACATCAAAGTAGCTTCTATAAATAGCAGCATAAGTAGTCTGAACTGATAGAAAAATGTCTGCTATTCCCTGGAAGTCCACAGTAATTTGTTTTATTTATTGAGATGTTTTACCACTTCTGTGTCCTCTAGGAAAAACATGCCTCTCTTCAGTCTGCTTGACATCTACAGGATGTGGTATTGGGCAGTTATAAATGAACCTTTGGCTTAAGGGGAGATATTAGGCAGACTGAGAAGGTCAGTTCCATTGAACCATCTGCTGCATAAACCCAGAGCTGAATAAATGTAGATTTGAGTAGCTGGACTTGTGAAAACATAATTTATGAAAATGAAAATATAAATATATTTTGTTTTATGGGGCTTTTACATCTGGAAATGCACAGAGTACCAGGAAATCACCACGGCCAGAGAGGCTGGTACCCAGTAAGAGTTAGAGATTCAATGCTTCCATCATTTGTTACCTAGATTTTATTAAAATCCATAGGCATTTTACTACACCTATCTGCTACACTGCTATCTAGTGTGCTCAAAAAGTGCTCATCTGACCACGTCTCAAATCTCACCAGAAATTATACATTTCCGTGAGTTTCTTCAAAATTTCACTCGCCCATAGCAAACTAAAGCATGTTATCAAACTTCCTGTCAACGGAGTATGCAGTGATGCACAGAGCATGTATTTTAGATCCCAGATTGTTGGGAGATTATGTAGGCTTACATGGACTAATATGAAAGTAAGCTCTTTCACATCTGTCCAGAAACTGTTATTTTAAAGCGACGCTTCAATATTCTTGTAGGTCCTAAGAACACATATGAGCAGAGCCTGTCCTGCTGTTGCAGATATTTAAAAGGTATTGTTTCAATGACTGTAGCCACCGACTGCTCAAAAATCTGAAAAGAGGAGTGTAAAAGAAATGAGTGTTCAGCCATAGTGGAAAACCAGCACAGGTTAGAGTATGGGAAGTGTTTTATAAAAGGAAATAGAAGTTTAAAATGTTGCATGCCATTTTTTCCTGAAAAATTTATATTACAGATATAAATTGCAAAGACAAAAAAGATCAGTGTCCAGGAAAAAAAAGACCAGAAAGAAGAGGGTCCTCAATGTTGAGGTCACGTGAGAGACAAGTTGATTTTTACATCACAGACTACATCAAAATATATATTTACATTCCTTGATAAATTCTCATTTTGTGAGAAGGTCAAAGGCTTCTTCAGCTGCAGCTTTTATTTCAGTCCTATCTTTGACAAACAGGTAGATCTGGTTACAGGGAGTGTGCAGCTACAATAAGTGTCTTAGGCTATTGCTGTACAGTGTGGCACATCAAAGTGACATCACCTCCAGATGAGAGAGCTGGTAGGCTGCAAAAGTCCTCCTTGCCTTTCTTCAGATCCATAAATCTCTCTGGAGAGTGCAAGAGCTTTGACTGACCAGACGTAGGTTAGGGCACTGGTGTCATGGTATAGGGGGCACAGATCTGGATTTAGAGTACTTACAATACATTTTGCTTTGAAAAAGCACACTTCTGGACTAAGTTTAATTCCCAAGCTGGTGGACTGGACTGAGAGATGGGGCCAGGGCAGAGCTCTGATTGGGGAGGGCAGGAGGGCACTGCCTAAATCAGTCTTGCCAAAGTTCTTTGTGAAATAGTAAAATGAACCCTCTGTAATCAAAGTTGCCAGCACTTGTCAGAAATAAGGTTTGCTTAAAGTATTTAGAACATGGGAGGTAGCTGCTGCTTTAACAAATATTCTCTTCTAGTGAAATATTTTCTAGAAGTTAAAATGGGAGTGTATTTCAGGAGATATTAATTGTCCTGTCAGGTTTCCTGCTGATCTGGACTATAGCCTCTGCTATTTAGCTGTTATCTATCTACAAAACTTAGATGGTCTTCTATCATTCACTGGTTCATTGATGCTTATGTCATTAATATTTCTTAGATGCTCTTCTGGAAAGCTGCACAGTAGGATAAATCTTGAATGTGTTACTGTACAGCTTGTCAGTAGGGAATTTCATGCTTTGTTAAAAAAAAAAAAAAAGAAAAAAGTAGTAGTACTTCTCTATTAAAATGAAGATTTAATCCATGCTGTGTTAGGAACACTGATTTTTATGATGATGGATGCTGAATGTAAGGCTTTATAATAGATAAAGAAGAATGTAAGTTATGGTTTATTATCAGCTTTCTCTTGCCTTTTTTTCTTTCTTTCTTTTTTTTTTTTTTTTTTTTTCCTCCCTCATAATTTCTGGATGAGTCTCCCTTTGGCAGGCTCCCAGGACAGCAAGGAACCATACTAGGCTGTTGGACATATGCTATTAAAACTGATTATCCATGGCAGTGTTCAGACAATTTATCTATTCCCTAAAACTTATTTTGAAAGGTCTTTTTTGTTCACCCTCTCTCTTGAAAGCCAGTTTCCACAAGCAATGCTATGAGATTTTGATTTACTGCTATGAATGATGGTTTTAAATGTGCTGGCACTTTCACAGGAAGATGAAAAATATACACTTGTATTACACTCTTTCAACCCTGCTTGGGATTACAGGTACATAGGGCAGATTGTGCTTTTGCTGTTCTGAATGCTCTCTGACATTTAGATATGGATTCATATTTTGTTGGTTTGTTTTTGTTTTTGTTTTTTTTTTTTTTTTTTTGGACTAAGCATCAGTCACTAAATACAAACTCATTATGTGTCACAATTCTCTTAATAAGAACAAATAATTCTCTGAACACCTGTAAAAAAAAGTCTATCATTCTGTGATTTCATTACAATCAAATAATCCACAGTTATATTCCTGACTGGCAGCATAAAATACTAAGAGCCTATGAATGCTGTGGCTTTGTTCTGAAAAGGATTATTACAGTTTTGAGAATCTTGTCCATCAATTGTCTTGTATAAAACAACAGAGGTGAAAATTTTGGGGTATGCTGAATTAGTGCTGAAATGTTAGTGAAGGAAAATGCCAAACCAAGTTTACAATGTTTTGTGTTCATTAAGACTAGAGATGTGGGCATATATTAATACTGGCTAGTTATAAAGATAATACCATTAACCAGTCGCCATACAATACCACCTGTCCATCCTTTTATTCAGAAAGGAATAGTGTATGCAGCTACCACAAATTTAATTTCATCTCACTGAAAATGCTTCAACCTAAAACAGATATTTTTTTTTCCTGAATATTTCATTAAGATATTCTGTTTTATTTATGTATGCAACACTTGTTTTTCTTAGATTTTGTTGTTGTTGTTAGTAGTAGAAATCACAGAATCATAAAGAGGTGTGGTTGGGAGCTTTTAGGTGCTCTAGGATGGAGAGTTCTCTCTAGGAAGTAAAAAATCTCTTTTCATACCTTTTACCAGGGTCTTTCTATCTTTGGCCAGGTTAGATGATTACTAGCTTTTGAATGCTCTGATTACAGACAAATAGCATCATATTTATATGAACTATCAGGCAACAGGAACTAACCTAATACCTAAAAGACCTTTCTACTTATCAGAACATTTTTTGAGGCACTCTCAATCTTTTGTGAAATTGGATATTTGGGTTACATTTTGTTGATGTCCAGAAAACTCCACATTTATCAGTTTCAGAATAGTTTATGTAATAAACATCCAAGATATCTCTTATCTTAGCATACATAATTCTTTACAGAACACTCTTCAGACCAATTAGAAAACTCCTTTTAGACAGAAAAGCACAATTACAATGAAAATAATTTTATTTTCTGCATGCTGTTAGAAACATCCTGGCATTCTGTAAAAATTGATGCTTGTATATATGTATTTACAAGGATCTGAGAAATGTGTAGCTAAATATCGAGAGCAGGAGAGATTAGATGAGTTAACGGGTTTTATTTTCAAATTCCAAGTAAATAATTTGGTCTCTAATGATAGCAAAAATAGCACTCCAGTATCTTTAGAGTGATGATGTGAACACCACTTAAATGCTTGGATTTAATTACATGAAAACAACAAAGAGGAACAGTACAGGTAAATCGATATTTCTGCAGTGTCTTATAGTGGACTGTAAAATGCTGCAAATTTCCAGAAAGAATGTGGCCCAAACTGTGAGACCGTTGAAGTCAGTAGAACATAGTGCAGCTTGGCAATAGGAGGAAAAAGGAGGAAGCTAGGGCACTTCTCACTCTCTACGTTGACTCCATATGCTGTTACCAAAAAAACCCCAACCCTAACAACCTGCACCAGCACTGTTCCTGCTTGAGGCCTCTCACTGCTTTCTTGAAAAAGCAACATGCATCCTGGATGCTCAGGTACAATGGATATGAAACCCACACATGAAGAGAAGAAAGCATGACATAGTTGTTCTACCCTAAAGTGTCCTAATATTTTTATCAGAGTTTTGAAATGTCTTCTGGTTATCCTGTCTCAAGAATTGTCCATAGTCTTTCTCATTTTTGAATTATAAATATGCCACTCACTCCTCTTGACAATCTCTCGCTGAGCTTCAGTTTCATAACTATAGCTAGCTATGACTCTATTACAGTGTGTGTGAGGCCAAACTGTACATATTGTGGACTTCTTAAGGAGGTTAAACCAGTCCATTACTTTGTATTACAGTCCCTCCTGTTACATAGAGTTTCTTGACCAGCTATCATGCAGCCTCACTATATCTTTGCCATGTTTGTTAAGTAGCCTAAAATTTTCTTTTAAACACTGGCATTTTCTGGCAGTGAAGCAAGAATCTTTGTGGTACGTTATCTCGAATCTATGTGCATTTAGATAGTCTTTATGACCTATAAGAATAGAAAATGTTAGAAAATAAAAGCACATGAAGTAGCCTAAACATAGTTACTTGCATGTGGGTACCTCTTATACTGTTCTTTAATTCTATGATATTCCTGAAATTTACACACAACCTTGGAACCATCAATCTGTTTTGCATGAGCTACTCATGCACAAATATGTAGTTAGATGTACAATAACTAGTCTATGTGATGACAATGTAATACAGAGCTCCAGGTGGCCTCTCCACACAGTTTTCATATTAATACTTTGATGCTACCAATGGAATGAAATGAGAAACCTTTTCTCTACTAGCATACCCAAAGACATTAATGGGTATTTTGTTATTTTAAATTGCATACAAGCGCAGTAAAACTGAAACCTAGTATTGATACTGCTCTGAAGTAAATGAGAATATGATTATTATTACCAAAAGCATTGGCTAGTGTGTGTTTAAATAACTTGAAGATTACATCTCTCTGTATAGGCAATGCTAAATGTTTTATGTACTTTAGTTTTACAAAGGATTCACAGTCTGTTTGCAAAATATATCTAAATATAAAAATTACAACTTTTTGAGTAAGCATGATCAAGCATATGTGAGAATCTGTTTGCTCTGAGGTAGAATTTATACATTATAGTTAACCAGAGTGTTGCCAAACTATTTTTAATCAACGCTCTCATTCGGAGTCACATTTCCATTAGTAGCTTCTGCAATACTAACCCAACTTTTTGGGCCAAGAAGTGCATGCAGACCTTAAAGTTCCAAATACGGTTCTGAACAATTAACAATCTGTGCAAAACAGGAGGTTTTGCTTTATGGAAGTACTGTTGCAAGTTTAAAATTACTAGAAAATATTTAACATATTATAACAAGGTAATCAGGCAGACCTTGGCGAATCCTTGTTACAATAGAGAACTAAAATACCTTATTTATTTTATTTTTTATACTCTAGTTCCATTTGCCTGCTGTAGGACGGGTACTGCTTTTTCCATACAAAAGCTCACACCAGGCGAGATTTAGAACTGGAATGCCAAGTGGAAATGAATTATAGTAAAATATGGAGGGGAAAAAAAGAAATAAAACATCTCCATCCTAACAGAAACATGACACCTTATATATGTGCAGTGTATGCTTTCTTGCAAGTAACTGGCTGTTATTAAGAAAGAAAGATGTGAGATATGTAATGCTTCCCTAATCTCCCTCCTCACAAAGGTCAGTTTTTCAGCAGCACCCTCAGCATGTTCTGTCTCTGCAGTGGTAAATGTTTCTGTTCCTTGCCTGTCGTGCCTTGATGCAATTTTAATTCTATGGATGTAGTGTGTTCCTTTAAAGCAAATATGTCAGATTCTGTTTTCCTCTTCAGAAATATTCAGAACTGGGATGTCAGCTTGAACTATTTCTGTATTTTGGCAAGAAGTGCTCATATGGTCCGATATATCTGCTTGGTAGCTTCCATGCTTTGAATAGTGATTCAAACAAAATGATAAATCAAAGAAGCTGGGAAAGATATCAAAGAAACTGGCAAGGTTTGTGCTTCAAATGTTACTTAACTATTAATTAAAGGTACCCTGAAATTGAAGGTACAATTGGTGAATGGTAGTACCAGTCCTTAGCCATTGTATATATCAACTCTCTGCCTGGGTGGCAGTTTTAAGCAGGATTCTGTTTGGGCAGCTCAGTGGGTTTGTCATTGTTCTGCCCTTTGGTTATTTAATCCATGCTATATATAGATTGTGCATTCAGAACTACACCAGATGTACAGAGCAGAAAAATGGAATTGCTAAAAACTTTTATAAGACACTTTTCATTCCCCAGAGTTTGATGATATTCTGGGGGAAGGGATAACTTTTGATGGTATTTCACAGAGATTGTTGTGTAATTGTGCAGGTGTTAATCCAAATTCAGTTGTG